>NW_022145601.1:10593533-11793533 GCF_000002235.5 Strongylocentrotus purpuratus
CAAGGAAACCCGTTTACTTGCTAGACTTCACTGTCAGACACTATTGAGTGACTGATTGGCTTTTTCTTCTTCTTTAGTAATAACATACATAAAATGAGCTGTAAAGGGTACATGAGCATTTGTCTACATCAATAACCCACTTCTTGTGATGGCCAAAATTAAACTGATTGAATCTTTGCGCAGCATAAAACGTATGACTATTCGGTACAATGGTCTGAAAATCAAGACTATTACTTATTGGCTCTATAGCTCCTAAGTCGATTTGACAACTAATAGTCGTTAATTTCCCACTTGTAGACATTTTCAAGCCCCAGCTTTTTTAGGGAAGTTATAAATTAGTATTATCTTTCAAATGCTGTAAGAATTTAACTTTTTCATTTTTTTGGCCTGCAAATGGGACATAGTACCTTTAACTTACAGAGCAAGTTTGTTTACTTTCACATTTGTTGTCATCATTCCCTTGTACTATGGGGGAGGGGGGGGGTAATAGTTTCAAAAGGACATCTAAAGACCAAATGAAGCATAACCCACTTTTTGACCTTTTCACTCACATTAACTTTTAAAAGTACAGTTTTAATATATGCTGGCACAAACTAAAAGTGACCTCAATATACACAATGTGTGCATTCAGACAATGTTTAGGTCTGCATATAAGTGGCAGGTTTCTGTATTGTAATAAAAACTTGTTTTTATGGTTGTTCCTGCAGTTTAACGAGCTTCTCTCTCTCTCTCCAGAGAGGTCTTAGAATTCAGGCCATTCTATTCTGGGGTTTTCCCAAAACCACCCTAAAGTTTAATACTCATGCTTAAAAACTAGGTCAGTGATCATTCGTGGCTAATTAAAAACGAGGTCAAATGCATAAGTCATACACAACAGGGTAGTGTTTAGAAAGTAGGGCAGAGTAATGTTAGTTATAATTTCATATTGAAAGAAACTGTCTAGAAACCATTACAGGTATGTCTATACAGTTTGTTGTGTATAGTATTAAAGTGGAGGCTTTGTGGTATAGGGGTTCGCTCACCAGATTCTCAATAAAACTCCATGTTAAATTGAAAGATTTATAAAAGAAGTCACTTTTGCACTAAAATTGTGAATATGTAAGATTTTACTGTTTGAAGGAGTAAATTTATACCCTAATTGTGCATACCGGAATTAAATATTTCACTGAGGTACTCTTCAATGTATTATCTTTCAACTGGGCAAGAAAAAAAAGAGAAAACAATTAAATCACCAAAAAAGAATGTGGGCGCACTTTGTTCCCTCCCTGGCCAACTGTGCGACGGAGTGTGGTGTATGCCTTCCTTGGCTCTAAACGTACAACATGAATAATCGATAGCAGTCTTTAATGGATACCTTGGTCAAATGGTTGCAGAAAAGAAAGAAATAAAGCAAAATAACATTTATTTTTACCTTAAAAAATAAGATTTAAGTTTGCTTGACGTAAATGAACCACATGAAAATAGCCTAAAAGAAGACATCCTTTTTTTATTAACAAGGAAAAATAGGATTAAGTATAACCTTAAAGCATTAAAAGTATTTATTGTACGCATCATTTCAAAACAGATTTAAGCTTGATTTTAGACGTAAATGAAGACTTTCAAAAGATAAGAGGAGAACTCTGCCCCACCATCACACAACAATAGCCATCAAGAAGACATAATTTTATTTTTGTATCAGCAATGGAAAAATGGATTAAGTTTATAACCTCGTTGTAAAAGAAAACATTCAGGGTGAGTCTTATCGAACAAAAAACTTTTTATTCTCTACTTATAAAAGGGTACCGTTTCTGATTATACCTTTTACAATAGCTTCTATGCAATGGGGGACAGAAGACATCATTTAATTGACGTCATCATAGACTAGGGTAAAGTATATATTTTTCATTTAAAAGAAGCCATTTGGGAGCAGTTGTTTAAAAACAAAGTTGTCTAGATTTAAAAGGGTACAGTATCTGATTAAATGCTTTACAATAGCTTCTATGCAATGGGGGACAGAAGACATCATTTTATTTGTTATCATCAATGAAAAATAGGGTTAAAGATAAAGTTGAGTTCGCGCTATCGCATTGTGAAAGAAACGTTGTGTAATCGATAAGAAAAGGTTGATCATCTAGCATATAAGAATTTGTGTGTATTGCAAGGTTCTGGAATCATCATAATGATAAGAAATTTGGCCAAGTCTTGGTAAAGTTACAAACACTGTACACAGAAAGATGTATATGGGACTACACGAACACGTGGCGTAAAAATCCTACCCCAGAGTTTTACGATGTTACATGACATATTTAGAATATGAAGGCATTTGAAGAGCCATGCTTTTCAGGGAACATGTCTTATCTGATGTTCTTCCACACTTGCATAATAAGAATGATAGCGCTCACAAATTATTTTTCACCTCTTCCCAGAACTCAACCTTCTCTTTAAGTTTATACCCTTCAAATAAAAGAGGACATTCTGGGCTACTGGCATTAATCAATATCAACCCAAATAAAAACATGAGCAGAACATAAAGCAAAACATATTCATGGCCACACATCCAAAGCATGCACAAAAAGAATGCATCCATATGCATCTAACAAACACAGTAAATATTAATATTCAATTATGCAGAGAGTTACACCCAAAAATTAAACTCAAATATTGATAATATGAAAAGGAATGAAGAATAAATACCTATATATATATATATATATTTCTAATTCAATATGTGCCACAACTAGTAAATAAATTTGCATATCAGGTATTTTACAATTGCTGGGTTAGTAAATCATCCAAATACACAAACAAACAAACAAACAAACAATATTATCCAAACAAAATGACATCATCAAAAAGACATGCCACTTGGTGAAAAAGAAAAACGATTCATTTGTTGATAACTTGTTTGTAACTTGGATGCATAATACTTTGAATGTATTCTTTTTATTCATGATTTTATTCTCCTCTTCAAATGTTAACTGTCCTTTTCTTTTAAAAATATTTCAAAGAATAAGAATAAATAATGCAATAATGGATACAGTTTTAATTAACGTATCCCTCCAAAGACATCTTAATTACTTAGGATGGAGATGAAGAGAAATTAAACGAGATGTGTGGTTGGGGGGGGGTAGGGTGGGATAGGTCAATATCAACTGAATTAAATAAAAGAGCATGAAAAAAATGGGCAAAGTTAGCTACAAGTTCTCAAAAGCCTCAAGTTTGGAGTCCTTATACAATTATTATGAGCACCAAAACCAGTCCTGGACTCTTGACAAGTTTGCCTCCACGCCCTAATTCTCTCAGATCAAGGATTAAACTCTGATCAAAACAGAAATATTATAACTGACGTTGATCCATCCATTACTGTGCACAAAATATCAAACATTCTATGCACCGACCGTGCCCTACAACACCTCCCTAAATGAAATCCTATTTCAAATCAAAACGATTTCTCATTAATCCAGCCCTCAGAATCCGAGAGGGGTGCATTGTGACCCCCTTAGGGTGCGTCATGTGCCCCCCATTGCAGTTTGTCTAGGGTAAATACAGAAACGGGGAACACAAAGGTTCACTTTCTCGAGATTTTTTGCAGCGCCAGGAAAACTGGATTTGAGGACCTAATTCTTGGGGGCAAAATCTGACCTGGATCTCTGAAGTAAACGGTGGCAATTATATTCAGATCAGGCTTTTCATACAATAACATTCAGGTTATACACTCTTCGCACGTGTACATCAAGTACTGTACTAAACTACTGACCTGTATTATGGAACACAAAAGTGATTATTTTGTATGCAGGTCATATCAGTTTATCAATGGATAGGGACTGTCCCTTTATTTGTTTATTTCATTTAATTGACCCATATAAAAAGCACACAAAAATACATACAAACATTAACAATTTTGATGCAAATACCAAACAAAAAATTACACTGAAATGTTGAATAACCTGCAAATTATATTGGAAAATGTAAAGAGAGAATTAGAATAAAGCCCGAGAGGTCTTGTGGGGTAAATTCCCTCAAAGAAACATTTTAATAGTTTGCGGAAATATTTACAGTTTTACTTTAAACATATAACAAACACAATAGAAAATTGCATACAACAAGTACAGTATCAGAAATATAAACAGTAGATGAAATAATCAAAAGAATTATGACTGATATGGAGATGAGGATGACAACATGAGGAAGAAGAATAAGAGGAGGAGAAGTTAGATGAAGGAGTACAACAAGAGGTAGGAGAAAGAGAAGAAGCAGAAATAAATGAAGGATGAGGAGGAGGAGGAGAAGGAGGAGCAGGAGGAGCAGGAGGAGGAGGAGGAAGAAGAAGAAAAGAGAAGGGGACAAACAAAAGAAAAAGAAGTGAAGAAGAATGGAAAGAAGAAAGGAAAACAAAAGGAAGAAGAAAAGAGAGAAACTAAGAAAAGCAAGTAAGTAGGGCAAGACAACAAATCAAGAAGTTTTAAATTAATGGATGGGAAAAATTTATACAAAATAAAGTAGCTGGTGATGATGCAAAAAATGGAAATAATGACATCAAACTTCATGGGCTTATACATCATAAGATGCTATAATCTTGGGAAAAGTTTGGGTGGGTAGAAGGTAGACTCTGCTACTGTATACCCCCCCCCCCCCCCCCCCATCACCCACCAAGCAAAGCCAAATAATATGGAGAAGCCCCCAAAACCCCTAAATTAAGCTGAATCCATTTTGTTTGTAATTCCTAAGAAATCAGTTGACTTCACATCAAGAGTTTCATTGTGAGGGGTGCCTTACTCCATTTTAGGCAATTTGCGATAAACCCCATTTTACCACTGTGACTACACACAAAGATTTTTTCCAGGGAGGCAATGCTTACCATACACATTGTATTTAAATAGGGTACACAAAATCTGCTATTTCACTGAAATCTAGATAAATTTCTTTTTCTCTGAAAAGTACAGATTATGGTTAAGCATTAACCTACAGACAGCTGAATTCTTTCATTGCCATAGCAAACCGGTTCCAGGAGGCAATATGTTAACTCTAGACAGGCTTATTGGATCACCACAGTAAATATGGCAGTCGAGGGTTTCAATTCACAGTAAAAAAAATAAAAGACGGTTTTAAAAGAATACTGAATACTAGTAATATGAACTACTATCATAATAGCAGTGTCGTGACTGGAGATGCGAAGGTTTCGGGTTCAAACCCCAGCATGGCACTAGTGTCTTTTAGCAAGACATTCATCTATACAGGGAGTTGGAATGGATCCAACTCCCTGACCCATATTTGCCACTCTCCACCCAGGTTTTAAAGGGGTACCGGTAGGAAGGAATTCTTTGAATAGTGTGCATGAGCACTGATATCAGTAATCTAGCAGAGCTAGGGTAATGTTGGAGCACATTGAGCACCATGGGTGGTGGATATGTACGCTATAACAATATAAAATATTATTATTATTATTTTCATCATAATCACTTCATCATCATCATCATCATCATCATCATCATCATCACTATCGTCATCATCATCATCATTCTCATCCTCATCCCCATCATCATCACTGTCATATACCTTAAAGGAGTAAATAGAAAAACATATGAATTAATAATAATAATAATAATAATAATGCATAAGATTTATAAGGCGCCAAATCCACTTGACAGCCCATAGGAAAGAAATGAGCCTGCCGCATACTCCTGCGGCAGACTTGCCGCAGATCTGCAGCAGACCTGCCGCAGACAGTCATCTTTTTCACATGCAAATTAGTTTTGCCGCAGACTTGCCGCAGACTTGCCGCATACTCTTTCAGTATGATGAAGAGTCTGCGGCAGGTCTGCCGCAGACTTGCTGCAGACTTGCCGCATACTCTTTCAGTATGATGAAGAGTCTGCGGCAGGTCTGCCGCAGACTTGCTGCAGACCTGCCGCATACTCTTTCAGTATGATGAAGAGTCTGCTGCAGGTCTGCCGCAGACTTGCCGCATACTCTTTCAGTATGATGAAGAGTCTGCGGCAGACCTGCCGCGGACTCTTTCAGTATGATGAAGAGTCTGCGGCAGGTCTGCCGCAGACTTGCTGCAGACCTGCCGCAGACTCTTTCATATCCAGTACATGGCAATAAAGTATGCATGTAGAAGAACCAGTGATAAACTGATTGATACTTCATAATCGATATTGGCAATATCGATATTACCAATTAGGTAATACCAATATGTATGTCGATATTACCAATTAGGTATATTCTATTCTCAATTGTATTAACTTCATCACATTGATCATTTGAAGTGTATTCAAGAGTAACATTTAAAGTGACACAGGCTCGTACACATATATATACTAAATATGTATATTGTTTCTTGGTTAGTAATCATAGTTTCTTGGTTAGTAATCAATATATCTATTGCTTAAACGTGAATGTAATTGTAACATGATCAGACAAAATAATCTATTGGTTAATAATGGCAAAAGGAAAATAGAAATCACAAAAATGATGTGCATTGTCTTAATTTGCTTAACAAATCATGATAAATGTATTTTTCTGTCACACGTGTAAAGTAATAATGAATATGCATGAGATGATTGGTTTCAATTGGCCCTATTAGACTTTAATGGGATTTCCTGTGGCAGACCTACCGCAGACTGTTCCTGTGGTGTACTGGTATGCGGCAAGTCTGGAGCAAAGTTTCGCCCTGCCGCAGATCTGCCGCAGACTGTTCCTGTGGCATACTAGTATGCGGCAAGTCTGCAGCAAAATTTCATCCTGCCGCAGATCTGCCGCAGACTGTTCCTGTGGCATACTAGTATGCGGCAAGTCTGGAGCAAAGTTTCATCCTGCCGCAGATCTGCCGCAGACTGTTCCTGTGGCATACTAGTATGCGGCAAGTCTGCAGCAAAATTTCATCCTGCCGCAGATCTGCCGCAGACTGTTCCTGTGGCATACTAGTATGCGGCAAGTCTGGAGCAAAGTTTCATCCTGCCGCAGATCTGCCGCAGACTGTTCCTGTGGCATACTAGTATGCGGCAAGTCTGCAGCAAAATTTCATCCTGCCGCAGATCTGCCGCAGACTGTTCCTGTGGCATACTGGTATGCGGCAAGTCTGCAGCAAAATTTCTTTCTGCCGCATACTTCGGCATACTCTTTGCCGCAGACTTTTAGTCTGCGGCAGGTCTGCGGCAGGTCTGCGGCATACTTTTCACTTTCCTATGGGAGTCTAATGCTCAAGGCGCAGCTTGTGCAAAAGATGAAATACATGATACATATATACAAAGTGCAATAGGAAAGGTACAGACATGAAAGGGAATGGTAATCAATGATAAGCTAAATTAAACAGATATTTCTTAAGATTATTTTTATCACTTCAGCAGAACTGCTATTCTTAATCCATTGAGGGAGAGTATTCCATAATGAAAGCCCAGCATGAGCGAAGGTTCGCTCCCCCATTTTGTTTTAACCCTAGGAGTAACAAGTAAGCCAGAGTTTTGAGAACGTAGCTGTCTAGATGTTGTACTGCGGAGCAGAGCCATGTATTCAAGGTGAAATGGCAAAAGAACAAAATAGAAAACAAAGCAAGGCCATACAAAAAAGCCCACATGTCACTAAACTCATAGCAACCATGTATAAGATTTCCTTATTTACTTGTATGGTTGCATATTAAATGACAGTTTTGTTTATGGTCTCGCTTTCAGGCATACAAACAAGGTTGCGATTGACATCAAACTGAAAAATAAACAAATCTTGGATTAGAATTTAGAAGTGCTTGCATTATTCATCATAGAAATATGATTTCATTATTGTCTCCTGAAATTCGGGAGTTTGTTAAAGGTAAAGACCAGTTATGGTCATGCGATTGCATTGTGAAAGAAACGTTGTTGAATCGATCAGAAAAGGTTGATCATCTAGCATCTAGCATCTGCAAGGTTCTGGAATCATCAAAATGATAAGAAATTTTGCCCATTCTTCGTAAAGTTACAAGCACTATACACAGAAAGATGTATATGGGACTACCCTATATCTCTCACAGACCATGAGAGAAACAAATTTACCAAATATATGAATTAGTAGGCGGTTTCCCGGCAAATTTTTTATCATCATGTATTAGTCAAAACATATTCTTTCACATGATTGGTAATGAGAGCTTCCATTTCATTTTTTGAAATTGGGGCGTTTCCAATACTGGTCTTTACCTTGAACTCGATGTAAACAAGGTTATTATCGCCATCAAATTTAAAAGTACAAAAATCTTGGATGAGAAATGCTTCTATTATAACTCACAGAAATACAAATAAATGAATATCTGCTAAGAACCCAAAGGTTATTATCTCTATGAGAATGACCTTAAAGAGTTAATGACCTCTGACTCACTACAGGCATGAATTTAAAGTCATTTTTCTAGAACCTTTAGAGTAAATTACAACTTCACCTTTCGTCTTCTAAAAAGATTACTTAAAAATCTTTTAGTTTTCAACACAATATTGAATCACCCATTTATTAGATAGTAGTACCGAAATACACTTTATGTTTGTCACTAAAGCAGATCAATTCAATTCCAATGCATACTTCTTAGAATACTATTCAATCAGAGTTATTACTCATCAAAAATGACAAATCTTTGAATTCCTTACATTTTCAACACATGTATATATATCACACCCAAAATGATAACAAATCACTCTGCAAAAATGTCATTGATATTGTTAACAATGGCAAGGTAAATAGCGTTACTTCCACAAGAAGCGATTGAAAACTAAACTCCATGCTGTACCCCCCCCCCCAATCCCAACAATACCATGTGTCATATGTCTTGTTTGAACAGGGGGCATTGACCAGCGATCCATGGCTTGTGCGTGAATTAGTCATTACTATTTATTTGAGTTTGTTTCTTTGCTTTGTGAGTAAGCTGAGTTACACCACTGTAGTCATTCATCGACCATGATTGATGATATGATAGACAGGAGATAATAGCCCACAATGGTTCGTTTCATGGATTGTCTCAAAATTTGTTGATTCAGAGAACTAAAAATAAACTAAAAATATGAACAGAAAGAGAAAAACTTTCTGCACCTTAGTCCATTTCTGTTCCATTCTATTTAGCCAATTGATTTTGCTACCAGGGTTTTTTTTATACAAAGAAAATAAGGATTAAAATCCTTAAAATGGCAACATGTCCACAAGTTAAAATAAATGTTATCCAACACAAAATGAACTTTTGCCATATTTTCTGTTCGTTCGCTTCAGATTCATGAGTTTTTATTAGAATCTGTAGCAACGATAGAAGAGTACTAGTGTGGCCAATTGAAGGAGGCAAGCTGTTCAATTGGGGGATCCACAAACTACAAGCACTGCTTTTTAGTGGATCCCCCCATTTCCTCAAAAATTAAGAATTTCTTGTAATAATTTTATTATGTGCAAAGTGTTTTTGTATATTTACCAGAAAAAATGAATTATGTATGAAAAAAATGTAATAACTTTGTTTATCTTTCTGTTGTAAATGAAAATAAATATGAATTGAATTGGATTGAATTGAATTTAGCCCTGTAATTCTTCAATATCTAAAGTGAAAAAGAATTGTTCTTCCCTTTATTTATTCTAAAGTTCTGGTATTGGACAAAAAAGAAACCTGTACAGAATCCAACAAAATTCACTCCAACCGTCCATAACTGTTTTCTGAAAAGTCAATGGCCCACATGTATAAACACGGTAAACAACGGGGAATAACTTTACTCAAAAATACAATTTGGTTATGAAAACTGCAAGATTACCTATATATATGCAAAGTAGTGTCAATGAACTTGAATGCACATTGTATTTCTGGTTCCATTGATCTCCTAAGCATGTGGCTGGTGCATCAACAGCATTTTATGATTATTTGGGGGCAATATTCTCAAGCATTGTCTGATGTTTCTATAGAATTCATTCTATAATTGGCAATTCATAAGCTCATCACTGTATCAACTGCAATCTGTACCGTACTTGGAAATGAAATAACTATGTTGGGTGTTTTGGTCGGAAGTCATTGGAAGTCATTAACCTACACATGTTTCTAGACATCATTGGAAATATGGCAATGTCACACTGAGAAATAGAGACAGCGAGAGAGAGAGAGAGGGGGAGGGATATAAATGTATATGGCAAGGAGTTTAGAAAAAATTGGACATATTAAATGTTGAGAAGAGAGAGAGATGTAGGTAATGTTAGAACAACAAAAGAAAATACAAGACAAAGGGACAAAACATAATTATGAAGTGAAAGAGAGAGAGAGAGAGAGAGAGAGATGGGGGGGGGAGGGGGAGAGACAAAGGGAAACAGACACGTGTTTCTAGATATTATTGTAAATATGACAATGTCACACCGAGAAAGATAGGAAGAGAAAGAAAGACAGTCGAGAGAGAGAGAGGGGGGGGGGGGGGAGGGATGTATATGGCTAGGAATTGGATATTAAATGTCAAGAAGAGAGAGAAACGTAGATAATGTTAGAAAAACGTAAGATAAGACAAGTCAAAGGGGACGAAAAGCATAATTATGAAGAGAAAGAGAAAAAGACAAAGATACCGGTAGAAAGAATGTGAGATATAGATGATGATGCACAGAACATGTGGTTACGAACACATGGTAGAACACGAAGAAGAAACAGAAAGTAGAAGGAGAGAATATCACAGAAGCACAAAGCATTATTTAAAGGGCCAATGCATTATTTAAAGGGACAAAGCACGTGTCATGCCAGCCAAATACTTTCTGTTCGACTGCTCTTGAATAAAACAAAGCTTTCCACTTATACATCCCTTAGTGACAAAAACATGTCATGCCCCACTAATACTTCCACCCAAAAAAAATCCTGTACATATATAACAAAACGGAAATCAATTTGTCCTATTCTCAGTGAATATTTGATAACCTTCACGCATTGATCCACGAAGGCCATTAGTCCCATAGCTTGCCAATCACATCTTGTTCCATCTGCCAAATTTATTTTCTGTTGTTTGGTTCCCTATCACCAAAAATATTGTATTTACATGTTTATTTGTTCAGTATCCAAGCTACTTCATGCTTTTAATCTAAAGATAGACACGGGCGATGGAATACTAATCCCATATTTTGGCATTTTAAATCCTTTCACTTTGGGGGAGATGAGTCATAGAGAGTCAAACCCTGTCTATAAAGGCTATCCAATACCTACAAACTTTTCAAAGCTAAAAGTAGGAATTGTTCAAGGAAAAGATTAACAAGAAAGTGCGTATAACTACTTTAAACAGGAGGCCTTTATTCAGATGGTTAAGAATACTACAGCACCATATATTATGGTTTTTACATTTACATTCAAACATACACATTTCATTGTGATATCAACTGTATTTGAATTTTGCTTCCTGTCAAATAAAAACAAGTAAATGAAATCTAATTGATGACAAAAGTAATCCATATGCATTGAAGTGCATGCAAACTGTAAAGCTAGTCTTCTTTCAGCACCAACATACATTTTTCCAGACAATGAAAGGTAACATACTGAGAGTTACTATTATTTCATATTACCTAAAAAATAGACTTGGTAAACTTTGCAGGAGTTATAATATATGAGTGATATAATTCACAAGGGTTACAAAACTCGGAACATCTGGCCATCAGACTATTACTTGGTTGAAGGATATAATCATATCTTCTTTCTCACATAAGTGCGATGCCTTTGAATGTTTTCCTCCTTGACAGGAAGGTACATGTTCCCACGCATCTACGAGAAAGATATATCTCACATTAACCTGTTAAAAACCACAGGAACTGCATACTTTCAAAGTACATTGTACCAGTAAGTCTCTTTTATAACTAATGTTTTATGTGCTATTAAATCATTTAACCTTCTTTTGTTTTTGCTGTTTTGGTTTTGCATATTTATGTAACTAAATGTTTAAATATATTGTACTCTTGCTCTCGAGCGCTTTCATTTTTTTTCTTTCATAAGTGGACTATCTTGACAAGAATGCCTTGGTCTTCAACGGTACCCTCAATTCCATGTACAGTCAAACCTGCTTTAGCGACCACCTGTCTACAAAGACCACATTTTTTTGTTTCCCTTGAATACAGTTTCTCATAGAAACCTGTACACAACGACCACCTGCATATAAAGACCACATTTTTTTGTTTCCCTTGAATACAATTTCTCATAGAAACCTGTACACAATGACCACCTGCATATAAAGACCACATTTTTTGTTTACCTTGAATACAGTTTCTCATAGAAACCTGTACACAATGACCACCTGCATATAAAGACCACATTTTTCATGTTTCCCTTGAATGGTCTTTATATGCAGGTTTCACTGTATAATGATTTGCATCTGTGCTGTATTTAAATTCTGTGCGTGTATATGTGCTTTTACTGGAATCAAATAAAATTGAACTTGAACTTGAACTTGAACTTGAACTTGTCTTCATATGATTTAACTGCAGAGAGCCAGAAGGGCATTAACTCTTTTACTTTATAACACAACACCCATTTGGCGCTAAAGGAATAACCATCTTTTTATTCAGAATGCTTAGAAACTACATCTATGGAACAGACGTGTCTTGCCTCACCCATGGATAAAGTCAATGCCTTAACCTATCAGAAGCCATATGTGTATACTTTCAAAAAAAGGTAATTTATCTCCGAGAATAAAAAAAATCAAAGCATATACGTCAAAGGGTACCACAACAATATTTCTAAAAGTGTAATGACAGGGTCATCTACTAGGAAATTATGAGCAAAACAAGAGGAATTACGTTCATGTATCTCCATGCATGTGCAATCTAATACTATTTGGATCTTATCCAAACCATGACATAGAATAGTTATCTGGAAGATTAATTCCCTTTATAACGAGTGATTATCACAGTAGGGGTTTCCCTAATGATCAGGAACATCACTTGTGACATTAATGAGTTGTATTAATTGTATGGATGGACGTCATCA
Source organism: Strongylocentrotus purpuratus (assembly GCF_000002235.5). NCBI lineage: Eukaryota > Metazoa > Echinodermata > Echinoidea > Camarodonta > Strongylocentrotidae > Strongylocentrotus > Strongylocentrotus purpuratus. The sequence goes on from NW_022145601.1 coordinate 10,606,438, forward strand.
CATTATTTCCCGCCCATCAGAGCCACTTAGGAATGTCTCCAATATCATTAATAACCGGAAATGCTTTGATGATTAAGATTAATACAAGGTATATATTTATGCTTGCACATAATTTTACATTTATGTGCCATACGTAATATAATTATGGAACATGAATAATACATGGGATTATATAGCACATTTCACAACAAATAAAGGCTAAGAAATTTCCTGCAGCTATTCCAATTAATCACAAGTGTAGGACCTTACTCCATTTAATTGAGAGCCTAAGTACAATGATAACACGCAATTCAGCAAGGGGGTTCCCCCAACCCATTCTCAATAAAATTGTGTTTAATTAAAGGTAAAGACCAGTATTGGAAACGCCCCAATTTCAGAAAAATGAAATGGAAGCTCTCATTACCAATCATGTGAAAGAATATGTTTTGACTAATACATGATGATAAAAAATTTGCCGGGAAACCGCCTACTAATTCATATATTTGGTAAATTTGTTTCTCTCATGGTCTGTGAGAGATATAGGGTAGTCCCATATACATCTTTCTGTGTATAGTGCTTGTAACTTTATGAAGAATGGGCCAAATTTCTTATCATTTTGATGATTCCAGAACCTTGCAGATGCTAGATGCTAGATGATCAACCTTTTCTGATCGATTCCACAACGTTTCTTTCACAATGCAATCGCATGACCATAACTGGTCTTTACCTTTAAGCCACTACAACATGGTGATAGTGAGAATTAGTCTACTACATACTTCAAGACTCAATATGACACATCTTAATTAATGGGGGGGGGGGGGAGGACTCCCTTAACGTAAACTTATTTCAGGGAGCTACAGGCTACCAAAACAACTGCATGTTTCTAACCACAAGGGGGAGCTATACGAGTAGAAATATCACCAACAGGAAAAATAACCCACCTATTGGTTCTCACATGATAAAATTGTAGGAAATATATTCCTCTTTTATTTGAAGGCAATATTAAATATCTGTTCTGCACTTTAGACATATTACTGGCAACAGTTTTGCATATCCCTATCACGAAAAAGAACTACCCCTTTATCAACTCCTTCAAGAGAATACAACAACAACACAAATTGAAGTTTTGTTTTGCAATTTGTTCTGCAACATCTAAAAAGATTGTAGTGAACATACAATTTAAAGATTTCAGACTAATTTCTCAAATATGATGTAGACAATTCTCTTAAATTGACACTGTAAAGTTCTTTCCTTAAAAGAGAAGTGTGATATATATACTAATTTCACCTGAATCAAAATTGGCCCATGTTCAGTTCATTCATTTCTCAAAGAGAAAAATACTCTCTAGAACTTTTCACAAGAGGGAGCTCTTCCAATTTTTCAATCTGTATTCTCATAAAACTTCTGCTTTACTTTTTGACTGAACAGCATACATTACCTTCTTACAGCTTTCTTCAAAAACAGTTGTATAACATTGCTTCCCCTATATGTCATTTATTATTTTAAAGAATGAGTTTACTGATATCGTTTCAGATTTTCTTAATGGAAATGGTGTGCTGAACTTTGCTCCAGGCATTTAAGATGTAGGGTTTTAAAGGGTTGCAATTGAGTTTGTTTATTTGATGACATAAATGGTACCCTGGGGTACCAAAAAAAATTCGGCCATTTTGTTGAATTATTATTTTTTTTTTTAAGGCTGTACCCTGGGTTACCAAAAAGTGGGAAATTATTTTTGTGTGATTTTTTCAACCTTCAATTGTGTCCAATGTTCTTGTAAAAAATCCTTTAAGTCCTGTATTTCTAAAATTCATTGTTGTTATGAGTAATTATTCTATTATTGATATCATTTCATGCTGTTATTTTCGTTGTTTTCGTAGCTCCTCCTCCTCAGGGTCATACCTTGCAAGTCTAGCAACTCTATAGCCCCCAACATGAAGTAGGGCTACGACTTCGATTTGCGAGAGGGCTTGGGCCAGCAGGGTCAAAATAACACCATCAGCCTGCTCCTTGTCTCCCCCGTCACTCGCCCTCCTAAACACCGCTACCACATCAGCGGCCTTCTCCTCCCCCAACTTCTCAACAGCACGAGATCGAGCTCTTTCAACTTTCTCGGCCCTTGTAATCTTCCGTCTTTTACGTCCTTTCCCTTTCAGTAAATCCCCGTATCCACCATCACCTTCCGCCCATGGCATTTTCAAAGTTTGAAAGTTTGACAGTAACGCGCGCGTTAACTACGTCGATGATGCGATGTTTGTTTGTTGTTTTTTTTTCGAAAGAGTATACAGGTACGGTACGTACGTGCAATAACATCAAGTTCTAAAATAGCCGCGGGTCGGGACCGGACGCCGGAGCTAGCTAGCACTATAGTGTGCGATAGCCACCGTAGTGCGCTTGTGATCGTGAGCGAGCGCTATAGCGCGAGCAGTGCATGCATGCACACTATGCATAGTATACACCATAGAGATACCACGGAACTATGTACACGCACTCCATACATTTTACTCGAGTGGACGCGAGATGGCGCTACACAACGCGGTACCCCGGGGTACTACGGTACCCCGGGGTAACGCGTGGTGCATCATTTATAGGGATAGGGTTATTTAGAGTGTTTGGTACAGTATTGAAGTTAGGTATTTGGTTAATGTAGATTAAACAATAGACCTTTTTACTAACATATCCAAATTTACGCATACTGTTTAAAGAAAGGTTGTTGCTGACAACCCAAATTTTTGTCTGAGGCTGGCCTGACATAGCAACAAGTAATGCATTCCAGATTCCAGTTATAGTAAAGAGTTTAATGGAATACCTTGTCACTAGGTCCCCAGGAAAGAAACATCCATAAATTTGAATATGTGAGTAAACCAGACCATTGCTGCCAGCACTTGTCATACAACCAAATAAAAGAATTAAGTGATCTTTAATGATTATTTATATATTTCTTTGTTAGTGACAGGACTGGTTAGTTATCAATATAAAACCATTGTAAGAGTGATATCGGACTTAAACAAATAACATTTTACAACATTACTATCCTTTAAAATTATGCTAATGCGATTGAATCAAAACAAAGGAATAAAAGACAACAAGAAAACAATTATTCTTATTTTGTAAAATAATTTAATACAAATCTCCTTTACAAGGAGAAACATTTCATGTTTACATATCTCTTTATTTTTTCAATTTTATCCAGTACTGCTCTCAGCATGCCTGGCAATCACTTCAAACAATATTTTATGAGCTTCAATAGATCAGATTTCATCCTAATTTGGAAATAACTCCTCACTTTCTTGTCAATTGTAACAAATTTAATTCAAAAAATAGAAATTAGTCTTACCAACTCCATTGTAAATGGTAAGTTTATGCAATAGTTTGCTTTGAATTGAGAGACTTTTCTTTCAATTATCATCTTATCTTAAATCTGGATATTTCAGTCCTCTTTAACATGATGATAATAGTATAATACGCAAGTACAGAAGGAGCAATATTTCAGGACAGCCTACATGGGGAATTTGTTGAATCATTAACCAGTTTTATTTTAAAAAATATAGATAAATAAATAAATAAATGTAATAAAAAATGAAATAAATATTTAAAAAAAAAAAAATATGGCAATACCATTAGATTAATAGATTTGACTAATAAAAACTATGATGCCTTCTACTTATAAGCCTGATGAACTTTACAAACAAATCTAACGCCCCACGACCCCTCGGCAGCGGCGATTCTATGGTTTCGGGAAATTGTTTTTGTTTAGGTTAGTTAACTCAAGTCGGAGAGCACCATCTCACCGCGGCCGAGGTGGGGGTGTTCGTTAAAACCCACGAGACCACCACATAAATTAATACACATTTAAACAGTTTCAATTACAATTTCACTTGGTCGTTTATTCGAGAAAAGGTTACAATTTCTTGTGTCGTGTTTCTTAAGTGTTTATCCCTTACCTAATTACTTAATTAATTGAGCTCGTTTACGCATCCACATCGACAATCACTCACTTAAAGTATTAGTGACTTACTGGGACTTTTAGAGTCTTTGATCGATCGATAACTTTATAGGCCTTTTTAATTGGGGGACGGGTCGACTTAGCTCTTTCTTGTTCCGGTCTCTCGACTCGTCGCACTCGTGTCGGGGCATAGCAGACTTGAAATTTCCTCTCGATGTCCTAGGGGCGTCGGAGGGTCTTAAAGGTGTGTGCTCGTCTCCGGTCCTTGTGACGTCGAAATCGTTGACTTTCTCAAATACGAGCACAAATCAGCGGTCTCCTTTGTCTCTTTCTATTATTCTGGGTTGGAAGTGTTCTCTTTACTGGAGACGGGCGAGGTTCAGTATTACTATTTGTTGTTTCAGTTCCTTTCTATTATCGTCAGCAAACAGCGACAAGAAGATGAAGTTCAGCAACTTTCAAAATGTTCCGTGGACGAAGCTTTAATTAGTACAAGTCGGGGATCTCAAAATGTGCGTGGTGGCTGAATTAAACTTAGGGTGGAAGGAGAGGGGTGGCAAATGCTTGGGGTCCAGGGATGCAAGTGTGTAGGGAAGGGAGGATTGGGTCTTTTTATACTCAATTAACACACCAATCTGCTGTCTAGCTCGCACCTCGAGTCCAACAAATTCCTTATTAATTTCCTTTGTTTTTCCATCCCATAATACTTTTTGGTCACCTGATCTCCCACCACTGTCGACTTCTTAATGGACAGGGCAAAAACTTATTTCATTGGTCCAAACTTTCTATTCCAAAACTCTAACAAACTTTTTACCTGTTTCTATTCCTGATTGGTGAAATGAAGGGGAAGTCCTTATACTTTTTAGCGTGGGTATGCTGGATTCACTCGTTGGAATATTCTCGAGATACCAGTGACAGCTCAGGCTCTAGAGTATCAATTAACTACTAATACAACGACTCTGTTATCATTCACCATTTTCACAAACACCTAACTAAATTCTATCAAAAACAAATCTGTTGTCCAAGGTATATTTATCATTCTTAACCCCACCCGACCTATTTCTCTACTCTTTTTCCCTTGTCCCTTCACCTACATAGCTACATAGTCTATCTCAAAGCCATTTATTTATCAATCAACTATCCCCTAGGACTCATAATGCTTTTAACCCGGCTACTTTCAAGTTCAAGCATGCACTACTCAGCATGTTCACACTCATCTTTAATCCCAGTGTATTCCACCATGCTACACATAGCTTGGCAAGTATTCGTAAATGTGTTTGAAAAATAGGTTTTTAACATGACCAACAGGCACGGAGTTGAAGCCTTGATAGCGAAACATTGGATAAAGAATCATTGTACAGCAAAAGGGGGCTACGCAGATGAACATTATTGTATGAAGAAACATCATAATACAGTAACTAGTCTAAAAGAAGTGTGTTGGCACACGTTAAGTGTCAGCTTTCATAGATATCAGTACAAACTCATGATAAGTACTACTGAGTTAAACGATATTTGTACGATAGGACGTGCACCTGATCACTGTTCTTTATGAATTATTTTTAAAAACAATGCTCACATATCAATTTCGCTATACAACATTTCATTATGGGATGTTCAGACTCAAACAAAGTTCAGAAAAAACATTACTTATTATATAAATATAGATACATAGATCTCATTCCGCTAGGCGACTAATTTTGCCAGTCTGAATAGTGGGTCATTTATGGACAGCTATGTGTCAAACACTTAACCCCACATAAACTAATTTAAGTCTACATACCGTAGCTGAACGAAAACTATTTGATCATGCGATGAATATTTCATTTTCATTTAATCGCTTCATATTACCACCCAAGAAACTTGCCTTAGCTGGGGCTTTCTGGATGTGTGAGTTGCGTATTTCTTCATGTAAGTCCCGGCAGCCGCTTCCCCCAACTGGTAATAATAATAATAATAATAATATCGAATATTTAGGAGCGCTAAAAACAATAGGTACCATAGCGCTTACAAATCAGACTCGTTGTGGTTCTGCTATGAAAGAAACAGATGATATGTAACAACGTGGACAGTATTTTGAGACGCCAAGGCGCCGTTGCCTATAAAGTTGAAATAATTAAAAAATATCTTTTTGAGAAACTATTGTGACAATATGTTTTATTTCTAATAGATATAGTTTAAACCTTCTCAGAGCTTTATTAATTGATCTGTATGACTGTTTAGATTGATCAATAAAGTTTTGTGAAGATATCTTTATTAGGAATAAAAAAACATATTGCAATGATCATTTGAAGAGAAAATTTTTGAAGAAACAAAAATTATTTCAACTTTATGGGCAGCAGTGTTACATTTAAGAGAGGTTAGAAGGTGGATGGTGGATGAGTAATTTTCTTATACAAAAAGCTCCACAAAAAGCCACCAGATATGAAAGAGCAATTATTGCTATAAAAACAAGGTAAGTAGGTTATACTGCACAGAATTTGGGAAAGTGAAAATTATACACAGAGTTTGACCTACAAGTAGCCCTCCCCACTTAAATCATTATTAAAGACAGGGTATTCAACCAACAACACTACCATTACTGTAATATATTTTCAATTGCGCCATCTTTCTGTGAAGGCGTACATAGAGCAATTTCCCATCCCTATACTCAAGCATCATCACGCGCACGTCAACAATTGGTGATGCATTGTGGGACATGGCTATCGACACAATCGCACATTTTGAGCAACAGATGGCAGTATACATTAATCCGAAGTAGTGTCGGTAGAATACCCTGCCTTTAATATCACTTTTTTCATTATTGAGGTAACAAGATGAGCATCTACCTGGTAAAGCATCTGCCTGTCGATCAAAGATCTCAGGTTTGAATCCCACACAGGCGGATGACTGAAGCCTGCATTGTGTGTTAACTTGCCCCTCCCCTTGTTTCATAGAGGCAGGCTATGTTATGTGAAAAACACTCTGTCCCTCGGATAAGACGTTAAATGGAGCCCCTGTGTAGAGGAGAGTCACCACCTTTGCATGTTAAGAACCCCCCGCACTATTTGAATAAGAGTCGGGGGACATCCTGGTGAAGTGTTACACCTGCACACCCCATATACATCTGCAAGAATCTTCAGTATTGAAGGAGGCAGCTTATTCATAAGAAGAAGAAGAAGCAGAGGAGAGAAATAACACAAACAATACCTTTCAGACTTTGAGGAGCATTGGTGGTATAATCTTGTTGACCGTTTCCTGTCCCTTGAGCTGTTCCACGATGGCCAGCGCAAACTCAAATGCCGTTCCTGGACCTCGGCTCGTGATCAGTTTACCGTCTCGCACAACCCTGTCCTCACTGTAGGTGAACAGACCTGAAAATACACGGTTCTCTTTTTATAAAGGATTCAAGCTTAGCTTATGTGGCAATTCATGATTATTTTATGCGAGTTATTTATTATTACAATGTAAGTATTTTACATTAATGATGAAATAGTTACTTAATTTGTTCGTTATTGTGATTATGTCATACCTGCCAACATTTAAAAATAAGAATTGGGAATTTTTAGCATGATATGCCTTCGAAAATAAGAAATCGCACTTGCAGCGGCAGTGTAACCGGCAATACGCGGTAAATCTGTACCAAAAAGCGAATACAAATTCGCTTTTCGATTATGCAGCCATTCATCGCACACAATACGTGAACTCTCAAATCGCGGCACATGATAAAACAAGCTTAATTTGGCTTTAGCACCACAAAAAATAAAAATATAAAGAAATAAATATTAAAAAAAAATAATAATAGAAAGAAAGAAAGAAAAAGAAAAAAAAAGAAAAATTGAAATATTCTGGATTTTCAGGTCCTAAAAATCCAGAAAATCAGAATATTCTGGATTATTCGGAAGCAGGTATGTTATGTTGTTATCAGTTTGTAACTTTGGACAAAGACCATGAAAATAAAAATTAAATTAAATTAAACATCACACTGTGTGACTCAGTAATGGAAACAAAACACAATTTCTAAACATTTGAATTTCGCCTCTCAGTGCACAACGTTTCTTTCTGTGGCAATAGACCGATTTACTACCATATTCAAATTTTTTGATGTTTTCTTCGGTCACTTTTGTATATACACTAGACTGAAGGCTAACCAGAACCCTAATACTAAACTAATGCTAAAATCCAATTGCAACCCTAACCATGTGTAGCCATTAATTAAGCAAGTGTTTTCGAACATAGTTTACACGTTCTATTACCTGCGATAATGGATTAACATGAAGAAATCATCAAAAAGGTGTAGTCCAAAGTTTTTTTAAATGGTCATGCTTTTGTAATCGCTCATCTTCTAATTTTTTCAGGTTTCATTTTCCTTTCTTACTCTGGATGCTAGGAAACCAATTAAAAAAATAGTAATTTAAAAAGAATTCTTACCACTGTTTTCCAGTTTTTCTTTGACTCCAGGGTGCGATGTAATGGTTTTCTTCACACCAATGTTGTGTGTCATTAATGCTGTTGGTCCTATAGAAGAGATGCAATAGAGATATAAGTTGTTATATTCCACATACTAAGAATCTAGCTCTACGATTGGTCAAAAGTAAATCACGTGATGAAAGATAGTTCGCCCATCATTGATGGGAGTAGAAAAGTTTGTTACACTGTGTAGATAGTACTACTGTCTTCAGTGCAACGCACTTAAATTGTATAAGCTGCGTATCGCTCTTCTCTTTAAGCGCTTTTAGTGTTAGTACACAAACTATGGTCACGCGCGAACTATGGTCACACCAGTATCGCCATACTGCATGCACTGTTTGTATTATACACCGTTTGCTAGCTGTTGATTGATGACTTGTTGCTCTAAAATGACAGAAGAAGTGAAATGTTTCCGATGTGGAATATAAAGCAAATAATAACCTTTTGGTTTCAGGCGATGGCTGAATCCCTTCCTCGGCGATCTGAATGAATACGCTATCTTTCCTCAGCTGCGCTTCAGAAAGATAGCTACATCCAGATCGCCTCAGAAGTGAAAGTTCACCTTCACCAACAATAATTATTTGCTTAATACGAGTGAATGCTATTCTCCAAAATTAGACAAACAGAAAGCAAATGTTTTGATAGTGATTTAGAGAAAAAACAGAAATTGCTACACTCTTTGTCAAAGTGCGTGGGGGGGGGGGGAGAGAACTCTGGTTGTGTACAGATCTGCACATTCCATCTATTATGAAAGGAGAAGAGACCTGGGCCCTGTTTTTTATAAAACTTGTTAACAATAACAAATGCTAAATTTCAAAGAAAAATGTGCTCTCAACCAATCAGATGCCACGATTTCAGTAGCTTATAACAGTTGTTGTAACTTGTTATTGATAACAAGTTTCATGAAACAGGGTCCAGAGGGTCACAGTGATTCATTTCACTTATTCCCTCCCAGGCTCAGGTGATGTTAAAGCCCCACTGCACTACTTATAGCTACTTGCGCCCTATACGTAGCAAACAATGCCTAATCAGTGACCATTGGTCCCCCATGGTCCCCTATTTCTTATGTCAATTGAGAGCTGATTCGATGATATAACCACCTGTCAGTGACCATGCAGGGAGGTCTAATCCCTCCTGTCCAAACTAGTACGGAGGGGCTTTAAATCATTAAGTGCCATATGTGGTAGAAAATTTCGAACGCACCTGCACAGATAGCTGCAATGATCCGACCGCCTTCCTCTTGTGCCTTCAGCAATTCACCAACCTTCTTGGACTACACAATGACAAGGTTAAAGGTCAAAGGTTAGAGGACAGAATCAGATTCAATGCAAATACACTCTGTTGACACTATGAAGATGACGGACAAAGAAAGCGGACAAAATATACAGTTCCTCAGGTAGACAAAGGAACATCCCTTTACTGCTATTATGTAAAAATGTGTAAAACAGGTGTCACATTCATATTAACCTGTTCTACACATTTTTACATAATAGCAGTGAAGGGATGTTCCTTTGTCTACCTGAGGAACTGTATATTTTGTCCGCTTTCTTTGTCCATCATGTTCATAGTGTGATTTGCTGATGGGGGAGAAAATTCAGTGTACCATTTTGCATTACTTTCTGATTAATTGTGCATCGTTGCATTCGTAGCAAAGTACATGCACTTGATAGTTCTATACAACAAATAGTACATGTAAATTGAGTCAACTTCTCATACAATAAATCTCAATCATATCGTCTGTTTGGAGCCAGAAGGGTGTTGAATCTGTGCTAAATTATATGTGTTAATGTCCTCCTGGCTCCAGACAATATAGATGACCATAAAACAAAAGAATTCATGTGATGCCTCTGTTTTTTTGCTTCCCTGTTTTCTTAGAACAGTCAAAGGTCACGAAAGGCAAATAAAATCAGATTTTTAAATATACCAGGTTATTTCTTACCTTCTCTTCTTAGAATTTAATCAGTGAAAGATGTCAATAGAAAGGGTTATTTATATATCTAAAAGAATGAGTGGGTAGCTGGCTAGGGTGTTAACTAATCCTTATGCGTTGAAAGGGTTTAAATGGCAACAACAAGCTGTTGTCTGTTTGATGATTTTGCTTGTTTTTGTTTTTAATGATATGTACCCGCTGTCTATTTTAAAATTGTAGTATTTCGTTATTTTTATGATGTAATCACAGACACATGCATAGCCCAATTTAGGTAACTTTCTCTTTATAAGTGAACCTTCTAATACTTAATTCTCTCCTCATTTTTTTTTCTTCTCTCTGTTCCATTGACTATTTTTGTTCTTTCCCATCAACTTTCTGTTATATAAAATGTAATTTTCATAATAATATCTATAATATTCTCTCGGTAACTGTGTTAATTTATTATGGGCGTTCCCAACTCAAGCTATGCTTTCCGGGTTTTCGCCTCCTTCCGTATCTGAATTATTTACTGTATACTCTATGTTGAAATAATTGTTACATATATCATGTATATATACATTGTGTTTCATATTGTACTGTTGAATGAATACAAATACAAAACTAAGGAGCTTATCAACCAACCTCACAGAGATTCTTTGCTCCTGGTCCACCGCCTGGTAAGAGGATGACATCATAGGGACCCTGTAAAAAAAAAATGTACACTTCATTAATCATGCAATGTTTCAGGCAATCTTTCTGAGGTTAGACCGGTTTACTATTATATTCAAATTTATGGATGTTTCTTTCCTGGGGACCTACATGTAGCAACGATTTATTTGATTAAACCATGAACGTAGCTACCACCTTTGACTAAACTGTTATCAATGAAATAGCTACAGTACTTGAAACCCAGTCTGCATATATATATATATATATATATATATATACTCACTATGAACATGACGGACAAAGAAAGCGGAGAAAATATACAGTTCCTCAGGTAGACAAAGGAACATCTCTTCACTGCTATTATGTAAAAATGTTTAGAACAGGTGTCACATGCATATTCACCTGTTCTACACAGTTTTACATAATAGCAGTGAAGGGATGTTCCTTTGTCTACCTGAGGAACTGTATATTTTGTCCGCTTTCTTTGTCGGTCATGTTCATAGTGACTACTTGTTGCTAGGTAAGGTGAGCCTCTGGCAGCTTTCAACTTTTCACCACATTCCTTCAAAAATCAGCTAGTTAATCCCCTCACTCCTTGAGTATGGCATGGGCAAGGGTTATCGTCTGCGTATGGGGAAGGTTGACAAATGTCAGTTTTATTAAAAAATCCCCCAAACCAGACAGTCATTTCTGTCTAGGGTTAGGTATACCGTTTGGTCCAGGGTCAAACTTGAAATTAAGAATATGATTAGTTTTTAATAATGGCCATATTGCAATTGCATCTGCAGCATGTGTGGTACAAAAAAAGGAGGGGGTGGGGTGAGGGGAAGAAATGTTGCTTACCTGTGCAAGAGCTTCATCTAAAGTCATGTCTGGAACAATAGTCACATTTCTGCTACAGGCCACTGGATCATTGCCAAACAGTCCCGCAATGGTTACTTTGACCTGGTAACAACAACAATAAAGTCTAGATCTACAAGCAATTCATTTGTCTGCATTTATTCTATATTATCATCATCGATTATCATTATCATCACCATCTACCATCATCCATCATCATCATCACCATCTAGCATCATCATCATCATCATCATTAGCACCACCACCACCAATCATCACCGTCTCATCATCATCCATCATCATCACCACCACCATCATCATCACCATCATCACCATCGCCATCATCACCACCATCATCGTCATCGCCATCACCATCATCATCACCACCACCAATCACCACCACCATCATCATCACCACCATCATCCCCACCACCATCATACATCATCATCATCCCCACCACCATCATAGCCCATTACTTCTTTGTCATCATTTATTTCTCTAGCTTAGATTTAGTATATGATTTTCGTTATCCAACTAAGGTAACACTAACTCTTTGTTACTATTATGTCGGAACTCGTACTCGTTTACTGCCACTCGCACCCTTATTACACAATATTCGGTATATGGGACTACAACAAAATAAATGGAGGATTATTTTCTAAACTATCGATCAATGCCAGGATATAATTACTGACCTCAGCCCGTCTCAAGACATCAACGGGTATGACAGCTTCCATCTCCTCCGCTCCAGGAGACAAAATTAACATGACAGACATTATGCACGCTCTTAAAATAAGTCGCTTTACGTGCAAAAGTTCCTCTCTGGCAGGTTTGATCAATCACTGAACTTGCGCGCGTGCTTACCGCTTGTTTACGTTGCGCGCCGCAGCTCCGGATCCTCCTGTCGCTGACCCCGTTTTGTTTTGTTTTTTTCATCTAAATTTCCGAGAAATCTTCCAAATGAGTGTGGGTTTGTCAGGGTGATGCCGAATAATAAAGGACAGGGTTTAGTAACCTGGCAATATGTCATACTCCTACTAATAAATAATAATAGTAATAATGGTAATTAATTCAAATAATGATAATACAAAGATTTATTTAAAAAATAATGATAAATGAAAACCGCGGGGGAGTTATCCCGGGGGAGTTATAAACTCACGACTCCCTGATGAAAACCCTGACGAAAATATAAAGGGACACCAATAAACAATGGGGGCCTATAAAGACTATAGAGGCCAATTAATGTTTCATAATTAAAATTCATGATAGTAAAAAAAAATTGTTATAGTAGTTGAATTTGCTTGATTTGCCCTACATTATAACACTAGTTTCAACAACATCAACGTTTGGTGCTGTTGATCTCAGAGCTGAGGAGGAGGGGGGAGAAAAAAGTTAAAGAGAAGAAGAAAAATTTTGAAAAGAAGAAGAAAAAGGTGCAGAAGCAGAAAGAAGAAGAAGAAGACGATACGAGGAAGAGGAAGAAGAAGAAGATGATGATGATGATAATGATGATGAAGAAGAAGAAGAATGAGAAGAAGAAGAAGAAAAAGAAGAAGAAGAAGAAGAACTCGACGAAAATGACGAAGATCAGTTTTCCTCTTTCATTCAGACACTGTCTATAATTATATGCCCCCATGCAGTCTCTCATTTCTCTATTTCCATTATACTATAGGCAAAATAAAATTAATTCAAAGTTTTTCGTCTCCTCCCCTTTATTAAAAAAGTAAGGAAAATGGGCCGGCCTATATTTGATTTCTTTTGTTTTCTTTTCCATTCTCTAAATTTGTACAAATAACCTTGTTAAATATTGAGCACGTAATAGAAGAAGATGTACTTATATTTATCCAATAACATATTTCAGTGCAGAATTTTTTTAATAACTGCATGGAGCTCCGGCTCATTGTTTTTGTTGTTGGCCTTGCCCTATACCCGGCAAAATAACTCCTTATACTCCCTTTTCCCCAGAACTCTCCATCCACTTATATTGTCTAGTATATAACGGAGATTGTATTCTGTTGATATATTCAGGCCGAGGATGGAGTTTCATCTAGTATGAAAGAGGTATAATGTAGTCCAAATAAGAGCTTTTGTTTTTATTTAAAGAACGGTAAAAATGAATGAAAATAAAGATGGCAATTACAGAGGGGATGTAACGTAAACACAATTTGAACAAAGCAACAACATGATATCAAAAACTCTCTTGATGAGGGTTCTGTTGAGAGTTGAACCGGGACCCTTCGCGCCCTAGACGAGAATCATAAAAATACTAATAAACTTTGAGCTGTAAACATGAGTTGGAATTCATCGTTCATAAGCAATGATGTGATTGGTCAGTAATGACACACCTCCAGACATTGCGCGCGTTACCAGCGAGCAATACGTCAATGAATACACGTAGTAAATGTGTACACGTTGCGAAAATAACGAAATGTAAACATTGTAATCTCGATCTCTACATCTCTATGTAAATTCTACAGACCAACAAATCAACAGCAGGATTTGTTCACCAGCTCAGTGCACTATCGTAGATTTGGTTACGTTACCTAGCTAAGATTGATTAGTTCTAATTCTCACTACCAATTTCTCTGATCCGATCAATTATATCAAGCCACTGCAGCTGCACGTGCACTGTACCGATCTCCGGAACCAACGGAGGAAGGACAAGAAGAAGAATTAAGTCGACAATTATACATTTATTTTGAGAAGTGCAGTGACTACACATTTAGACAATGGACCATCTACCAGGTGAGACTTTTTATTTAGACTTTGATTGCATGCGCAATCGAGACACATTGACTGATCAGCTGATACTAGTGATAGTTATAATCATGACATAATGTCTGTATAGATCTAGGCCTAGATCTATAGGCCTTATACTTATAGACCCTACCGGCCCTAGATCTACTTAATGACATGTTTTTTTACTTCTAGAGTCTAGATCTTCTACGACGACGATACTCAGCAGGATCCATAAGTCAGGATGGGTGATCTGCATACAATAATAGAGTAGACCATGCACAGTTGTTGCTGGTGTGAGTGATCTGTGAGTGTGAGAGTGATCAACGTTAACTATGATGGCGCTTGTTTAGAAACCTATCCAAAATTTGACCCGTAACTCCACCATGGAGACCCTACTAAAACATACCCAAAATGAAGTAAATATTCATTAAATGTTGAAAGTCGTTATGTTTATTACTTTTTCACAAATTCACAGGTTTCACAGCAAACTGCTGCACAAGTGCAAACCGATATCCCTTACAAAAAAAATCTCTATGGTACACCATACAAACACCATAGCAAATCTACCATAGATTACCATACAAACACCATAGCAAATCTACCATATATCTACCATTCATTTACCATAGAACTAATTAAAATAATTGGGACAAATTTATTCATTTATTCAAATTAGGCCACACCTACATATTCTACCATAGAGCCACCATAGAGTCATCATTCATCTACCATAGAGCCATCATTCATCTACCATAGAGCCACCATTCATCTACCATAGAACCACCATTCATCTACCATAGAGCCACCATTCTTCTACCATAGAGCCATCATTCATCTACCATAGAGCCACCATTCATCTACCATAAAGCCACCATTCATCTACCATAGAGCCACCATTCATCTACCATAGAGCCACCATTCATCTACCATAGAGCCACCATTCATCTACCATAGAGCCACCATTCATCTACCATAGAGCCACCATTCATCTACCATAGAGTCACCACTCATCTACCATAGAGCCACCATTCATCTACCATAGAGTCACCACTCATCTACCATAGAGCCACCATTCATCTACCATAGAGTCACCACTCATCTACCATAGATCCACCATTCATCTACCATAGAGCCACCATTCATCTACTATAGAGCCACCATTCATCTACCATAGAGTCACCACTCATCTACCATAGAGCCACCATTCATCTACCATAGAGTCACCACTCATCTACCATAGAGCCACCATTCATCTACCATAGAGCCACCATTCATCTACTATAGAGCCACCATTCATCTACCATAGAGTCACCATTCATCTACCATAGAGCCACCATTTATCTACCATAGAGCCACCATTCATCTACTATAGAGCCACCATTCATCTACCATAGAGCCACCATTCATCTACCATTCACTACCATTCAAAATACGCAACAAAATGTTACGCTTAATTGTAGCATTTTGAAATGGTATATTCAGAATGGTAGTTTGGTTCTTGATCTATGGTTAGCAGAATGATGGCTGTAGTGCATTCTATAGTACACAGAATGGTGACTATAATATATTGAACTTTTGAGAAATCTAAACTTAAATGTTAACTTACAATACACACATGATGCTTATTAAAAAAATGAATTGAATGAAAGTGGCAGGATGTATTTGGTTTATATCAAAAGTTGTATGCATGTACATATGCTAAAAACTAAAATAAAAGGCAAGTAAAAAATATATCACATAAACATGTACACTACAAACTAAAATGAAAGGCAAGTTCGTAATTGCAACACATATTACTTGGACTTATTCTACTAAGATGTAATAAATACCCACATATATATCACCCTAGTTCCTATAAATAATCGGCAAGTTAAAAAGAAACAACTGAAATGTCATATACAGTGTGTACGTAAACATGACTAAAATGAAAGGCAAGTTAAAAATATATAAACATGTACAATAAAAACTAAGGCACTGAGTTGCAGCACAGGAGTGTTCTAAAACTTTGTATAAACATGTACAATAAAAACTCAAATGAAAGGCAAGTTCATAATTGCAACACATATTACTTGGACTTATTCTACTAAGGTGTAATAAATACCCACATATATATCACCCTAGTTCCTCTAAATAACTAAAATGTCATATATAGTGTGTATGTAAACATGACTAAAATGAAAGGCAAGTTAAAAATATATAAACATGTACAATAAAAACTAAGGCACTGAGTTGCAGCACAGAAATGTTCTAAAACATTGTATAAACATGTACAATGAAGTTCAAGTCAAAGAGGTTGTATGTGAGTTCGAAGAGGAGCAGAAAATACAAGCCTTGCTGCTCATTTTTGGAGTCTCTGAAGGCGATCAAGGTCCCTCTGGCTGAGAACACTGAAGACCCAACCCTTTCTATACTCAAACTGTTTACATGATTTTGATAGACCCTCTGTGTCAAACAATCCCCCCTGTATCGATCGGTATCACTACCCCCACCCCATGATTCGATGTGTAACCTCGTCTATGCCATGTTCCATCGTAGGGCACTGCCACGTCCACATGATCATTTTCCCTGATGGTCAGATCCTTGTCCATGGCCCTTTGACGTAGGCATGCTGCCACCTTCTTCTTCTGATCCTTACTGGTCTGCAAAAAAAAAAGAGTTTGTAATAAATAACAAGTAAATTTCAAGTTCCCTCAGGCCCCTTACTTATTAGACCCTATTACAAATATTTAGATTTGATTAATTTTCATCCCTTGATTTGACAAGAAGGGATATTGATGTACATGTATTATACTATCGACCATAACTAAGAAATAAAAATATGTTTGGATTAAATGTACGTACAGCTAAGATAATGTAATGAAGAAAACACAAGGCTGGTGACTTACCTCTTGGGATAAGGAAGATAAAGTGGCTATGTGCCTGTTGTAGCTAGGGGCTTCGACTAGTGGGGCTGTTCCGAGGATGGTCAGCAAGTCGCACAAGCTATCCCGTGCCAAACCAACCTCCGTTGCTGCCAGAGTAGCTCTGCGGTTTATTTCTGCAGACTTTCCACGTCCTTCGCATTCATTTTCTGATGAAGAGAATGTCCTCTCCTTCTTGCAAATGAAGCAACCAAGGACCATGGCGCAGTTCAACCCATTCCTCTTTGACAAATTCTCCAGAGGAATGAGATGCCCTGTAAAAGATATCCAAAACACTTTATGGAACAGGGAAAATATTTTGAAAAGCACAATCCCCAAATAATAACAAAGTGCTAGTTATGACATACATGTAATATATTACACAAATACACATTTTCACAGATTTCACGACAATTCCGATGCCCCCACTTCGATTCACCATAGAGTAAAGGAGGGGTTTTTCGGCCACTTAAGACAAAATCCTATTTGTTTTACTCTTTACTTCCTATTTATTATCATTTCTTGTTCAAATCATGAAGCAAATACTATTATTATTTAAACAAAGAAAGAATCCCAAAAAAAAAATCATGAATTGCCATGACAACATTCATTTCAATTTTCACTGTTTCGGAGGTAGTTTTCGGCCGCATGTACAAAGTCAATAGCAAGCAAGCAAGCGCGCCATGCGTTTCCCCACTGATCTATAGCACTAGCGGCCGGAGCAGGTATCCCAAGCCGGAGCTTCCCGTGCCGAAAAACTACCTTTGCGGTGATCAGAAATTTGAATCTGAATTAGACAGAGATATCGTGTGTGCGCTGCGGTATCCGGCTGCATTGATTAAATACATGCGATGAGATGCTTTTGAGCTTGCGACTCACACAAAATCGGACTCTAAATCTGAAAAATACTTGAAATAAAGCTCATTTTATGGTACCCATATTCCTTACACGCGTAAGATACTTAATTTTTCAGATTCGGGGAGCGGGATCGCCGATTACATCGCTAAAATGTGATATTTTAGGATATATTTTCCATTGCAAATGTGGTTCTTCAGTGACTCTGGCATGGTATGGTATGTGTGGGATATATGATATGCTGTTATGCGATGGATTTTACAGGGATTTTACCATGCATCCAACGGATCGGCCGAAAACTGGTGATGGTCGATTACCCCCTCCTTTACACTATTCTTAATCATTTAATTTGGCTTTTTGAGCCATTCACCCCTTAAGCATGCAATACAATCTCAAAGTAACAGTTTGCAAACTAAAAATATTGTTTGATAGTAAGTACATACCTCCCAGACACACGTGAGCCTTTTGCAATGCAGCTGCAAGTTGTGGGCCACTAATGACGCGGATCTTCACATGTGGGACCAGGGCCAAAAATAGGGCTGTCCAAACACTTATTCAGGGAAAGCTTCCTCGATCTCTGAATTAGCTGTTAGTTCTTCTGGCACCTCTCCAGCATTCATGTTACTCTTCTGTAATATCTGGTATTGATCTCCTTTGAACACCTTCCTCTTCCTCACATATTTTGGAGTTTTGCGAAGCATTTTCAGTGAGTAGAAATTGGAGACCAACGGCTAGAAGAGTTATTCAAATCTTGGGCACAAGGTGGCAGCAAACAGCCCTTGTTATCTACTTTCTGCTGATATACATTACTTGTTACAATTTGGTTTAGAATTTTTTATTTAATGATTTCTTTAATTGATTGAGACTAATTGAGTGCAAACAGAGGCAGTGGAGCGACTTCCAAAGTGGGGGGGGGGGGGCCGGGGGGGGGGAAGCACCAACAAAAAGGGCACTTTCTGGAGAAAATAAATAGGGCACCTACAAAGGGAAATCTCAAAGCGAAAATATATATTTAAAAAAAAAACATTTGTATATACCCCCTATATTGTGATTAGATTATCAGGGATAATTTCAATATTTTTTTTATCTTTATAAATAAGATTTGTGAGGTCGCAGTGCGAAAAATTACATCAATTATAAAGAAGAAAAACCCAATCCTGATGGGTCTATTACATTATCATAACAGAAGACTGAAAAGACCTTTGATAAGTACCATAATTATAACATCTAGAGAAATGCGGGTGTGCTTTGGGTGATATTGCTCTTATAGTAGCTGGAAATTAGGGGCACGTGATGAAAGGAAAAGGGGACACTTATCGAAAAGGGTGACACTTATTAGAAAAAAAAAAGGAGCACATGTCAAATTACAATGGGTAATTATCAGAAGGTGAAAATGGGGCACGTACGTATCATTGTTAAAGGGTAATTATCTGAGGTGAAAAGAAAAGGGGCACTTATGAGAATGAAAAAGGGGCACTAATAATAAGGGGAAATGTTCATTTGTTGTACGAAAAGGGGCACCGATCAGTTTTTAATAGGGGCATTTAATACGAGGGGAAGGGGGGGGGGGATTTATGAGAAGGGGAAGTGCAGGCTATTATTAAAAAGAAAAGAGGCACATGTCAAGATAAACGGGGCACTTATGAGAGATGAAAAGGGGGTAATTATGGGAAGGGGATGGGGCACTTAAAAGAAGGAAAAAGAGCATTTATTAGGAAGGGAAGGGGGCATTTATGATAAAGGGAAGGGGCTCTCTTTTAAATGGGGCAAAATAAAAGGGGCAGTTATTGAAGATGAAAAGAGCACTTATTAGGAGGAAAAGGGACACTTGTCAAAAATAAAACGAGTACCTCTCAGAATTTAATAGGGTCATTTACTAGAGATGGGACGGGACTATGAGAATGAAGAGGGACTTAAGAATGAAAAGGAACTGTTTTCATAGATGAAAAGGGGGCATTTATGATAAAGGGAAGGGGCTCTCTTTTAAATGGGGGCACTTGTTAGAAAGGAAAGGACATGGAAAAATATAAGGTGCGCTTATCCGAGTTAAACAAGGGGTAGTTATTAAAAGGGGAAAGGCCCCTCTCAGATTTGAATAGGGAAATTATCAGAGGTGAATGGGGCACTTATCAAAAGTGAAAAGGGGCACTTCTCGTATCTGAAAAGGGGCACTTATGAGAATGGAAAATGGACACTTATTGCAAAGGAAAACCGGAACTTATCGAAGGAAAAGGGGCACTTTAAAAAAAATAATAGGGGCACTTTTTACAGTAAAGGGGCCCTTTTTATGTAAAAAGTGCCACGTTAGAGCCACCATGGAGTCACTAACCACTAGACATATACCATAAAGTCATCATCCACCATAGAGCTACTGCTAAAATATCTTACACCACAGGGATATACCATTCAACGGAAATACCATATAATATACTCTACCATATATCATACCATAGAAATACCATACACCATACCCCACCATACAGCCACCATAGAGCTACCATAGATCTACCATTCACTTTAGAGCCACCATAGAGTCACTAACCACCATTAATATACCATAAAGTCATCATCCACCATAGAGCTACCACTGAAATATCCTCCACCATAGGGATACCATTCAACAGAAATACCATAGAAATATATTCTACCATATAACATACCGTAGAAATACCATACACCATACAGCCACCATAGAGCTACCATAGATCTACCATTCACTTTAGAGCCACCATAGAGTCGCATAACCACCATAGATATACCATAAAGTCATCATCCACCATAGAGCTACCACTGAAATATCCTCCACCATAGGGATACCATTCAACAGAAATACCATAGAAATATATTCTACCATATAACATACCGTAGAAATACCATACACCATACAGCCACCATAGAGCTACCATAGATCTACCATTCACTTTAGAGCCACCATAGCGTCACATAACCACCATAGATATACCATAAAGTCATCATCCACCATAGAGCTACCACTGAATATCCTCCACCATAGGGATACCATTCAACAGAAATACCATAGAAATATAGTCTACCATATAATATATCATAGAAATACCATACACCATAGGACGGCATCAATGATATACCATTGACCATAGAACTCCACCATTCAGCAATTGTGTGGTATACCATAGAAATATATTCTACCATATAATATATCATAGAAATACCATTCACCATAGAGCCGTACCATAGGAATATCATAGATTTTTTTTGTAAGGGATATGGTGTGGGTTAATTGCGGGCGCGCGCGCGCCTGTGCAGCTGTGTGAAGTTATCTACCGTAATGAGGATACATTACGGTAGATAACTTCACACAGGCGCGCGCCTGCCCTCAACCCACACCATCGGTATTCACTTGTATTGTGCAGCGGTTTGCCGTGAAACCTGTGAAAAAGTGTATACTAATATCAACGTTTATCAGAAAAGTACTCCAAAATAACAAGAAAATTGACACGATACAGGTAATAAACATAACAACTTTTAACTCATGATCTTTATTTGGACATTTGATGAATATTTACTTCATTTTGGGTATGTTTTAGTAGGGTATCTCCACGCCGGAGTTACGGGTCAAATAAGCGCCACTATAATAAGTGTTTGATCTATTACACACATACCGGTATTATTAGGCCTAGGTCTACACTTGTTAGTATGTTACTGTTAGATGTGCCAGATCCCCTAGGCTATCAGTTATCATGAGTGACACTAGACCGAAAATGTCTGTCTCTTTCGTTCGTTAGCCTCTGATTTGGGTAATAGGGCCGACTCCTCTTTTTAAATGAGCCGACCCTTTAGAGGCGCCGACCCTACCCAAATCAGAGGATAACGAACGAAAGAGACAAAAAATTTCGGTCTATAGTGACACTAGGTTTGATTATTAGGGCCATTTTGCTGCAATACATGTACATATGTTTGAATACAGAAAACTTACGAGTATGAACTATGATCGACTAATGAAATAACATTATGTATCTTTCTTGTACTTTGAGTTTGAAGAAGACAACAAAATTTTCAAATCAGACCCTTCCTCGCATTGATATTAGTCTATATTGACCCTCGTGTGAAATTTTGTGAATTTCAGAAGTTATCCAGGAGCTGATCACAAAGAGTAACGAGGCCAAGAATAATGCCTTCTGTCCGTACAGCAACTTCAGAGTCGGAGCTGCTCTTCTAACAGACGATGGAACGATTATCCAAGGTCAGAATAGTCACTGTTCTCTCAGAATGCAGGCTTGGGTTCTAAAGTTCAAGGACAACTGCCTCCTTAAACCTTTTAAAGGCAACAGAATCAAAAATACTTTCCTATTCGCAGGAGCTCTATTAGGATTTGGTGAGGTAAAAAAAAGTGCACTTTTCTCACAGTGATATTGAAGTATTTTTTGTGAAATTACCAGAGCTACATGCAGTACATACGTGTAGGTGTAACTCTCAGTCAATCCCATTTCTAAACCTATGATGAGGGCCATCCCATTTTGGTTAGTTCAGAAACAACTGCATGTTAATAGGGGCGGGGCAACACAAATTTGGTAAGTAATAAGTTGATTTGCATCATAGCAGAAAAATTACACACACATGATTTGTAACAGATATCAGACACATTTCATATGATTATTTTTTTAAAAATTGCATTTTTATTGAGTGACTGAAATTGATATATTAATCAAAGTACAGATTTGTTCTGGATCTGTTAATTCCTTCAAATATTCATTCCTTCCTTGGATTTTTGTACTAATGGCATGCTGCCACTAAGGTTAATGGCATGCCACTACGGTTTCAAAAAGGGAAAGGGATCGGGCATGCATGTACATGTACATGTAGATCAGTTGTGCCCCCCCCCCCATCTATCCTTGATCTGAATAAAAGACTACAATGTGCATGTACACTAAGAAACTGAGTCACGTCTTTCGGATGATGATGTTTTATGAAGGTCGTTCCCCAGACGTAAATAATCATATCCGATTGATACACGTACACGTCTGTAAAAACCCAATACACACACACACACACACACACACGCATACATACACGCCTATTATGTCCGAGGACCATGGTAAACTACCTTCTTTTGAGGACAGGTGTTATCTAGCTCTAATGGACATAATGGTGAAAAGACTCCCTAAAAAAGAGAATGCTTTAAAGGACGCTCACAACATTGAATGCGTTTTTTTAAGTTTAAACATTTATCATAGACCTATACATCAGAGGACATGATTCTTGTTTTGGTATACGTCTGAGGTGGCTTTCTCTAATGTTAAAATGTCATATTTCAGCATTCGACAGAGGTCAACCACGCACACTTATCAAGATTGCGTGAACTTACGAGGACATTGTATTGAATAGGTAACACAGCTCAAGTTTGCATAAATGTACGAGGACAACATGTGTTGCAAATGAAACACAGTCTTTGTTTGTATAAACTTATGAGGACATATAAACTTTATCTGTTTATTTTGCACAGGTATTTCACACAGATCAAGATTGCGTAAACTTATGAGGACATTGTATTGAATAGGTAACACAGCTCAAGTTTGCATAAATGTACGAGGACAACATGTGTTGCAAATGAAACACAGTCTTTGTTTGTATAAACTTATGAGGACATATAAACTTTATCTGTTTATTTTGCACAGGTATTTCACACAGATCAAGATTGCGTAAACTTACGAGGACATTGTATAGAATAGGTAACACAGCTCAAGTTTACATAAATGTACGAGGACAACATGCGTTACAAATGTAACACAGTCTTTGTTTGTATAAACTTATGAGGACATATCAACACAGATAAAGTTTCTGTAAACTTATGAGGACATCACACAAATCAAGTTTGCAGCAACACACGAGGACTTATTGCACAGGTATTTCACACATACCAAGTTTGCGCAATCTTATGAGGACATTGTATTGAATAGGTAACACAGCTCAAGTTTGCATAAATGTACGAGGACAACATGTGTTGCAAATGAAACACAGTCTTTGTTTGTATAAACTTATGAGGACATATAAACTTTATCTGTTTATTTTGCACAGGTATTTCACACAGATCAAGATTGCGTAAACTTATGAGGACATTGTATTGAATAGGTAACACAGCTCAAGTTTGCATAAATGTACGAGGACAACATGTGTTGGAAATGAAACACAGTCTTTGTTTGTATAAACTTATGAGGACATATAAACTTTATCTGTTTATTTTGCACAGGTATTTATCTCTTTTAGCGATCATGAGGAGTTTATCTCAACAAGGTTCCACTTTACATCATTCAGATACAAGCAAATTTAAACACTTCAAGTACACATGTAGATCATTTTCAAAGATTTGTTTTTAATAAAACTCAACACTGACAACAGGAACTTGACATACATGCAGTTAGTCATTCATAATGCATAAATAACTTTTCTCTTACATGTACAAAATCTCAGAAATCACCTCTTCATTTTTCTTAAATGATAATCTAAACAAAGTCTGATCATTGTGATCATTTATCGATCATTAAACACAGAATTTTCAAAATGAATATAATCACTAAGATTGTAAAAAATCCTTAAATTAGCAGCATGTTTCTGCATTTGTTAATGTGATATTGAAAGATTTGGTTGTGGTCGATTGTGCAGACATTCAGTAATAAAAAGAAACGTCAATTTTAAGCATTTTCTGGAGGTAACCCCCCCCCCCCCCACACACACACATTTGCTTCGTATGACCATGATTACATGGTATTTTGCCATAAGTTTTTTTTTTTTTTTTTACTTTTTTTTTTAACTTTAACAAAATATTTTCCTTCTCCAGTTTTAGGACATGGACCTGTGACAAATAAACCCTTTTCAAAGGGAGATTTCCTCCTGGAATATCGTGGAAATATGGAATATTTATTTTGATCTCTTACACATAACTTGGGATAGAAATCAAATAGGTCAGGAAAAAATATTAATTTCAAGTAATGCACAGTACAGCTATAAAATGTGGATGGAGTATTCTGCACATGTGCACACTTTCCACCTTTATACACTTTGCTTATAAAAGAAATGCTGACACACACGCATATTCTCTTTGTTATAATACATTGCAGTCCATGCTGTACGATGCAGATTGAATGTCAATCACATCCATATTTCTTATAAAGGAATGTTTATGTTTGTTTTATTTCAGCAATGAATTTATTGTATCGTTTTTTTTCTTCTCAAGTGCAATTTCCGATTGTGTGTAGAAAGTTTGTTCATGGTTTGACAATTCAACAGCAGTTATACAAATTACCATTCTTGCAGCTATAACTTTTATCAAGGTGATCCATATTAATTACAAACCTTTTTGCTTTGTATTATCTGACATTTATATAAATTATTGAATTATTATCATTTTATTCATTTATTTGTTTTTGCTTGTGATTGAATCAAACCTCATGATTTGCATGGAGTGCAATAAATCATATTTATATACATACATGTGTGTGTGTACACTTTTCTTCATTGAGGTAAGATGGATTCAATAGGATTTTAGTTTGTTTTGTTTAATAATGTTATAAACCCTGTATTTAATCTTAGTCCAGGGTAGTGTTGCAAGTTCAGGATACTTATTTCTACATTCCTCACATTCTTCTTTCCCTGGAATTCGGAATGTCCTGTAATTTCTTTTGAAAATGTGTCTACAGCATGGTGTTGTGCTGCTGTCCAGGTAATGCGTTCCGCTGTAAATGAAAAGAGATTTTATAGGAGAGTGAAAAGAAAGCATGTGCATATTTGATAACCTAAGGACAACTTCATGTGATGCAAAAAGTCATCTAAATCAAGAAATTTTCACAATTCCTTCTAAAGTACATTGTCACATATCAAACATGTACATGCAATTAACCCTAATCCCATTGGGATATTTCGATCACTTCAGTCCATGGGGGGGGGGGGGGTTATTGGGTCCCCCCTTCTGATCTCGGCCGTTGATCGCGCAATCGCGCCGAAATTCGGCATGCACATAGCTTGTGATGTTAACTCTTAGATTGCGTAGTTACATTATATTCTACTTGCATGCAGATTTTTGCAGTGATCGTGCAACCAGTAGCCAAGATCTGAAGATGGGAGGGGGGGGGGGAGTTAAATCAACCTCTGGCAAAAGAAGACCCCCAAAACCCGGCTAAATTAGGGTTTAAATAGGACTACAAGCAAAGTTTGAACTACATGCTATTATTACCTTTTGACCTTTTTGCAACAGGATGGCTACTTTTTGGCTCCATAGACCCAGGAGGTCCATCCCTCTCATTTGAGAGCTCTGGAGAGAGAGAGAGAGAGAGAACAACATTATTTTCTGGATTAACTAGATGAATCCTCGACCGCACGCAGTCGGAATTTATGCCTCCGCCATCACGTGATCAGAATTATCTTTCCCATTTATATCACGCAATCAGAAATAAATATTTAACTGAATAAGATTAACACATGACTTCCTTTATACTGCATACTAATAATAGCAAGAACATGAATTGAACATTCATGTTTTCAATGACATATGTGACCGATGGCCTCATAAATCTAAAATCTAATCAGACCCTTGTCCTTCCCATATCCTCGCATGATAAAAGTTATTTGTCAAACAAATTATGAGCTATTGCGAGAAAAGGCCATTTCCGTGTATAAAATGACCTATGTGACCTTTGACCTCATGGCCTATGGATAATTGTACTTCCCATCTGCATAAAGGACCAAGGTTTCAAGTTGATAAGCTAAACCATGGTCTGTTTTCCTGTATTCAATGACCCCTGTGACCTTTTACCTAATAGATCCATAAATCTTATCAGATCATTATCCCTCCTATATGAATACATGACCAATGTTTCAAGTTCATACGTTAAACGTATTATAAGTTTTAGCGAGAACAGACTATTTTCATGTATAAAATGACCGCTGTGACCTTTGACCTTATGACTCCAAAATTTGCTTGCATCAGTGTGCTTTTCATTTGCACACACGACCAAGGTTTCAAGCTGATATGTCAAACTGCTCTTAAGTTATCCCTAGAAAAAGCCATTTTTATGTATTTCATGACTTCTATGACCTTTGACCTTTGACATCATGACCCTAAAAATTTGCATGGATCATTGGGCTTCCCATCTGCATACATGACCAAGGTTTAAAGTTGATATGTGGAATCGTTCTTGAATTATCACAAGACAAGTGCATTTTCATGTATTCAATGACCTCTGTGACCTTTGACCTTTGACCTCATGACTCCAAAATCTAATCAGATCATTGTCCCTTCCATAAGCATACATGACAAAAGTTTCAAGTTGATACCTTTATTGGTTCTAAAGTTATCGCGAGAACGAAAACGGGACGGACGGACAACCCGAAAACATAATGCCTCCGGCACCACCTTCGGTGGGCGGAGGCATACAAATATACCAAAGTAAAGATGATTATAATACCCCATCCTCCATGTGTGTACTGAATCTCCTGACCATTGCTCAATATGAGGAAGTAATTTGATCTGCAATATTTCTATTTGATTTATTGCCATGTGCTGTAACCATGGCATCATAGTTTCTGGCACATGAAAACAGGGCGTTTTACATTCACAAGACCTATATGTGTGTGAAATATTAAAAGCATCTCTAAAAAACAAGAAGTGCTTTGATCAGCAAAATTTTAAACAGATGGACCAACGGACCAAGTGGCCGACCTATACAACTTTTGTTTTGCGGTGGTGTTAAAATAAAAAAAAATCACATAATATAAACTAGCAAAAGCAGAACGCACCTAGCAGTCTGGCTTGCATCATGCAATGCATTGCAGCATTCTTTGTGACATGGGAATATCAGATAATTTTTAAATATCCCTTTCAATCTCCCTATAATTTTCATTGAATTTACATAAAAATGGCACACTATGTCTCGTTCTGCTATTCAGAGAGAAAGAAATTGTGTTTTTAATGCAGTATAGGGCTTGATTGAACAGCTTTGTGAGGACATTAATCTGTGAATGTAACATAACTTGTTTCCATAAATGTGTCAGGACAATTGCAGTGCAAAAAAGTTCTTGTTTGGACTAATATTACATGAGACATAAAACTAATATGCATAAATGTCTGAGGACATTACACGGAAATGTAACACGGAACTTGTTTCCATAAAGGAATAAAGACATCGTGCAACAAATTCTGGCACAGAAATATGTAACGACTTTGTATATAAATGTGGACATTCCATTGTCCAATTTATAACTTCTCTTTCATTCTTCTTTTCTGTCTCAATTGTATTATTTTCTTTTTTGCACTCCTTTCAATAGCCAATTAGAAATCGTGTATCCTCTCCCAGAAACTAAGTGGACTATTTGTCCATGTACTTCATTGTAGTATTGCAAATTATGCACATTATCAAGTTTCTAATACATTTTCTCTGCTTTTAACTTTTTTAAAGTTGAAATAGGAGATTCAGGATAGTATGGTCTTTTCCTTTTCCAGACTGGGCTACAATACATGAGAGAAAGACATGAAACATTTCATCATTGCAATCTTTTTTTGTTTACCCCTTTTCTTTCCATTTATTTTCTTGTATTTTTAAAACTTTCCTTTTCTTTTCTTTTCCCTTTTTATATTTCAACTTGTCCCCATTTTAGTTCCTTTTCTTTTCTATTCTGCCCGAATACGCAAGTGCAAATAAGGCATCTACAGGTATCATAAACATTGTAATAATTTGATAGTAACACTTGTTTGCATAAATCTGTTAGATTACACTGCAATGCAACAATGAACTTGTTTCCATAAGTGTTTGAGAACATTACATGTACACTGCAAATTTGACATAGAAATTGTTTACATATTCAAGAGAGGACATGCATGTTTTAATACTAAGCAATTTCAACACACTAATTGAGGATCTCTATACTTACCAAAGATAGTATGGTCTTTTCCTTTTCCAGACTGGGCTACAATACATGAGAGAAAGACATGAAACATTTCATCATTGTCATATTTTTTTTTTTTTACCCCTTTTCTTTCCATTTATTTTCTTGTATTTTTAAAACTTTTACTTTTCTTTTCTTTTCCCTTTTTATATTTCAACTTGTCCCCATTTTTGTTCCTTTTCTTTTCTATTCTGCCCGAATACGCAAGTGCAAATAAGGCATCTACAGGTATCATAAACATTGTAACAATTCGGTAGTAACACTTGCTTGCATAAATCTGTTAGATTACACTGCAATGCAACAATGAACTTGTTTCCATAAGTGTTTGAGAACATTACATGTACACTGCATATTTGACATAGAAATTGTTCACATATTCAGGAGAGGACATGCATGTTTTAATACTAAGCAATTTCAACACACTAATTGAGGATCTCTATACTTACCGAAGATGGTATGTTCTTTTCCTTTTCCAGACTGGGCTACAATACATGAGAGAAAGACATGAAACATTTCATCATTGTCATATTTTTTTTTTTTTACCCCTTTTCTTTCCATTTATTTTCTTGTATTTTTAAAACTTTCTTTTTCTTTCCTTTTCCCTTTTTATATTTCACTTTGTCCGCATTTTCGTTTCTTTTCTTTTCTGTTCTGCCCGAATACGAGAAGGCAAATAAGGCATCTACAGGTATCATAAACATTGTAACAATTCGGTAGTAACACTTGTTTGCATAAATCTGTTAGATTACACTGCAATGCAACAATGAACTTGTTTCCATAAGTGTTTGAGAACATTACATGTACACTGATTATTTGACATAGAAATTGTTCACATATTCAAGAGAGGACATGCATGTTTTAATACTAAGCAATTTCAACACACTAATTGAGGATCTCTATACTTACCAAAGATAGTATGGTCTTTTCCTTTTCCAGACTGGGCTACAATACATGAGAGAAAGACATGAAACATTTCATCATTGCCATATTTTTTGTTTACCCCTTTTCTTTCCATTTATTTTCTTGTATTTTTAAAACTTTTTTTTTCTTTTTTTCCCCCTTTTTATATTTCACCTTGTCCCCATTTTTATTCCTTTTCTTTTATGTTCTGGCCGAATACGGAAGTGCAAATAAGGCATCTACAGGTATGGTATTATACATGTATGTATCATAAACATAGTAACGACTCCATAGTAAAGATGATTATTACGCTCACCATTGCCATCAATTTTTTTTTTGAGGGGGGGGGGGGGACCAATTTGAGGATAAAAGGTATCAGAACCATGTTTGGCAAACATTTTTTTGTCCTTCTTTTATTTTCTTACCTAACAAGGCACTTCAAATTACTTTTTAATTTGAAAACAATTAATAAATCATCATTAACAGAAAATTTTCCTGAAAGTTTTTGTTTTTTCTGAGGGTTTATTCTGAAATGTGGATCTGTCTTTCAATGTGAGGTCTAATTATATAGCAAAATTTAGTCATTTACAAAAATTGAGGTACACTTCTTTCTTTTATCACATTATAATTATCTTGAATGTCAAAGGTCTAATAGCATTAGGTTACTTCATGAGCAAGCTTCCCATTAAGATTCACCTTTTACCAAGTGCATACATTAGAATATCAGCAAACAAGAACATGTTCCATTTACCTGCCGCCAAGGTAAATTCTTTACTCCATAGTCGTATGTTAGTTCCACACCTTCTTTAAGGTCCACCAAAGCAAACAAGCACAAATGTGGGGAGTTATTATCAAATGCAACCTTTTTCATGATGCTATTTGGATGCACATGATCATCGTTGACCCACCTAGCGAGGCAAGAATTGCTATCTGATGCATCAATCCTGGAGAGAATGAACAAACCAAGAATAAGATCTATAGTACACAGTACTGGAAGTTCTCAACTCACTTAGGCCAAGAAAAAAAAATTGTTTGGTCGCCCAAGAATGTCATTTTTGAAAAATAGTGTCGGTCGGTCGGGCATTTTTTTAATTTTTGTTTTATTTATTTTTAGTTTTGACATCTTATATGAAAAATTGGACCAAAATCTCTGGCCTCTAACTCGCCAGGACCCTAGAAATCCCCCCAAATTAAATTATTCACCAGAAACAGATGGCTATTGCTGTCTGTTGGAAAATAATTACTGAGGGGCAAAGAAATTCCAATAGACTATTTTTAATGACTCTTTGAAAAACATATTTCATATGTATTTTTGGCCATGTGTTTTGAACTCACCACCCCAAAATGTTGGGGTTTTTTACGCTTTTTCACATTTCATTGTCTATAAATGTTAATATCTTTCCTAAAAAATAGGGTAATAGTCTTGAATTTGGTAGCATTCTAAAGCTAATTAACAGAACTATCACATCTGCAAATATAAACTCGTTCGCGCGTAAAATAACGACGCTACGTAAGATAGAATGACACATGGCAAAGTCGGTTGGGGGGGGGGGAGCGGTACACAGTATATCTATGGGAGCGACATGCGAAACAGTTTAACGTAAATAACTTTGGCAAACATGGGGCTATTCAATTGATTTTGGTCTCATATTGAAGGTAATGATGCCTGCTACATTATGTATACACTTATTATTGATAAGTATTATTTTTCTTGAATTATGTGATAAAAATGTCACATTCCACCATACTAACACACACAAACTCTATGGAGACAATGCATTTTAAGGGTTTTTCGCTTTAAACGTTCATAATTTCGGTATACATGGGGCTAGACCTATGGTTTTGGTCTTGAATTAAAGGTAATTAAGTGTGCTTTTATTTGCTTATGCTTATTATTTTTATTTTGTTAGTAATCACTTTTTTGTAAATTTAACCTCCAAATTGACAATTTTGTGTGCTGAGAATTTGCGTATATTTGCATATTAATATTTCTATTATAGAATAGAGATACCCCATACAATTCGATATCATCTGAAAGGGAATTTCCTGAACAATTCAAATATGATGAGAAACTAACAGTCAGGGTAAAGGAATTGCAGATCTAGATATATTTTGAAATGTATTTTTGGAATCATCACACTTCAAATATTTTCAATCATAACATTTTACAACTCCACCCTATCCCATTTTCAATGGCATTTTTGAAATCCTCAGGGTATTTCCTTTCATAAAATGTATACTTTTGCAGGGAAAGAGTTAATATTTTTAAAGTTATTGGCATTTTTATGCTGAAAGGTGCGTGACTGTCAGCTTTAATTTTGGGGGATGGTAACACAAAAGGAGGCGAGTTCAAAACGCATGGCCATTTATGAATTTCTATGTGAATGAAAAGTTTTAAAACAAATAAAAAAAATATAAATAATCAGGTCGGGCTAATTTCAAAGAATTGGTCGGTGGAGGGCAACCAAACAATAGATGACCTTTGACCTCAACATCTTTATCACTTCATGTCTGGTATTACCTGAGGATCATTTGTTCGAAGTGTGAACGAAATTGATCAACAAGTAGAAAAACAAGAGCGAGTTGAACAAAACCAACAGACAGGAAAAGTGATTACTACTTTTTTTGTTTTCCATTTAATACTCTATCTCAACATGGAATAACAAAATTTTTGGCTTGGGGTCCAACCAAAATCCAAAATGGCCGCCACTTTGCCCCCAGATCACACTTTCAGCTATAACTTTGTGATTTGTACGTCTTTTTGTTTGGATTTGGTGTCTTACCCTATGTTTGTAATCTGTAAGTGCATTAAAAAGTGGTAAAATCTATCAGGTACATGTCTAGTGCTAGCATCCGTTATGAACAATGGATTGGGCTAATTTGCATAAATAAGCATATTTATCGAAAAGATATCCTCAATTTCTCTAGCATTGCTGAAGACAAAATTTGGCTTTCTACTGGATAAATGACAGGTTTCCGACAAGCTCACTGGTACAATCTTCCCCTAAAATGCCCTGGATATATTCAGTCCAATGTGGTCGTTGCCATATTTCATATCCAATACGAGCACGCATAGGTGGTCCACTCGGAAAGTTTCATCCCCATTGTCGTTCAAGAAGAACACTTTTTTCCTGATCAAGTTTCTGTAAACTTACGAGCATTGATATATAGGAAACACAAATCAAGTTTGCAGCAACATATGAGGACTTTATATTGCAAAGGTATTTCACACAGATCAAGATTGCGCAAAGTTATGAGGACATTGTATTGAATAGGTAACACAGCTCAAATTTCCATAAATGGTCATTTTCAAACATAAGTGGACATTTTTTTTAATTGTCAATTGGCCGTATTTCAAAACTTATGATATTTTTGGGCAATTTTCTTTCACGTACCATGTGAATACAATATGAATTTTCATTTTTCACAAAATTTTTGGATGTCCGCCTTCTCCTTATAGGAGAAATGAAAACTGCACAAAAAATTGTACATGTGGGACTGGGCTTCACAAAATGTTAGAAAATTCTATATTTCTCCTCTCTTGCATTATTTCATCAATCAAATTTGGACCAGATAGTAAGAAATGGTTAATATCTTTCAATTTGAGGTGCTATCACTGTTGCCTATTGATGAGAAAGTATCAAAAATTTAAGTTAAAGTGGACATGTCGCGTCTCTCACGATTTGGATGTCGCGTCTCTCACAGTATTTAGGGGAGAATCATTTATCACTGAGACGAGATGATTTATTACGACTATATATTTTAGAAAGGTACACTACTAGTACACAAGTACCAGCAGTCATGGAAGTGTCGGAGGTTTAGTTGGGCACGAATAAAATTATCACTGATAGCAGTCCAAAAACCATGTCCAAAATTTGTCGTGTCTCTCACGCCCCTTTTTGTACGGTAGTCGTAATTTTTCTAAGAAATACAGAATTTAACTCAAACTGGTAGTAGAATGAGACCATCCTACAATTTACCAAATATGATAGGTATGATCCACTATTCATTTCCAAGTGGAATGATACAGGCCCTTTTGTCTCTCAAAATGTCGCGTCTCACACGTTTGAAAATGACCAAATGTACGAGGACAACATACGTTGCAAATGTAACACAGTCTTTGTTTAAACTTAATTATGAGGACATATTAACACAGGTAAAGTTTCTGTAAACTTATGAGGACATTACATGTACACATAGTGGCCCGAATTCACAAAGCAAGGTTTAGCTCAGACCAAGGTTTAAGTTTAAACCTCCTTTTGTTTCGCCAAACCTCCTTTTGTTATTTACAAACCAGGTTTATAAATAACAAAAGGAGGTTTGGCGAAACAAAAGGAGGTTTAAACTTAAACCTTGGTCTGAGCTAAACCTTGCTTTGTGAATTCGGGCCATCAGGTTTGCAGCAACACACGAGGACTTATTGCACAGTTATTTCACACTTATCAAGTTTGCGCAAACTTATGAGGACATGGTATTTGTGTAAATGTACGAAGAAAATGCCATGCAAAAGTAGCACAGTCCAGGGGTTTATAAAACATGCAATTAAACTTACGATAAATATTAATCGCAAGTCTATGGCAAATTATGTACCATATCGAGATACGATTTATTGCAAAATTAATCGTATCTCTCTATGTTACAGGCTGCAGATTTGCAAAGTCCCCATGAGTTGCTGCAAACTTGATTTGTGTTTCTTGCAACGTATATTCACTTTTCTAAGAAGTTAAGCAGGAGCCGCGGAACGTTTTGAAAGAGGGGGGGGGGCTGCCACAATTGGGGCTGTGTATAATACCATTTTTACACACTCCCATAGGCTTGCACGTGTTAACTGAAAAAAGTGGGTAAAAAAAAGTAGGTAACACAGCTCAAGTTTGCATAAATCTATGAGGACAACATACGTTGCAAATGAAACACAGTCTTTGTTTGTATAAACCTATGAGGACATATTAACACAGATAAAGTTTGCGCACATTTATGAGGACATTGTATTGCAAGACAGCTCAAGTTTGCATAAATGTACGAGGACAACATGCGCTGCAAAAGTAACACAGTCTAGGTTTGTATAAACGTATGAGGACATATTAACTTAGATCAAGTTTGCACAATCCTCCATTTCTCTAGCATTGCTGAAACCAAAATTTGGCTTTCTACTTGATAAATTATAGGTTTCTTTCAAGGTCATGCACTGGTACGATCTTCCCCTAAAATGCCCTGGATATATTCAGTCCCATGTGGTCGCTACAATATTTCATATCCAGTACGAGCACGCGTATACATGTCAGTGTTGTAGTCAAGGCCCAAACTCTCAAGGCCAAGGCATGACCCCCTCAAGGCAAGGCCAAGGCCAAGGCCTGAAACCCCACGACCAAGTTCAAGGCAAAGGCATTGAAAAAACAGGCCTTAAGGCCAAGCATCAAGGCACCACAACACTGATACATGTAGGTCATGTCATCCCCATGGTCATTCATGTAGAACACTGTTGCAAGGACTATATGGAGGAAACAGTGGTAGAAGGAAAGACTGGAAATCTTGTAGGATGCCAGAGAAGCTGAGAATAGAATATTTCACTCTCCTGAACCTGTATCTTCCAAACTCAACAACCACTCGATTTTATTATGGATGAGAGAGGGGAACTAAAAGATGATATAATTGTGTTCTTCTTGAATGACAATGGGGATGAAACTTTCCAAGTAGACCACCTATGCGTGCTCGTACTGGATAAGAAATATGGCAGCGACCACATGGGACATTGTTATTATTATAAAAATTATAAATATTCTAGTTTCAGCTTCTCTGGCATCCTACAATATCTCCAGTCTTTCCTCCTACCACTTTTTCCTCCATATAGTCCTTGCAACATTATTCTACATGAATGACCATGGGGATGAAGCTCTACAAGTGGACCACCTAATGTGGGCTGGTACTGGATATGAAATATGGCAGCAACAACATTGGACTGATGACATTCATGTTACTAGAGGAAGATTGTACTAGTTATGCCCGAAAATCTAGTTTGGGGGTAAATCGGTAGCCATTTTCTATTTTCAGAGCTACAAACCTAAAAGCTTTTACGTTTGATGGGGCGGTACCAAATTGAAAAGATGCCAGTGAATGATTCTAAATAGAATGTATTTCAATATTTCAATATTCACTGGCATTTCGTGCTTGTGACTCGGATATGCAAGGTGCTCTAAATTTTTGGCTGTAATTCACAAAGGCACACCGCTCAATCTTGAGAAATTCTTGCGTCTTGCTTTCTTAATGTTAATACCAGCTAATAATAAAGAGTTATGAGAAGACGGGTGGATGGATAATGGTATTGTTGTGTTCAGATAGTAATCAACATCTAAATATTTGATACCCCCTAATTAAATGCAAAAGACAAAAATTCCGCTTTTTGGTTGGCAGGTATGGAGTTTGGCCCGGCGTACATTTTTGTCAGACCCTAAGCCAAAATATTTTGTCATTTCATGCTGTTGCAAAAAGAAAATCAAGAATCATCCATTTATAGCCCACTCCTATTACTAGGTCTCTGCCAGAACATCGTTCAGGCGAGACAAAAACTGCATTAACAGACACTTTCATGATTTTGCTGATATTTTTAAAACATAATATAATAATATTTCATAATATGCTTTATGTAGTCTTCGACTACATGTATAAAGCATGCAAATGTTAGTCAGCATAAACTGAAGAAACAGGATTTTAAAATCACTCACCGATACTCGGTACTTTTATGCGAGAAGTGGAAAACATAATCCGCATTCTCATCATCCTGATCATCAGCAATGGACAATATTCCACGATATTCCAGGAGGAAATCTCCCTTTAAAAAGGGTTTATTTGTCACAAGTCCATGTCCTAAAAGTGGAGAAGGAAAATATTTTGTTAAAGTTAAAAAAAAAGTAAAACAAAAAAAACCTTATGGCAGAGTACCATGTAATCATGGTCATACAAAGCAAAGGTGTGTGTGTGTGTGGGGGGGGGGGGGTTACCTCCAGAAAATGCTTAAAATTGACGTTTCTTTTTATTACTGAATGTCCGCACAATCGACCACAAGTGTGGACCAAATCTTTCAATATCACATTAACAAATGCAGAAACATGCTGCTAATTTAAGGATTTTTTACAATCTTAGTGATTATATTCATTTTGAAAATTCTGTGTTTAATGATCGATAAATGATCACAATGATCAGACTTTGTGTAGATTTTTTTTCTTCTCTCTTTCTGCTTGTACAATGCTGCTATCTGTGAAACATATTTTTCAGAGCCTTGAATCAAAAGGTATTGAACCAAAATACAAAAAGTCTTCCTAAAGGTTTAACTAGCCTTGATCTCATGACTTGCACATCAAAGGACTAGTTCAATACAGCCACTACTAAACTGCATAATCTATGTGTACAGTACCTATGTCATCGTTGATAATTTTTTTTTTAAATCCCTCCTGATCTTCTCCAAGGCCGCACCACCTCTCCGCTATATGGTAGGGTGAGATGCGGCGGTTACGTCTCTGACTCTGTCAAAAGAGGATCATGAAATGCTCTACATGAACATCTAGTTATACAGTGTATGTCAACTGTAAAGTAACATATCATATGTCACTCCCCCCCCCCCTTTTTTTTTCCTCTTTAACTTAGAATTAATAAAGAACTCCAGGCCCAAATAACTGGATTCATAAAAAGGAAAAAAAAATATTCCCTACAAAATGTTACAAAAATCATGAAAAGATGGAAGTTATGATTCGGAAAACACTTCTTGACCAGTCAATATGAATATTCATTTGAGTGAAGTGATGATGTCATCAGGTCACACAAATCATAAAGATGAAATCAAGAAAAATAAAATTTTTGGCAAATGTAGTTGAAAATATAACCCTGAAATATGTCATAGTAGACATAATTTCCCATTTTGGGAGATCTATAGAGAGAAAACAGATTTACTTTATTTTGCATGAAAATGAGATTTTTCTCATTTGAGTGAGATTTTTCTCATTTTCTGTAATCGAATCGTGTAGGAAATTGTGATGGTATAACATCATCTCTTCACTAAAATGAATATTCATACAGTGCCAGTCACAATTTTTCTTCTACCTGTTAATCCATGGAGGGACAGAGCCTTTAGGAAATAAAAAAATAATCTTCAATCAATATTTAAATTGGCAACATGTATTTTTTTCCCCTCTATTAAATGATAAAAAATAAATGAATTTAGATATAATAGCATCAAAAAGAGATTTTTTTGTGAAAAAAATTGGAACAAAAACGGCCAATGCTAACGCAGAAGTAGTGATTTATAAATTTTCTTTGCAAATTACCAATTTAAGGATCGCAGTGATTTGCTACATTCAAACTGCCCTTACTCAGGAACGCAAAATCACATTGCACTGGAAAGAGGCTCAAAATACTCAGTGTATTTTTCTCTAATTATGTTGCTAAACGCTCAGCTTTCTGGAATGTGGAGATACTGCCAACAAGGTGACACTGCATGTACCTCTATGGGTTAAACCTGCAAAAGGCTTTATCACAACAGAATCACAGTAGGATCACTAAACCATATCTATTGAATTCAGCCCTTGCAGGTTAGGTATATAGAAGAATAATTGTGACTTATTGTTTTCTAAAAATATGGGAAACTAAAAAAAAATCATAAGTACCTTATTTCTTATCACATTTTCATTACTTTTTTACCCTGGAATATTTTTCTGGAACATTTTTATAAAATTCAGTTATTTTTTGGTCTGGAGTTCATTTTTAAAGAGTTCTTTCAAATGTCTGATTTATTCCAGCTGCCGGGGAGGGGGGGGGGGTGGTTAAATTTTATGTACTGGGGCTATTTTTCCCCTGTTCACTGCAAATTAAATTCTTAAAACTATGCCCATCCATGTGTAAAAAGCTGTCACAAAATATAGATTTGGTCTAAATATTTGCATTAAAGTAAAAACACTTGATACACATGCATTGATTTTCCAAATAATTGAGCTAACAAAAATACCTAATTTTTGAAAAGGGTTTCCCCCTTTGATGGACTAATACAAAGCTTAAATTTGTTTGTAATTTAACAAAAAGCATCCATGGAACAAGATAGACTGGGTTTTTCAAAGAAACCAGATGACGTCTCAAAATACTCAAAGCGGTGAAGATCCAGTGAGGATATTAACAGCTTGTTACCAATCTTCCATAAATTGCATGTATCATTTAAACCCCAAGTATAGTTTATTTATTTATTTATGTATTTGTTTTATTTTAGTAGGGTTGCCTAATCAGTGATCAAGGCACTGTTTTTCACTGGGGCCCTACAACAAAAAATACACATACATGAAAAATACAAAGGTAAAGTATACATACATAAAATAGTAACATTAGGCTGCAAAATTAAATTAAACTAATGATCAGCATTTTGGGAATTAACTTTAACAGAATACCAAAAATGTTTAACAAATTGTGAGATGGTTTGTGAATTCTTAACAAAATTGGGTAAACTGTTCCACATAACAGAACTAGAATGAACATAACTTGATCTTCCAATTTCAGTTTTTACCGGTAAGAGTTTAACAGAATTATTTCTTGAAGAACGTGTATTATGAGAATGAATATTAGATAACTTAGAGAACAAATTACATATATATTGTGGAGCTAGGTCATTAACAGCCTGAAAAACCATCTTACATTGGTGAAATTTCCATTGGTCGAAAATGGAGACCCACTTTAGTCTATTCAAAACTTGTGAGGTTGGGGTGCACGTTGGTACACCCAAAACCAAACGACACATTATTTTATGTTGTTTTATAAGTATACTTTTTACATTTAATGGCAATATCAAAGCATATGCTAACAATTTCAAACCGACGAACGTTAAGTATTTTTTTTGATCTACCTAGTAAAGCTATCCTTTTGTACAGTTTTGGTTGCAAAGAAACTTGTTTATCAAATTTTGACTCAAAGGCCAGTTAAAATTTAAGATAGCATGATGAAAG
Organism: Strongylocentrotus purpuratus; assembly: GCF_000002235.5. NCBI lineage: Eukaryota > Metazoa > Echinodermata > Echinoidea > Camarodonta > Strongylocentrotidae > Strongylocentrotus > Strongylocentrotus purpuratus. Next base: position 10,646,507 of record NW_022145601.1, read on the forward strand.
ATATTGCGTTAAAAAACCTTGTGGAACAATCTCCCATCCAAAGTCATAAATTGCTGCAATGTCAATTCCTTCAAGTCTGATCTTGAAAAAAGGCATGATCTACTAAATTTAAATATGCTACATGACCCAGATGAGGCTTTCTCTCATGTACAGCAGTGACACTCCTGCGCATGCACCATCAATCACTAGTGTGCTCAAAGAATAAATTAGAGGAACACATTTAAGAAGTTACAAAGGGGCAAATATTGTTTAACATGTACTTTATGCCCAACAAAGGCCAAAATCAATGAAGGACTTTTAAAAATTATTTTTCCGGGGAGAGGGGGGGGGGGGGGTGTACAGACGCTTAACAAAAATAAAGTGTGAATTTGTACTTTTCATCTCTCAAAATACCCAAAAAAAATATTAAGTTAAAAATGGAAGTAGACTTATCCCCACAAATATCTGCTACCAGACAAACAGACAAAAGATGACAAACCCCATAGTATAATAGGACCCTTATAGTGTATGATAAAAATGAAGACCAAAGGAATGAGTTATTTGCACTGGGGATTTCAGTGATCTGTTCAAAATAAATACAATGAAATAGCATATGGAATCACTCACCATATTATTTTGGAATATGAGTACATGCAGGGAGAAAATCCCGATACCATATGCGTGGTGATGATAAGAAATAGATGAACAATGATACAACAGCAACAAGAATACCAGAAGTTACAAGCAAAATATCACAAAAAATACAATCAATACCACAATCAACATGGAGAGGATGAACAAAATATACAACTGAACATCAACTCGAAGAGATGGAGAACACAGGGAGGTGCGAGATGGTGAAGACATATGAAACATAGAACAGGTATGAGAAGAGGGTGGGGAAGGAGGAGAATGAAGGGGAATATTAAATGATAAAGAATCTGATGTAGATGGAGATGATGCAGATAACGAAGAAGTAGAAAAAGAAGCCAAGGATTCTGAAGGAGAAGATGGTGGAGATGGAGGAAAAACAACAAGGGAAAGATTAAATGACAAGGAATCTGATGTAGATGGAGGTGATAGAGATAAAGATGAAGAAAAAGAGGATTCTGGAGTGGGTGGAGGTGCTGGAATATTTGACCAGGAGTCCAGATGGGAAGTCTATTGGGAGAAAAGCAGATAGAAGCCACAATCAAAATGAAAAAGCCATAGATCTGATTGGATATACAGCCCTCAAAAAAGTTTGTGGAATGATTACTGATCTATGAATGGTAAAACTTGTATTATTGGAATGCTTCATTATTGTTCGTTACAATGGTGTGCAATCTGTTCTCATTATGTAATCATGGACTGCACAGTAGACCTTAATATATATCTAGCAAAATCCATTGTTTTCTATTAAAAAAGTCTGGTCTTTTCTCCTTTTGGTTATTGTTGTTGTTTCCTTGTATTCATGCCATGATTACTTCATTAATGTTTTAAATGAATGATTTGTGATGTTGACGGGACATGTTCCCATTATGTGCATACATGTATGAGTTATCTGAAACATAAAGAATGACATATTACTGCATTATTTAGGGTTTGAAGTGGAAAGTTTTTTAAAAGTAAATTTAAAACTATACCAATATCTCAAACTTGTCCAAAACATAAGACCGTTTTAATGACGGAGTTCAACATTTTTCCGCACACATTCAGTCCATTTTGCAAATAAATATACACAGTGTGTGGACTTTCCTGCATCAGCATCAACATCATTCAAACTCAGTCCATCCTATGCAATTGCCAACAAAGTCCCTCAAACCAAGAAAAAAATTGAAACTTTTGTCAGAAAACAATATTTAGCATTTTAATTTTTACATTCCCTATATTATATATATCTAGGGGTTCTGCATAATCCGTGATTCCACAATCAGAACAGATGGCATATCATTATCAAAAGGAAATGAATCTTTCCATATATACCACTAAACAGTTTCCGTAACAAAAAAGATATCCCCTCAAAGTCGAGTTACGGAACTTTTTGGAAGGGTTCAAAATGAACCCTCTCTATGTAAACAAAATCTGATGAAAAATATATTAACAATACGTGTGTAGAACTTAATTAGCAATAGCAGATGATATCATGCAGCAAAATTAATGCCTAAATAATTGTTCTTTAATTCATACTTTTAGGTGTACAATTTCTTTACCCGGAATGGCTGAAATACTTCTATAGAAAAGTATTTGTTCTTTTTTTTGTTCTTGTTTTTGTTGTTTTGTTGTCTTTATTTTGTATATTATGTCACTGGGTGTCATTGGGTGTCCGGACGGGTTGGGTATCCGGACAAAACGGCAATTTCAAGAAATTTGGAAGCAAGATTTCATAATTTGTTTGAATGTAATGTAAGACAATATTATAAATCACAAATGCTCATGATTATTTTTGTTATTTGATCCATAGTTTTTGTGAAATTCAAAGGCAGAAGGAGGCGATTTTATTTGTGTTAAGTCTCCGGACACCGCACCCCCATCTTTATACATGTACATAAAAAATACTCTAGTTTTCATTATCAATATAATTTGATTTGATTTCAATGGGGGGGGGGAACACACCCCAGCCCTCCCCCAAATGTTCCGCCGCCACTGTTTAATACATTTCTCATGCAAATATTCATAAAAATCTTTGAATTTTTGCATGGCTCAACATTTCCCATGCATGGTCAGTACACCTCAAGGCTCCACACTTTGTTAATGCATACATGCATACACATTGCAAACTATAAGTTCAGTGCACTAGTACATCTCCACACCAGAGTCCCCAGAAAAAGATGTGTGAATCAGAAATAGACTAGGTCTAACTTTACTCACCTTGGCACCAAATAACATCTGGCCTCGAGCCTTCCCAAACACTGAATTCAATGAACTGGTTTAATTTCTCCAAATCAACCAGACGATCAACAAATATAAAAAAGACCTGTCCCAATCTTCTAGTTCTGATTAAATGATTGAACTGAAAACTAAAGATTAAAATAAAATTATAATTAAATAAACTGGCCGTAATTATCACCCCTTTTGGTCCATAAAGTGATACCGGCATCGTTCCAATAAGGGCCAAATCGTGAAATAAGCCACCGTTCTAGTCCCGCGCGCACGATCGGTCATCGACGACACGGTCGAGTCTCGCGCTTCTAATACAACGCGCCAGCTAGCTGCGCTGCATTTTTGCAAGCTCGCGCGCGCTAGCTCACAACGATCGATCCCGAGGATCTGTGTGTCCGCAGGGGGCGCTCTTAACATTTCAAGACACACACGACGATATACCAACGGGAGTGTTAAGTGTGTCGATTCTTTTCTTTTCGAACATCCGAGGACAGGCCTTATTTAAGGTCAGATGCACCCTCGGACGTAGAATATCCTTTTGCACGTATATTACTCCCGAGGACAGCATGTTACGTCCTCGGAAGTAAATTTCGTCCTCGGACAAAAGGTGTGTTTTCTTGCAGTTGGTCTCGGACGATCGATAATGCGCACGCACACACATCACACAATAGTAGGGCACATGCTTTTATTTGTATTTTTTTTTTAGTTAGACAGCCGTTATTTACATTGAGTATCATAGTTGGAAATGGTCACCGTCAGATAAGCAATCAGTCAAACACACTGTAAATAATATGTCATGGCATTTAATCAAACCCTTATATCAATATAGTCAATCTAGCGGAAATATCTCTTTTCACTACAGAAGCATAGTCAGTTGGGGGGGGGGGCGGGGATTTAACTCGCAGTATGCATAATTACTATATGGGTATGTGCTGCTCTAGCCACTAATGGATCAATATTTTTGTAAAACTCCCTAAACATGGGGTATGATTTGGAGTTTAAAAATCTCCCAACGAGGCATTAAACATGGTATTTTCTTCAGAATAATACCTCAACCCTACAGGGCTCCACACTTACTTTTGGTGGGGGGGGGGGGGTGGTTGAAGTAAGTTTGAACTTAGAGTCTGTATTGAAGTTTTTAGAGTCTGTATGCATGAGCCCTGTGTGGAAATGCCTTTTCTTTTCTTTTTTGGGGAGGGGGGAGGGGTATGAATCTAGTTTTCATGCACCCATGTACCCTGCCATCTGTTAGTGTCAAGCCTGGCTATACTCGCTGAAAACTAGAAATCATATTACCTTTTCATGGAAGTTCCTAATAATTGGTACCATTTTTTTTGCAAAAATGATCATTAAAAATGGGGGTGGATGTTAGAGGCTAAATTCAGCCAAACCCCTCCCCCACTCTGGGTTACCTTGTTGACTATCAGTTATATTTGTCTACGGTATATTCTCATTACCCAGAGGTAAATTCTTACGTAAATAGGAATGCCCTTCATTATCATTTGAAGTTGTCATTACTGCTCAGGTTTGCAGTTCTTTCATCATATAAAACATTTATCTCTCTCGTAAAACAATGCAGAAATTAAAGCTACAGATAATTTTACATATTATATTTCACAAGAATCCACATAATATTCCTTTAAATCTAAAGTCTTCTAAGTTTGGGTTTAGTAATTGGAAATATGATAGAATGGTATATTTCCCGCTTCGGAGGCTTATTTCCCGGACGCCGGGAAATAAGCGGTATTTACCGATATTTACCGCTTTTTACCAGTATTTACCACTTTTTACCAGGAAATACCGGAAAATATATTTTTCCACTCACTTGTTCCTCGGGATTGTCCAATTTTTAACATAATAACAATGGTGGTGAGTATGGTTGCTCTTGTGTGTACTATTTGTGTGTGTGTGTGTGTGTTTGTTCGTGTGTTTGCCTATGTCTGTAATTATGTAATGCTGGAAAAAAATACAGGAAAAAGATACCAAATATACACCTAATCTAGATATGATGTTCTTCATTAAAGGGAACCTAAACCTTCATACTAAGTTACTTTTATAATAATAATAATAATAGTACATTTATAAAGCGCAGAAACTATCCAACATTAGGTATATATTCTACTGCGCTACAAGAGCTCCTGATATGCTTAGATTTATGGTACAGTTAATTAAAAAGAAGTGTTTTCAGTTTTGACTTAAAGACGTTTACAGATGGTGATTTCCTGACTTCAAATGGCAAGTTATTCCAGAGTTTTGGGGCTGCACAAGCAAATGCTCGATCACCTAGCGTTATTTTTGTTTTGATAGATGAGATCTGTAGCAACAAAGTATCTCGGGAACTGCGCAAGTTGCGATTGTGTTGATTAGGTTTGAAATTCAACAGTTCTTTGATATAAGTGGGAGCTTGACCAAGAAGTGCTTTATATACAATCAGCAAGATTTTGAATGTTATTCTCTGGCGTACTGGTAACCAATGTAGATTTCTTAAAATTGGGGTGATCCGTGTGAATTTAGAACAACCACAGATCAGCCTTGCACTGGTGTTTTGAACCCTTTGCAATCTCACTATTTGACAGTCAGGGATCCCATACAGTAGACCATTACAATAGTCCAGCCTATTGGTGATACATGCATGTACAATATCTTTCGTAATGTCCTTATCTAAATATTTACGAATACGTCTGAGATTATAGATCATGTAGTATGCTGATTTACAGACATTTGTGATGTGCTCTCTCATATTCAAATTCGAATCGAACTGTACTCCAAGATTTCTTGCACTAACAGATGGTTCTATTACAGAGTCTCCAATTGATACACTGTTTAAGTTGATTTTGGATGTCTGTTTAGGTGTACCAATGATCATTAATTCAGTTTTACCATCATTAAGCATGAGCCTATTTTGCAACATCCATCCACGTACATAGTCAACACATGTTTCTAGGAGTGAGACACATCGCTCTTTAGCATGTCCATCAGGTCTGAATGATACATACAGCTGTGTGTCATCTGCATAGCAGTGGCATGATATCTCGGGGAAATTTGTTCGAACATTTGAAATGAGATTAGCAGTGTACAGAGTAAATAACAAAGGACCCAGCCGAGAACCTTGTGGAACTCCGAAAGGCACTGGCAAATCATCAGAGATCACATCGTCTATTTTGACCTTCTGATATCTATTCGCCAAATACGACTCTATCCATTCAAGAACACTACCATCTATGCCAAAACAGGTCTTTAAAGTTTCTAATAAGCAAGAATGATCTATGGTGTCGAATGCACTACTTAGATCTAATAACAGTAAAAGATTGACTTTCTGGGAATCCATAGCCATCAATAGATCACTCTTTATTCTTAGCAGTGCAGTTTCAGTACTATGGAATATGCAGACTGAGTACATGGCAAAAGTGAGTTGTTATTGAGGTGATCCATAATTTGCTGGGTAGCAGCACCCTTATTGTAAAGTTTAAGATATTTGAATAAAATCAGTGAAAAATTGAACAAAATCGGGCAAGGAATAAGGAAGTTAAAGCTTTTTTAAATGACTAGTCAATAGAGGGCGATATTCAATTTGATGACATCATAAGTGGACAACTCTCCATGCCTATTGTACATCAAATTTCACAAGTCTTTCGTTTTTTTCCTATTTATTTGTGTTCTTGATCGGATTTCATAACATCTGAAGTAGAATATCATTTTACATTCTATTTCTCAATCACAAGAAAGAAGGAAAAACATGAAATTTGATGTACAAAAGGCATGGAGAGTTGTCCACAAATGATGTCATCAAATTGAATATCGCCCTCTAGTGATTAGTCATTTCAAAAAGCTTTAACTTCCTTATTCCTTGCCCGATTTTGATCAAATTTTCACTGATTTTATTCAAATATCTTAAACTTTACAATAACAGTAACTTGTATGAAGGTTTTGGTTCCCAGTTGCTATTTACCATATTCATGAATACCTATTAATTAGCATATGCACAAAATGCCATTTGTTTGGGTGTGTACAATTTTGTATGCAGTGAGGATTTTATAAATCTGTTTGTGTGTTCCTACTATGAGTATTGTGCTGCTAATTATTTCAGAACAATATTTTCAGTTATGAGGCTAAAAACAAGTAAAATTATTAATAAATAGAGAATTAAAATCATATTTCCTGTTTTTTACATATTTACCGGACGCGCAACTTATTTACCGGACGGTATTTACCAGTATTTACCGCTAGTAATTACCGCCACCGGTATTTACCGCCCAACCCTGTGATACATGTAGATAGCTGGAATTCTTACAGTTCTAGAGCAAAATTGCCTTTATTCGATTAACAATCATTCTTTCATTCACTTTTTCCTTCAAAATTAGGTTTTTAAAGTAGAGAGTGCCTTATATACTCTGAGAACCTGTGCTGAACATTGTGCTATCTTCAAGGCTGTCTGTGTCACAGAATAACAAAAATATTCTACATTGAGTTTTCTCAAATTTTTCTTCCAAAATCAGAATGTAGCTTTAAATCTGTGCTGATCATTGTGCATACATACAATAATATAAAAAAGCATTCAAACACATAAAGAAAAACATAAAGAAAAACATAGCGATTGGGAAAAAATATATCAAAACAATATGAACCTTGGAATCTACATGTATGCTGGATCTTCTGTACCAGTATTGACTTTTTCCATTTTTTCTCCAAAAGCAGGATGTAATGTAGACAGGCGCGTAGCCGCAGAAGGCACGTGCTGAACCGCTAGCTATGTTCAAGGCTGTCTCAGAATTATTTTTTTTGAATCTACATTTACTTTTTCATTTTTTTCTCCAATATCAGGATGTAATGTAGAGAATTACATGTACATGTACATTACATGTTGGATGCCTACTTCTTGGTCAAGCTCCCACTTATATCAAAGAACTGTTGAATTTCAAACCTAATCAACACAATCGCAACTAGCGCAGTTCCCAAGATACTTTGTTGCTACAGATCCCACCTATCAAAACAAGAATAACGCTAGGTGATCGAGCATTTGCTTGTGCTCCGCCAAAACTCTGGAATAACTTGCCATTTGAAGTCAGGAAATCACCATCTGTAAACGTCTTTAAGTCAAAACTGAAAACACATCTTTTTAAAGATGAAGTTGAGTTCTGGTCATGCGATTGCATTGTGAAAGAAACGGTGTGGAATCGAATAGAAAAGGTCGATCATCAAGCATAGAATTTGTGTGTATTGCAAGGTTCTGGAATCATCAAAATGATAAGAAATTCGGTAAAGTTACAAACACTGTACACAGAAACATGTATATGGGACTACACGAACACGTGGCGAAAAAATCCCACCCCCGAGTTTTACGATGTTACATGACATATTTAGAATATAAAGGCATTTGAAGAGCCATGCTTTTCAGGGAACATGTCTTATCTGATGTTCTTCAACACTTGCATAATAAGAATGATAACGCTCACAAATTATATTTCACCTCTTCCCAGAACTCAACCTTCTCTTTAATTAACTGTATATTCTTGGAATCTGTGCTGAACGGTGTGCTACATGTATGTTCAAGGCTGTCTCAGAATTATTTTTATGCCTCCGTTACGAAGTAGCCGGAGGCATTATGTTTTCGGGTTGTCCGTCATGTATGTATCTTGCAGAGCCGATGAACTTATTAGATTTTGGGGTCACAAGGTCAAACGTCAAAGGTCACAGGGCTCATTATGTATGCAAAAACAGCTCGTGATCGCGTTATCTGAAGAACCGATTGATGGATTCCTGCCAAACTTTGGTCATGTATGTATCTTGCAGAGCCGATGAACTGATTAGATTTTGGGGTCACGAGGTCAAAGGCCAAAGGTCACAGGGCTCATTATGTATGCAAAAACAGCTCGTGATCGCGTTATCTCAAGAACCGATTGATGGATTCCTGCCAAACTTTGGTCATGTATGTATCTTGCAGAGCCAATGAACTGATTAGATTTTGGAGTCACGAGGTCAAAGGTCACAGGGCTCATTATGTATGCAAAAATAGCTTGTGAACGCATTCTCATTAGAACAGATTGATGGATTCCTGCCAAACTTCATTTATGTATCTTGCAGGGCCAATAAACTGAGTAGATTCTTGGTTCATAAGGTCAAAGGTCAAAGGTCATGGGCTCATTATGTATGCAAAAATAGCTTGTGAACGCATTCTCATTAGAACTGACAGATGGATTACTATTTAACTCAGGACATCTTGCAGAGCCAACGAACTGAGTAGATTTTAGGGTCAAGAGGTCAAAGATCAAAGGGTCATATATGTGTATGAGAAATTGCTTGTAATCACGATATTCTGAGAAACTGTTAATGGATTACAATTGAACTTGAATTTCAAAAAATTCTTCTGATTTGGTTTGTAAAATTGCTTTAAGACGGAGGCATCATTTTCGACTGCGCGTAGTCGAAGTTCCATCTAGTTTGTTTTAATCTACATTTACTTTTTCAATTTTTTCTCCAATATCAGGATGTAATGTAGAGAATGCCTACATTACATGATCCTGTTTTGTATACTCTTGGAATCTGTGCTGAACGGTGTGCTATCTTCAAAAAGGCTGTCTCCCAATTTATTTGAAAAAATAAAATAAAAAATTGAATTTTTCCACTTTTCTTCTTTATCAGGATGCAATGTAGAGAATGCTTCATATACTCTTGGAATCTGTGCTGAACGGTGTGCTATCTTCAAGGCGGTCTCAGAAGGATACAGGCACTTCAAGGCTATGGCCATCTCAACGTAAGTTATCAAGACTCACCCTCTCCCATTCAGACAGAGCAAAAGTCATTGTACCGGTATACAGAGCTGCCAACTAGTACGGATTTCCCGTAATTGGTACGGAAATTAACGACCATTACGGAATGTTGTTTAAAATTACGGATTTAAAAAAAAAAAAAAAAAAAAAAAAAAAAAAAAAAAAAAAAAAATTATATATTTTTTTTTCCCCCCATTTTTCCTGGAAGACTGTGTTGTGATGATATGAAACTCATTATTTAACAACTTTGTGTGAGTAAAATCACCAAAAATGTCAGATAATCATGTGTCTGTGCAATGTTGGCGTGCCGTTTTTATTAGAGTCATAGCGCCGCATAGGAAATTACTGATTTATACCCAAAATTACTGATTTTGAGCCTTGTGATTACTGATTTTCGGTTCTGGAGGTTGGCAGCTCTGGGTATAGCAATACGATATGGGGTTCTTTTTTATAGTCTGAATGCTCTATAACAAACGTTGTGTGCTTAGAGGTAAAGATCAGTTTTGGAAATGCCCCCCTCTCAAAAAATGAAATGGAGTCTCTTATTACCAATCATGTGAACGAATATGTTTTGACTTATACGGAATGATACAAATTTTGCCGAGAAACTGCCTACTAATTGATATAAATTTGATATAAATTTGGTAAATTATTATATCTATTTGGACCTGATAGATATAGTCCCATATACATCTTTCTGTGTACAGTGCTTGTAACTTTACCAAGACTGGGCCAAATTTCTTATCATTTTGATGATTCCAGAACCTTGCGGTTCATATGCTAGATGATCAACCTTTTCTGATCGATTCCACGTTTCTTTCACAATGTAATCGCATGACCATAACTGGTCTTTATCTTTAATTTCACAGATTAGGTAATGCTCGGGCAGTTACATTTATGTACCCTCAGCATGAAAAAAAGAAATTCAACACTCTTATTTGCCCAAAATTTTCATATAAAACTTCAAGAAAATACAATGAAATATATATTTTCATTTTCAATTTTATTTCACCAAATCAATTAAAATAGAAACATATCTTTATCCCCAACTGATGAAAGTTTTCTGTATCAACATACATGTACATATAGATTGTACATTTATACATAATATAGTATTAATGACTGCTTTGAGAGAAATAGTTGTTTTATTACGCTCAAGGGAAGGTTAGAATTGTGCTATTCCCCGAGGCTTGCCGAGGGGAATAGCCCAATTCTAACCTTCCCGAGAGCGTATGAAAACAACTATTTCTCGAATATTAAAGCAGTCATTAATACTTTTATATGCCGAAAAAAAATAGACTAAAAAATGAAAAATTAAAAATATTTATCATTTTTGTCGAAGATGGGATTCGAACTCTTGCGTACAACAAGAGGTGTACCGAAAACCAACGCTTAGACCACTCGGCTATGGCCCGCCGTTAACATGCTTGGCAGTTTTCTCCAATATATACATTAAAATGGATTGAAACCGGCTTCGCGTGTGATGAATGCTTCGCAAAAGCTCCATATACGGACTCTTCTTTTACTTTTGCAATGCATATTGGCACGAACTTAGATCAAGATCTATCGGCAGATGTTGTTTTTTTGTTTTTGGAAGTTTATTTTCGTCTTCATGTCAACAATGCAAGATAAAATTGTCGGTAAGATCGATCGAGATTCAATTGTATTGAAATTACCGACCAATCCTTCGCACACATACGGCATCCTCCATCGCTCAAACCATTTTTTAACATGTAAACCTATGGGGTAACCATGGACGCTGACCAACTTTTTTTAATAACCATGGTTATTAAAAATATTGAAATGTTTTATGCATGGTTACCGAGAATTTTACAGGAACAGTTGAAGTTTATGAATGCAATTCGACCAATCAGATGGCTGGATTTCTTAAGTGAGGTATATAACAAATAATAGAGTACGTGCATGTGCTTTGGTAAAACAATATAAAAGTTGCATGACAGGTAGACTTTGCAAGTGGCTGACTTACTGAAGATAATACAGTGAAACCTGTTTATAAAGACCACCCAAGCGAGACAAGAAAAGTGGTCTTTACATACAGGTGGTCTTTATGTACAGGTTCCTTAGTAAATGTTTCAATGAGAAACCTTTTTGAAGGGAAACAAAAAATGGTTCAAATTGGATTAACATTTTGTAAGAATAACTTTTTTGAACCTATTTTAAAAATCATTCAGCAACTACAAAGCTTTGATTGATGAGGGAAGCAAATTCCAAATGATAGGTCCTTAGTACATGATATATAAAAGTAAGTACGCATATGTGGCAAGTGAAAATCCATAGCATTTGTTGTTCTATGGCTATAAATATTGAAATAAGTTAAGGGTGACTCTTCGAGAATATGTTTATGAAGAAAGTACAAGAAAATTCCTTCTTGGTATAAATATAAATCATCAAAATGCACAATTTTGAGCGAAGAAAAAATATAAATGATGTACATGTATAGGCAAGAAAGATTTTAAATGCACATTTTTGTAATTTGACTATTCTGTCAAGAGAGGCAACAGGTGAGTTCTATTTACACATTCCCTTAAAAACATAAATAATATGAACAATAGCATATATATATACTCTAATGGAATACTGCCTTTGTCTGAATTAATAAGATTCATGAATAAACATACCAACTCCTCCTCCCCCCTTTTTAAAAAATCTCTTCCTTGTCCAATAAAATTGTAATGAGGTAATAAAAAAAGTTGATTAATCATATTTTTGTAACCATATTTCAATACTATAATGGAATACTGCCTTTGTCTGAATTAATAAGATTCATGAATAAACATACCAACTCCTCCTCCCCCTCCCCTTTCTTTCTTTTTTTTTATCTCTTCCTTGTCCAATAAAATTGAAATGAGGAAATAAAAACGAGTTGATTAATCATCTCTTTGTAACCATGTTTCTGTTAAACTAACAATATATCGAGTGGTGTTCAAGGAGTCTCTATAAGAAAACTATTATAATTGTTTCTTAGACTCCTGCAATTGAAATGAATAACAGACATTGCATTGTCAACATTTTATGTTTTGCCCCATCTGCTTAAAATCATGTGGCACACAGTATCCTGTATTCTTTACATACCGGTATTCATCCTCTTCTGCCTAATATATTTTCTGTTGATTTTTTTAATTACACTCATAACAATTACCATTAGCATTGTTTGTTTGTTTGTTGCAAAACTTACAATTAAATGAAACTAACACACACATACTGTAGGTGCAATAAATACAAAACTTTAAAAAAGTACAAAACATTAGAAAAGCACAATATAGATTACACTTTAATTGTAAAATACCCTTTAACATGTAACGTGAGATGGCAAAAAGAATCCTAACACTCTTTCCTACTGGAGGAAAAAAAAAAAAAAAATTAAAGTTTCAGTTTTAGAGCTTAAGGGTTCAGTTTCTTCAAGCCGTCTTTACTTTGGATCAGCTTTGTATAAAGTTCCGCCACACAATGATGTCATAATATAAAACTGAAAGAACAGTTGAAGAGTTCAGTTTCTTCACGTCGTCTTTACTTCGGTTCAGCTTTGTAAGTTTGATCAGCTTTGTAAGTTCCACCGCACAATGATGTCATATTATGAAACTGGAAGAACTGTTGAATTATACATAACAGTTCAGTTTCTTCACGTCGTTTTCACTTCGGACAGCTTTCTAATTTCCACCACACAATGATGTCATAATATAAAACTGAAAGAACAGTTGAAGAGTTCAGTTTCTTCACGTCGTCTTTACTTCGATTCAGCTTTGTAAGTTTGATCAGCTTTGTAAGTTCCACCACACAATGATGTCATATTATAAAACTGGAAGAACTGTTGAATTATATATAAGAGTCCAGTTTCTTCACGTCATTTTCACTTCGGACAGCTTTCTAATTTCCACCACACAATGATGTCATAATATAAAACTGAAAGAACAGTTGAAGAGTTCAGTTTCTTCACGTCGTCTTTACTTCGCTTCAGCTTTGTAAGTTTGATCAGCTTTGTAAGTTCCACCACACAATGATGTCATATTATAAAACTGGAAGAACTGTTGAATTATATATAAGAGTTCAGTTTCTTCACGTCATTTTCACTTCGGACAGCTTTCTAATTTCCACCACACAATGATGTCATAATATAAAACTGAAAGAACAGTTGAAGAGTTCAGTTTCTTGAAGTCGTCTTAACTTTGTATCAGCTTTGTAAGTTCGCCACACAATGATGTCACAATATAAAACTGGAAAAACAGTTCAATTATATATATGAGTTGAGTTTCTTGAAGATGATCTGATCCAAGGTCGAAGTCCAGTGGACACACATAATCTGAATTACATATTTTAGCCTTGCCATTGCAATATCTCAGGAACCACAAGAGGTAGGCTTTTTGTTTTCATTGTGATATGTCACAAATAATTGCATCCATTTCCTATACTGAATTTAGGGCTGAGGCACAATTAGGAGAGGCACTCGCTTTTGTCTTGTCTTTAGTTGGCAGGAGAATGTACTAGCAGATCTCGATGTTCCCTAAGAATCCCTATCCTAGTCATCACTATCTGATTCCAGATCGGTATCCTCTCGTTGAATCAATTTTTCTTGAGCTTGAATTTCTTGAGTTTCTGGAATACCTAAACCAACGGTATGTTGATTTACAATGTCTTCTTCTCCAGGTTCTGTCTTTTCATCTTCCAGCGCAGACAATGTTCCTTGAAAGGCAAACAAATATTAAAAATAAATGGATGTTACTAAAGCAATGTCTTACTCTTAACTCTTTATATGCCACACAATTAACCTCCATGTGCCATGTTGTATTTATTGTATTTACAGAGGTACTTACCGGTAAGGCTTCAAGAATGATTGTATGTCTGTAGTGCAGGAAATGCCAAGAATAATGTAAACTGATGTTAAAATGGTTGTCATGGAGCTAATTGAGACCAGAAATTGTAATCTTGGAAAGCCATTGTTTTGCCCAAAGCAATCCTTCCTATCAATGGGTGCCTATTGTTTTGTGCAAAATTGCTTGTCTAGCAAACCAAAATTTTCACATGGATGATGGATGTACACCACATAACCCAAATTATATCAATATTCTACTTTTACCTTGGACATAACTCAAAATATAGAAAGATACCTCTATGAGAACAGTACATTGCTCTGATATTTCCTCTAACCACAGATTCTTTTGGCTTTATTTAGTCACAGATTTAGGGTTAGCCACTCTTTCATGTTCAGCTTTCAAATCAGCATACATGTATGTGTACATGTAGGACCTTTCCATATATCCTGTAATATTCTGTATAAAGCGGTAATGTTTGACGTGAACTAAATGTCTCGAAACTCAACAATTGGTAACGTAAACAAATAATGGCCTTGAGACCTTGTTGCAGTTGGCATCTTTATGTGTGAATGTCACCAATTCAACCAAGCAGATTTGTTGACGTATCCAAGCCATTAAGGAACTTTAACTTCTGACATAGCAGCACTTCTTGTGGAAATGGATTGCAACATATAAACATACCTTTACATGCTTCTGTAGGAGCATGTAGATTGATTTCTGCCGTTGGTTGTTGCTGTTCAGTAGGGTCTACTCTCTCAGTCTGATGTATATCTACCACACAAGTCTCTCCTGCATTAGATTAAACATACAAAAATAATCACATTCGCAGTTTGGGTATATCAAGAAATTTGAATGTTGCAAATATTTGTTTTAGCTGTCAGTTGGAAAGAAAGTAGACAAAAGCAGTACATTATAGAGGTATCTTGGTCCAGTGGATACGTCACCGGACTGTGGATCACAAAGTCCGTGGTTCGAGTCCCGCCACGGCACTAATGTCCTTTAGCAAGACATCAATCTACATTTTCCACACTCAACCCAGGTGATGTAAATGGGTGACCTGAATTATATCAATATTCTACATGATACATCTATGAAAAGAGTTTTATGTTTGGTTTAAGGCAAGGGTTAGCGTAAGGGTGGTGTTTAGTCCAGGGTTGAAACTCATGATTCAGTTAGTGTGTCGACATTGATGATGGAGCAGTTGTGGCCACAGCATATGTTTAATAGACTTCCAGAAGAAGAGATACAAACTGTACTCACCATTAGCTTGTCCATTACAAGGGGAACCCTCAGTAGCTGGTACCTGATGACTTTCATCGTGTACATGAAGATTTCCACTGTCTTGGTTGGTATCTGCCATGGGGACTCTCACTTCCATCTCGAGTGTGTCTGCATGGATCAGAACAAAGTTGAAAAATGCATCAGTTTATGTGGTGGCTGCTTTTAGTTCATAGTTTATTTCTGTCAGCTGGATTTATACACTGTTGCCTATAAAATTTGCATAATTTTAACCTCTTTTCACTAAATAATTGTGACAATATTATTTATTCTTGATAGATAAGGTTTACATGTACAGCATCTTCTCTCAACTCTACTGATCAATCTATACGACTCTTTGGATTGATAAATAACGTTCTGAGAAGATTTAAATTATATATAAAGAATAAATCATGTTTTTCACAATCATTGAAAATAGGTACATGTTAGAAAATAGAAATAGTTTTGCATTGATTTGCAAAATTTGTTCACCGGTTTTATGAACCGTTTGACGTGCCCAAATTTGCTTCAAAATTACTGCTATGTGTATACCATATTACACTTGTGATGCAGTGGAAGTTGTAGAATTATTATTGGACTCTAATGATGGCAAATGTTTCCCTTGAGGTCAACTATGCTGTCCTTATGTAAATACAGAGCTACCAAGTGTCACGCATTGTGCGTGACAGTCCCGCATCGAGGGCCAAAAAACGCTGCCACGCATGGCACCCACTTTTGTCACGCATCAGCGCCAGACTGGGGAAAAAAAAGGGGGGAAAAAGGTATTAATTGCTAGACTATGTACTAGCAGACCGCATCGAGGCCTCAGCTACAAGTAACTCCTCGCAGGGTTCGTGTACGTATATGGCATGCACGTAGCATGCATGCAGGCCGGCGCGCTCGGACACCGAGTCATGAAAATGTCACGCATATAGCTGATCTTCAAACTTGGCATCTCTGTATCTACCAATAAATATTTGAAAAAACCAATATACTGTTGCACTTACCGGTACTAGTTTCTCCTGGAGAGCTGGGATTGCTTTGTGGAATTCCGGTGTACTGATGTATTAATGATGCAAGGCGCCTAAGCAACCAATTCTGTGAACGCAATCTTTCAACTTGACGAGGATAACAAATCCAAATGCCCATTGCAATGATGATGAGAATTTGAACCACATTGAAAATTATTGACAGGATCAACCAGATCGAGTATGGCTTGCTCTCAGATTCAGATGATGGAACTGGTGTAGTAGATGAACTCACAGATTCAGATGGTTTAGTTGATGCTGTAGATGAACTCACAGATTCAGATGGCAATGTAGTAGGTGTACTCTCCGATGACATCGCATTTTGTAGGTGGAATAAGCGGAATGGCATCTTGTAAATAGTGTCACCCACATGTATATGTATAGTTGACAAAAATTCGTCAATGCCTGTGAAATTCACCACTGTGTATGTCAGCTGCACTAGGGTAATGTGTTTTAGTTCATTTGGTAAGGTTGAAAAACTTAGGCTCACATTCCATCTTTTGGCTACCTTAACTGTAAAATAATTGGTTGTTATCTTCCCTCCGATGGAGACACTATCATCCAGGCTTTTCAGAGAAAAGTTTTTGGGTGGCAAAGAATTTGCCAAGTCAGTAGGCATTAGAATGTTTGCTGTACGTGAAGCACGGTCTGTATTCAATGGCACACCCAAAGTCTGTTGCTGCTGCAAGCATGGTATCTGTAGGTTTGTGATGTTTGATCCACAAAAATTATTGTCACTTGATGCCACTCCGACTCCTCTCAGGATACAAGCAGAAATTATCCACAAGGACACGATCATTCTGGCTGCAAAATCCATTGTTTGTTTGAAGATCAATGGACTTTAGGCTGAAGCGATATGCGATTACCGTGATTATAGAAATGAATGAAATCAAAGTCCAAGTGCATAGATTCCTGTAGTTCTCTCAGCTTAATGAACTGTTGTATTGTGTACCGGTAGTCTTTTTCTATCTAATCACAACTCGATCTTTTTCTATCTAATCACAACTCGATCTATATAGTAATATTCTTGACTACCGTACAAATAACGCACTACTACCACGACTGAGTTAACCGGCCTGGCATCCATGTAAGAGAGAGAATTCTTTATTCACAGTATCTGGTGGAGTGAGCATAGATGGCGCTATACAACAATTTATTATACGTCATATTGTAGCAACAGTGATTACAGAAATTTATGAATGAATTTTCTGATCGATCAATTAAAGTGCACAGCATCCTGTACTTCTCTAGCTCTCGACGATCAGCTGAATGGATTCGTTCATGGTACTTTGGACTTTGTGCATAATATATATTTTCAGATTTATTTCTTATTACAAAGTCTATCAAAATGTAATTAAGATATCATTTAGTTTCTTATTTCGTTCATCACTCTATTATTGCAACAATTTTGTTGAAGGTCATTAAAAAGGCAGTATTTGTAAGCTTCATCTTTACTTACATTCACAAGTAGGTTGACTAGCTGTTCCACTAGTGGTTTAACCCGCTCTTGTGGGCAGTGGCTACTTGTATATTTTAGCATTGATAGATGAACTCAAGAAGTGTATGAAATCACTGAAGTGAATTGATTGTTGCTACCCCCCCCCCCCTTCTTCCTCAAAGGATTAATGGTACAATATCTGTATTTAGATTTATGTCGACTTTAATCCCCTTACTTAACCCATGCAATACTGTTCTCCTAAAAAAGGGAGATGAACCTTGCATCCTTTTATTTGAAAATCACAAAATCTTCTGGCAGTGTATTTTTCTCTCTCAAAGATTGCTGCAACTTGCAAGTGGCTTACTTCGTTCCATTGGGCCTTTGCGTCGGGTCAATGTGGTTGGCTTCACAAACTTTTAAGAAAAAAAAAAACATATTCAAGGTGGGCATCCAACCACAATAATTTTTGCATCCTATCAGGTACCCATTCAACACCTGGGTGGAGAGAGACAAATGGAGATTAATGTCTTGCCAAAGGACATTGGGGCTGCAGCGGGGTTTGAACTGCAAACCATGTGATCCATATGACCACTAGACCATACAACCTCTTCAATAGCAACAGATAATCACATTCTCCTTTTTTCTTTTCTTTGTAGGGATGTTGAGAAGCTCTACTCGACGCCATGTGGAGCCTGTAGACAGATCATGTATGAGGTATGATAATAATTTCTTTGAGTTTCATCAATGTTTTAAAGATACTATTTGACATGTTTTGAGCTTTGACTAAGTATCTAAGGGTGGCTTAGGCTGGTTTTGCCGCTCCTTTTTAAATCCAGCAGTACCTGTACAGTATGACGCGGCAAAACCACCCCGTTTAAAAAAAACGATGATATAAAGTGTAATACACTTCCCATTTCTGTATCTTACATACATGTATAACACAGAGCTCAATGCTTTGTTGCACGCATTTGCCATTCATTTACATGGATTTTTTTAACGGGGGATTTTTTGCAGTAGTTGACCTATACTGCGCCATATACAGTATGAATATACAGTATGAACCAAAATTTACTTTGGTGCTCTATCTCCCAGTTTGGCTCGGACATTATCCATTTAGTAAATTTTCTTGTAAATCAATATATTAGTACCGGTAAATGTTCTTATGAAGTCCTTTCACATATATCACGAAATTCCTGTACCAATGTGTGTCTCGTTTTTTCCTTGACTCTCTCTCTCTTTCTCTCTCCATTTCTCTCTCTTTCTCTCTCCATTTCTCTCTCTTTCTCTCTCCATTTCTCTCTCTTTCTCTCTCTTTCTTTCTCTTTCTCTCCCTCTCTCCCTCTTTATCTCTCTTTCTCTCTTTCTCTCTCTCTTGCTCTCTCCCAGTTTGGCTCGGACATGGACGTCTACATGACCCGACCTGACCTCACCTACATAAAGAAAACTCCCAGGGACATCCTCTGTTACCCCTTCGGCCCCGAGGAGCTCCGCATGTTAAAATCCGGAGAGGTACCAAAAGTGGATGGTGACCTCAACGACAACAAAATGGTGGATGGTACCGGCGATGCCAAAGCTCACAAAAAACACAAAGGAGACACTGCTATACCAGCTCAATGAAGAGCCCCCACACACATGTTCATAAATGCCTAAGGAAACCTGCTTTAGCAACCACCTGTGTAGAAAGACTGCCTGTCTTTAGAGACCATGCATCTTGGTCCTTGTATTCAGGTTTCAAGGTTTAATGATAGATACTGGAATTTCTTAAGACGAGAGAAGTCCATGACCTGCTTTCATAAACCTGCCCTTAGCAACCACCTGTGTAGAAAGACCGTCTGTCTTTAAAGACCATGCATCGATCTTGGTCTTTGTATTCAGGTTTCAAGGTTTAATGGCAAGGATTCTGGAATTTCTTTAGACAGAGAAAAGTTCGGACCACCCAACCTCTTAAAG
Source organism: Strongylocentrotus purpuratus (assembly GCF_000002235.5). NCBI lineage: Eukaryota > Metazoa > Echinodermata > Echinoidea > Camarodonta > Strongylocentrotidae > Strongylocentrotus > Strongylocentrotus purpuratus. The sequence continues at coordinate 10,666,617 of NW_022145601.1, forward strand.
CCCATCTGTACTAGTTTAGGCAGGGGAGATTAGACCTCCCTGCAAGGTCACTGACAGGTGGTTATCTCATGAAATCAGCTCTCCGTTAACATAAGAAAAAGAGGATCATGGGGGACCAACAGGTACCGATTAGGTATTGTTTGCTATATAGAGGGAGCAAGTAGCTATAAGTAGTGCAGTGGGCCTTTAATGGCGGATTCTGAACTTCCTTTAGACAGAGAGAAGTTCGTGACCACCCAACCTCTTGGATACTATCCAGGAGACACTAGCATTCCGGCTCAGTGAAACATGCCCATGCACACAAACGTATGTCTGTAAAATGAAACTTACTTCTAGAGCAATCACCTGTATATTATTTTTTTATAAATTATGTATCCCTTGAACAGTGTTTCTCATTGCAACCTGTACATAAAGACCACTTGCTTATGAAGACTGCATGTCTTGTCTCCTATGGGTAATCTTTGTATACAGGTTTCAGTGTAAGAAAGAGGGTTTTGTGCATTCCTTGTGGCTCGTTCAGATATGTCATCGCAAAACCACAGCGTTTTTACGATGAATTAAAGTGTAATACGTACGCTTCACATTTATGTACTTTATAACACAGAGCTCGGTGAATACACACAGGACCTTTGTTGCAAGCAGTTACCATTTATTTGCACGTAAAAATTCAGCATGAGTCTTTTCTTTCACATGATGTGCACTTTTTTTTCTTGTAGTTAAAGTGCCTTACCAAAGACACTAGAATCTTGTTATTCATTATTTTTCCATGTGTATTCAGCAAGTTTTATTTTCTACCTTGATCACACAACATATTCTACTACTCCGTTTTCAAAAGGCGGGGAGTCGCTCGCTCGGTGGAAGAGCGGTGATCTCGTAACTGGGAGGACTTGCGAGTCTGGTATAGAATTATTTGAGAGCCGGAAGAGCATTAGTTTTGTGTCAGATCATGTGGATTTGACGCCTTTGTGGCTCTTCAAACAAATTGTTAGTTCAGTTTTGTGATTGAATATCTGTTGATTACCTAAAGGGAGTACTGTATATTCTCAAACATCAATTATAAGAAAGTCTTGTTACTCAAAGATGGTGACAGACATTTTGCAAAAATCACTCGTTATTTCCATTTCTATCATTCCAGTCTTCTCATTTGAAATATATCATTCCAGGAAGCTCAGGAAGTTAGAAATCGGTGCAAAGTACAATCAGAACAAATGTAGAATGTATTATAACTGAACATATATGTAATAGCACTTTATTTTTTGTGACATGGAAAAATTACCGGTTATTTTAAAGGAGGGAACGGTGAAAATGTCTTCCTACGTATATTTTCTATATCCATCTCTCCAGAACCTCGAACTTTATTTTGCAATATATGTGATTCATACAGTACAATGTACACTTGATCCATGTTCATGATGGCAAATGGACTGTTTCGATAGTTGTGTATCCATTGTGTGAATTAGAATTGCAAGATCAAAGATTCATCGGACCAAATGTCAAAGAGACTAGAACCTAATGTTAAGTGAAGTGTTGGTCTTGTGAGCATTCGATCCTATGTAATTTATTACTGTTTTGGAATTCAAACGTGTATAAGTTGATAGTCGAGGTTTCGGAATACTTGTATGAATATACAAAAATAACAATGATAGGGGGGGGGGCAGCAAAGTTCCTTTAAGAAGGAAAACTATTGTTGGCTCAGAACAGTAGTGATGTGATTTCACTTGTGCAATCGTCTACAATCTAAAGCTGATTTGGCTTTTACGCCGACTGGAAAGGCATTAATTGACAACACTTTTTGTGTAAATTTCCATACCCAATGCAACTGCGATTTCTCTGAAAATGTGATTGCAAAAGGATTGTAAAGTGTAGAGTGAGCTTTAATCCTTAATGTCAGACAATCCACCGGACTATATCCTTTGGCCTTTGACCTTATGACCCTTAGGTCAAATGGACGTTTCCATATTTTTAACAGTTCATTTGCAAAATTACAATATGGCTGATTTTGTTGTAATCGTGCTTAAAATAAATTGCTTACGTGCTGCAAAAAATCATTAGACATCTAGCCAGGGTAAGCGTATATTATTATTTGGCTGAAAGTGTTTTCACTAATCAGTGACTGCTATGTGGAGTGTAGTTTATAACTTTGAAACGGTGTATTTAGAAAAAAAGGAAATTTAAAGTTTTAAACTTTGTTTCATCAATGTTCCTTAATATATGAGCATGTTTACATAAGAAAGTATTCTCTCTTTTTACTTGTTGATTTATTATCTATCATATTGACTTTGACTGAAATAATCAATCAGCTACTTGCTAGCAAATTTATCTGAAATCGATGGCAGATTTACGGTGTACATTTTTCTTGTATAGCTGCATAATTTTACAAGTTATTGTGTAGCTTTACTAAAATGCAGCTTTTTAATGCTGAAAATCAATCAGGAGTTTTATGACGTGCTTGATAACCAAGAAAACAATTTTTCTTATTTCCATGTTTTATTAGTCTGCATGCCATCATGCCATGCCATGACTGTCTTCCAATTCTATAAGATGAATATTTTACCTTTCAATTTTTTTTCCTACTACTATATTTTAATGAAAATTCATTAGCAGGGGAAAAATTTCAACATGTTTGTTTGGTAAATGTATTAATTATTTTCTTACGTGTTAGATTGCTTGCAGTGCTATATTTATTGTTATGGCTAGAACCTCTAGGCTGTATTTTGTTGTGGAAAATAATTTTGTAGAGCAGTATCTTGTTTTCAACAACACAAGTACTGGTTTCATCGGGAATGCGATGATGTATTCAAACCATTAAAGCATTAATAAATGGCGTTATGTCTTTAAATTCTCTTGGTTCGTAAAAAGTGTATCTTATTTGTCAGAGTGTATTATGCGGGTGTAAAATGGGAATGGAAGTGCTTCCTAAAGTTTTTGAAATGTTTAAATTATCTAAAAGTTTTCTTGGTTTTTCATTCATGTAGGTACACAGTATTATCAAAATTCACAATGTGTTATCAACAAAATATGGTTCAGAATTTAATAAAGGATTTTTTTAAAAAAATGAAAAGGGGAGGGGGAGAGGGAAGGAAGCGAGAGACATAAAGAAGATGGTAAATTGTGAAGGAAAATATGAGATAGTATGAGAGAGAGAGAGACAGTAGATACAGCAAGAGAGAGAGAGAGAGAGAGAGAGAGAGAGAGAGAGACAGTAGATACAGCAAGAGAGAGAGAGAGAGAGACAGTAGATACAGCAACAGAGAGAGAGAGACAGTAGATGCAGCAAGAGAGAGAGAGAGAGAGAGAGAGACAGTAGATACAGCAAGAGAGAGAGAGAGAGACAGTAGATACAGCAAGAGAGAGAGAGAGAGAGAGAGAGACAGTAGATACAGCAAGAGAGAGAGAGAGAGACAGTAGATACATCAAGAGAGAGAGAGAGAGACAGTAGATACAGCAAGAGAGAGAGAGAGAGAGAGAGAGAGAGACAGTAGATACAGCAAGAGAGAGAGAGAGAGAGAGACAGTAGATACAGCAAGAGAGAGAGAGAGAGAGAGACAGTTGATACAGCAAGAGAGAGAGAGAGAGAGAGACAGTAGATACAGCAAGAGAGAGAGAGAGAGAGAGAGAGAGAGAGCTTGGTGGTTTCATGGATAATGTGAATAGTGTAGCTTGAGTCATTGAGGTGGCTTTAAACATTGGAAGGGGGAGGAGCATTCATCTCATTAGATCCATGAAAAGGCAAGGTGACCAAGTAGGGAAGAGTCAAAGTAAGGGTTCATATTATTTTTTATCACCTTTTATTTTCTCTTTTCAGTTTATTTGTTGGTTTTTTCATTTCTTCTCTATCTTCTTTTTTCCAATTTACTTTTCTTCATCTTCTCCTCTTATTCTTCTTTTTCTTTGTCTTGTCTGCTTCTTCGTCTCCTTCTTCTCTTTCTTCTCCTCCTTCTTCTTCATCTTCTTCTTCTTCTTCCCATTCTTCTCTCTCCTTCTTCTCCTTCTCTTTCTTCTTCTTCTTCTCTTTCTTCTTCTTCTTACTATTTTTCTTCTTCTCCTCCTCCTTCTCCTTCTCCTTCCCCTCCCCTTCCTCCTCCTGTCATGCCATTCAAGGGGGCTAGCCGCGAAGCTACGCCAGAATAACCTAGGTTTTGTCCTCGGATTCCTGTCATAACACAATCAAAGAAGACTCAACTATCTCCCTTGTGAAAAGTGTTTGCGCCCTCTTTAGGGCTCTCGCAAATGTATCTAGTGCCGATGACATTTTTTCAGGTCTTCAGGTTGTAACAAGTAAATATTGTGTAGTAGTCTGCAAGCTGCAACGAAAATAGTAGGATTTGAAGGAATATGAAACCAAACAAAGAGTGAAAGACTGGTCCTAAGATTTTCTAATCTGCAGACAGAGTTTCATATATTTTTTCATCAAGGAGTTGTATTTCTTTAAATTAAAGCGCCATCAATTCGGGGATCTGTGGACATGCTGCCAAAAATCAAAATTTGACAACATTTTGAATGGGTTGTACCCCCTAATTCTCAAGCTCCCTGCAGTTCATGATGCTAAGTTTGAGCAGTTTTGAGATTGGCACAATTTTTGCAATGTCAAATACACAGTGGCGACGGAGCGTCTTCCAAAGTGGAAGGGGGGCACCAACAAAAAGGGCACTTTCTGGAAAAATGGGCACCTACATAGGGAAACCTTAAAGTTAAATAAACATTAGTACATACCCCTACATCATCATGATTGTGATCACACTACCAGAGATGACGACAATAATTGTTTCTCTCTTTACGTGGTGCAAGATATTGCTCAAGCAACATACTTTGCAGTTGGGTGTGATGGGCAGATTATTAATTTTCGACCGAGCGAAGTGTCCGTGCAAACATGTTCAGATTTTATAGGTCACAGTGTGAAAAAAAATCTTATAAAGAGGATTTAAAAAAAAAACCCTGGTGAGTTTTAAGCAAAGTCTAATGAAGAAAGACTGAAAGTTCCTTTATAAGTAACATAATAATAAAATCTATTAATGTAACCAGCTTCTATGAAAAATTAAAGAAAGGGAGAGGGGCTCCAAGTCGCTTTCAATTTGGGGTGCATGTTATGGAGAAAGGAAAAGTAGGAGCTTATCTGAAGGGAAAGGGTGCACGTGTCAAAGTAAAAAAAAAAAAAAAAAAGGGCAATTATCATAGGTGAAAATGGTGCACTTCTAATTACATCTGAAAAGGGACACTCAACAGAGATGAAAAAACGCACTTGTCAGAAATGGGCAATCTGTTAAAGGAAAAGGGCGCCTATCAGATTTTAGTAGGGGCATTTATCAGATGTAAAATGATGTAAAGAAGGATTGGGGCACTTATCAGAAGGAAATATGGTACTTCGTAGTAAGCAGGTGCATACGCAGGGGGGAAGGGTTTGGGGGTTAACCCCCCCCCCCCCTTCAGTTTTTGTTTATGTATGTATTTTGGAATAAACCCCCCTTTTTTTTAATTAAAAAAGAAAAATTATGCCAATGACTGACCTAAAGAAGGTGACCTTACCCCCCCCCCCCTAACAGAGCAAAATGTCAAATTTTCAAATTTCGAGACCAAAAAAAAAAAAAAAAATGTCCTCTTACCCCCCCCCCCCCCCCCCCCCCCCCCCCCGGCTTATTCAGCGGCTGGCTGAGTCGTTGCAACATTTTCGGCCCGATTAAAAAATGTTAACCCCCCCCCCTTGAAAAAAATCCTGCGTACGCTACTGGTAGTAAGGAAAAGGGGCATGTGTCAAAATAAAAGGGGCAGTTATGAGAGGTGAAAAATTGCATTAAGGAGAAAAGGAAGAGGGTTCTTTTTACAAAGGGAAAAGGCACTTATCAGAAGAAAAAAGTGCACTTATTAAAAAAGGAAAAGGGGCACGTGTCAACAACATCAAAAAGGGCAAACATATCAGTGGTGAAAAGAGGAATTTCTGGCACAGCCACCTAAAAAGAGCCATTAACCAGAGATGAAAAGGGGCACTTATGATAATTGAAAGGTGTGTGTGTGTATTGGGTTTTTACAGACGTGTATCAATCAGATATGATTATTTACGTCTGGGGACCGACCTTTAAACGTCACCATTCGAAAGACGTGACTCAGTTTCGAACCTGCGTCCTCGGCTGAATCAGTTTGTAACTTCCACTTTTTAGCTGGATTACAGGCGCACGCCACAACCGGTATTATAAAGGGAAAAGGGCATCTGTCAGATTTTGAAAGTGACGATTAATGGGGTGAAAGTGGGGCATTTTTGAGAAGGAAAAGTGGCATGAATCAAAATAAAAGGAGCACTCATCAGAAGGGGAAGGGGACAATTACAAAGGAAACCTGTCAGATTTAAATAGGGGCAATTTTCAGAGGTGAAGGAGGCACTTATCAGAGGCGATAAGGGGTACTTCTCGTACCTGAAAACGGGGCACTTACCAGAGATGAAAAAAGGCACTTATGAGAATAGAAAAGGGACACTTATCAGTGGTGAAAAGGGGCAATCATGAGAAAGTGAAGGGGATCTTATGGAAAAAATGGGGGGATGCACTTATCGCAAGGAAAAGGGGCACTTATCAGAAGGGGAAGGGGCATTTCTTACATAGGACAAGGGGCACTTGTCCTATGTAAAAAGGGGCACTTTGGGGGTACCTGAAAAGTGTGGGGGCGCCTCTGCAAATACATACACACATAATCACAGGCAGATCTAGGGGCAGGGGACCATTATGAGAAGTAATAAAGCATGAAAATTCAGCATTTTTAATTGTTAATTAAGAATGGCCGGTGGCCCCTGTTTCAGGACGCCGGAGGGGTCATCCAGGCTGAAGTTGTGAAAGATTCACGACAAGTTTGTAGGCACACACCCTTGTCAGTCGTTGTGCCATAATACTCAGGCCCGTAGCCAGAGGTTGATGTTTGAGGGGGGGGGGGGGCACATGCATGCAATTGATCGACGTCCTGGGGAGGGGTCTAACAAATTTCAACCGATCTTGAAATTTTTTTTTTTTTTGGGGGGGGGGCACCCCCTCTCCCCCTTGGATACGGGCCTGATGAAACTGTCAGCGAAATGAGACTATGATCTAAGCTCAAGGATTTAGGAATTGTCAAATGAGAGTCTCTGCTTACAGAGCTTTGACAGAAAAAGCCGGGTACGTCAGAGATATTTCAAAAAGTTGCAGATTTCTGAATGATACTTATGGTTAACAAGTATTTTGTGGAATTTGCGAAAATCCTGCATGCTCCAAAGCAGGAAATATGAAATCTAAAATATGAACCTCTTGTCAAGGATTTCTAGTGGGTTTACTTCAGATAATTTTGCATTATTTCTCTTTTTTTTGTCATAAAAAGGATTTTTTGAATATCTAAAACATTTGATGTTAGATTCTTTTCAATTGATGCCGCTTTCCGTTGAATAATCTGACATTTAAACAAGTCTCTCAACGTTTTTACATTTGTATAAACAAGAATATTACATTTTTGTCATTGTCCATCGTAGATTAATTGAGGAAACAGGAAGGAAAAAGAGATAAGAATCTTTGTTACCATGGTACCAGTGGCATAGCTACATGGGTTTTTTGCCCCTACATGACCCCATGATGTTTTTTATTGACTTTTTACAGTACACAGACATAAATGAAGAGGGTACACATGTACATATTAACGAAATACAGGTGAAATGAAAGTAGTGACATAAAATGTCATGAACCATGATGGGGATACAAAGAAATGATAAATATATACATGGACTCTTTAGGGGCATTAGCGCGGGAGTAGGGGGGGGGGGGGGTAACATCCCTGATTAGGGACATGCATATTGGACCTTTGGGGAAAATCAATCGAATAATTTGCGACCTTAATAATTGTTTGTAATTGAGGCCAGTAGCGGTCCTAGAGGGGGCCTGGGGGCTCAAGCTCCCCAAAACAAATTTGTGAGACACGTGTAGAAAATGAATGCAAGAAAGCCCCTCAACCACCCCAAGTCTCCCTCTAAGTTAGTCTTCTATACAGTGCGTCCCAGATAAAACGAAACCGAGAATTATCGATGTTTTATCATAACTTAATCACAATTATAATTGATAAATGACACATATTTGGAAAGCTTAGATCCTCCTCTTTCATTTGATGCAATTCATTATGATGCATATTTCACGCATGAGTGATTAAAGTCAATGTGAAGAGAGGGAACCGAAAAGTCGTTTGGCGGGCGGTATCTGAATTTCAAAGAGAAAATCCCATTTCTAGAAAGTTGAGTTTCTGCCCTTTCATATGACACCTCATTCAGGAAAAATGATCTAGGAATAACAAAGTTCTGTTTGTTTAAAGTAGTGCTTGCATTTCCATAATTTGATTAAACGAATTCGTTTTTATGGCTAACTGCCGTATCAACAAACGAAATTAACAAAAGACTTAACTCCGTTTCGTTGACAATCAGCCGTATACGAAAGACTTCATGCATGGCTGATTGTCAACGAAACGGAGTTAAGTCTTTTGTCAATTCTGCTTTTTTTTGCGCAGGAGGGGTGGACTGAATTCAGACAAGGATTATGAGTCGAGAAAGGTACAACGAATCGTCTTTTTTCAAAGCTTCCGCGCTTCGCGCAGTGGGGGGGGGGGGGGGGGGGGGGGGGGGAACTCCCCCTTCCCTGCACCCACCCCTCCCCTAGGGAGCGCGGATTCGCACGCTTCGCGTGCTCACTACCGCCCCCCCCCTTAAATGAAATCCTGGCTACGCGCTTGATTCGCCCCCCTGATTGATGGTCATGATTGTTTTTACCTACTATGAATAAGCGACTTGGAAATGAGGATTAATGCCTTACCAAAGGGCATGAGCGCACTGACTTGGTTTCGAACCACATCTTTTAAATCTAGGGCAAAAATGAAACAACACAAAATGTAGACTTTATGATGGTTTCGAGAAACTATAGTCCCAATTCCGCCAGTCTGAAATGAGACGAATCTCGACGAACAGCTGATCGCTCGGAGGTCATTGAACTTTGCGGGCTGTATAATTTCAAACATGTGTTGCCGAATAGTTCTCTGTCATCTTCTCTCTTGAGATTTTGAGTTGACTTTCGAAAAGTTTTGGAATCAAGGAAAAACTGTATTTAGTCTTGGACTTGAAATGAACGAGTGATTGAACACACACAAGGTAAGTTGTAATACTTTTCCTTCGGGACTTCGGTATACTGAAACATTTATTTAGCTGCCTGAGAAGAAACCCGGGAAGAAACCAGGGGGTTCGTACGGCCTTCGGAGATGAACGGTGGCATTGTTTTCACCTCAGCCGAGTCTTGGGGGCCAGCCAGGTGTAACTGGCCGTAGGAGCTATATATCCGCTTGTTGAGCAGAGCTGTAAATTCTGTATGTTACTTTGTTAGTGAATAAGATGAACTATTATTGAATGTAGGCTATTGTTATTGTTGTATATCTTGCATTTTGGAGGAGACTTAATAATGGCTTATATTTATCATTATTATTCATTTAATAATTGATTGATTGATTGATCATTTATTTATTATTTTATATTATTATGATTTAGATCTAGATTATACTGTAAGTAAAAACTGTAAAAAAAGAAATTGCATTGTTCCAGATGGTGTGATATTCTATACTATGATATTATTAACTGAAAAATGTCATTCCCATGAAGGGACAATTTGGTTCTCATAGTCTTAAGTTACAACAGTTATAAACAAAGTGTTTTTTAACAGTTTAATTCATATGAGCAATTTTCCTATCCCTCCCTCACAATTGAGATAAAAGAGACAAAAAATGAAAATGGGAGCCTACCATCAAAATCAAGTAAATAATTTTTTTGAAAAATAAGCAAAGAGAAAAGATATGATGGCAGACAGTCAAATCAACAGACAAATTAAACAGAAACTGGAAGAAAAAAAAAACGGAAAAAAACACAACCACTTTGCAGAGAAAGAAGCCCCGATCACACATTATAAAAGCCCTTGTCTAATTTATCCATCATTTCTGATCTGCGTACATCACACAATTATATTAACACCATGGACTTTGCTTACATCATAAAGTCATGTTCAAACTTCAAACACCTTGCAATATTCATAGTAGGCCTATACTATTCTCCATCTGTAACTAGTATTAGTGTAGGCCTTGTGTAAGCTAGCCATTGTATGTGGGCTCTAACAAAAGAAGATTTATTGACCCCTCATAGAATGCAATCTCCCGTTATGAGCGTGATCTATGAATAGATCAATCTGTGCCATGCTTTTAGCTAATGTCTGTTGTTAAATCTCTATTACACCTATTGTATTTTATTGACCCCCCCCCCCCCCCCCCCCCCCCCCGAGAGCAGTGCTAGTAAAACTGATAGTTAGTGGTAATTTCATTTCATTTCATTTCATTTCTTTATTGTGTCCATATAGGATAATTGTTTATATTTACATGAACAATCTTGCTTCAACATATAATGAACATAGGAACAACATATAATTGAAATTCATAGGGCCCTGTTTTAGTATGATGAATATACTTTTAAATACTCTTTCTTCTTCTTCTTCTTCTTCTTCTTCTTCTTCTTCTTCTTCTTCTTCTTCTTCTTCTTCTTCTTCTTCTTCTTCTTCTTCTTCTTCTTCTTCTTCTTCTTCTTCTTCTCTTTTTCTTCTCTCTCTCTCTCTTCTTACATACCCTTCCTTTTCTTTTATATGGTCAGTAGGGGTACAAAGTTAAAGTAAGTATACTGAAACAAACTATATATTTGTGTATTAAACATGTCAAGGTATTTTGCATAACTAGTTTTCACATGTAGGCCTTTGGAATATTTGTCATTGCTTATTCTTTAAAAGGTAAATTAAATTTTGAATTTATATTTTCTTCTTCCAGCTGGTTAGCTATTGGCATGATATCTCAGAGATGCCAACCCTCCCTGATAATTTGTTTTTTTGATATGTCACTCCACACAAATTTCAATGCCTCCCTGATTTTTTGAAATATATTGTTCCTATTATGCTGTATGCAGTTGATAGAAACCTCCCTGATTTCTGAATGTAAAGGTTGTGGCTTTCATTAACATTTACAAAATTAATGAGGTTATACAATTTCAGATTGTACACTATTTTTTTTACTTTTTTGATCTAGTTGGTATATTCTCTACCAAAGATTTTATTAAGATGGACCTTTCCCTATGCAACAAGCAAGATGGTGGTTGTGTGTCTGGACTCTTAACAAGTGGCACTAACTATTTGCCATTAACAGTATTGTCAAGTTGTTCAATTAATTCACCAATTAGCGCTAAGAGACTTCGGTGGTAGGCGTGTTATACATGTAAGTAATGTTTTTTTGTTATTACTATTCAAAAATGATCTGCCCTGTCAAGATAAGTAACTGAGTGCAGATATCTTTCAAAATCTGTAAGTTTTGTCAACTTGCAAAACAATTTCGATTTGGCTGTGCATAGAGAATGCAGGTCTATACATTCTCAAGATTTTTCCAGATCATTTACAAGATTCTAATCCCTAATAGGTGTCTTAAAACCCCATGATCTTTTCCCCACCAACAGAATTCCATGCAGGATTAAAAGCCTGAATGACCGATGACCGATGACCATGCACTTGACTCTGTTTTTATGGCAGTGAATACTGGGTCCCCTTGAATCACAAGTACCGTACAAATTCTACACCTTTGACTCACTATTGTTGTGGGAAGGTTCCATTGCTGTTGTTGGTTTAGTTTTAATGGTGCTTATCATTGAACAGTTCTGAATATTTACAAGAGTGAACATTTATTAGCCCGCTGCCAGTTTCTTGAGACTGTCTGTAAGTGGAAACACAGTGAATTCTATGCAATATTTTACTATGGGATGTCCAAGACAATATGACAAAACTAGCCCCTGTCTACAAAGTCTGTAAAAACATACACATACTGAGGAGCAATGCTATGATTAGAAATGTTAAATTTTTTAAAAGAATTTTGTGCTTTTGGCCCCATTAAAAGAAAACTTGTGCATTACAGGTCTTTAACTTGTTTGAAAATCGAACAATCTGAGCATTACTTGGAGCTGTAGTAGCAACTCAAATGTAATAGACAAACATAGAGACATTATAATTTTAACCATCTTGGTCATAAAAGATGGAAGAAAGACTGATTTTTAAATTGTTTGTCATGTCTTACAATTCATGGAATTTCCCTAAGGAAGATTTTCCTGTAAACCTCTAAACAAAAGCACCAACAAAATAACCTTTCAATGACTTCTCTGAACAAGTCTATGAAGGCAATGTTACCGGCAGAACTTGATGTTTTAGGAAAGTTAGGAAAGTACAAAGTTATTCAATGTAGGATATTGACATCAGAATAATTGTTGTCATAGCGTGTTTAATAGAACTAAACATGAACTTAGATTCAAACATCAGTTCATGGCAACTGTAGACTCAATTTCATATATGGATTTATCTTGATTGATTTTCATTTGACTTTGTGCTAATTTGTGCCTACGTCGGTTTCACTTTCTTGTCCTAATCGATTTACAACTAGTATGGCTCTGTCTCATGACTCTAATTGATCAGAGCCAGCAAAATGTTCACATTATGAATTGCCTTTGTGTTTTGAAAGAGCCTTCAAGCAAAAGAGTTAATCACAAAGATAGATATTCAGTGGCAGATCACAAGATAGGTAAGCCAAGGTTTGGTTAGGGTTATTATTCATATATCATCCCATTGTTTCAGAACAGGGAGATAGAGCTGCACATGATGTTTTTGACAACCAAAGAAAAACTTCATTTTAGTGATCAGACATACATGTAGATGCATGTACATACTATTGTTTTTTATGTGGTGCGAAGTCCAATAAAACATCCCTCAATACGCTTTACATCCTGAAATTAATAATAAACGTTCAGTCATCAAAGAAGTTTGTCTCAAGGATCATAGGTTATAGTTTCAATGTTCAAGTGCACAGATAAACTTGAGACGGGAGCTATTAAAGAGAAGGTTGAGTTCTGGGAAGAGGTAAAAAATAATTTGTGAGCGTTATCATTGTTATTATGCAAGGGTGGAAGAACATCAGATTAAACATGTTCCCTGAAAAGCATGGCTCTTCAAATGCCTTCATATTCTAAATAATCATGAAACATCGTAAAAATCGGGGTAGGTTTTTTCGCCATGTGCTCGTGTAGTCCCATATACATCATTCTGTGTACAGTGCTTGTAACTTTGCCAAGATTTGGCCAAATTTCCTATCATTTTGATGATTCCAGAACCTTGCAATACACACGAATACTTATATACTAGATGATCAACCTTTTCTGATAAATTCCACACCGTTTCTTTCACAATGCAATCACATGACCAGAACTCAACTTTATCTTTAAAGCTAACATGTACAATGTACATGTAGGGAGTTATTAAACCCGTTGTCTACTAGATCTGGGTTGCTCCTGTGTTAGAGTCTATGAATATGAAAGAATTCAGGAGTCAGTGGCTTGTGAGCCAGAACGGTTCCCTTCTATCCCCTAAAGTTAAAGGGGGACAATTGCTAAATGTATATTTTGCTTTGAATGTTTTTTTTGGTGCCATGTTGATACTTATTGAGCATAAATTTTCAGATATTACTCAGGTAAAGAGGGATTGCAAGTTTTAAAAGTACTCTTAAGAGGGAGATAATCCTGACTTCTGAGTAGATTACTTTGTTCTTACTGCACCTGTATACTCACAAATGAGTATGGAAGCGAAGTCCAACTGCATTTTGTGGACAGGTTTTTATGCTTTTAAAACATTTTCTTTATCTAATGTTTGCCTATAGAATACTGAGTTAATTAGTGAGTCCATGCATGGGTTGATGATTTTATGCATGCTAGTACCTGTACATGAATAAGGCTTTTTGTTGATTGCCCTCTGTTATTATCTATGTATGGATTCATGATAACTTACATGTACATACATGTATGTACTCTTACCTTATCGGTTAAGAAAAATATTGCAAGCTATTGAGGTCAAAGATAATGTACATGTATGTGTACACTGTATTTCAATGTCAATGAACAGTGATTAGTACAGGAACTTTTATCGTTGAGCTTTAATAACTTATCTGCTTATAAATCTGTACATGTTCTCTATAGCTCATGATCAATTTATCTAGCTGTGGTGTCACATTTTACTTCTTTTTTCGTTGCTGCAGGAACTACCAGCGGATATGTGAAAGGCCTCGGCATTTCCTGTCATTTGGATAATTAAAACCACCTCTACCAAGCCAAGGGCTTACCTACATGTAGTACTACCTCCCTCTCTACAGCTTCCCTGTTGGATTATACCACTTTTATGCTGCTGAATACTTGACAATCATCAACCAATCTTTATATGGTAATTTTTTGTGAGTTTTAGCCTTGGAAAAATATGTGCATGACGGCCTTGTGTTGCTACATATTGCTCATTATTGTGCATGTTTTTGTGACCTGCATTGAACCTAATACATGAAGCTGTAAACTGCTAAAAAAAATAGTTTAGATAATTGTTTAAAAAATAAGTAGTTGCAAACATTAACAAGTTTCATTGATGGAAAGTAGGCATGCATGCAACCAAAGTTTGTATAGCCAGTGACTTCAGGTTATGACGGGGATGCAGATAAATTGCTGCAAGACAAAAACAGGGTGGTATTTTGTTCACAGTTCCGAACAAAAGTTTTAAATGCAGAACAAAAAGTGTTGTTCTTTGCAAAACCAGCTCAAAGCCCTGTTATGAACATAAAAAACTTGTGAAACCGCTAAAGGGGGGTCCAGAATCAGATGCTATTTCAGTAACGTGAGAGGTCCCGTCCAGTAGGAGGGTCAATGGTCAGTCCCAATCTAAATACCGTTGAGCAATTTCTGGGGAAAGAAAAACTGACCAGTTATTATTTATTCTGAGGAATCACAGCATCCCAATTTATGATAAATGATTCATCCGTAATGGGATGATATCTCTTGAATGACCAAAGGGTTCTTGACTTTTAACTGAGCGGAGGGGAGGAAAAAAAAGTGGAAGAATTTGCAATTTTTGTGAAAAAAGGAGACATTTTTATAGCAAACTGGTTGGAAGAACTACTGGTTTTATGAAGCTGCTGTAATTGGAACTATCGCATAAACGGCTGAGATTAAAAACACAAACACTTAGGACAGGAAGTTTTCTTTAAAGGAGGAAGTTTTTCTTCCAGTTACATGGACACCTACACAGCTCCCCGGTGGGCCTATCGACGCTAGAGCAACATTTTTGGTTTACCGTAGGAAGGTTCGGCAGGAAGCGTGAGCTAGGATGGCGGAAACTGGAGAGGATGACAGTGGCTGTCACACGGAACAAAACCTACTTGGGATTGATATCAACGGTCTCTTCGCCACATTTGGTAAGTCGATAAATCTTGCACTAACTTGCGGACTTCGGTATTGTTTAAGTTATTAACGGCATTGTTGTTTTTTAAGTCCATGTATAGCGAGCGGGCTGATGAGCGTTCAGAAGGTGTTTTGTGTTTTTGTGTTTGAGGTGGACTATTGTTGAATATGGACAAAATGGATCGACCAGGATTTGATAAATTGGCAATGCGGGCTTTGGTTCAGAGCATGAATCTTGGTAAGACACTCAAGTGACTCAACTTATTTCACTAATTTAATAATTTACCAGGAGGAATATATATTCTCTTCTAATTTGACAACAATTGTTGTGTGTGTGTGTACAGCTACAGATCAAACAACTTGAATTGAATGGAACTGAAACCACCATCCATCATCATCTCTGTACATACAATGATAAATGTTGGAATATCATATAAGAGATAGAAATAACATATAAATAGTCATAATAACAAATAAACACAAATATTAAGAAAATATGAAAGTATTCAAACCATTTAATATACAAATCGAAAATGGTGCATCCGTTTTAGCAAACGCAATTGATAGTGCGTATGGTTGACCCTAAGCTTTGCTTACCGGTACATTGAGAGAGCCATGGCTCATTTAGTCTGTGGAATTACATTATCAGGTGGGCTGTATATCGTACAGACCACCTTATAATTTCGTTAGAATTGCCTTTATTTATCAGGTGGGCTGTATAACGTACAGACCACCTTATAATTTCGTTAGAATTGCCTTTATTTATTTATTATTAAATATTTTTCTTATTTCTAACCACTTTTTTGTTAGCAAGATAACTTGAAAATGGCTCGATCAAATGCCTTGAAATTTGGCACACATATGTATAGGCATATGTACAAAGCACAATAACGTTTTCAACATTGACCTTCACTGATGACGTCATCTAGGCGCCATTTTGTAAAATTTTACGAAAATCAACTCATGATCATATCTTCATAACCAAAAGGTATTTCTCATTCATATTTATCATGATCAGGGTCAATATCCGTCCGGTCAATTTTAAGTCAAATAACGCGCGCTTGCGCGTACGTCCGCGCGTCAATGCGCGCGCAAAATTTTGAAATGCTCAAAATCGTCTCAAAATCATTTTGCATACGTTTTAGGCCATTCTAAGCATTTTATAAAAAATCGCGCACACGCGCATGCGCGCGCGTTTTCGCGCGTAAAACTATTAGACACCATAGAATCGCCCTTTTTTTTCTTTCATAATATTCCACATATTTTTACAAACAAATTGATACCATGTTTGTCTCTTTATGACTATTAATAATTGAATAATGGACCGTTTAACATAAATTTCAGTGCGCGCGAGCTCTTGTAATACATAGCATATATGGGCAAAAACATGCCTATGCAAAATCCATTGTAGCTCTTTAGGATGCAAGGTGACCCCAATCTTTTTTCATATTTTGATTGAGTATGAATCAGAGATATAATTTCATGTCTCATTTGACCCTCAATTAACTCATGACGTCATCATAATGGCCTCTGAACTCAAAATTTCAATTTGCCTATTATGACGTCAGCATTTTTTTGGAAAATTGATTGTATCTTTCTAAAAATTGATTAATTTTCTTCAAAATTTTGATATGTTCTAGCTGAGACAATTCTCTACAAATCTAATCCTCACAATTTTTCATTTTGACAAAGGCATCATGGCGTATTTTTGCGATTAAAGGAGGCATGTCAATTTTTCACATTTTGCGTGTATTCTCTATGGGACATGACTTTTTCTCAAAACTTGATTCTACATTCCCGTCTTTCGCGAGCAATATCTACGTCGTTTTAGCTTCATTTACGCTGAACTTCGAGTATGTTGTAGCTGAGACAAAAAGCTATCTCAAATGTACCCTTTATTTTGTCTCAATTTTTTGTTGGATCAGCCCACCTATACTTGTTCCAAACAAGTATTACAAATCTAGTTTATTATTATTATTAAATATTTTTCTTATTTCTAACCACTTTTTTGTTAGCAAGATAACTTGAAAATGGCTCAATCAAATGCCTTGAAATTTGGCACACATATGTAAAGGCATATGTACAAAGCACAATAACGTTTTCAACATTGTCCTTCACTGATGACGTCATCTAGGCGCCATTTTGTAAAATTTTACGAAAATCAACTCATGATCATATCTTCATAACCAAAAGGTATTTCTCATTCAAATTTATAATGATCGAGGTCAATATCCGTCCGGTCAATTTCAGGTCAAATAACGCGCGCGTGCGCGTACGTCCGCGCGTCAATGCGCGCGCAAAATTTTGAAATGCTCAAAATCGTCTCAAAATCATTTTGCATACGTTTTAGGCCATTCTAAGCATTTTTTAAAAAATCGCGCACACGCGCATGCGCGCGCGTTTTCGCGCGTAAAACTATTAGACACCATAGAATCGACATTTTTTTTCTTTCATAATATTCCACATATTCTTACAAACAAATTGATACCATGTTTGTCTCTTTATGACTATAAATAATTGAATAATCGACCGTTTAACATAAATTTCAATGCGCGCGAGCTCTTGTAATACATAGCATATATGGGCAAAAACATGCCTATGCAAAATCCATTATAGCTCTTTAGGATGCAAGGTGACCCCAATTTTTTTTCATATTTTGAGCGAGTATAAATCAGAGATATGATTTCATGTCTCATTTGACCCTCAATTAACTCATGACGTCATCATAATGGCCTCCGAACTCAAAATTTCAATTTGCCTATTATGACGTCAGCATTTTTTTGGAAAATTGATTGTATCTTTCTAAAAATTGATTAATTTTCTTCAAAATTTTGATATGTTCTAGCTGAGACAATTCTCTACAAATCCAATTGTCACAATTTTTCATTTTGACAAAGGCATCATGGCGTATTTTTGCGATTAAAGGAGGCATGCCAATTTTTTCACATTTTGCGTGTATTCTCTATGGGACATGACTTTTTCTCAAAACTTGATTCTACATTCCCGTCTTTCGCGAGCAATATCTACGTCGTGTTAGCTTCATTTACGCTGAACTCCGAATATGTTGTAGCTGAGACAAAAAGCTATTTCAAATGTACCCTTTATTTTGTCTCAATTTTTTGTTGGATCAGCCCACCTATACTTGTTCCAAACAAGTATTACAAATCTAGTTTCTGAGATGTTTTCTCTTTTAAAGGGAAATTTCAAATTTCCATCTTTGAATTACATTGTACAAGTTGAATGGAATGCGTGAAAGTGGGAAAAAAATCATCAGAGAGAAAGGTTGATACAATTTTGAAAAGAGCTGGTCAAATAATTAGAAATATATGATTGTTTTAGATTTCAGATCGTTATAGTTCTAGAAATGTGTGAATCTCAAGTTATTATTTGATTGGTCATTCTACAATCCCAGAGTGACATAATTTGGGACTGCTCTTCCTTGTAGTTACACTGGGTGAAAATTGAGGTAATGGTATATTTTGTCTCGTGTAATAAAGATTGCTACCTGTCTCATTTTAACAGCAGGATTCTCTGTGGTGGAATTACATACATTTTGCATTGATCTTGATGTTTGGGTATATTTTAAAGTATGTTCTACAATGCACCCTTAACTGACAAAATTGATTTGTTGTATGAAGTGTTAATTAAGTCACTGCATGGTTTAATTAGTTTCAAGAATAATTTGTCTTTGTTTTTCAGAAAAAAGACTTAAAGAGGGATTTTTAACCAAAGTTAATACCTCACTCAGATTGAAGGTGATTAATAGCGTGTAGATGCATGGAACAAGCTTTAAAGCAATCTATAGACTTATTTCATACAAGTTTTGCCAGCTTCTTCAAACCACTGTTCAATTGTCACTTCAACATATCGTTCCTGTTTTCACGAAGTGACGGTAGTGAGGAAAATCCGCACGCAAATTGTATGCGATTTTTATTCACTACGGTCACTTTGTGAAAACAGGGACGATATATCTGAAGTTTTTCTCATTATTAGAAATGCTATACAATGATATACATGTACACACTCTATGTATGAAGACCTTATGATGTTGAAATACTACACCATTGATAGCAAAATAAAAGGAACTCCATCATTTACGACTCTTTTGTTTGGAGCAGGTTTTAACCATCATGATGGTGGTAGGGGGCTAAGAAAACCCCCCTCTAGGATCATCTCAGAGGGGCTCTATACACCCCAAAGACAATCTCACTACAATTACATTGCACCTGCCCCCTTCCAGCTATCAACATTTCAGAATTTTTGTATTTTTCCCCCTTTTTTCTGCAAGACCTGTCACCTGCAAACAGTAATTAGTTTCCACTTTATTTCCACTATTGCCTCTCCTAAAGCAAATGCCACACTCGTGCTTCTGTATCCGTATCAGATGTTGTATAACTTCTGCAGAAATTTGTTGACATTGTCAGTTTTTTGTAAGTTTGAGACTTCCAGCTCCCATTGTGCCCAATGTTTACCCCTTTTCCCAGCAAACAAAGCATGGCTTGGATTTAGAGAGAAAGGGTTCTAGACCGTAAGTTTAAAAAGTAAACAGTGTAGCTAAATCTGTATTTCTTCAACTAAGGAAAACCAATTTTATGTCCGTTGTTTTTAACGACTGCAGGACATTTTGTAGCAAAGATTCAGTGAAAGTTTGAGAAAAATGCAATGAAACAGGGCTTCACACCATTTGTTTTATTAGGGATTTGTCTTAATTGAGATTTTTAATTAATTTTTAATTTGTTATAATGCTGCCCCCTTCTTTTTTTCTTTTTGTTTTTAGAATTGTATTCATTTATTTCTTCATATATTTCTTTATTACATATTCATTTAATTATTTTATTACCATTCATTTTTTCCGGGAGGGGGTCTGCATTTTGGAGCAGTGCCTACTGCCACCTACATGTACAGTTTTCTTGTCTAGCTATAAAGGGCAATTAAATAAATTGTTCAAAAGTTTGTAAGAATTCTTTGCTTAATGTCAACTGTAATTTTTGCAGATCTTAATGGTTATGAGACATCTTTGAATTTGAGCTACAATATTTAAAACACATTTTTAGTGTGCCTTGGAAATAAACACTGTATAAGTAGACTGAGAATTTGATTGAATGGCTTTTAGATTTTACATTTTAAGTGTGCAGTTACCTTATACACAAACAACAAATTAAAACATATCAGACTAAAATTTGCTACTGTGTCTAGTGTCTACATGCCCCTTCCTAGAACTCCACCTTCTCCTTAATGCCAATTCATTTTACTTAATCATAGCCAGTAACTAATCCAACTAAATTCGAGCATGAAAAACCCATTATTCCTCCTTTGCAATTAACAGAAGCAGCTGCTGAATTCTTTAGTACTTTACATCTATATGTAAATATGATAAATATCATCTACAGCTGGGCTGCCAATTCACAGACCGAACAAGCTGTAAATGATTATTTTTAATCGTTTTCCCTGACATTGTGTGTTATTGTGAGAGCCCAAAGTCAGATTGGAAAAGTTGTGAAAAATATGATTTCCCATTCCATATTGTTTTTTTCTGCGCCCCTTTCCACAAAACAGATTTCGTTATAGGCCTAATATACATGTACTTAATCATAACCTAGTGAAATCCTCGCTTCTGATTAGTTATCAGCAGATTTGTCACTGATTTTTGTCATTTGTCATTGAAAAAGGGCTTTGTGAAACATGTCCCATGGACAGTTGTCAGAAGGAAATGAAAAACATTTTGACGCCCCAATTAATGAACATTATCCAAGTAAAGAAGATTATGAATATTTCTCAATGTGCTTGAAAATTATTTGTAAAAAAGAAAGTGGGAAATTTCATGTGTATAATATCATTTATACATACAATACATTGTATGTACATGTATGTTAAACACTTACCAGTATTTATTAATCCTCCAACATTAATTCTTGTAAAGATTTGGAAGTGCATGAACTTGACGTCCCATGTTTGTTTTTGTGTGTGCATGTTTTATAATAGCCCTCCAGAATTCAATGAGTACTTTTAAGGGTGCTTGTGTAATACTTTTAGTAACCTTTGTCCAAAAAGGCTGCAAAATAACAAATGTATACATTGTAAGCACATAATAATAACCAGACTCAAAATACTTTCAGTAGTTACCAATATTTCTGGTTTAATAATGAATTATATTTGTTGATATTACATGTATAGGGAGGTGACTGATACAACTCTAAAGCTTATTCATTTTTGTTTACATTGGTCCAACATACCATGTATTTTATGAGCATTTAAACAGTGTAGCATTCCTACATGTACTTGGAAATACTGTACATTAATGTCTGTTTGGAGCCAGAAGGGTGTTAACTGTTTAGACATATACTATGCTTTAAACACAGAGATAATGCCCTTCTGGCTCTCAACAGGCAAATTAAAGTCCACATATTGATAGGCCCTATACATTGTGTATTTTCTTTGTGAAAATAGACTTGCCCCTCGTTCAAACACTTCTAAAAAACCAAAGTCTTGCTTGATAGACTGAAACAACAATTATTTTCATTTTTAATGATAAGATTTATCAACAAATCTTAAAATCTGTAGTAGCCAAATAATGGAGTATGATGAACAATCCTGGATGAATATAGGGGTAATGGTAATAGAAAGAGGGTGTCCAACAAGTGCTCCTGTGACAGTTTGCTCCAGACTTTTTTAGTTCAGAAATATACATGTAGGGTTAGGGTTAGGGTTGCATATTGGTTTTAGATTTAGACCTTTAGGGTTAGAGTTTGGATTAGGTATTGTGCTTGGTCTTGGGCTGGGGCTAGGACTTTTTTTAGTGCAGGCAATTGACCGCAGAGCAGTGATAATAATAATGATGATGATGATGATGATGATGATGATGATGATGATGATGATGATGATGATGATGATGATGATGATGATGATGATGATGATGATGATGATGATGATGATGATGATGATAATAATAATAATTTGTTTACCCAGGGAGACCTCATCAGCAACACTGCTGTATTTCCAGAGGGCCCTGCAATTATTACCCCAGCAATTGCCAGGTACCCATTTACACCTGGGTGGAGAATGGCAAATGTGGATTGATGAATGTCTTGCCAAAGACGTTAGTGCAGGGCTGAGATTTGAACCCATAACCTTTAGATTGAGAGTTAAGTGAATGAACCACTACACCAAGATACCTCCTTCACAATGACTGGCAGAGCATACACATGTTGTAACTTGTAGACTGATACAGCAATTGCTTGAATTTTTTAGTGATGATATTAATCTACGAAATATAGACCATCCAATGAATGGGGAATCATAAACAATGCTAAACAAATACGAGGGTTTTGAGGGTAGCAGTATACAGTAAGTTGGAAAATGATTCAGTATTTGATCCTACATGTGTCAATTTCTCTAGGCTTTTTTCATCAAAGATTTAGAGGAAGGCTTAGGGTAAGCATAATAGTGAGGGTTGCAATTAAGTTCTAGGTTCATGATTGAAGTTAGCTATTCAGTAATTGACCGCGAGGCAATTGTCGCCCGAGCGCTGCCAAATTTATTTTGATTTCTTCCCACAAAATCATGACCCACTTTCCTTTTCTGCAGCCAGAATATGAAAGATGACAGCTTTTGACAGACTTCTTGGTCAGATGGGATATCATATTTCCAATTCACAAACATCTATGCCTATTCGTTGTTCATTTGGCCTCGTTCTCTCGATATTTGAATACAAATTATTTGGATTGTCAGAATGAAATGAGTTTGTGCTTGCTCTCCGATCAATAAATTGGAAAAGGAGGCACTTGCCAGACTTCGGCGGCTGTCTTCTGTTTGTACATCTGTCTCCAAGTTGGCAACACTCTAGCCTTGCTCCCAGGCTCAAGATGTTTAAAATTTGTAATTGGAAAAACATCATTAGTGAAGATTAAATATGATCATGTGCTATTCAGGGTTTTCCTATTAAGTTACTTGATAAGTCAACAACTTAATACAATTGTAGCACTTTAGAAAATATTGTAGTAGCAGTGGTGGTGATAGCAGTAGTAGTAGGAGGAAGAGGAGGAGAAATAATAATAATATTGGATAACTTGTTATTAAGCACCATGCTAATCTGTCACAAATATTCCACTCATATCGTCCTTGTTTTCACGAAGTGACGGTAGTGAAGTAAATCGTAACGCAAAGTGAATGCAATTTTTTTTCACTACCGTCACTTCGTGAAAACAGCGACGATATTACAGAGAATCCACATTTCGTTTAAAGTTACACATTAGTATATCTTCACCCAACACTATCTCGAATTGGGTTGAGTTGTCTTGGCGGACTCAAATACGAGTGCTAACTGCGGGGCGAAGTGATGCTGATACCGTTCATATTAACTCTTGGTCATGGCCGAGTCCAGACTTAACCCTATTTAGCAGTGAATGTGAACAGAGTCTTATGAGTCTTTTGTTATTGGGTTGAGCTGTCCAGATGGACTCAAATAAGAGTGTTAACTGTGAGGCGAGGTGATGCTGATACCGTTCATATTAGCTCTTGGTCATGGCAGAGTCCAGATTCAACCCTATTCAGCATTGAATGTGAAAGGAGTCTTATGAGTCTTTCGTTATTGGGTTGAGCTGTCCCGATGGACTCGAATAAGAGTGTTGTTAACTGTGAGGCGAAGTGATGCTGATACTGTTCATATTAGCGATTGGTCATGGCCGAGTCCAGACTTAACCCTATTCAGCAGTGAATGTGAAAGGAGTCTTATGAGTCTTTCGTTATTGGTTTGAGCTGTCCCGATGGACTCAAATAAGAGTGTTAACTGCAGGGCGAAGTGATGCTGATACTGTTCATATTAGCTCTTGATCATGGCTGAGTCCAGACTCAACCCTATGTAGCGGTGAATGTGAAAGGAGCCTCATGAGTCTTTCCTTGTGAAGATCACACATTTGATTAAGCTGGGGATTATTGAATATAATGACAGGAAGTGATGCTGATACCGTTCATATTAGCTCTTGGTCATGGCTGAGTCCAGACTCAACCCTATTCAGCAGTGAATGTGAAAGGAGCCTTATGAGTCTCACCTTGTCAAGATCATCACACATTTGATTAAGCTGGGGATTATTGAATATAATGACAGGAAGGTTAGGGAAAGGCCTGGAGGAAACAGTGACATTCAGAAATCATTGAACTTCATTTCCTCATTACAACACATGTTGCCAATTTGAAGATCCTTATTGAATAAGTAAAGTTGGTGCATTAATTACTCATGATTAGGAATTATAGAATTGGTCAAGCAATTCATGCTTTCTTTAAATTCTAGAAAAATATGTATTTCCTTTTTTACCTGTAATTCTTATACAAAAAGTTGTATTTTAACATATAATTTGGAGGGTTAAAGTTTCCAAAATTCATGAATAAATTGGAATTCCCCACCCCACCATGCATGACGGACACCTCCTTGATGTGGAAGGGGTAATTGTTTTTGTTGTCTTTATTAGTTGAGATAGAGTAGGTTATCAAATTGTGACCTTATGTAACTCATATCGTGCTTAGAGCTAAAAGGGTACAGGTATTAATTTGGAAGTAAAATAATATGAGTCAATACCTCTTGGGCTTGCAATTCTATTTAAGATTGTTATGAATTTTCCCTTCGAAGCAGTATTACTATTAGAATTAACCCATGACCGCAATGGGGCTGCAGGAAACCGTTCTTGTATATAAAACTACCGGTAATTTCCAAAGAAGTGGTATACTGTAGATCATGGGTGTAAATCTGTCATTGATACCTATTGTTCAGGGGGGGGGGGGATGATCTATTCATTCATTCCCCCCTGAACAATAGGTATTACGTAAGGATTGACACCCATGGTATAGATACATGTACATTTGCAAGTAACATGTCTAATTAGTATGCGATGAATATATTCATCTATTTATAACCAGAATGATGTAAAACTCGTATATTTGAGCCCAATAGACAATATGTAAAGTCAGGAATTCTTCAAATTAAATGCATCAGTAATGTAACCACAATCTGTTTGCTGGGGGATATGGTCGCATTAACATTTTTGCGAAACTTACCCGGTCTTCCTTAGCAAGCTGCACCAGGAGTCGGCCGTTTTGCCCGGGGCTGCTTCCCGTTTTGGTAAAGGAAATCAATGTGGGATCTCTGTACACCTCGCTGTAACCCTAGGCGCATCAAGGAGAACCTGCGGGTATCAGGCGCGTAAGACGAGCGTTCTGCCTTTCTTCCTTGAGAAAGGTTTGTAGTAGGACTTGTGTGCAATGATCAGCAGTATAGGTGCGTTCTTAAATGGCTTTCTTCTTATGCATCTAGGATCTGCATCTAGGAAATGAACTTTAAAGGGCAAGTCCACTCTGACAATGAGTAGACTTTGATAAATGTGTCATATGAGAGATGAGTGAAATTTTGAGAAAAATGGAGAAAAAGAAATGAGAGGGGAGGATTCTAAAGATTGTGATTGATCAAACATAGATAGGCAACTATGTGGAGGAGAGAGCTCAAAGAGATTTAAAAGAGAAAATTAGAGAGAAAGAGAGGGAGAGTGAAAGAGAAAAGGAAAGAGAAAGAAAAAAAGACAGATGGGTAAAAGGGATGGGTTTGTTTTAAGGAAGAAAGGAGGGATAGGAGAAATAACAAAGAGATGGAATGAAAATGTGAAAGGACAGCTTGAGAAAGGAAGGGCAAAAGAAGAAATGTATTGAGAGGAACTGTATGGAGGAAAGGGATATAGACCAGATAAAATAGGAAAGGGGAAGCAAAATACGAAGAGGGGAGACAGGAAAAGTACATGTAGAGAAACGTGAGGAAGAAGGCCCCTGCTATTAAAGTTGATTGTGTATTGCTAACTCTAATTGAGAGTTGAAGACTGATATCTTATTTGTAAGGCAGCGGGAAACCAAACTTTAAATCCTGTATGCCACACCAAAGTACAAATCTTGCCCCGTTCGTCCAACAGCTGTCCAGGAAAGGGAACAGAGCTGCGCTTGCCCTCCTCCTCCTCCTTCTCTTCCTAACACATACTCCTCGGCTTCGATGATAATATCAACATCATCCTCCTTCACGTGGACTGCATCATCTCTCCTCCATCTCGGCTCTTGGCACACATTTGTGAATATCGGTGCAATCATCCACATCTCTTTTTTAACTCTCTTGTAACTTTTACGGTCTCAATCTATCGTCGCACTTCTATAAGACAGCCAGCAGGTTTCTTGTTACTTAGCAACGCATCGTCCTTTTGTCTTCGCATCTGAAACAGTGTATTTAGCTCTCCAACATCCACCAGGCTTCCCCTTTTCAGGAAAATAATCAGAATCTGTTATTACATCTTCATTCTGATTCCGTACTTCTCTAAGATTCCCATAAGTCATCTTGTTACCTAGCAACATGTCATCCCTGTTCTCCATATCTTAAAGATTCATTACACCCTTTGTCATTTTGTGAAATAATGACTTGAGAGGAGCTTGTTTTGCGCTTTGTTTACTTTTGTCAAAATGCTCAGATATTTTATCTGACAGGAATTGTAATATCCAGTGCTTACTAGTGCTCTTATCCATGCTGCCATTTGTCATCAGGGATTATTCTTGCGAGGAGCAGCACCATCCTTCCACGATTTTACAGATTCAACCAGGATGTCTGATCTAGAAAAGTACTTAAACCAGGAGAGATTGAGCCATTAACACAACTTGGATAGAGGTACATGTATTCAGCCATTATACAGGTATATATACAAGTACATATACATTTGTATATCCCCCTCTTGAGAGTGAAACTGCTTCAAACAAAAGGCATCTATGGGGAAGTTGGAAGCCTAATTTAAGTTATCATTTGTTGGATCACTGTCATTCACTGAGGATCATTGTGCCACTATTACTAATAGCATATTGGTGTACATTTAGAGTTACAGTGTATATACCTTGGTAGTATAGGGAATAGATTGAGGTGTATCCTATAAAGTCTTGAGCACAACTACAGTAGCTCCCAGAGGAGATTGTCCTGACTTGTGCCAATCATTGGATAATAAACTGTTATTTTCAAGCTTTAAATGTTGGTTGGATGAAGACAGTGATGTGATATACTTCTTAGCAAGCCTCCATAATATTTGCATAGGAGAGATACATGTACAAGTACTTGTACTTGTTTCATTTCCATGACTGTGAATGGATCATTGTTTATTTGTAGTTTTGAGTGTTCTGAGCAAGGATCTGGAGTGTTCATGGAGCTTTAAAGTCTTTGATACAGACACTTAGCTGTGTTTTTCTTTGCATCTTTGCATCTCATTCTATTAAAAAAATCTCACTTTCATCGAATTATGAATCAGTGATAATTTATAGATTTACATGCCTCAGGTTTTCAAGGATTATTTCTAATTATTTCTGAGCTATAATGTGCATACATGTATAGATTTCAGAAATTTAAAGAATCATCACCAGCACTTTTGGATGATGAGAACTGTCGGATCGTTAAGCCCCATTTCGCCGAAAAGCTCTCTACGAGATTCGGAATAGAGTTCTCTCGTGTCATTCATTTGTGGGTTGGAGATCTAGTTTGCCTCCCATCTTTCGTCGCCCTCATCATTTGAGCTCAGCTCTGCTGTCAACACTCGATGTTCTCTAATGAAAGTATGTTAGGATTGCTGGCCTGGTTCATGTGCCGTCCATCCAATGATTTGTGAAGTAAGTCCTTTGAATCGTGTAATATTATGAATTGAGCTCTTGCGTACATGCAGAGTCTGTATGCATGATTTGTAAGTCATAATAAGATTAACTTGTACTAGTAATTTGGTTGTTTGTTCACTAATGAAATTATATTTAATAGGAGTGCTGGCCTGGTTCACATGTCTAATGGTTTACAAAGTAAGTCAATTGAATTGTCGTTCAACATCCTGCATGTGTACATGCAGAGATGTATTGAACTCTTGTGTACATATTGTGAATTTCAAGCTGAATGCGTTCTCAAAAATATCTTTTCAATATGAATAGAATCTATTCAAATTTGAGTAGAAAAATTTGTAAGGGGGACAAGAGACACATATTGAGTATGCTTGATTTGTAAGTTTTTTCAAAAATTTCTAATTTGAGTAGAATCAATTCAAATCTAAATAGAATCTATTCAAATGTGAATAGAAAAACTTGTACATGACTAACAAGACTAACAAATGTAAGAGAATCTATTCACAATGAATAGATTCCATTAATATATAGATAATTTTATTTGAAAGTTTGGATCTTCGATGTTAAAAGTAACTTGAATTTGAGTTAAATTGAGTTAAATTCTAGTTAGATTTTGGGTTTAGAATGAATGAATAGCTGTTCATGAACATTTAGAATGGCATACATGTACTATTGCAACTTTCAATCCCCAAAAGAGAATAAGCAAACACCAACCTTTTTTTTTAATGGATTATTTTAGTAGTGTAAATGGCTGTCCTAAAATTGAAAAATGACAAAATGGTGTTTGGGCTGTTCAAATGGGCCTATTGTTTCAACGGGGGTTGCCATTTTTCTTAGAAACATGTGCAACCATTGTATTCTATCTAAATATTTGTGGTAGAACTATCCATGTAATTATCTTGTAGGATTATGGAGTTTATTGACTGAATTGAGCTCTCCATTTAAAGGGATAATCCTTTCTGAAATTCAAAATGATGCAGTGTTGTACAATAGTGTCAGGATCACTATATTAAATGGAAATCCAACATTGTTGGCAAACGACTCTAGAGGAAAGCAGAATTTAAAGGGAAAAGTTATACAAATGTATAGCAATACAAAGAATTTAAGTACAATCAAAACTACCTATACCTTTAAGTGATTAGATAGATGGTTATCTGTAGGATCAATCTGTTGACCAAAGTATTATAAAAAGCTTAGGTTCATAATACCTAATATCATCAGTGCTATAGACTTGTTTAGCTTGTAACTATGGTCTCAATATGTTTATCAGCATCATCGACACTATGGATAATTGATTTCCTTTTGTGTAGTAATTACAGGTTATAAAAGGCAATAGAAAGGTATTAAGAGACCTTGCTTGTCTAAACTGATAATGGGCTGAGGTATGTACAGTATACAACCAGAAATACACCTACAGTGTATACACATTTAGAATGTTGGGCACTGAATATTACATAAATCATGGATTCACTAATCCAAAGGCGGTGCTACACTGATAATAATCAAAGATGTAACAAGGTATTTTATGAGGTGCTCTTGTAACAATTGTTTTGGGCTTTATTTTGCCATAGTTGTTGGATGAGGGTTAGGGCTTGGTATTGTGTTTTGTCCCGGGTCCAAGCCAGGAATTTGGTCAAAATAGGAAATTGAATATGGAGCTATATTGTCACTGGAGCATACATGTATGACGTACGAACCCTTATGCTCAGTGCATAGATAACATGGTTATCATATATACACAGGAATATTATTAATACCTCCACTGCCTGAGGAAAATTGATTGGGAGCGGCAAAGAATACGAATACATGAATTTTTTCGAAAATTGCAAGCGGATCAAGCACTTTTATTCTGGTATGTCCCCTACATGCTTTAATGTGTGAAAGAGAGTGAAGTATATTTTCCAGTTTTTAAGTTCCTTTTTTTTGGAGGGGGGGGGGGGGGGGTTCTTAGATCTCATTAATAGTGCATTGATTCAGAATGTCCATAAGCCAGATGTTTCAGTAAGGAAGAAAAAGAAAAGAGAAAGAAAAGTAAGATGGAGGAGAAAGAAGAAGACAAGGAGAGGAAGAGGAAGGTGAAGAGGAAAAGAAGGGGGAAGAAAAGAAAAGGAAAGAAGAAGCATACAAATGCAAGATTGAAGAAGATGATGGATAAGAAGAAGAAGAAGAGGAAGATATAGAAGAGGAAGAAGAAAAAGAAAAAGAAGACATAGTGGAAGAATTGAAAAAGATGATTAAGAGGAAGAAGGAATGGAAGAACAAGAAGGAGAGGAAGAAAAAGAAGATGAAAAAGAAACAGAAGATGAAAAAGAAACAGAAGATGAAAAAGAAAAAGAAGACATAGTGGAAGATTGAAGAAGATGAATAAGAGGAAGAAGGAATGGAAGAACAAGAAGAACAAGAAGAGTAGCAGCAGCAGGGGATAGTTAGAAAGTGAGACGAGATGAAGACGAGCAAGATGAAAAGGAGGAGGAGTAGGAAGAGATGAAAGAAATGACAGAAAGATAGATGGATGGATAGATTGATAGAGAGAGAGAGAGAGAGAGAGAGAGAGAGAAGGATTCATTGAGAAAGAGGAGGTGACGTATCTCTGTGATTATACATATTAAAAGAGATTGAGGAGGAGGAGGAGGAGGTGGATGAAAAAGAGAAAGAGGAGGAAAAAGAGGAGGAGTAGAAGAAACATGAGAAGGAAGATGATAGAAAGGAGAAGTAGCATAACAAGCATGATAAGATGACAGAACCAGACTCCATAGTGGATGATGTGAAAGGATTTTATTACAAAGTGTAGAGATAAATGGGTGCCTGGAAAATTGAAAGAAAGTAGGTTGACATCTACTTGAGATAGCAAATACTCTTCGATCACCCTTCTTGACATAGACTACCTGTACTACTATGTTTTATTACCCCTGTGTGGGATATTACTATTCAGGAGCATGGCTAAATCTATTCAGCGAGCTAGTACTAGTATTTAAGGAGAGAGAGAGGGTTTGTGTGTTTGTGGGTGTGGATGGGAGTAGGGGTAAGGAAGGGAGGGGGGGGGGGGGGGGGGGTGAAGGAGAATGATAGACAGAAAAGTGAAATAGACAGAAAATATTTTAACAATCAAAACATAAACATGTCATTGCCTCTCATTTTGGATTTTCATTTGTTGTATCATGGTCAAATATATTCATCTAGCTAGCATTTGAGAAGGGAGAGGGGAGGTAAGGGTTAATTATGACAACAGGAGTACGGGAGAATAGTAGGAAGGATTATACAATTAAATATGAATCTACCAGAAAAGGGAAAGAGGGGTGATAGAAGGGGCTGATAAAGACTAGTAGAAGGGGAGGAAGGGGATAGATTAAACAATAAGGGAAAGATGAAAGAAATACATGTACATGTCAGTTGGAGAGAAAGAGACAAACTTATAGTAATATCCAGACAGAAGGAGGGGAAGAAAGAGGTGATGATGGAAAGGAGAGAGAGAAAATAAATTGTGAAGAGAGGGGGAGAAGCATAACTACAGGCAAAACTTAAAAGATATGAAAAATGGAATGGTGTGGAGTAAGAAAAAAGAAATAAGACAAGTGGAATATATAGCATAACTTTTAAAGATTTAAAACCATGCTTGTTGTTACATTTCATGGTATGCTCATCCCTCTCTCAATCATGCCAAAGTAAAATTGCAAAGATTTAATGTAGCGTTACTTTGGACCCAGAAGGGCATTAACCCATACATTTTAACACAGAGTTAATGCCTTTCTGACTTTGAAGGGAAGATTAAAAGGCATGTATTGGATTAAGACCAAGATGAGATTGAAATGTTTATCATTTTCTTTGCATGACCATGTCTTCCTTTAATGTATTGCTTTCTTGAAACCACAGAAGGTCGTGATTATAATTGTAATTGAACAGAGAAAGAGACATTGATTGTCCCTAGTCTCTGAGACCTTTTTTAACCCATTCAAGTTTCCGGTTCATGTAATTGCTTCCTCGATCATAACGTGCATAAAATCGACGAGTGGGCGTCGTCGAGAAAACCTTGGGATCGTTTAACATTAAACCCATGATGGAGCATTGCTCTGTCAGGCACACTGAGTAACGCATCTCTAAATCAATTTGACTCACATTATGTATCTTGGCGTCGACCCGGGCTCTCCGTTATTGTCGCCGGGGTATCATCGTTGACATGCGATCTCTCAGCGTACACTCGCCGATGCTAATCGACCTCGTGCTTGCGGTCACACCTGTGAATCAAGCTCGGTTCAAGATTTAGCCACCATTCAAGAGCAACAAAATGACTTGGAGAAAAAAAAGGATGTTTACAGTTTACAGCCAAAATCTACCCAAAAAGAATCATTGTCAAACTCCTCATC
The DNA here is from genome assembly GCF_000002235.5 of Strongylocentrotus purpuratus. Lineage (NCBI taxonomy): Eukaryota > Metazoa > Echinodermata > Echinoidea > Camarodonta > Strongylocentrotidae > Strongylocentrotus > Strongylocentrotus purpuratus. Next base: position 10,698,945 of record NW_022145601.1, read on the forward strand.
TACCAAGAAAAACTTGACTTTTTTTCTTTTAAAATTCTGAAGTTTTCTCAGACACTAAAGAGAAGTTCTTATTTTATGAAAATGCTATTTTGTCAGTTTGATTAAAAACAAATTGATTCATTAAATCTAGGGTCTACTTTCCAAATTTAGGCTAATGCACAATGAAAATTCCACTGGTTCTTTAGATCTGTTTTTTTATTACTGTTGACCCTTATTTACATGTATAATAAATACAATTTATTATGTATTTATTTGCGCTCAGTAGTCTTCCTAAATAATTTCATTTTGAATGTGTTGCTATGTTAGGCTGATAAGCAACCTGTTGTTTTCATCTGAAATACCCTCATCCTTTATTGAGAAGTTCTGATTTTGTTAAAAACTTTTTATTGCATCACCGCTTTTCAAGGCTTTTCAGTAAATGAAACTCGGGAGACAAGGCCATCGTTCAACAGATGTAATACAATCAAGTCTCAGGAAAAGCTTTTAAACCTCATGTTGCTTATGGAGAATGTTTAAGATTGACTGCTCAGACCTAGAAGGACATTAGTTCATATCGCTTTACAGTTACGTTTTAGTTTATGCTTTAGAGTTAACACCCTTCTGGCTCTCAGCAGCCGAGATACACTTCCCCTAATGATAGTAGTGCAAGCCTCAAAAAGGGAAACCTCCGTCTATTGGAACGATGTGTTCTAGACTATTGGAATTAAATTGAATTAAGCTCCTCATCTTTGAGATTAAATGTTCGGACTAGCGGATTTTTAGCAGGAAAATCTAATCAATTTCTAATTTGTGGGAGAGTTTTTGTTATGGTGTAATGCATTCCTTTTTAAATTTAAATATCACTAAGATGTACTATTACTTGAAGTAATCATGGTTGGTGAAAAGTTTCATTCATTACGATTGAATTTCTTTTACTGGAGCCTGTTTAGAGAGACCGCTAAGGAAAGCAAACAGAAATAAAAATCAGTCTCTTAGATATGTGGTCTTTATACGTCCTCATGTGCTTTGGTACAGGTGATGCAACAACATGTATAGCCGGACGGTCACTGAAAGGAATTAGACTGTACTACTACTAATATCACAATGCTGATACCATCATCAATTTTTTTGTTGTCTGCCATTTAACTGCTGGAAAACCCCATGATAAACCGTCGAAGTTTGCTCATACTGTTTTTTGGGTGAGTATTGCGCAAGTGATACTTGTCGGTACCCTGCATGTGTTACCACGGAAGCGAGTAGAGTCACGTGGAGAAAAAAAAACACACTCCAGAGATAATTTTTTCAATTGGATATTTCGTCATGTATGTCGGCGAAATACGGGAATGAGAGAAAAATCCATGATTTTTTGTTGCAGTGTAGTTCTATTGTAGGAGTGTTTAAGAAAGGTCAAAGGTATTGCAAATAATTGAGTTCATTTGTCATAGCACACCAGATTTATTTGATAAAATCATTCATCTTCTCACGTAATAGTATATGTGACGTTGAGATGTGCAAAGGAATATTGAGGTTAATTGGAGCTGCTCCACATCTTTATACATGGGATGCCAGACGAAGACACGATGCTCATGGTTATAGTCGCAGCCTGGTCGATCTTCCAGCTAATCTATTTTAAGCTATTGAAAGAGGTATAAAGAAGATCACATGACAAAAGACCGCCATGTAACCCGAGTTTCATGCTTTTTAGGGTTGTCGTAGGTAAACGAGGAGAAATGGGAGCGAAATGCCACGTGTTCCCCCCCCCCCCTCCGATCGTGATGTTATGATGGAAAATCTGGGTGCTATTTGTGGTACGGACCACGATGGAAAGGGCAAATAGTGGAGGGATATTCAACCCCTTTTCGCCATCGAGAATTTGTAAAATATGCATCTGTGACTCTGCAAACACGGAGATGCACTTTGGTAAATTTCAGATCGCACGCATCGTCCGGTAAGAGGCAGAAAGACATTTAGGTTGTTTTAAAAGTGTGTGGGTGAATGCTCTTTCAGCCCCCGGCAGACAATATTTTGAACAAGAAGTGAGAAAGAAAGATTAATAGGACACCTTTGGAAACTTTTATTTTGTTGTTGTTTACCGTTTACCAGTAGTCTGTCTTTCTTTCTATCTCTTTCTTTGTCTCATTCTTTCTTGCGTTGTTTCTTGGGCTTTTTTTAATCCATCTCTTTAGACAATACCTAAATGGATGACTGCTGCCATTGATAATGACAATGAATATCGTACATTGTATAAAAGTTACAAATTATAATTGTTAATGAATAGATGAATAGATGAATAGATGGATGGATGGATATAATGAATATAATAAGAGAATATATAATGAATATAGAGAATATATAATGAATATAATAAGAGAATATATAATGAATATAATAAGAGAATATATAATGAATATAATAAGAGAATATAAAATGAATATAATAAGAGAATATATAGTGAATATATAATGAATATAATGAATAGATAATAAATAAATTAATATAATGAATAAATAAATGAATATAATGAGTAAATAAATAGATAAGAATACAAAATAAAGAGACAGATGAATAAAAGGATAGACAAATGGATAGATAAATAGATAGATAAATGGATAAATCAGTAAATAGATTAATGGTTCAGTAAATGAATACTATCCACCTTTGCTCCTGTCATTATAGTTATTATAAAAAGCAGCAGCCATGCTCTTTAATAATAGCAAATTTATTTGTACAGTTTGAATTTTTCCCTTTGAATGGCAGTGCAACTACATGTATGATATTCTAAACTTTCTATATATCTATAAGATTTGGTCTCTTGGAGATATCATAATATAATTTAAAAGGAAAAGAGATGAGATCAATTTGTAGGAGGTGAAACACAGAACATTTGGAATAACATTTGCAGTTTATGCTTGTACTTTTATGTTTTCATGTTGACTATGTCACTTTATTGGCCAATGTCCCAACTCGAGAGACAGTTGAAGAAATATGCCTGAAGTTAGTATACTTGTCGAGTGTGTTGTTTGTCTGATGGTCCGTTGAGGGCTCCGTACACAGACAGATAGAGAGTGCATGCAATGGCTGCAGGGAATTATGGGAATGAAGGAGACAAGAAAATGTCAGCTATTTTTTTTTTTTGCACTCAGTCAAATTTTTGCGCTCTCTATGTTTTAAGCCCTGTAGACTTCAGCAAAATAAAATATATCTGCAAATATTCTTGAGATTTCCACCCCCTCATACTTTAGGACATTTCCACCCCCTCACTTTTTAAAACATTTTACACTCTTAAAAGGCTCTTCATAGTGTAGTAATTAAGTTGAAAGAATAAATTCATCTCGTGTTCTTACACTTCAAGACATAATTATTGCACTCTCAGTGTATCTCAATCTTGTGTTAGCTTTCTAGGGTTGATCAAACTCATATACCGGTACTTTTAACACAGAGTTAATGCCCTTTCTGGCTCCAGACAGACGATAGGCCTGCCGGAATGCACCCCAAGGGAGTAGAGATGGTGTACATTGAGTGAGGAATGGAAACTGAATCCATTAATTGACTGGAGAATTAAAATTGTGTAGAGTGTTGTATTGAGCACTGTTTGGTTGATTGGTTGGTTTGTTTTACCTCACTGCTATTGTGCACATTGTTTGCAATGAATCCGATGAGCGGTGTACTAAGCGCGTAGAGACGGTATTCTATATTAAGCGCTATATAAATCCAGATTATTATTATTATTAAGAAAGCATGTGTGTGCTTGTAAGTATGCAACCAGGGGACCAATGGCTTTAAGTCTGCTCCGAGAGACTTGGTAATGAGGATTAAAATTATGCCTTACCAAAGGGCACTAGTGCATCGACTTGGTTTTGAACCCGGGACCTCCCTATTAAGAGACCACTCTACCACTGAGCCATCAGGCCTCCTATTATCTTATTGTTATCATCAGTATTCTTAATCGGCTTTTGGTGTGTTTATAATCCTCCATGATGGCTAATATTTGAAAATCAAAAAGAAGTTTGCTGATGATGAAAGAATGTGCCACACTACTTAAAAAGAAGGTTGAGTTCTGGGAAGAGGTGAAAAATAATTTGTGAGCGTTATCATTGTATTATGCAAGTGTGGAAGAACATCAGATAATGTGTGAAAAGCATGGCTCGTCAAAAGCCTTAATATTCTAAATATGGCATGTAACATAAAATCGGAACAGATTTTTATGCAACATGTTCGTGTAGTCCCATATACATCTTTCTGTGTACAGTGCTTGTAACTTTACCAAGAGTAGGCCAGTTCATTATCCTTTTGATGATTCCAGAACCTTGCAATACACACCAATACCTACATGCTAGATATGATTAACCTTTTTTGATCGATTCCACAAGGTTTCTTTCACAATGCAATCGCATGAACAGAACTCAACTTTATCTTTAAGCTTCATGCTGGAATACACAATAAAAGCTAATTATGCCTCATCAGGGAGTAGGAAGACAAATTTGTCAATCATATACACACAAACACAAGGAAATGGGAACAAACGGGCATCAAATTGGCACCCAAAAGACCATTTCCTCGCCCGAAGCAGAAACCATCCACCTCATCCCAGTCTCATTTCCTTCTCCGTCGAGGGGGTTAGGGCTAGGTAGGACGCCAACGCAAGGCTTCGGTATTAGATTTAGTCAACGATAGCGATGGGCAAATGGAGGAAATGTTGAGGAAGAAATTAGATTACCCAAAGAGCAATTGTCAGATGGGGGAGATAAACATCTGAGATTGAGAAAAGTGTCTCTCATAGGGAAGGGAGATGGTCCGTTAATGGTTGGGAACATTTAATTTGGAGAGGTGGTTTGAGAGAATGTATTAAGTTGTGTATTGGAAAGCAAGTATTCTAATGGGCCGACAAGTACATCTCAAACTTGTGTGGGATGGGCATTGACCCCAAATGAGGGTAGGGGAAAGAGGGACATGACCCCCCTTTCAAAAATGGAGGAGGGGAGACGTCAGAGGGGTGGTTGGCCCTCTTACATGTAATCCCCCATGAAATGCTCCTCCTCCCTTTGATAAGAACCTGCATACACCCTCTACCCGGAATAATTGTAAACCCATTAATGATATGAAGCTCATTTTTTTTTTTTAAACATCACTTTATTGTTCAGAACTTGCACAACAAAGGAGAACAATAGCCCAGGACAATTCCATTTTACTGGAAAATGCAGGGCATTAAAAGTACATACATGTAGAAATACAGTGAATAATGTTATGTAACATCAACAAAAAATTTACTTATTTTACAACATAGTGAAAGCTGAGGAGTTATGGATATTCCTAGCTAAAGATGAAATAAGAGGAGCTAAATATTGAAATTTCATTTGATATATCAACTTAATAAATACGAAGCATACATAATGAGTATTATAAGAGTTTGATTTGAGTTAATGTTTAATACAAGAGGATTCTATCAGTGCCAGGCAATGAAAAGAGGCGAGCAGTAGAAAGAAAATATAAGACTGGTTACAAGGTGTATTAACCAATGTGTGTGTGTGAGTAATTACATACTTGAAATGTGAAGGGGAATTTTGGTTTCCCATTTATTGGCATTCTTTGAGTAGTAGATGACAAACGAAGAAACAATAGATAGTTTGGATAGAGTCTGTCGAACTTGTTTCAAATTGACAGGTTTTCCAATTTCTTTCAACAGCTGCTTTAGCCTCGTCACATTGTCCGGCGAAATATGACCTCTAGAGCCGATTTCCAAAGGAAGATACACCACAGAATATCCATTAGCCTGTATATCGGCAACTAACGGGGCATACTTGTTCGATTTATATTCATGTGCCTTAACAACATTCATTTCAAAGGGAACTGACAATTCAATTATGAGGATTTTCTTTAAGTTCTTCCAAAAAACACAAATGTCTGGGATGAGGTTGGTTTGGGTACACTCTAGTGGAATTGTGGAGATGCCTTCTTTTGTCCATCGCTCTACTTTCAGGTCTGTGTACATAATAGTGTCGCGAAGAGAGGCGATGCCTTCTTGAATAATTTCGGCAAGATACGAAAGTATGTTGTCATGGCGCCAAGTATAGCGTCCCTCGTCAAGTGACACAGGGCATGCGTTCAATACATGGTGTACTGTTTCTCTATTTTCACATTTTTTACAGTTTGCTGATGCCCTTTTACCCCATCTAGTAAGGTTTGCATTCATATTGAGTGTATCTGAAAGCGAATTCATGAGAAATTTTGCAACTTTGTTGGGTAGGTTGTATATCAGGCTTTTCCATTCTACTGATTTTGATTCCAAGTTTGCAAGTTCAAAAAACTTGCCTTGGACTGAAAGTGACTGGATATGATTCAGCCAGTCCTGTGACCTTTTTTGTACTAGAGAGTCTTTAACCTGTTTCTTCAATTTTGGAAGAGTGGCATTAGGGTCTTGAAGCGATTGAAAAACATTATGACTATTCACCACTGTTGACTTTTTTCTGGTCCACTGAGATTCTCTTTGAAGGGCAACATCTAAGCAATGATTAACCTTAGCATCACCAGTTGCTCTTATTCTTGTGTAGTTTATTGTGTGAGCTTCATAGTATAGATCAGAAATGTTGAGTATGTTAAGACATTCTGGCATATGAAGGAAGGCCAACGTGGCCGGTCTGGCAAGGCCAGACCATTTTTTCAAGTATCTATTGCATAAAGCATCTAGTAGTTTTAGATGAGTATCAGTGAGCTCATTGACTGTGAGGTGGAATCTCAGTGATGGCAGAAAATAGTCAGCAAATACTTTCAGTTTGAATTCATTACGTACCAGAGCTTTATCAATATTTGTAACACCGACTTCAATCATTGATTTTACATACTGATATTTATCATCTGATGAGTTGTCATACGATACAAGTGAACCTAGAAATTTGAACTCTTCCGTTTTGAGGGTTTCAAGTTCGATATTATCTAAGTGAAATTTCAAGTCAGTTGGTGAACCTCCAGATATTGAAAGGGTTCTACACTTTCTCTGTCTCAATTTTAAGCCAAGCGATGAAGTTCGACTAGAGATTGTATTCATGAGTCGTTGATGGGTTCTCTTATTACCTGTTATTAAACAAAAATCATCTGCAAATGGTGCAGTGATGAGCTTTTGGCCATCTAGCTCGTATCCAAATCGGCTGTTTTCCGACAGAACTTCAATTATTGGATTGAAGCAAAGGAGAAAAATTATCGGCGATAACGGATCCCCTTGGAATATGCCCTTTTTAAAACGAAACTGTTGTGAGTTCCATTCTTTAGTCGAAACAAAACCATTAAGGGAAGAGTACAGGTTCATGACATAATCAACAATCGGTCTAGGAATATTATTACGATTAAGACTGTATTCAATAAGATCATGCGGTACTGATCCGAAAGCATCTTCAAGATCAAACCAAGTAAAGTGTACCGTTCTACGGGACTTTTTCGTGTGTTTAATAATTTCATGAACCACAGTATTGTGGTCAAGACAACCAGAAATACCATGCAAGAATCCCTTCTGGACAGTGCGATCTACAAAATCATTATCAGTGACAAAAGTTTCAATTCTATTAGCAAGTATTTGGTGAAATATCTTGCCAGTCGTACTTGATAATGCTATCATTCGAAAATTCTCAGGTTGGCTTGTATATAAGCTGGAAATAAGATGAGGAAATCTAAAACTTCTAGAATTTGACAATTCAGTGAAACCTGTATATAAAGACCACTCAGAGGAGTCAAGAACAGCGGCCTTTATTCTTATTTGCAGGTGGTCTTATTCATGAGAAACTATGTCGAAAGGGAAACAACAAAAAATGTGGTCATTAATAAAACAGACAGTTGGTCTTCTTTCTATACAGGTATTCACTAAAGCAGGTGTGACAACACGAGCATGAATCTTTCAGCAATGCAGTTCAAATGTTAGAACTGAAGATATTCAAAACTAGAAATTTTGAACAAAGAAATTGGCACAGAATGAGTATGGGAGTTAGTACCGGGAAACTCTGATAACATACATGTAGTACCCTGTATTTGCATTTGTCTGGTTTATTGATCTTATATGTATACATGTACATTTCACAGAGACAATTAAATCTAGTCTTAATTGCAGTATTGACCTAAAGACGAATTATTGCCACATAAACCAATATCTTGATCTTTGGATATTTGATAAAGATTAGAAACAAAACAATATTTTCCAAACATGATCAAACTTTTAAACCCAAACAGAAACAGGATGTACATGTAGAACCATGATGTTGTTTGTCTTCTTTTATTTTCCCTACTATCTCTCTCATGTACCATAGATTTTTCTCTTTTAAATTGGTATATAATTTGCAATACTTTTTGTAATTTGTATTTATTCTTTGTAAATAATTTTCAGATTAATATTGATATTATTTGCTGTAATGTTTTGTATATAGACTTGCATAAAAAAGCCTTGTGGCTGAAAGCAGATTTTTTTAATAACCAAAATGAAATGAATAAAAACAACAAACATCAACAACAACAACAATTACGAAGCGGAGACATTTTATGACCTGACTCACCAGCACTGAGTAGGCTATCTAAATTGTCTTATCTTAATGCGATCTGAAAATATTTACCTGTACCTTAATGAGCTGTTCTTGTAACGACTCTGTGGTATTTGGGTGCTTGTAATGTGGTTTCAATTACAGTTAAGTCAATATTTGACTAATGACCAGTTGTCAAAATTGTCTTTTCTTCAATTGGAAATTTGGAACTTGTGTTCGGACATTCTAGAGCTGTAAAGTAGAGCAGATATCATGATTTTTAAAAGATATTTGCATTAAATATTTGTATTTTAGCCATACACACCCTGTACTTGCCAAGCAACTGTTGACAGTAATGAGATAGATTTGTACATTTTATACCTTCTTTCAATATTGGGGACTAGAAGTACATTTAAAATGACTGGTCTTTGGGTGGTTGTAATGTGGTATTAATGACTTTTATGTCAATATTTAGAGAATGACCAGTTAAAGTCATATGTTTCTTTTTTGTACACATATAAATTTGTCTTTCAGTAGTCTGGAGGTGTTCACTAAAGAAATTGTCTTATTGTCAAAAATCAACCAACGTGTGTGCTATTTTGTAGGCTTTCTTTTAGCAAATTAGTCATACAATGCTTGCCTGGCAACCATTGATGATGACGAGACAGATTTTGACAGTTCTGTTGTTTCAAAACTTGGACTAAATGTATTGGAATGACTGTGTGGCCTTTTGGTGGTTATAATGTGGTTGCAATGACTATTACTGTATGTCAATACGTAAAAATGACCAGTTGTCAAAGTGTATACATTCTCATGTATACATTTACAGTCAGTCCGCAACGCCCGCGATAATTAGGCAGAATGCCCAAATTTACACAGCACCCGGAAGTGCGATAAACCGTCGTATTTCGTGTCCCGCGATTTGCGAGATTTCGTGAGACTTTTGCACAGGTCAACAAACTTTATCACAGCTGCTATGGCTTTTACTGTGCTGCGTAGCATGCAGGGGTAAGTGAATCTCCATACTTTTCTACGTATTTTGATATGAAATTTTCCTAATTTTACCGCATCTAAGTGATTGTAAATATTCATTGAAATGTGTCCATATTTTCCTTCTTTCGTAGGAGGTATTCTGACATTACCTTGCATTTAGCGTGTTCCTGACTGGTATTAGCAATGTTTTTCCACAATTTTTTGATTTTTCACAAGAAAAATGTTGGCAGAAGTGAAAAAGCGCAGAGTTCGATTGATGCACGATGTATTTTATTAGCTTTTATGGCCATGAAAGTTACACATTTTTCGATTTTCAACCGGAAGTTGTGTGACGGCTACGTTAAAATCACTCATTTTTGCCGATATGGCGCGAAAAGTGTACGTTTCGCCAACATGGCCGCACTTTCGTAGTCATCACCGTGACCGCGTACCGGTCCCATACATAGCCTTTTCTGTACCGATCCGGCATAAAACAAAGCCATATCTGATCTGGGGCCCTCGACTTACGTGTACTATTCCATTAAATTAGCAAGCTCTCTTGATAATATTTATGCTTAATCCATTTTATTTTTACACGAATTTAACAGTCAACTGTGAGAGTTAAACAGTGACTCTGGCGTCTGGTCAGACTCAGATAATTATATTATTAATTTAGGGATTCTCAAACTAGTTTGGTTGTGCCTTTTGTTTTGGTTCTGGTCAACTCAAACTTTACAACCAGCCATAGAAATAAGCAGCATTTCCCTTGTGCGAGTTGTATTATGATTATGAACAAAGCAGAATTGAAACAAAAAGCCAAAGTTAAACACTTACATTTTACAACTTGTGCACATGTGGAAAAATGAAGGGAAAATTTCATGAATTTGACACCTGTAATTTGTTTTCATTAAAAACAATTTTTTAATGCAAGCAGGTTTTGTCTACCATAAATTGACAGCTACTTTCATCAGATCTTTTAAAATCCCCATACCTGAACTAAGCAATTTTATATTCCTTCTTATCATTTGTCATTTGCCAGGACCGAAGAATACAAGAACAGCTTCTATCCTCGTAATGGAATCAACTACGAGCCGGCAGCCACCATCATCAAAGTCAACATCAGCCAAGTCTTTCCATACCAAAGTTTGGAGCTACATGCAGAATGACCACTCAGCGCAGCTGTACACAGGCGGGCTAGAGCGTCGATGTGGCTCTACTTCATCTAAAAATTAGATGATGTCTGCAACCAACTGTATTTTTATGAGCACCTTTTTATTTTTATTTTTGAACTCTGCACCCTCAGTTGTGATGTTTGTTGACAGTTTGCGATGCCACGGAAGTCTGGACGTATATACAATTGGTCCTGTCCAGTACCACCTTAGATGTAGATGTTGTTGTTTTTCTGACGGATGCACTCAACCATCGAACTTGCGGAACATTGACAACAAATTAGCTAAGACACAGACTTCACACATCAGTCTCCATTGCATTCCTGAATCGGCGTTTGCTAGACTTCACATACATGTAGGAACAAACAATCTTGAAAGCGGAGTTTGGGAGAAGGACAAGAAGGATTTTGTTCAGCTTATTCTTTCAGTAAAAGAAAAATCCATTTCAAGTGATTACATTTTTGTATCTCTGATAGTGATACTTCGAAGGTGGGATTCCTGAGCTTTACATGAACAAAGCATTTATTATAATAAAAAACTGATTGAACTGTCACCGTTATACAATTTAAAGACGTTTTACTCGGATAATACTTTTATTCTCAGTGACACATGTTATGCAAGTAATGGTCTCAAGCAGGGTAAAAATTAGTACTTATTTTTCGGGGGCTACTTTTCAAGCTTGCCTGCGTAAAAATAACACTCTAAAATTTGTTTTGCATTGAACTTTATGCAAATTTATGGGGGCTCTTTTCTGATCTTCGGGGGCTCTTTTGGGCATTTCGGGGGCTATTTCGTCCTGAGCCCGTGTATTTTTTTCACTGGTCTCAAGTTCTCAACATACAAGTCAAAGTCAGTTTATAAATAAAATATGAATATTATAAAATGGAAATATTATTCCTAGTCCAATTTCATTTATAATTATTTATCATTAGTAGGAGTCTTAATAATATATTTTGTGTTTAGCCGGCTATGGTGATGATGACGATGGCAATGATCATGATGGCTATGGTGATGACGGTGATTATGATGATGGTGATGGCTATGGTGATAATACTGACGGTGATTATGATGATGGCAATGGTGATAATGCTGACGGTGATTATGATGATGATGGTGATGGCTATGGTAATAATGCTGACAGTGATTAGGATGATGATTATGATGATTGTGATGGCTATGGTGATAATACTGATGGTGATGATCATGATGGCTTTGGTGATTATGATGATGGCAATGGTGATGGCAATGATCATGATGGCTATGGTGATAATGATGATGGTGATGGCAATGATCGTGATGGCTATGGTGATAATGCTGACGGTGATTATGATGATGGTGATGAGGATGATCATGATGGCTATGGTGATGATGCTGATGGTGATTGTGATGATGGCAATGGTGATGGCGATGATCATGACAATGATTATGATGGTGATGTTAATAGTGGTGATGGTGATGTTAATAGTGGTGGTGATGATAATGATCGTGATGGCGATGATGACTTTGATGATTGTGATAATGATGTTGAAGGTGAAAATTAAAATATTATTAATTTTATTTGCGCCCTTTCAACCCACCACACATTAAAAATTTTATCCGATAGTCATTACCATACAAACAAAAACAGAAAATAAATGATCAGATATATATTTTGCGGGTCACTATAAAACAAAAACAAACAGAAAAGAGAATAAGGGAAAGAATTTTGTAATTATTTTATTTTTTAAAAATACACATGAACTGGAGTTACATAAATTGACAAAAGAAACATCAAATAAAATATTACTATCAAAGAATGCCTGGGGATTAGAATGCCTGGGGATTACCAAAATAAATTGATGTTTAAGGCTCTTCTCATGTCATGATTAGTCCATGGTTTACAATTTAAATAAAAACATATTTCAGAACTTTTACAACCAACCGCCTGCAATACAGCCATGAAATTTAAAAGCAGGGATGGGAACAATCATATTTTCATTTTTCAATGACAATACCAATGCCAATCGCTTCCCCCCCCCCCCGAAAGTTTGTATTTTCACAAATATACATTTGAGAAAGAAAATGTATCTTCTTTGTTAAAATGATATCAAAGCCTGGCCAAAAATGACACATAAAGACACTTAAACCCTTCCCACTGTCCCCTATTCATTCTAGAGGTGGTATTCTATAGTGTACTTGATTGTACTTGAGTGCGTATCCGCATCCAACTTGTACTCTGCAGCTCTGTAGACTTCTATTATTAAGTAGCGCATAAGTATGATACACAATAATGAGTATATGGGGCAATACAACACCTCTACGTCCGGGGGTTACGCACCAGAGTCTAATACGTGGATATCCCTAATCACCGTCTATCCTCCGTGCGTGTTCATGTACAGCGCACGGACACAGAACATCGATAATCGACGCAAAGCTAGATTTAACGTAGTATCCCCCGGTTGGCACATGACGTCATACTCTGATGACCCACGCATATCGTCTGTGTCACCGCTGTTGAATATGTTGGAATGAACATGGTGTTGTATTTACCGTGTTCCTGACTGGTATAAAGAAGTAAAATAAAGGAAACAGTGATGGTTTGAAAGTTTGTATATTTATCATCACAATGAACCAAATTACTTTTTGATGCAGTAGCGTTTTCATATATTTTTTTAATGCTGCATATCGTTAAGTTGCTATGTTTTTTAGACTGTTTTAAATGCTCTTTTTAGAGCATGTTAACGTTAAAAAAATATCTTGATGTTTTGTAAAGATGGATTATGTGGTCTATCTTCTTTATATTGGTACATAAATGAAAAAAATCCATAGAGAAACATTGATGTAATCGTAATTTTCATGTACCAATGTTTTCTGCTTAATGTCCGTTTTTACCGTACATAGCTTGCATACGACTTGTGTAAATACGAGCGAATTCGCGGACGCTGCGGACTGACTGTTTAGGAATTTGTTTTTTCAGATTGTTTTTCTAGAGCTGAACAGTAAAGTAATTTGCAGGAATTTCTTGTTGGAGTACATGTAGCTCAAGGGAGAACGGTCATGAATACACCAGTTTACGGTTGTGTGCGCCATTTTAAACAAAGCCAATGACCTAGAGGTCATGTATTTATGCGTAAATTAAGATTGCGCCCATGCAAATTATGATGATATCACTGCCTACGTGCTGCATTGTGCGCGCACATCATCATTTGCATGGGCGCAATCTTAATTTAAGCATAAATACCACTGACCTCAGGTCATTGGCTTTGTTTCAGGGCCAATGACCCGAGGTCAACTGTCTGCGCATACGCATTGATACAACCGTAAACTAGTGTGTTGAACAAGGAGAATAAGCTCAGCATATTAAAGGGAAAGTCCACCCCCAAAATAAGTTTGTTTCGATAGAGGCAGAATAATAAGAAAATCAGGTGAGTGAAAGTTTGAGCAAATTCTGAATGAAAATAAGAAAGTTATGAATTATTGAAGTTGTGATCAATCAAATACAAATTGGCAACTCTGTGACTTATTATACGAGCTCTCCTTCATTTGCTTTGTGCATAATATTCCATAAAATCATGTTTTCTTCGTTATTGATGACGGAATATATATTTGTTCCTTGCAGGGGGAGTATAGAAACATATTTGCAATTATTATATTTAGGGTGCATGTATGGTTGAAATTTTTCTTGAGGGAAAATGAAAATTTTAGATTTTTTTAGTACTGAGCAAATGGAAGTTGAGCTCGCATGATACGTCATAGAGTTGCCAATTTGTGTTTGATTGATCACAGCTTCAAAAATCCTAACTTCCTTATTTTTAATCGGAATTTGCTCAAACTTTCACTGACTTGTTTCTCTCATTTTTCTACTCCTATTAAAACTAACTTAATTTCAGGGTGGACTTCCCCTTTAAATGTGTGGACAGAATGCAGAATGTTGAATTTACCACCAAATTATTTCTAAACATCTAGGATTGAATATTTGATTTGATTTGATCTGATGATAACAATTTATACACACCAAATTAAATTAAGATAATAATTCATGATGATATTTGAAAACTTTTCCACAAAATAACTCTTTTCTTTGAGTACTAAAATTGCTGGTAACTTGTAACTTTAAATGAAGTAGATGTGATGTTATGTGGCCTTGCATAATTATGTGCCCCCATTTCGATTGTATTATTTCTGATGAAAACCTGGTAACTTGTGCTAATAACCTTTAACATTTGTACAGGGGGGCCCCTCCTAATGAGCTTCAATTTCTTAGGGGTCCTTCCACTGTAATTTAATGGGATATAAAATTGAATCGATTTGAATTGAAAACATGAACAATGAAAGCATTTTAGTTCACTTAAAACCATCCATTATACATTATCCAGTACAATACAAAGTATTTGACTACAGAGGGAGCTGTTGTAAAAGCCTCCAGCTAGATTGCTCAAGTTGTGTAGAGAAGATTTTATGACATTCAAGCCAACTGGATTATTTTCATGAAATCCAACACCATTTACCTGAAGCGAACACTATCGATTATCAGTTATCTGATATCATATATCATGTTTATGTTCTCTTGATATCTTTTAAAGTAGATTTATAGTAAAAGTTCTGGATTCTTTTCATGAAATCCAACACCATTTACCTGTATTCGAACACTATGGATTATCAGTTATCAGATATCAAATATCATTTTTTTTTCTCTTGATCTCTATTAAAGTACCGGTAGGTTTATGGTAAAAGTTGAATTTTCAAGGGGTGATTGTGAGCATGTTGTTTGTTTGTTTGTTATGTGTTTACTTAAAGATAAACTCCAGTTCTGGTAAAAAAAAGAAAATTAATTCTCGCAGAATCAAACGAAACTTACACTGAATGTTCAAGATTACAAATAAATGACATGTGCCAAACAATTTTGGAAGAAAATGTATACTGGCTGAGTAATGAGCATAAAAAGACAAGGAAATCAAGGTAGTACTAGCCCCGACACCATGTGTGTTGTCCCATATACAGGGTGTATAGCTTTCTGTGTACAGTGCTTGTTACTTTACCAAGACTCGGTCAAATTTATTATGACTTTGATGACTCCAGAACCTTGCAGTGCACACCAATACTTACATGCTACATGATCAACTGTTTCTGATCCTTTCCACACCTTTTCTTTCACAATGCAATCGCATTACCAGTACTAAAGTTTATCTTTAAGCTCTAGTTGAGATTTTTTGAAAATTCTTTGATGACTTCCACAGCTGGAAGTCTTCGTATCAGAACACAC
Source organism: Strongylocentrotus purpuratus (assembly GCF_000002235.5). Taxonomy (NCBI): domain Eukaryota; kingdom Metazoa; phylum Echinodermata; class Echinoidea; order Camarodonta; family Strongylocentrotidae; genus Strongylocentrotus; species Strongylocentrotus purpuratus. The sequence continues at coordinate 10,714,802 of NW_022145601.1, forward strand.
ATACACTCAAAAGATTTTTTTTTAATTTCAGAGGGTTTTCATTTTAAAATGATGGAATCGATCAGGCTTATTAGTGACAGGCTGGCTGGCTGCTAAATAAGCAAACTGGATACGTTCTGTAAAGCTGTGATAACCCCCCATACAAGTATTATGTGCACCTTCTCCACTTGGTAGAAACTGTTCTTGACTCATCGTTCATGTAATCATACAATCTCACTTTCATTTGGCATTTATTACATTCATGACACCCATTTGCTCTAAATATTTCTTCCTAATTATTATAACATTATATTTAAGCTTTCTGTAACATTTTGTTGTATAATATGATTTGAAGAGTTTTTATATCATATTTAGGTATTTGTGTATGTATATTTTTCTTACTCTGTTTTTAATTTTCCCCGTCTTTTCTCCTACCCACCAGAAGGAGTTTAGTATTGTAGCTATCATATCAAAATACAGGTAAATTTGATGTACAAATGGTTTGTTTTGTAGTGTGAAATTGTCATTGTTAGTGTTACTGTGCAGAGCCCATTGTGATGGGATACCAAATTGTTGTATTTCCCACTGTGCTGTGTAATGTTTATCGTTTGTTTTATATTAAAAAGAATATTAATCCACTAATTTAGAATCCCTTAATTATTTTGCTATTTGTTCAGTATATTTAAGCATAATTTAGGGAAATTTGCTTGTAGCTTTGCCATAATTTTGTTTGACTGATTTAGCCTCAAGTTCATATTTCCTCATTAGTTTGCATGAAGCTGTGAACACTATGATCTTTTGTTGCTGTTATTGACTTATCAATAATATTTACTTGATATAATCCATATATAAAGTAACTTTCAGTTTTGTAATATTATTGTTAAAGGTAAAGACCAGTATTGGAAACGCCCCAATTTCAAAAAATGAAATGGAAGCTCTCATTACCAATCATGTGAAAGAATATGTTTTGACTAATACATGATGATAAAAAATTTGCCGGGAAACCGCCTACTAATTCATATATTTGGTAAATTTGTTTCTCTCATGGTCTGTGAGAGATATAGGGTAGTCCCATATACATCTTTCTGTGTATAGTGCTTGTAACTTTACGAAGAATAGGCCAAATTTCTTATCATTTTGATGATTCCAGAACCTTGCAGATGCTAGATGCTAGATGATCAACCTTTTCTGATCGATTCCAAAACGTTTCTTTCACAATGCAATCGCATGACCATAACTGGTCTTTACCTTTAAGCATAATTTAGGGAAATTTGCTTGTAGCTTTGCCATAATTTTGTTTGACTGATTTAGCCTCAAGTTCATCTTTCCTCATAAGTTTGCATGAAGCTGTGAACACTATGATCTTTTGTTGCTGTTATTGACTTATCAATAATATTTACTTGATATAGTCCATACTTTCAGTTTTGTAATATTATTGTTAACCTTTATTACTTTTAACTACCAATATATAGCTGACTGTGCTACCAATAGGAAGTGTTTCTCGATATTGTCCATCCTATTCCGGCTGGGCTTTTAGAGAGCAAGTTTTAACAAGAACTTGGCTGCGAAAGGTCCAATCAATGAAACCTTTGCATGGTTATCGACATGCACATAACAAAATACTGATGCATAATTTGAGAGTTGGTGACAGTTTCTGTATAGACCCAGAAGTTCTTAATCTGTTTAAGCTGGTGGAGGGGGCGGGGGCAGCACCAGTCTGTTACCCATTTTGAGAATCAGATGTCATATCTTTGGCAAACAACTGTAGAAATGTGCCCCATTTTCAAATTTATGACCAAAAAGCATCTGAAAAAAAAAATGTGAAAACCCGTTAAAAAATCTCTTACCCGTCAGAAAATTGTGTCTCCCCCACCTTTTTACAAAATCCTGGACATGCCCTTGCTCTGTTATTTAATACTAGCTAATGCCCTTCGGGCTTGCAGCCAACAATGTTGTGGTTTTTTTCAAGTGCTTATCTTACTCATATTTTGAAGTACAATTGTTTCTATTTCCTTCTCTGATAATTTTTTTGGTCCCGAGTTCCATGCTTGTATGTTCATGTACATGTACTGTATGTAATGCATTTATGCAGGCATATTTAAAAATGTATGTTATTGTGATTCCTGTTTTTATTTCCCATGCATTTTTTCCTTTATAGAGAGGATAGTATTAATATCATTACTGTCATCATCCATCATCATCATCACTATCTGACCATCATCATCATCATCATCATCATCATCATCATCATATCATCATCATCATCATCATCATCATCACCATCATCATCATCATCATTATCATCATCATATCATCATCATCATCATCATCATCATCATCATCATCATCATCACCATCATACCATCATCACCATCATCATCATCATCATACCATCATCATCATCATACCATCATCATCATCATCATCATCATACCATCATCATCATCATCATCATCATCATCATCATCATCATCATCATCATCCATCACTTGTTATCCTCATCATCATCACCACCACCACCATCACCAGCATCATCATCCTCATCACCATCATCATCATCATCATCACCATCATCATCATTACCATCATCATCATCATCATCATCATCATCATCATCATCATCACCACCATCATCATCATCATCATCATCATCACCATCATCATCATCATCACCATCATCATCATCATCACCATCATCATCATCATCACCATCATCATCATTACCATCATCATCATCATCACCATCATCATCATCATCACCATCATCATCATCATCACCATCATCATCATTACCATCATCATCATCATCATCATCATCATCACCATCATCATCATCATCATCATCCATCATCATCATTATCATCACCACCATCATCATCATCCATCATCATCCATCATCATCATCATCATCATCATCATCATCATCATCATCATCATTACCATCATCATCATCATCATCATCATCATCATCATCATCCTCATCATCCTCATCATCATCATCATCATCATCATCATCATCATCATCACCATCACCTCCTCCACCACCATCATCATCATCATCATCATCATCATCATCATCCTCATCATCCTCATCATCATCATCATCATCATCATCATCATCATCATCACCATCACCTCCTCCACCACCATCATCATCATCATCATCATCATCATCATCATCATCATTACCAGCATCATCATCCTCATCACCATCATCACCATCATCATCATCACCTCCTCCACCACCATCATCATCATCATCATCATCATCATCTTCATCATCATCACCTTAGAAACCTACCCCATGCCCAACTGAATATTCTCCATTAGTTACATGTACTCACATTCATATTTTCTTTCTGATTTCTGAACGTGATTTCTTATCAGCCACATTCCTGAAACAACAACGTGACTGTGAGTTGGTTCCAATGCTAAATGTTGATAATTTACAGGTGCAAAAAGGGAAAGGGCAAACAATGTTTTTGCCAACTTCAGACTTTCCCCAGCAGCTGATGCCATTTTTTCTAACATGATCATTACTGAGCTGCGCTTTACCTGTTGTACGTGGAACTGTTCCCCTTGGGGTAGTACCGCTCAAGCGTAAAATATTCCTCAAAGTGACGCGGAAGCCTCGCGCATCATCTTTTGCATGCGTGATTGACTTAACTTTTGGAACGTAAGCTAGATGTACCTTGGGTGGTTTGTATTTTGTGATTTTTCTGTTTGTCTTAGAAAAGGACCATTCATACAAGTATTTGTTATGTAAGAAGCGTCTTTTGCAGACTGATTCCAAATCGGTGACTCGAGAGACCTGACGCTTCATCACTTGTGTGCTTGCCTGACTAGGCACTGAATGTCAATGCAGTTTCTTGTTTTGTTGTTGTTTTTAGTGACTTTGTTTTGCAGTTGGCACTAATCGTGTGTGTAGTCCTATTTTGCATAAAGAGAATCTTTTTTTTTGTCTGCTTTCAGTATTGATTACTTTGTAGAGTTGATTTCTCTCAGTCATTATGTTATTTCATTGATTTCTGATCAAATTTGTTTTCACCAGGGGGGGCGTTTCACAAAACGTGTCATCAGCGCTTGACAAATGATAGTTTTTTATAAGCTACTGAAATCCTTGCTTCTGATTGGTTATCAGCAGAATTGTCACTGATTTTTGTGATTTATCATTGAAAAAAAGCTTTGTGAAATGGGTCCCTGTTCAGGCATTTTCTTTAATTTAATTGTTTTAAATATGCATGTACATGCCAGGTTATAATGTAAAATCATTTATGTATGTATATTAGTGATGCTGCATGAATGGTAAGAATTCTTCATTTATCTGATGGAGATGGTAAACTACTCAGAAAGAAATGTTACCATCTTTCTTGAATTTTTCTTGAAAATCATTCAAGGAAAATCCAACCCAAATAGACAATTACATGTACTCTGAAAGAAAGCAGAAAAATCAGAGAAGCAGGCTGATGAAAGTATCAATTAAACCTGACTAAATATAAGAAAGTTATGAATTTTTGCAAATTGGTAAGAATTCTTCATTTATCTGATGAAGTTGGTAAAGTACCGGGTAAGAAATGTTACCATCTTTCTTTAACTTTTCTTGAAGATCATTCAAGGGAAATCCAACCTTAACAGACAACTACTCTGAAAGAAAGCAGACAAAAAATCAAAGAAGCAGACTGGTGAAAGTATCAATTAAATCTGACTAAAAAATTCATGTCTCAGGAGGGTCTATTCTTTTTAGAAGACCTATAATAATTTAGTATCCATAATATAATATTTATCAAGTAGTGCCCAAAGGGAGAAGGCACTTACAAGAAAATTACATATAGAGGGGGATAGAGCTTTTTTTTAGTAAATCTGATTTGCGGTAGATTTTCATTATACTTCATTATACATTTCCTTACAATTTATCTCTTACATGACATATTATACTATATTAATTTTAGCAAATACAATATTTTCATACATCATTTTTTCATTCTCTTATTCTCTTACCCTCTCTCTCTCCCCTCCCACAGATACCAACAACCACAGTAAGGTTGGAAGGAGTGTCTCCTGCTACTCCGCCCCTAAGATACGGGTCACCAATCACGACAGAGATTCTACGGACGACGGAAATATCTCCTCAGAGTAAGTCACTGACATTTCATTTTCATAAAATATTCAGCATTTTTCTCTTTTTTTAAAATTTATTTCTTTCTTACTTTTAACTGCTGCTGATGATTGATGAGAAGTTAATCATGTGAAAATTTGATGAGGGAGTGTTCTCATTAATAATGTAGAATATGTGCATTTATGTAACATGTGTGTTGCCATAGAAAGGGAGAAAGAGAGAGAAAGAGAGAAAGAGGGAGGGAGGGAGGGAGGGAGGGAGGGAGGGAGGGAGGGAGGAGGAGGAGCTAGGAGGGAGATAGGGACGGAGGGGAGGAAGGGAGGGAGAGAGAGAGAAACAAAAATCCAGACTCTGGCAGAAAAATTGAAAACCCAATAAAACAGAAAGAAAAGCTAATGAATGAATGAAATGTGTTTGATTTGGTCAAACCATGACATCAGCAGAAATGAGCTGAGGCCTGTTTTTTCAAGATAAGGCTCATATCCTTGACATTGCACTTATCATGGGAGAAATGAGTACAGTCTTTCTTATGTTTGAGTCAGCGGGTCATTCAACCAATGGGATACTAGTTTCCTGAGAGCGCACTGTTGAAGTCCCTCTTGGACAATAAACATGTCAGCTCTCCTTTTTTTTGCCAGTGCATCTTCATTAGAGGTAGTTTACAAGCACAGACCCTTGTCAGCCCTGGTAAGGGAACAAAGTGTCTTGATTGTGAGACTATGCAGACTGCATGGTCTATTTGCACCTTGTAGGCTTTGTACTGTAGCTGCTCCTGACATAGCCAGAGACTGACAGAGTTAGGCTCGACTCAAGACTTTATGGATTTTGTTCAAGTGTCAAATCAGAGTCTGTGCCCGCAGGCAGACTAAGCATTAGAAATCTTGAACTGAAAATGTCAGACCAAACTGCGGAGAGGTCTAGTGGTAAAGCCTACAGGTGTTACCTGTGGTCATTTGGATAAGTCACCACACCATATGCATGGATCACAAGGTACAGGGTTCAAATCCCTGCCACAGCTTAACATCCACTTGCATTTGTTGCAAGATACTCTTCATTTGCTCTATGTTTTACTCATAAGTGTTATAGGTGTCATAAGTGGATAGCTAGAATTAAGGACCATTCTTTGAAATGCACTGTGCACTGATAAAAGTTGCTTGAAAACATTTTCCAAATCACTTTGGAAGAGCATCGATAGGCATAATACTCTACATACAAAACAGAATAGTCTTCTTCACAAGAAAGTCTAGCAGGAGTTGAAAGATCCCTGCTCGCTCGCAAAAGGAATTTACATGTGCTGCAGACCATACAAATCCAAGATATAGTTGAGTGCATCTGAAAGACCAAATAATCGGCTATTACATTAACTAATCTAAAGGTTGCAAGGGGTAATAGCTTTTTTATAAAGGTAAAGACCAGTATTGGAAACGCCCCTATTTCAAAAAATGAAATGGAAGCTCTCATTACCAATCATGTGAAAGAATATGTTTTGACTAATGCATGATGATAACAAATTTGCCGGGAAACCGCCTACTAATTCATATATTTGGTAAATTTGTTTCTCTCATGGTCTGTGAGAGATATAGGGTAGTCCCATATACATCTTTCTGTGTATAGTGCTTGTAACTTTACGAAGAATGGGCCAAATTTCTTATCATTTTGATGATTCCAGAACCTTGCAGATGCTAGATGCTAGATGATCAACCTTTTCTGATCGATTCCACAACGTTTCTTTCACAATGCAATCGCATGACCATAACTGGTCTTTACCTTTAAGCCTTTCTCCTTTTTGGCACACTGGAATTAAGCAGTGTAAGGGGAAGTCTGACATGCCTAAAAATATTTGGGGGATGTCCCATAATATTCCCTTTCTTAAGAAAGAGAAGAGAAGAAAATAGGATGATAAAAAGGAAAGAGTGAAGTTAGAATGTAGATAGATGTGGGGAGGAGAAGGAGTTCCTATATGTAACATTGTTGGTGCCTGAAAAAAGACAATGTTAATTAAGATATTTGTTATGTAGACTTAATTTGATTAGTAGAATAAAGCAGCATTTGATCGGCGTAGCACTCATCTGTTTGAAAGGTTATGTTTCAATTAAGAGACACAATTCAATTCTCCCTCCCCCTCGAGATTTGAAGGCAACCGGGGGTAAGTTTCCGGTGGGTCACAGTTTCTCTGAGAGACCTGGGGGTGTTTCACAAAGATCCTAAGTTTAACTTATCCCTAAGTTGGACTTAACAATTATGGAAAGCTGTTAGCACCTATTTTTTTTGTAAAAGTTGTTTTTAAATGGCATAAAATGTTGATTCAAATCATTCATATTTTCTATTAACAAGGAGATGTCATGTTCTTGATGTGGAAATTATAAAAAGTCTAAAACACTTGAATTTTCACTTTTGAATATATTTCATTTTAAGGCTACAAATGGCTCTCCATAATTTTTAAGTCTAACTTTGAGTTAAGTTTGACTTAGGATCTTTGTGAAACACCCCCAGTAAATATACACACATGGGTGATAGCTTGAACTATATTAACCAAATTTGTGTTAACGAATTATGATGCAACGCACTTGGAAACGGAGGAGTGTGTTGCTTTAAGATCTGAGATGCTCCAAGCAGGGACTTGTAATAGATGTCTCAGCGCCAAGCATTCTTGGCTTGCCCTGCCTGGCACACAGAGAAGCTAGTGAGAATGGTAGATACATTCACTCATCATCTTAAACGACATCAATTATTCAATCAAGTTGGAGTCTGATACCGGCTACTCTAGATTAGTCTAGTCTCTACTCAGTACATCCAGACTTGTAATTGTCGGTCAACATACGAAGGCACCTACTACATTACCCTATAGCAGTATTCACTTTAGGAGTTGCTTTTCTTAGTTCTATCAAGGAGCTACCGAAAAGCACTCATTGGTTCTATGACAGAATTTCTAGCTTCTTGAACCTGTACTGTATATATCCTACTTACAGGCCAAACAAATGAAAAGGTTAAAGGTAATACAAAGTTTTGGTATGGGGTCATGAATTTGGTTCAAGTGAACATAGTGGAAGCATATACGATCCAACAATATTCAGTGATCGTTGTCGCGGTCGAAATGGACTCTATAAAGTTATGAAATTGTTAATAATAAACACTTTATGTTGAATAGCTCCCTGTCAAGGTCAAGATATTAATTAAGCTATAAAACAATGTTTATTGACTAAAATCGACCGATTAGCTATTCCCATTCGGGAATTATATGCCACCACTACATACTCTGAGATTTTCATGGTCGCAGCTACCATTGTACAGCCATAGGAGCTATTTGAAATTCATCAAAATTTACTGGGAGCACCGGTAAATCTTTATATTCAACTTTTCTTGAAAGCAGAAGTGTTTTAGGGGCTAAATTTCTAGTGTTTTTAATACATGCACAGGGGCATCCAAATATATCAAAATTGTAAAGAATCACTTTCCACCCATTTTTCAAAATACTCCAATACTTTGTAATGCCTTTAAATTCCACCGGCATTTGTAAGATAGTACTTTTTCATTTGTTGACACTTTGTGTTCAATTGATGGCCACTCCAAAAGTTATGATTTTGTTTCGTATTTTTAATCTACTTTTGCTCAATTTTTCACTCATCTGTTTCTCTCATTTTCCTGCTTTTATCAGGATGGACTTCCCCTTTTAATCCGAGGCGGGTATAAAATCATTCTACTTCAGGGAAGTCACCACCATTTTGCTTTCGGAGGATGTGATGAGGGTGGTAGAGGTCACCAAACTTTGAGACCACCTCCCACAAAGTCAAAACTATGTTGGAAAGATAATCTAATATGTCTCACTTTGGCAGATTTTAAAGACACTACTCAGAATAATTTTGGAGACAGGGAAAAACAAATCAGTCCAAATTGTGTTCAGACCGCAGGATTACCAGAATAAAAACTCGGGTGTAGATGATAACTTTCAAAAATTTAAAGGAGACAAACATCCTGTTTAGCACACAAAATAAATACCGGTACCATTTGCCAAGAAGCTCCCCCAATGTTTCTTTCTAATCATCTTAAGAGGGTCATACATGTATGCTTATTTCTTTTCTTTAATCATCTGTACATGATACCTTTAACTGTCTGAATATGGATGGAATTAAATTTAGTTCAACGATACCTGAACATTCCCCTGTAAAATTTTGGAAAAGTATAAAACAGTCTACAAAGTCTTAAGACAAACATGGCAAAGAAAGCAGTACACAGTTTAAAAATTATTAGGCAGGAAAGGGAAAATGCACATTAATAAAGATGACCTTTTTATGAGGACTGTTCAAGAAAACATGTACATAATTTCCTTATATTATTTTCATAACAAGATATCGGTTGTCACACGTCAAGATATCAGTCTTGTTTACTTATGTGCCATGATAATTTTTTTTTTAATGCTCAGTGTTATTACAATTGTTTTTGACTTAACATTATGTCTTCTTTGAAAAGTAGTTTATTGCTCAGGAAACTTTGTTAAATGATGAAATCTATAATACCTACAGTATTCATTAAAGTGTATCATAAATACCGTTTTTCTGTAATGGCTGTATCTAATTATCCTATCTTGGGAGAGACTGATCTTGCGTAGCTATAGTGTCCGTATACAACATATAGTCTGTCTATTAATGAAATATTACACCTTATAACATGTATCTGGCTATCTGTCCATGTACATGCAAATGCAAGAGTTTTATATGAGGCAAACACCATCCATCAATTTGTGAACTGGTCTCTGTATTGTGGATCAATATTTTACTTGTAATTATTGGAAATTGTCCAAATTTTGATGGTTATTGGTAAGATGTTGTCCACAGTTTCCATAGCAACTGCCTTCTTTGGCATTCACTTTGTGCCTTGAGTGTGTACTTTTTATTGAAACAGAAACATGGAGAGAGAGAGAGAGAGAGAGAGAGAGAGATGGAGAGAGAAAAAAAGGAGAAAGAGAGACAGAGAAAGGCAGAGAAAAGAGAGTGAGAGAGAGGGAGAGAGAGAGAGAGATAGAAAGAGAGAGAGAGAGAGAGAAAGGCAGAGAGAAAGAGAGAGAGAGAGGGGGGGGGGGGCAGAGCTTTTTCAGTGAATCTGATTTGCAGCAGATTCGCATTATACTTTTCCATACAATTTATCTCTTATATAACCGATTATACTAGATTACTTTTAGCAGGCCAGGATTTGTGATTTAATCTCAACCGATTTAACCTCACTAAAAATGCAATTTAACCCAGCATTTTTAGTCATATTTATTTAGTTGTAAAAATATTTTAAATAGTCACGGTCGATTTTTACCATCCCTTCAGCCAGATATCCTGTTTCTAAATACCAGACATCAGGGTTAGCTTTAAATTTTACCATGAGAACTTCCTCTAACACTCATTGATAAAGTACTTGAACCTGTGTTTACAAAATGATTCTAAATTATACCCATTACTAGTACTCTATTTACATGGGGTTTGGTCATTTGAAATTGCAGTTTGATTCTCTTCCTCATTCAGGCCATATTGACTTTGTATTTTTTGTTTTCATTAAAAAAACTGAATTTATCATTACTGGTTTTGATGGTCAATGCTGCCATTGGCATGCACTCAAGTGGGGATGTAGTTTGCTCTTCAACTTTATAAAGGAGAGAGAGCTAGAGAGAAAGAGAGAGAGAGAGAGAGAAAGAAAGAGCAAGAAAGAGAGAAAGAAAAAAAGAGGGAGAGAGAGAGAGAGAGAGGTAGGGAGAAAGGTAGAGAGAGAGGGAAAGAGAGAGATAGATAGATAGATAGATAAAATGATAGAGAGAGATAGAGAGAGAGGGGTAGAGAGAGGGAGAGAGATAAAGAGGGAGAGAGATAAAGAGATAGAAAGAGGGAGAGAGAAAGAGATAGAGAGAGAGAGAGAGAGAGAGAGAGAATACTAGTTGTCTCCATATTTCTGCCACTCATTGCACTCAGCAAGATCCGGGGCAGGCTTTTTATGTGGTTGCACAATACACAGTCTTTTTTAAGCTTTTGAGGACATACCTCTGTATTTTGTCAGTGGGCGATGCTTTTGTAGTGTAGCACCCTTGTTAGATTGCCAGAAAGTGCAAGGAATACCACCCCCTTGTGTTGTAGATGGTCATGACTAGATGTCACAGAACCACTTGTGTAGGACTATTGCAAAACTTGTCAAACAAAGTTATTGAACCAGATCACTGTAATTCACTGGTTGTGGAGTGCCGAAACGGATCTCGATCGACATAGAACGCCGACATCCTGCAACTGCATGTTTATTAGGGGAATTTGGAAACGGGAGGATTCAAAACTATCGATAAATGATATCATTTTAGTTCTAATCAACATGTTGATCTTGGAGTTGTTCACTTTGAAATGCAGCTGATCTGAGCACTGTGGATATACGAGGTTCTACTTTCTGAAGGAGCTAAATTTGGACACATGTGTCGTAGGCTTTGGGACTGAAACTAAAACTAAATCAATAGAATATATACATGCCCTGAAAGAGCAGCTTCAGGTATACCCATTTCTCTTGTTGAAGAGTATCAAGTGTTACAAGTACATATACATTTACTTTGTTTGTAATTGCCAGGAATGAATGATCGATTGGATAATACTGTATTATGTTGGTCAACTTGAGGAGTTGAAGGACGTTCCTTGCTTGGAATACATGTGACTTTTGCATCGATGAGAATTGATTCTTTGAAAACATTAATTATTTCAATTGTGACTGCCTTTGAATCACTGAATAATTACTGAAGCAACAAGCAGTCTTCACTTTTTGTAAAGCTATCTCACAAAAAGGTTGGAGTCCCCGTTGAAACAATCGGGACCAGATTAAACTTGGATCATTTTGATCCTCATCGTGATATCTGCATTTGAATCACTGAATAATTACTGAAGCAACAAGCAGTCTTCTCTTTTGGAGAGCTATCTCACAAAAAAAGTTTGAGTCACCCGTTGAAACAATCGGGATCAGATTAAACTTGGATCATTTTGATCCTTATCGGATGGATTTATGAGGGATTAAAATCATGTCTGGATCATACACTTTCAATCATAATGTGACCATCGTCCACGAAGAGCCGTCGACGCCACCGCCCGTGCCCCCCAAGGGTAGAAGACACAGCTGCGATCAGACTGCTCAAGACAAGTGCAGCGGACATTGCGCTGTCCTACCTGGTGTCTCTGAAGAGTAAGTACAAAGCTTATGAATTTAATGACCCCTGATTTATTTTCACTTAACTCTTTAGATTATGTGTTAATTCTTATATGCGTTCACTGGGAGGCAATGCATTGGGATTATTAAATCGAATTGACCCAAACCCTGTGTATTTGTGCGATTGACCATAAAAGGACTGGGTTGTATTTACAGAAAAGGGTAAAAATTAACGCGATATCCAACCACAGAGGAATGTTCATTTGTTATTCTATAAGAAATGGTCAGTGTTTCAAAGAGTTTTGAATGGGAACTCTGGCCAAAGAACAGAATATCGATCGATGATCATCGTTGGTCACTTTTTCATCTTCAAAAGTACGGTGGTTTTCTCAACCAATTGAAACACTTGTTATATCACAGTGAAGGCAATAATCTCAAATATTTGATTCTTTTTGACCCGGTGGAATTTGATACTCCAAGAAGAATCAATTTAACACTAAAATCAGAAATATATGACCACTTTATTACGGTAAAACCCCTTACATTTTATGAGCTGTAAAGGCAGCTTTTTTTTACCGACATCGCTACCACTGCTACAATGTACTTTCTGAGTAAAGTGCAAAGAGCGATTTCCAGTTTCTGTACAAAAGTATCATCACGGGACATTGTATGAGCAGCTGATAGCAGTATACATAGATCTGAAATAGTGTCTGTCAAATAACCTGCTTTCAAAGCTGATGTGAAGTTCTGAGTGGACAATTTTATTTTCCCAAATAGCGGGATATTTTGGAAACAAGACCATGATTTCTCAGGATATTTTCTCGGTCAAATATCCCACTAACTGCAACTGCAGGCTGTTGAAGATGCAACTTAATTAACTGGTTAATTTGCGATCGGGATAGTTAAGATAGCGGGTTATTTGGCAAACTTGAGCTGATGAAGTCAGGACTTGTGAAAAAAACTGAAGTCCTAGCATGTAACTTTTGTTTTTGTTTTGTTGGAATGGGCTTAGATCGGTCTTCACCTTGCCTCAGACCATCTCATAACAAATGCTCCAAATGACAGTTAAAACTCGATGTCTACCATTCATGTCTACTATAGATCAGTGACCATTGATATATATATATATATTTTGGGTAGAGATGGTTTTAAGTCTGTTGTGAAACTCGGCCTCAGATCACAGAATAACGAATGCATGAAAGTGCCTTGACCTCAGGGGGTGAGCTTTCATAGTACACGGTAGAATGAGCCAGAAAGATATGTTTGTTTTTGTGGTGAGAGTGTAAATAAGAAAAATGAAAAATTCCCTGGAGCTTGCTGGGAAAGAGGTAGTAATTTGACTGCACTGAATATATGGAGTGTTTTCTTGTACTTTTGAAAAGGAGAAAGGAAATTGAAACAAACATATTCATACTTATTCTGGAATGTTGAAAAGTATTTTCAAGCAAAAATATATACCGGTAAAACAAACAGCTCGTGAATATTTCCTCCTTGATGTTAGAAGCTTTTCTTTTCACTTTTGCTTTTGTTTGGCAAATAGTTATTTAATTTCAAAGTGAACAAATGTATTGAAGCTCTCTTTTAACATCATTATCAATGTCATTAAAGGTAATACAAAGTTTTGGGAAATTTTGGAAATTGGGTGGATAGTGATTCTTTACAATTTGGATATATTTGGATGCCCCTGTGGATGTATTATAAGCACTAGAAAATTTAGCCTCTAAAACACTTCTGCTTTCGAGAAAAATTGAATATAAAAATTTACTGGTGCTCCCGGTAAATTTAGATAAATTTCAAATAGCGCCTACGGCCGTACAATGGTAGCTGTGACCATGAAACTCTCAGAATATGTAGATGTGATATATAACTTCAAAACGAGAATAGCAAATTGGTCGATTTTAGTCAATAAACATTGTTTTATAGCTTAATTAATATCTTGACCTTGAGAGGGAGCTATACAACAAAAAGAGTGTATTATTTACAATTTCATAACTTTAGACTCGATTTCAACCGCGACAACGATCACTGAATACTGAAGGATCGCATAGGCTTCCAATATGTTCATTTGAACCAAATTCATGACCCAATACTAAAACTTTGTATTACCTTTAAACAATCATTTTGGCCCAAAACATTCCAATAGATTGTATTTAAAAAAAAAATTATATTTGCTGAAAGGATCTTCAAAACTATTATTAGTTACTTATTTTGATTTGTAAACAAATACTTTTTTCTTCCTGAAAATCACAATGATATCTGCTGACATATGTAGGCCACTATTATACTATGTAATATCGAAAACTTGCAAACTAGTGGGCAAATCCACATTCTTGTTACACAATGAATGTGTGTGGTAAAATAAACCAATCAGATGAATTATTGTAAATTCCTTTAATTGATTGGTGTTGAATTGCCACCACGCATTTGAATGAAATGCTTATTGAAAGCAGTGATGAATCACCACCACCAACACGAAGTGCTAATATTGGTGTATGCCTGGATAACAGCTCTATGATATTTATTCACACCTACATGTGCATGCATGTAAATTGCACATTTTTATCAAATTATGTCGATGGCAAAAAGAAATACGCTTTGGTCGATATGGGCAACACACAGTCCAACAAAGCCAGCCAGCCTCAGTGATGTATTCGCCTTGCTGGTGTGTGTAACTGTGTGCCAATAATTACATCAATGGAGTGAAAAATAGATTAAAGTTGTCATTGAATGGTTAGGGGTGATTATGTTACAACCCTTTTTTGATTCTCTATGGATCATCATAAAGGCTTGAAAGATAGAGGGGGAACTGTTCCTGCGTGGTGTAGGCTTGAAACTCAGACCCTATTGCATAATTTGTCAAAATAGTCAATTTGTATTATTATACCCATGTGTCCAAAAAATGTCATAACTTACAGATTATTTCCATAATATTTATGTTTGTTGTGTCCCTTCTGAATCCATATCCATCATTATAAATGCTGAAAGATTAATGGGATATACTTCTGTAGGATATAGGCTTGAAATACAGACCCTTTTAAGTTTTACCTAACAATTTTTAGATTGGTCAGTTGTTGCAACAGACACGCACATAATTTCGCACCCTACATTTTTTTTCTAGTGAATAGCTTATTATTTTACCCCATACTATGTACATATTGTTATATACATTTGGGAAAGAGAGAGAGAGAGAGAGAGAGAGAGATAGAGGGGATATCGTTGGAGGTATTAGGTACATTAGATACAGTCCCTACTAACAATTTTGTTGTTCTAATGGTCAAATACAAGTATACATGTACATATGTCCACAGTTAGTTAAAGCTCACATATTATTAGTATTGCATTTCTATTTACTGTCTGTGATATACATCTGCATACACGGCATACCTTCTTGTTCGCGATACTCGGTATAAAGCTTTCGTAAGAATAGAAGATCAACAAATTTAGTTTGGGTTACAAAGTCCAATATAAAAGTCGTGAGAAAGGTAATTTCAGCTGAATAGGGTCACTCAATTGTATGGCTGAATACATTGTTAAAATTCTTAACTTCTGAATAATATAAAAAAAGGATTATCAGTTTAATATTGTCATTGCACAGCACTCTCTTCACCTGCTCTTTTTTCCTGTCTCCTCTCCTCCTTTTGTAAGGCCGGTATCATTTCAAGCTCTGCTTACGATATCGGTCTTCTGCATTCTCCCCCTTTTCTTTCTTTTCAAATACGATTAATTGTACTATTGATTATTTATATTTATTCATTTGTGAATTACTACTTGTATTACTTATCATTATATTGCTAAAATGTATTCATTGTTATTTTTGTTATTGTTTATGGAAAATGCAGAAATAAAACTTGAAACTGATGTGATATTAATTCCAGCCTTGTATAGCTCAAAGAACATGTGTAAATAAGCACGTTCCTTGAATTTGTATTAAAGATAAAGCTTAATGCATCATTCTGGTATGAAATTTGAGAAAGCGAGAAAAGACACTTCACCTACGGTATTCAGTTTGGAGAAATGTTTGCATTTACATTTCATAGAATTTTGTGATATTGTATAAGTATCTCATAATTGTATACTGATTAAATTGTATCAAATTAGAATTGTGCTTAATATTGATTACTGACGGGGCTACCCTGTTTAAATAATCGGAATAAACAAATGAACGATGTTATTCAATGATTCTTAATAATTTTTCTAAAGTGCACAAAGTTATGTCAATTTAAACAGATTTAGATCTGGCAATTAAAATAGAACATTTTCATTTTCTATGGCGAATTGACAATATAAATGAGGAGAGATGCCTGTTTTTATTTACTGGGAGAGGGTGTTTTTTTTCTTCATATCATCATCATCGTCACCATCATCATGATTTATTTATCAGTTTCAATACATGTATGTGTAAGAATAAACATCTGTAAACAATGTACAAAGGAGTTAATACAATAACCCAGTCATTTTATAGACATTTTGTGCATGATTGTCATCATGATTGGCTTTATACTGCATCTGTATATCATCTCCTTAAATCTTGTAGTGGCATAGAGAGTTTATACCCCCTTCTAGCTAGAGATTGCCCCCTTCTAGCTGGAGTTTACCCCCTTCTAGCTAGAGTTTACCCCCTTCTAGCTAGAGTTTACCCCCTTCTAGCTAGAATTTACCCCCTTCTAGCTAGAGTTTACCCCCTTCTAGCTAGAATTCACCCCTTCTAGCTAGAGATTGCCCCCTTCTAGCTAGAGTTTACCCCCTTCTAGCTAGAGTTTACCCCCTTCTTGCTAGAGTTTACCCCCTTCTAGCCTTCTATCACTACTACTCGAGTCTGCATAGAGTCTGAGGGTTGAGACTAACTATACACTTGGGGCTCGTTCCCTTGACCCTGGTCGTGTGTATGAACTCGACCTTTGACTGTAATGGAAACCCACCATGGTATGGGGCATGGGGTGGCCTACCTCGTAAAGGGGGGGGGGGGGGGAGTGTTACCACTCTCCAGCTGGTAACGTTGTTCAATCACATTTCATCATTAGGAACGCTAGACAATGAATGACGTGGATAGATTTCTTTGTGAGAATCACATTTTCTTTCATTCAAGAGAAGAATATATTTATTTTAGTTTGTTAGTATTAAACGTGTGATATATATTTCAGAATTTTATTTCAAGAATTTAATATCTATAGAAGATTTCTAGATTGTTCATTCAAATTTTTCATTTTCAAGAAATCATTTTCAAGATTCTCTTTTTTTAAAGCCTTCAATTGTGAATAGAGTTTAAATGTAACTATCTGATCTGACTTTCACTCCTGAGACATTTCCTTTTTTTAAAATAGTCATACATAAAAGGATAGGATTAGGGTTGGCATTGGGGATTTAGCTAAGGTTTACGCTCATTAGTAGGGATAGGATAAGTTGTAGTGTCAGTAGTGCATGGTTGAAGCTCCCTGGTTGAAGCTAGGACTTTGATTAGTGTAAGAACATTCCCACGGACCAATAACTTATAAGTCTGCTGGAAGCCAGAAGGGCATCAACTCCTTTTAGTACTTTAACATACAGTCAATGCCCTTAACTGACAAATTCTTGCCAGAGTATTTTTGTAGAATCTTGATAAGATACTATTTAAATCCAATCCTTATTATTAATCTGTATTAAAGTGAGCTCATGTGAATGCAGCCATTCAGGTTATAGCGTGAATACTCTATGTTTGAACGCACCATGATATTATTTTCACATTCATATCTCGGCTTTTGCTCAAGTGTGGATTTACAGGTGGAAGTATTTCCTAAAGCCACTCTTGTTTTGCTTGTGGGCTTGTATTTATAATCCGATGGGAATCGGTGAGAAAATCAGAATATGGGTCCACGCATGCAGGCCCTATACTGAGTGAGATGCTTGCAAATATACAAATGTAGTTAAAGGAAACCTCTACCCAAGAAATAACTTTACTTACTCTGAGAGATTTATTATATCCTTACCCATTAATCTCAAGATTCCCCACCAATGTGTAAGAGGGAGGCATAAAGCAAGAATAATGTACAGTTTCTCAGCACGTCATGGGCATTGCCATTTTCGCATAATGTGACATACTACATGTATATGTGAAGTTTTTTATCAAGTGAATTTATTCAAATTTATGGATGCTTCTTTCCCAGGTGTATGTTGTGATGAAGTATATCATTCACCTGCTATTATCCTTTGCACAACAATTGCCAGAATAGAACGCAAATTACATAAATAAGTTGGTTGTTTTGTGGGGTGATGGTTTCTCATATTAAAATGAAATAGATTTGTTGACTGCTTTATTTTATTATTTTTAAATGAATTAGTTACAATTGTTCCCCCGTTATATATCTTTCACCTAATTTACTTCCAATCTTCTCAGATAAGATTTTTCCTCGTTGAAAAGTATAGGTTTTGTTATTGATATAAAAAAAGTCTTTCCAACTAAACCTTGGTGTATGGTACATGTACAACTTCAACTTGTACGTCACATTTTCAAGAAAATGGCTTCGCCCATGTCATGCTAAAAGGCATCACACATCATGCCAAGAATATCTTCATTTATATATCTCTTGTACATTTCCGGAAGGAATATTGTACATCAGAGGGCAGTATTATTTGTACTTGTTTATATCTAAATTTTGTTGAAATGCTTTTTAAAACTGCGGCTTGTAAAACTTGCAATGTAATTTAGCTTTCGGGCTACCATTTTGCAGTTGTTCTATTAAAACCATTCTACTACTACTACTAGGAATACATCTCATTTTTCAGAATATCTACACGTCTTTAGGGTGAGGCTTCCATACATATAAATTGATGCTCTCAAGGGTCATATTAAAATATCGGCTTTAAAACATAATAATGATCTCATAGGCCCATGTTATCGAAAGTTAAACCTGTCTCCACTACACTGATTTATAGAAGGCCGAATGTCAACTCCTAAATTAAATATTAAGGGTTAGGGTGCAATGGAGTTCTTAGTATCAGATTTTTTTCAAGTGATATTAATACAAGATCCAGGGTCAAATTCAGATATTCTTCTGGTATAAGGAGCTGTGGAGCTGGAGCATATTTCGTACATTTCGACATTATTCACAGACAAACCTGTTGGCTTGTCCAATGGCCATTCTTACAGGGAATGGCACTGAGTGACCTCTGTGGTTTGCTGACCTATATTGTGTACCAGCCTGCATCTTTTACAATGCTTGAGCACTGGGTTTTGAATCCCTTTTCATAAATTTTTACCAAGATTTATTATTTTCAATGGTTATTGTTGTGTTGTAGTGAGGACAATAATAATCTGCCCTCAATGGGCTCTTGGAATGATGAAAGTTAAAGGTACTATTTTACTTTTGAAATTAAATGTTGAAAAATTAGCCCTCCCCCCTCCCAATAAGGGACAGCACAATTGTGGATGGTGACAATGTTGTGGTATTCTCAGAAATTACTCCAGTAGATGATGATATCTTTCACCTTAAAGCCAGATATAGTTATGACATGAAGCTTTTGCACATTTTATAAAGTCAATATTGTGGTCAGTTGTGACTTGATCGTTTGGTGGCATAAAATTGTCATGAGTCTAAACTGCTTGTGAAATTTGGTTTGGTTTGATAATATATGGTTTTGAAAATGAATGTGAAATTCCTTACTATTATCACTTGTAGTATAAATGGCAAATTGATAAACAAACGATACAACTACCGGTACTTCCAAAACTAAGTGCCTGATGCCCAGGGGCTCCCAAACTTTTCTGAAAAAACCCCAAATGTTAAGGTTTAAAGAGTGGGCCCATCCAGACAGACTCTAACCTTTTCAATTAGAATCCACAATGAAGAAATGTCACAATATTGACTAATACCTTTAAAGAGGAATGCAATGCAAAAGGGGTTTCCCCTTTTCAAGAGCTACTTTGTAATCATCGTGGGGTTGAATTCTAAAGGTGCGTCAAAATTGCAGGCTACAAATGTGGAATGGAGGAGTATGTGTTCACCTATGTTTACATTTCCAAATGGAAATGAACATGGATGAATAGTGAATTGCTTGATCAAATACATATTGGAAATTTTCTAGCAAAATGGTTGTGTGTGTGTGTATGGTGAAGGAAGAGAGAGAGGAAGGAGGAGGTAATACAGCAATAATGACAGAGAAGGGAGAGATGGAGAGAGATAGATAGAGAGAGAGAGAGAGAGAGAGAGAGAGAGAGAGTAGTACAAAGGTAGAAAGAGAGAGAGAGAGAGGGAGAGGGGAAATTTAAGGGAGAGAGAAATAGAGGGCAGAAAAATCAAGGAGTTCATAAAAGTGTGAAAATATGAGTGAAAAGAAAAAGGAAAACAAAAGTGGGTAGTGTAGGGATTCATGCAATCATGATAGTCTAGACGTCTTTGAACCACTTGAATGGTTTCTCATATACGTCAGCATCTATCAAAATTACTTGAATGTTTTCTAAGAGATATCATTTCCTTCCTTGTTGCTCCGATGACTCAAAGATACTCTTGAAATTAAGGAGAATGAAGAATATGTCCTTTTTTAACTGTCTTCTTGTGTATCTCACATAATCTGAAAAAGAGTCTGGAGTTACAGTGTAGTAAAACTGTGGTGTTAAACTGTGATGCAGTGACCACAGTGATGTCACACTTCTTCACAGAGTAAAAAATCTATGGAGCACGATTCCAAACCATCTAAAGAATCAACCTTCCTTAAATAGTTTTAAACGTTCCTTCCGATTGTTTTTATCAAATTTGTACTCAATAACCTGAATATCATAGTATATATATATATATATGTTATTTTTTTTTGTATAATGTTTTCCTTTTCCGTTTTACTGTTTCTACCTGCTTTCTTTTTCTTCTTAATGTTATGTTAATTACGTATTTGTTTAGGGGTCAACGTTTAACAAGGCTAAATGCTCTTTTTTGTTGACCCCTCATTCGACATAAATTTTCTTTCTTAACTAATTTCCTTGTTAATTTTATTGTATTCATATTATCTGTAATGTTACCCTTCTACATGTATTTATATATTTCTCTCTTTTTTTTTTTAGTACTCTGTATGTATTGTATATGTTTTTTATGAAGAATGAAATAAATACCATACCATACCATACCAAGTGTGTTGGAACGCACTATTTCCACTCAGTCAAGACTCCTGAATGTCTTCTCAACAGTCTGTGATCACACTATGACATACGCAGTAATTTAATAGACAGATTGCTTCACAGTGTGGAAAGTGTAAACACACTTTTTTATATTGTAAGAAGATGTCCCAAATCCAGGCTTCTCTTTTTAACTGTTGTTTATACTGTAATTTTATCTTTAGACACAGTGTAGCCTACCACACTGCAAAGTGTGCACACAGTTTTTCATGAAGTAGAACAGTGTTCCAAGTACAGTTGTATACATTATGAAAGGAGTGTATGACAATGCCCTTAATACATGTTACCACGATACTGGTAAACACACACACTGTGTTTATAAACGCAGTTTACCACACTTTCGAAAGTGGAATCACAGTGTTTTACATGTATCAAACTTTGTGGCAGTGTGGTCACAGTATATTCTCGACAGTGTTTATCACACAGTACACTTGACTCACAGTGTGGACAGTTTAGTGATGTCTGAACTATGAGATCATACAAGAATTTGGACTCCAGTTGTAGAGCAAAGTTTCTGTATATCCAATCATACAGTCTGTGGCCACATTGTGGTGATACTGGTAAATACACACTGTTAGTTTGTTTATACCCAACGTGTACCACACTGTGAACCGCGGAAACACAGTATTTTGCATGAATTGGTCTTTATGGTAGTGTTGTTGCAGTATGTTCTTGGGAATGTGCAATACACTGTATACTTGACTCACAGTGTGGACAGTTTAGTGATGTCTGAACTATAAGACTATACAAGGATTTGGACTCCAGTTGCATAGCGCAGTTTCTGTATATTGTATCATACCGTCTGTGGCCACACTGTGGTGATACTGGTAAATACACACTGTTAGTTTGTTTATACCCAACGTGTACCACACTGTGAACTGCGGAAACACAGTATTTTGCATGAATTGGTCTTTATGGTAGTGTTGTTACATTATGTTCTCGGCAATGTGTGTTACAAAGTTGACTCACAATGTGGAAAGTGTGCTAAAGTGTGAACTGAACTATGGGACTATAGGATTTGGACTCCAGTCATAGAGCAAAGTTTTTGTATACTGTATCATACACTCTTTGGCCACACTGTGGTGAAACTGGTAAACACAATCTGTCATTGTGTTTATACACACAGTGTACTACACTGTGAACAGTGGAAACACAGTATTTTGCATGTATTGAACTCTATGGCAGTGTGACCACAGTATGTTCTTGGCAATGTGTGTTACACTGTATACCTAACTCACAGTGTGTTAAGCGTGACAAAGTGTGAACAGGGGAACTGTCTGAATTTTGAGACTATGGAAGGATTTGGACTCTAGTTGTATAGCGCAGTTTCTGTATATTGTATCATACCGTCTGTGGCCACACTGTGGCAGTACTAGTAAATACACACTATCATGTTTATACACACAGTGTACCACACTGTGAACCGTGGAAACACAGTATTTTGCATGTATTAAACTCTATGGCAGTGTGACCACAGTATGTTCTTGGCAATGTGTGTTACACTGTATACCTAACTCACAGTGTGTTAAGCGTGACAAAGTGTGAACAGGGGAACTGTCTGAATTTTGAGACTATGGAAGGATTTGGACTCTAGTTGTATAGCGCAGTTTCTGTATATTGTATCATACCGTCTGTGGCCACACTGTGGCAGTACTAGTAAATACACACTATCATGTTTATACACACAGTGTACCACACTGTGAACCGTGGAAACACAGTATTTTGCATGTATTCAATTCTATGGCAGTGTCTAGTTACAGTAAGTTCTCGGCTTTGCGTGTGTTACACAGTATACCTGACTCACAGTGTGGACAGCATGACAAAGTGTGAACCAGGGAAGAGTCTGAATCATGAGACTATACAAGGATATGGAGTCCAGTTGTTGAGCACAGTTTCTGTATATCCGATCATAAGGTGATATGGGTGTGCTTTTTTTGATTTCCTGTCTTTCTTCCGCCATGCCCTGCGCATCAAGCTGAGACCAGTCCAGCATTTTCTACAGAATTGTTTCTAAAAAAAATTGACACACTATTGAATTGTGAGCAACTATGGTGATAGACTCCTCCCTCTTTTGCACTTAAATTTGTCTATGATTGGCATGTGGAAGGCTTTCCAAAGAAAAGTTAGCTGCTGTTCATCCGTTATTCTGCTATGCCCTGTGGAGCAATTCCCAATTTAGCATTTTCTGCCGAAATGTTTGAAAATCCACTGATGTCATACTGTTGAATTCAGCATTATACACAAATTTTTCTTGCTTGTACCCCTTTAATACCACAGTTTTTTGCAGAGTAGTTTCTGAAGAAAAAAAACACTTAGATTTTTGATTTTTTGTTGTTTGCAATCTTGAATCACAATTTTATTTGATTGTAAATCTTTCAAAATTAGCGTCGTAAGTGCTTATTAATTGGTAGATGTATTTCAACTATCTTCAATGGAATACATTTCACAGTTTCTGTTTCAGAAAAATTGCTATTTTTAGATAACAGTGCACTGGTATGATGCAACATTCAAAGTCTCAGTCTCTCTTCACTATCTTTAAAGGCATCGTTTAACAATGTTAAACCTGAGATGCATGACCCTACGTGTTATCAGTGTCTTCGATATGGTGTAGTATTGAAGCCCTAAAAGAATTGTGCTTCATAATGATCATGAAGTGCCTCAAAAAAGTAAAAATCTTTGAGTGACCGATTTTACCATACTCATTTTCCCCAATAGACTGTAGTGTTATGAAAACCGTGAGGAAAACGCAAAATTTGATTTTGATTTCCAATCATAACTATCTTGATAATCAAACTGGCGATCGGCTTGTAAAAGTCATGGGGTTCCTGACTGACCTAAAGGTTTATAATTATCATTGCAGCATGAGCTAACTCCAGGATTTTGTTTCAGAATCTGAGACAAAGTTACCCAATCCCTTTAAGAATTACCTTCAATCGAACATGAGATGTAAATGAAAATGGTGTTTGATGGGTTAAGAAAGGAAGGAAGGTGAGGGTGGTGTCTATGCAAGAAGGGTCAGCAAAGGTGATGCTCTCCTGCATCCGCTCTCAAAGCCCTCCGGAGGAACAAAACTCATCATCATCTGGAGCTAGAAGGGCATTAACTCTGTATTAAATGACAGGACTTAACATCCTTTTGATTCCAAAAAGACAACATCTGTCAAGAGCCAGATGGGCTTTAACTTTGTATTTGATGATATGGATTAATGTCCTCCTGGCTGTGAGAAGGTGAAACTAGGTGAAACCTGGTATGGCCATTGATAAACCGACATCACTGGAAAATATGAAGCTGTACACAGGAACAACAGAGAAGCAAGTGATTATTTAGGAAACTGTCATATTTGTAGACCTTCAGATTTTAATTTGCATCTGATTGAACCAGCAGAAGAATATCCCATATTTGGGATGTCCATCTTAATCTCTGTGCTGGTAACTTCATCTCAAGTTTTTAAGGAACCTTGTGGGACTACAATCCAATGGATTAATCAAGGAGAGTTTGAAGTAGCTGTGTATTTCATTGGTTTTAGTTTGGAGTCGATCAAACTAGTAGGCATACTGCTGACATTTAGTCCATCTCATTATATCAGCAGTGCTACTTACTTTTCTCTGTTTCGCAAGGAATATTTGGAGAAGGAGTGACCATAACATTTAGATTAATCACAGGAATTTGAAACAATAGCTGGATATTTCTTCTGAATTTGATTTGCAGCAAATTGAACAAGTGACTATGCCTGTAAGACATTCCTCTTAGCTAGTTTGTTATTTGTCACAGTTTAGCGAAGGAGAAATGACTTTGTAACTTGATTACCCAAAGTAATGTTGCGTAAGAATAGTTTCTTCAGTTTAATTTTACAACCATCCGAACTAGTAGGGATAAATTTGACATTTTTATCCTTGGAAATTTAATGACTCAGCTTTTAATATACTTCTTTCAAAATTTCGAAATAATTAATATGCGTTTGGAGACTGGAAAGTATATCTTTGAACTTTGTCAAATATTCATTATGAAAGCTGTGTCATCTACCATGCATTCAATTACTGTGCATGATTTCCTTTTAATCAAATACAGATCATGATTTGAGTTAGAGAAAGTCATTTTTGTGTCAACAAGAGAAGTTTGATACAAAAATAATGTTATAAACATCGTTTCCTCATATCTATCTTGGCAACATTTCAACGAAATGAATCAGCTCGTCTCGCTTGAACTACATCTCTAAACATTCAGCGATTAATACATGATTGTCATCAAGATTTTGCACCGCAAGAACAGACTGGTGTCATTTCTCCAAATGGAAATCTTACACTAGAAGTGGTCAGATTCATTAAAGAAAGGAGGAAGTTCTGCTTCAACAAGAGTTACTTACATGCCTTGTACAAAGTTCAATACCTGGATGGGTATCATTTCGAGCTAACCACCAGGCCAGGAAAAGGCAAAGATAACATTGTAAATGATAATGTATAGATGTGGTGGACAGAAAAGGTTAACAAGGAAGGTTTATTCTATGCTAGTCTTCATCGATGTACAGATGTGAGAGCTGTATTGGTAAGTCAACCATTCAACCAATCCTATATTACCAGGAAATACAAATGATGATCAAAAATATGATTTTGATTATTATGCTACGGCCGTTTTATGTGGACATTAATTTCCCTTACTTGACTACCGGTATAAGCAAAACAACTCCCAAAAGCCTGGTACAGGCAAGCTTAAAATCAATCGGCTTTAAAGTCTCAAGTTCTTAGGTCGTTTAAGACAAACTTATGCTTAATTACAACTTTCAATTTCACCGGAAAATATTAGTCTGCAGTACTTTTAATGACTTGTATCATAAATCCACGATCATACTTTTAAAAATAGATTGTGAAACCGCAATAATGATTTTATAGTTTCTCTTTGACTGAGACAAATGTTCAATGTCTGTATGGAAACAACAGGCTAGCAGTTTTAATTTCACCGCTATTGAAGATGAATGAATAGACCTTTTCACAAAACTACTTAAGATTACATATTAATGATATCAATGATGAGTGGTAAAAAAAAATATATAACGGTGGAGAAATGAGAGAAGAACAGGTGAGTTATAGTGAACATGCGTGTTCAGCATTAGAATAAATGTTTGTGGGTATCGTCCCACATATGAACCTGCTAGTGAATGTTTATTATGAAAGTCCCGCAGAGTATAAACAACTCTTTCTGCATGAAACTCTTGTGAATTGTAAATGACAGCAATTTCCACGGCCAGAAACTTTTGTGAATTGCAAAATAAGTGTTGTTGTGTCCATTGTGATTCTGTTGTTTTTGAAAATATTTTTGAAATATTCTTGATTCCTATTAAAACCATTACAAAATTAGTGAATATTTCATGCATGCAATATAGTTTCTTCTTTCATATATTGTAACATTTCTGTAATCTTGATTTTTATTTGGGGCGACTTTTTGTTGTTGAGGGGGGACAGTTTTGTTTTACACTATGAAGCAATTTCTTTCATCTTTATTTTTTTTGTTACCTACCAGTACTTCAACTCAAGATTTAGTTTAAAGTTGAAATAAACATCAATTCTTTTGATAGAAATATACAATGACTAGGCCTATTTTGTATGTATTTTAGACTATCAACTACTTCTCATAACCATTGTATACAGCAAGCTTGTGTATATGACCTCACAATCATGAATCAAGTTTGTTTAGTTAAACTTAGGACAACATGTATACATCTTGAAGCGAAAGATAGAACTTCTTCATGAAATCAAGTTTCCTTTTCTACCGATAGGCCTGTCTCCAGCAGCTTGAGTTTGCCAAATAACCCGCTATTTTAACTATCCCCATCGCAAATTAGCCAGTTCATTTGCGTCCTCATCGGCCCGCAGTTGCAATTAGCGGGATGTTTTGTCGAGCAAATATCCCTAGAAATATTGGTCGTTTCCAAAATATCCTGCTATTTGGGAAATAGGGCTAATTTGCGCCAGTCCAAGCTAGTTTGTGATGAACATATCAGTCCGATGAAAACAGGCCTAATGCTGTATTCACCTTTTTGATCATCATGCGGTTTAAACATTTTTTGTTTTGATTATTGATGATAGAAACTACTGGTATTGTTGCCACTAGCAAATCTTCAAGATAATCAAAACTGCATTACATCCTTGCTGTTGAAAGCTTCCCCACACTTTAGTTTCTGCTCATCAATATCTGCATTTTCTACTGCTAAAATTGATCATCTCACCTAAAATGTCTGTGCAACAGTTAAAGTATTTTCTGCTAGATTTTACCATCATTAATGTCTTTTTTTTCAAAGTTATGCCTTAAACATTTCAGATTTACAATAGTCTATCTTCTTGATTTTATAATTTCCTCTCTAAATTTGGCTGGAAGGTACGTGACCCAGAAGTTTTTGACTTGGCCTTCAGTCTTGAACTTGCAGTTTTAGAATAAATAATTTAAAAAAAGTAATTGCTTTTGTGTGAAAAAGCAGCTATATATAGTCAACCTTCTCAATTCTCGCTACCCCAAATAGCGATTCTGCCGAGATCCGGGGAAAATCCTGAAAACGCGCATTGCATTATGGGATAGCTTTTCGACATTACAGCTTCCTGTGCAGGCGTTCGTGATCACAACCCTCTCTTTCACGGTAGAGTTTAACGGCCTTTTGTGCTAAAGTCACTAATTCTGCCCGAAGCTTTCCATTGCATATTATAATCTGTACAAATTACACTGATTGGCATCGATTTTAGCGTGCGTGAAAACTCTGCACAGCGAACACAGGCGCTAGCGCCAGCGGGATGGGACTCTATACCGGAAGTTGTAGTGACGACCCGAGAGAGTGAAAATTACCTCGTCTCGCGAATTTCGAGATTTTCGTACCTATTTAGGGTAGCGAGAATTTATTCTTTTGACCTTTCTCCTTGCAGCTTTGTTTACATAAGTATTCATAGTACCATATTTGTTTAGTAGTGTGCCATTCCATAGTACTGAAGGTTACAACGTCTATCGGAGCACTACTCAGATCATTTTCTTATAATCTCATGTTAATCTATTTTTAACCACTAACACATGAAAATTGTGGAAACCAAGACGTTATGATTTAGTGGGAAAAGATCCCAATGCACAAAGGTGTCAAAAATACTTTTTTATTTTTAACAAGTTTTGGAAACTCCCTATGAGGGTAGAACACATCCCCCAAGTGATTTTAAATTTCACATACCCAATTAAGTTTCAAGTTTCATGTTTATTTTATTTCACTTTATCAAAAACAACATAATTGAACATAATGAACAATGGTAATTATTATAACTAAACATACAATATAGAGAACATAATGTACATGATAATAGTTATAACAGAGAATACAATCATATAAATCAATCAATAAAGTGGGGGATCTACTAAAAAGCAAAGCTTGTATTATGTAGGTCCCAGTTCATAGGTTTGTGTATAAATAAGGGTATTTGAATTAACATATTTACAAAAGCATATGATTACACGAGGGTTATCTTTAAGTGAACATTTGACTGAACATATCGTAAACAATTGAAAAAAGGAAAAGTTCTGTGCTTTCCTCAGGATAAACAAATATATATATATATATACCGGTACATTAAATAAAATGGTCAGTGCTTATTTTAGCACTACTTGTGTGGAGAGAAAGAATAATTGCAAGGAAACAATTCAGAAAAGAGGACAGGTACGTAAGGAAAGATGAATAACGAGAAGATATGTCACCATGTATTTTCAAAAGTAGTGCCTGTAACGTGATAAATATTAGTATGAAAGTAAATAGTACCTTTAATGCAGTAGATAAACAGTAACAGTAACGAGGTAAGGATGGATTGTACCTTTAAATAGTACTCTTAATGTTGTAAATAGTAGTTAAGTTGGAAGGTAAATAGTATTTTTGAATATTACCTGTGAGGAAGTAAATAATATGAATCGATTAGTAGTAAGATAGTATTACCTTTTAATAGTACCTTTGAATATTACCTTTCAGGAAGTAAAAAAATAGCAGTACCTTTGAATATTACCTTTCAGGAAGTAAATACATTTGGTAGTAAATATTATTATAGAAATAAATATAACTTTTAAGCCTGTCTGCACTAGTATGGCCCTCCCTGCATGGTCACTGACAGGTGGTTGTCTCATCAAATCAGCTCTCAATTAACATAAGAAAAAGGGGACCATGGGGGACCAACATTCACTGATTACGCATTGTTGGCTATATAGAGGGCGCTAGTAGCTATGAGTAGTGCAGTGGGGCTTTTAAGGCAATCTATTTCAGAGCAGCAACAATAAGTAAGACATACTCATAATACAACAAAATATGAAAAATAAATGATATATGTAAAATGATCTCCACGAGCTGAGGTGGGAAAAGTTTGACAGTGTCCCTTTTGAAAGGTCAGACATTGATAGTCGATACCCAAGCATATCCCTCTACTGTTAACCCGTGATTGATATGAGAGAACTACGATATCCGTTTGCCTTTCCTGTAGGCCGAGTCCCTGGCCGAGAGAAAAATCCCTTTTTTGGTAGCTTCATACATCAACCTGTCTTTCCCTATGTGATCAAGTAGATCATATCAAGGAGTCAGTGACACAAAAACGTAACTCCATTTTGGCCATTTTGAGAAAAAATGGTTTATGTGTCACTGAACACTTGGGCCTTAAGGAGTTAAGTCTATGTTTCACTAGCCATTGACTTCAATGGGGTGTTGGGTGGAGTTAAGTCTTTGTGTTTCCTGGAAAGTCCACATTTTTCTGAACATTTTGATATCAAATACTCATTTTGGCAAAATATGGAGTTACGTTTTTGTGTCACTGAACCCTCGATATGTAGTAGATTGTTTGGAATATTGTTTCCTCCAGATATTTCCAAAAATGGAAGTATGAAATAATGTTATAAACATTGTTTTTTGTCAGCCATTATTGTTTCACAGTGCAGAGTTAGTAAACTGTTAGCTTGATGAAGCTAGGCAGCTTAGTTTCAATTGTCAGAAACTTTATGATTGATATGTACGTAGAGCATATGAATTATGAGGTTTGGGTTGTTAAAAATGGACATGGCTTTTTTCTCTTTTGCACACTTAATCTTTATTTATGATTCGATAGCTAGGGCCTGTTTCCTGGAGTTCGGAGAACATGCACAATTCAACCAATAGAACAGGGGCCATGTTTTGAAAAGGATGTTATCTGTTGTGTTGGGATAAATGATGTTACTTAAATTGCATGCAACTGACAGTACTTACCATTGATACTAGTGCAGATTTGTGTATTAAATGCCAATGCAGCAAGTTTTGCGCTGACATTACTCAATTACTTGTCCCAATTTTGATTTGTTAGGACAATTAACATCGGTTTTACTAACACAAACAGATAACAATGTTGTTAATTGTGTATGTATATAAATAATGTTAGCCACAATGATATGACACATTTTAGGACTATATTGGCTATAACACTAACATGGAAAATTAATTCAGTAAAAAGTCAAATCCAAGGACAAATTACCTAGATAGTTCTTCTTGAAAAAGAAATTGATTATCCGTTTAGAGCAGTTTAAATTTCCAGGCCATTAAACAATTTCCAATCCAAAATATAAAGTGTAAACCTATTCATTGTTATAGAGAGGAAAGGAAAGTTTGGCAACGACTGTGGATCCCTCTACATCCTGTTGCATCAGTTTGTCCCTTTCCTTTTCCTTTTTTGGTGAACTCCGGAATCGATTGATCCTGTTGATCGGAATCAAGTACACACCAGGAAAAGGTTGCATGGGATACTTGGACTCGACCATACCTTGACTGCATGTAAATTGGAAGTTCAATTTGGATTTACAGCTGACTTCCTTGTTGCGCGCTGAAGACAAGCCATTCACTTCAAGGACCCCCAGAGTGCATCTATTGCTTTGTTAGACGACGTATCTGTTTACATTGGTAGCGGACAAAAGAGCGATTCTCACACCAAGATGTCTTTGGGAATCTTAAAGGGATGTCATCCAGGCAGATCTTGAAGGATAATTTGAGTGTTGACTGTGCCCGTGGTTAGCAAAGATTCTTGTTTGGATCACTTTTCTTCCGCTCAGTTTGGATCTTGGATCTTGGATCTTGGATCAGGTAAAGCATCCTAAATAGAAAGTTTTAACACCAATATGTCTTTGGGAATCTTAAAGGGATGTCATCCAGGCAGATCTTGAAGGATAATTTGAGTGTTGACTATGACCGTGGTTTGCTAGGATTCTTGTTTGGATCACTTTTCTTCTGCTGAGTTTGGATCAGGTAGAGCATTCTGGAAAGTTTTGCACTTGAAATCGAAAGGAGATTTTGTGAGGTAGCAGGATTTGAGAGTATTGTGGTAGCTAGCCATGCTGTGGGTCTCATAATGTTGTATTGATATAGAGGATATGGTCATTGTGGATGATATAGAAGGGGGGGGGGCTTTAAACTCTGTCTATTTATACATTTTAATCAGTTTGAGGTATGATAGTAACATGCATCAGGGCCCCGTAATTACAAAATGGCAATGGCCAATCAAGATCATTGTTGCATACTCATGTTGTTCAAAAGACTAACCAGGAACCAATCAGAATCATTGTTTCAAATTTGCAATTGATTTTCAAACTTTGTGTTATGGAGCCCAGATCTTACATAACATTTATAATTTCTAAAGTAAGAAGTCTATTTTAGATATATTCTACATTGCAGAATACCGTAGCTCTTTAAATAGTATAGTAGTCACCCAAGGTTCATTTCTATTTTGTCTTGTTATTTTGATTGCCGTATAATTTTCATTGAATACTTTCATTATCTGTGATCCTAGTTTTGCAACTCTTATCGCCCTTATCAAGACAATAACAGAAAGATACTACATCTATACAGATTCTGTGAATTATGTTGCCCCTTTGGTACCCTATTTCATACTTTCTATTAGTGATTTGGAAGGTGTTGGCAGTGATTGTAATTACATGGCTACTTGTCTAATTCACTTCTCAAGTGATCTAAAGCTAGTTTATTGGGGGTCATTACAAGGCAACTATGGAGTGGCATGCTAATTTGATTAATCACATACATATCCAGCTGTAATAAAAACACCTTTTTTTAGACATGAAACAGATTCTTCTACGTAGGGAAACCTATTATTATTATTATGAAAGGATATCTTTAGATATTCACGTTCAGGATGACTGAGTGCATTAATATGGTATTTGAACACCTGACTGTTTATATTCTGTCGGTCTGATTCTTTTCAAAAGGTAGAAACAGAATGGTTCTAGTGTGTGCCCTTGAAATAGTCACCCTCAGTTGATTTAGGTTTATGAAATTATTGACCATTACGAATGGTTTCAGGTTTACATGCAAGCTACGGTCTAACCTGCTTTATCAATCACCTTTACAGAAGGACCACCTGTCTATAAAGACTTCTTTTGTTTCCTGTGAATAGTGTTTGAATATAGTTGTAGTTGTACCCTGATCTCACCGCTAAACCAAGTCAGAACTGATTGATTCTTGACAGTCAGGGATAATGTATTACAGTTAAAGGTAAAGACCAGTTATGGTCATGCGATTGCATTGTGAAATAAACGTTGTGGAATCGATCAGAAAAGGTTGATCATCTAGCATCTAGCATCTGCAAGGTTCTGAAATCATCAAAATGATAAAAAATTTGGCCCATTCTTCGTAAAGTTACAAGCACTATATCAGAAAGATGTATATGGGACTACCCTATATCTCTCACAGACCATGAGAGAAACAAATTTACCAAATATATGAATAAGTAGACGGTATCCCGGCAAATTTTTTATCATCATTTTTTATCATCATTTTTTATCAAAACATATTCTTTCACATGATTGGTAATGAGAGCTTCCATTTCATTTTTTGAAATTGGGGCGTTTCCAATACTGGTCTTTACCTTTAAAGAGAAAGAGAAAGGGAGATAGGGAGGACAGGCAAAAATGGAAAGAGAATGCGGAACAATGTACTCATCCATGGGTAAACAAAGCTCAAATGATACCCATGAAAGGAATCAAGAACGTAAATAAAGGCCGGGTGTGATTCTGCACTTGTCCCCTCCGTATATGATCGTGATTGGAGGGTGTCGTGGGTAGCTGGAAAGCTGTCGTGCCAGATGTCTGATTGTTTCCACGGCCCAACGACCATGAATGTCTCTAGCGAGTACATGATCACACCCATACAACGCCCTTGACACATTTAAATCCATATCTGGAAAAATAATTCATATTGTGGACACAGCTCTTTCAGTGCTGTATATATGTACAAGTAGGTTGTTTGTAACTTCCTAAATTCTGATAATGATTTCTGTATATTAGACAAAAAGGAAGGTTTCTAATTCATTTAGAGATTTAACATTTTTTATTTGGTTTCGTGATAGGTTTTAGCACAATTTAAACAAAAATTGAATATCACTAAGTGCTCTGTAAAGCTATGGTCACAAATTAGAGCAGCGACCGACCGATCAGTAGCCTGCTCGGTCGCTGCTGGAATTAGGCATCGCCCAACGATTAGTTCGGTGCCCGGGCGGCGACCGCCCAGGCACCGAGCGTATTTTGGGCGGCGAGTGAAAAGTGGGCAGGCGCCGCCCAAATTTTAACTCCGCGCTAAAACTTCAGCGGCGACCGAGCGATGCCCTAACAACGAGCGGTGACTGGCCGGTCGCCGGTCGCCGCTCGGTGGCCGGGCAGCCGCCGGGCAAAATTGGTTAAAAACTCGCCGCTCGGCCGCCGAGCAGGCTACTTTTGGGTATTGTGACCATAGCATAAATGGCTCTTGTGTGGTAAATTTCTGCAGATGATTTTGCAATAATTTGGGTCATTCTGTGGTGTGCATTCTTTCCTGTTTGAATAGTTTCCACGAATTCCACTTGAGGTCAGGATGATATGGTATATTGTCTTTTCATATAGCCAGAAGGGTGTTAACTTTGTGTTAAAGTATATGCATTAAGTCCCATCTGGCTCCAAAACAGAGACGTACATGTACGTTTCTGTGTTGGTTGGTATTCAAAGAAACACACATGCCTATAATTATGGTACCAGGTTGAACGGAATAACGGCGCCGCCCACATTAAAGGTACACAATCTATCAACCATGTTTGAGAAATGAAAGGGATTACATTTTTTCGTTTTAATAAATTAAAACATAAGAGTTGTAAAAAGTTTGCAAAAAATGTCATGTATACACATTCATCTGGTTTAAAACCTTGGTCTAATCACCAAATGCACTATAACTGACAAATTCTCGGCCATTCTGTGTTTTTGTTGCAAATTGTTTGGTGTGTTGTTATTCTGGGATCGTTCTCATTAATGTGACTGGTATATTACAGAGTAATGACATCACTTATTTCTATCATACCCACTGAGCGGATATGATTTTATTCTTATTTTATAACATTAAGATTTTTGAATAGATTCAGTGAGGATCGCATTCACTACAAATCAAGATTATCTTTTAGAGTACTTTAAATTCAGTCCTCAGAGAACAAGCTTCATTTCGGGCAGATTGATGCAGAACTACTTAATTGTAATGAGCTTTGATTTCACAAATCTATGCTAGCATATATAGTATTCATATTCTTAATCCCTAAACCAACTTTGTTAGGGGTGCATGTCTGTGTCATCTCACGGTTTGCTAGAAGATGGAATACTTTTACAAGTTCATTGAAAATGACAGACAGTGTTTGAATTGATCTCACCGCATCGGGGAAAGTGACTCAAATCAAACCCTTTGATATCTTTACCAGATTCTTTTCTCCTGGCCCTTTTATTTATTCATTTCTCTCTTTTTTGTTGGGAAGGGGGGGGGGGATGTGGGGTAGCGGCCTTTATTTTTTAACTTGATTAGTAGGAGAGGAGAAGTGTGGGTCTGATTCTTCTTTCTATCATCCCTCTTCACATGTGTTGGAGTAGTCGCTATTTAGAAAATAAAATAAAAATCCCCTTACTTCCATTTCTACATCTGTATGGTTGATAAAAGTCTCTATTTTAAATTTCTTTCCTTTCTTTTTATCATCATCCTGTTTCATTTTCTCTTTGGATAGTTCTTTATTTCCATCTTCTTTCTCTAATTCCCGCTCATCCCTCTGCATCCCCATTTCTTCTGTTTCTCCTCACTCCTTCTCTTTCTCCTCACTCCTTCTCTTTCTGCCTTCTACATATTCTCAACATCTTATGTTGTCTTCCCTTTTTCTGTTCCCCTTCTTTCTTTTACAATTTGTGGACGCTGAAGGAGTTTTTGATGCATGCTTAAATGATGCAGTAAACCACAATAATTTGCAACACCAACATTGCATATCCAACATAACAGTCAATAACTCTCTCGTATTGCAATTTTATTTCATATTGAAATGAACATGACCTATATAAAGTAATTTTGTAGTCGTGTCAATAATATTAATGTCCATGCAGCCGAAGAAATGCTGACAGTTTCATACAATCAATGATCAAAGTGATGTCTAGATTATTTCTTTTGAACACAATTATTTCTTTCAGACATACATTTCAGTTCTTTATGTCCAATACAATGGCTTATTACTTGAGTGTGATGTGGGCAAATGATTTTTCCCCCTCTAATGTCTCTGAATAGAAAAGCAGTTTCTCCTCTTGACCTTGGACTATTAAAGCCCTGTCTTTTTTTTCCTATGATGGGTATTCCTTACATTACGATCAATAGGAGGGTTCGCATTGACAAGTACCTCACTTCAAAACCGTTTCAAACGTGGAAAATGAAAGTCAATATTAAAGTGTGCCAGCTAGTCACCAGCAAATATTTTGCTCAGTATGTTTATGGGTTCCAAGTTGCTATAGTACAATCTAATGTGAGCTAAACTTATCACTTGTGAGATATTACAAGTTCAAATACACTCTCATTAAACAAAAGGGTGTTAACGCTGTATATGAGCTTTGGCACTTCTGGTTCCAAATTAAAATATAAACTGCAAACTCAATAATTTACCTACATCAAAGTCAAGGCACAATTTGAGGAGATTTAGCTGATGCTAAGGAAACTTTTATGTTCAATTTTGTCAGAGAAAAACCTGGTCGATGATATCAGATTAGTCTGTGTGAACATGCTCTTGTAATGGAGACCAGTTGAGCAATCCTTTGATGTCATTTATACTTGTTGTTCAGGGGTGCGTTTCATTTCCAAGGCATCCATTCTTACTGGGCCATAAGGAGCTTCCCTGAACGTTTTGCAATCGATGTGCCCAAATTTTAGACTTGTCTAACAAGATCTCTTATTCCTCACATAGTATTCGTCGGCTGTTTAAAGATAAGCTTGAGTTCTGGTAATGACAGAAAATAAATTCTCACAGAATCCAACAAAACTTACACTGAATGTTCAAGCTTACAAATAAATGACACTTGCCAAAGGATTTTCGTAGAAAATGTATAGGGGCTGAGTAATGAGCGTATATGTATTTTACTGGTTCAAACAATCAATCTACTGCAGGATAAACAATCCAGAATGAATTATAACCACGTTCTTTTGACATATGATTTCCATACCAGAGCTCAAGATTAGCTTTAATACTGGCATTTACAATACATAGCTCTTATACAGCCTCATGCAGGCAGGTGCCAATGAAACGCAGTGGCACGAAAAGACGCATCCAGAACGGAAAAGGGGTGAATTCAAAGTTTTCCTCTGAAATCATGTGAATGAAAGTTTAGATTATAATATAAGACCTCATCAAGGTAGTGCATCTATGTATATACAGTCAAACCTGCTTAAACAACCACCTGTATAGAAAGACCACCTTCTACAAAGACCACATTTTTTGTTTCACTTGAAAATGGTTTCTCATTGAAACATGGACTAAAGGAACCTGTACATAAAGACCATCTGCCTGTAAAGACCACTTTTCTTATCTCCCTCGGGTGGTCTTTATAGACAGGTTTCACTGTACCAGCTCCATAATCTAGCGTTGTCTATGAAAAAAAATCACTTTGGTGCAGTTTCATGAATATTTATATCATATTCATGCAAGGCCTGATAGTCAGCTTCAGGATGTTGTTTCTTCTTCTAGTTTTATTCAGGTAGCTCTGTCGTTAAGGAAATACTAGCAACGTCAACATGATTCAGTATTTTTTTTACTTTCAGTATGAATAATGTGTGTATAGACGGGTATCAAAACAAAATATAACCAGTCATAGATGATTTTTCATTCTGGACAGTCGAGCTAAATATTATTGTTTCTTAGAAATGATATGAAGTGTGAACAAGGAAATGAGAATACAATTAATATCAACAAGACTGAAGGAAAAAATTGGATTGTCTTTTTTCAAATATTGATGACACTGATCATTAAAAAAAATAAAAATTAGGGACTTGGTTCAAATTGTCCCTTTACATTAATGAAACGAAAAACACCTGTAAAAAAGCTGTTGGTAGTAGCAATACAGCCCCCCCCCCCCCTGGACACATGGGGGCTTAAAACTATGTCTAGACCCCAAATATTGAAAATTTTAATTAGGGCACTTCCATTCAGACTCTAAAGAGTTAAATCTGGACCCCTTCCAAAAAAAAACTTCGTGTGAACCAAGAAGTGGCCCATGCAAACAACTCACCTCCCCCCGCCCCCCCCCAAAAAAAATATATATATATCTACTAGGCCTGAGTCATGTCGGGATTTTCATAAACCGGGTCCCGACGGCCTTGCACCGGTCGGGACCCGGTGTCCCGAAATCAGCTCGCAGGATTTGTCACTTGCCTCTATAAAAAGCGCATATCATCAGTATGTCCCTTAAAAGTGACATTTTTATCAGTCAAATAAATCAACACATGCATACCTCGGCACAGATTGGTATATTCTTACATTTGACATTATATTCATCCATGATTGGCGATGTTTAGTGCCATTATCGTGCCTCTAAAAGTAAAAAAACTCGAGCAAAAATATAAAGACTACAATCGAGCCGCCATTTTGATTTATGCAGGTTGAATAAATCTGGTCAAACAATATGAATGTTAGAATAATAAAACGGCTTTCTAAAAAATTCTTCTGTACAATATACTGATCATATAATATTTTAAAGACAAAAATAAATATTTATCTCTTATTTTAAACATCGCATGCTTTTTTTTAAAAGCTGAGAATTACTTGGTAATCACAAGAAGTTTCGATACGAATAGCTGTTGCAAGGCAAGTTCAGACTAGTCTCGGAAAAATGCGCAGTGCTCCTCGTTATCTGTAATGCGTGCCAGAACGAACCCAAACAAAGACGTGATCGTAACGAGAAAAAAATCATTAAAAACTACGAGACCACAATTGGAAAGATATACTGCTCAAAATTACCATAATCAGATACATAACTTGGACAAAGAATTCAATAATCGCCCAAGAAATGCCACAGAAATTGTGATAATCGAGGAGTAACTGGGTACATTTTTATCGCAAGGGGCCCGCTGCAAATACTCGAATCCTTTGTTATACTGCTTTTTACCGTAGAGGGCGGTATTTGCCTCGTGTTCAATTTAAACACGTTTAGATATATTGCAGCAGGCCCTTCCGATAATGATAGTAACTCATTAAATATCACTATTTATGTGGCTTTTCTTGGACAACTATTGTATTCTTCCTCCAAGTTATGTATCTGCTTACGATAATTTTGAGTAGTTGTCTTTCCAATTGTGCTCTCGTAGTTTATAATGATTTTTTTCTCGTTACGATCACGTCTTTGTTTGGGTTCGTTCTGGCACGCATTATAGCTAACAAGGAGCACTGCGCATTTTTCAGAGACTAGTCTGAACTTGCATTGCAACAGCTATCCGTATCGAAACTTCTTGTGATTACCAAGTCATTTTCAGCTTTTAAAAGAAGCATGCGGTGTTCAAAATCAAAGAAAAAATATATATTTTGTCTTTTAAAAATTATTCGATCGGTATGTTGTAAAGAAGTACTTTTTAGAAAGTCGTTTTATTATTCAAACATTAATGTTTCTTTCAACCTGATTTATTAATTCTGCCGAGAGACCCGGCCAGTACAGTAGCTAGCTAGCAGCTGGCAACAACAACCCCATGGGGCGAACTGCTTTGCAACCCATATTTATATCAGCAGTTCGGATTGATTCTGGATGAGCTAGAATACGATTGGTAACAATTAAATACTTAAGTTTTAGGGTGGATTGATTTTAGTGGTGTGCAAAACTGCAATATCTTACATATTTCATTATTTTTTTCGGAGCGCCGGTTCTCAAAAAACGAAACCGGGACCCGACGGCAACGGTCGGGTCCCGGTGTGATCGACCGTACCGACTCAAGCCTAATATCTACAGAATTATCAAACACTGATGGTTTCTTATGGGTTATGCCAGTTCAAAATGTCTTTTTGGCTGATGTGTAAATGGGCCTATGGTGTGATTTACTGTATGTTTGATAGTAGCCCCCAGGATGAAATATTATTTTCCCCCAGAAGTATGAGAATAATAATGATGATAAATTGCATTTTTATAATGCTTAAAGATATAGACCGGTATTGCGGTTAAAGGGTTTTGGGTGCAAAATATCCATTGAATACTGTTTAAATATTGCCTTCAGAGGTTTTAGATGGTAATACTTCAACCTAAATTCGCAAAAAAGCAGAAATATATGCCCAAATATCTAATGTTGAAGTGCATTCTTGATATCTATCCAGGCCGGATCGTTATGATAATTTACCAAATATATCAATTAGTAGGCGGTTTCCCGGCAAAATTTGTATCATCACGCATTATAGTCAAAACATATTCTTTCACATGATTGGTAATAAGAGCTTCCATTTCAAAACTGGTCTATACCTTTGAAACAAAAAAGTTTCCAAGCAATATAAATTATACAAAGTTCTTTAGTGAAAATACAAAATAGCCAACTGGGAAAAGAATGAAGCATATGAATTCATAAAATTTAGTCTTATGTTAATTCCCTTTCCTATTGATATAGGTAGCTTTAATGGTAAATGAATTGATAATTAAAATAGATCCATGTATATTCATTCTCAGAGGGTACGCCATTTGCAAAAGGGATACTGCCTGCTGTCTCAAGTGGATTTGAAGTACATTATTTGAACCATAGCAGAGTTGAGTGGTATACAAATGAGCTACTGGTACACTTTTTAGCCTATGAGCTAGACGTCAATACCGCTAATCTGTGAAAATCCGAGATTTTACAAATGAGTGAATGGAAACTGCACAAACAATAAATGCTCGCTAGGACAATGAGGCCATTGCTCGGGGGTTATCGTACAAATGTAAGTCACAGGTCGCCTGGTTCTAGAACCTAGAAGATATCGGATGGCTGCAAAAACACACAAAGGGGTCTTGGAGTGGAAACTACCGCAATTACCACCGTTTGTTACCCCGGAGGCCTTGGGGACACGGCCGGTCACTTGAACGCCTGAACTTGGGGATTCAGAGAGTCCCTCACCTATTTCTTCTTTTCTTCCGAGCCTCCTTTCTCTTTTTTTTTTGTTACCCCTGATCCAAAGTTTGATGGGTTTAGCAGTTGGCCCTCTCCTCTGGTTGCGTGTTTTTCTTTTCTCACCGTGTTGTGTCAGCAATTGTTGAGTTGAGGAGGTGGGGGGGGGGGGGAGTGGGGTAGATCCTTTCATTGTACTCTCATCGGCTCCTCGAAGCTGTCTTGCAGTGTAACGTGGGTAATAATAGCGATGGTGGTTGGTGCGTAGGAGGGAAAGGTCTCCCTATCTCTCTTCTCTCTCTCTCTCTCTCTCTCTCTCTCTCTCTCTCTCCTCCCCTCTCTCTCTTGCTGAGATGCTGTAGCTAGCTAGCTGGTGGGAAGCACATGTACCTTCTGATCATATTCTCCTGTGGATGAGTAGGGCTCACATCGTGGGCAACCTGTATGCTCTCCGAAAGGCCGCTTATATCCTCAATAACGACGGAACCATCGGCACGAATCATCTAAACATCATCAGTTGCCTTCGACTTCCACTCTGGATTGTATGTTTTCATTTCATGACCATATTGGAGTTATTGGAGGCTGTATTTAAGATGGAGAACTTTTGTAGGGATTCATTTCGTGTGGAATATCAATGATTTACACAGAAGCAGTGAAAATGTGATTCATTTAGTGGAAATCATGTGGCTGTGCATGTATCATCTATATCAGTTGGAATCTTCAAGAATTGTGTGGAGGAATCTCAGGTTTTGTTGGATCTTCACTTGATGTAGTTGTTCTTTTTATGTGGAATATCAAAGATTTACACAGCGGAAAGCGGAATTAATTGTGAAAATTATATAGCAGTGCATGTATCATCTAAACAAGGTGGAATCTTTACCAAGTGTTGTGAAATAATCAGAATCTTCTCTATCTGGCCATCACATGGTGATATGGTTGTGTATTGGAGTTTATTTTATTGGTTTTCTGGATCGAATCCTAAAGGTATTTCATAAATAGCCTTTTCTCTGAAATTACACAGCATCATAATACCTACAGTGTGGAATACAATGGATTACACATGAATATACTCCTCGGTTACATGAGTTTGCCCAGGAAGTGCGTTTGGCTCTTTCGCTGCTTGTTTGTGGTTTTTGCAGCATGCGGAGATGTAGGTGTAGTGGTCAGGTATCCCTGTAGAGAGGAATGGTGTGAATGAGTGATAAGGTTTGAGGTTCAACACTCAAAGCTAGCAGAGAGGTTATAATTAGACCTATAAGCTTGTGACTGTACTGTCTCCTAAGAGCTAGAAGGGTATTAATGGTCATTAGGTTCGTTCTTAAATTGGTATATATGTACAATTGTTTGCAGAGCTTAATATAATTATACAATTATGGCTTGTTCAGACACTACGCAAAACCGCACCAATTTTAAAATGTTGTCATAAAATTCAATACCCTTCACATTTTTTGTATCTTATAATACAGGGCTCAGTGAATATGCACAGTTTCCTTTCATTTACACATACTGTAATAAAACTGCTGATTTTTTTTTCTTCTCCTGGTGGCGGTGTACCCCACCATGTCTGAACAAGCCTTAACTCACCAAGCTGCTCCATGTCCTTGTGGCCCTTGGCAGACGTTTAGGCTCTCGTGATTTATGTCGAAAATTAAAATGGGAAGACCGAAGGATATTTTTGCTTTTATTCACAAGACA
This sequence comes from Strongylocentrotus purpuratus, assembly GCF_000002235.5. NCBI lineage: Eukaryota > Metazoa > Echinodermata > Echinoidea > Camarodonta > Strongylocentrotidae > Strongylocentrotus > Strongylocentrotus purpuratus. The sequence continues at coordinate 10,757,270 of NW_022145601.1, forward strand.
TTTTAAATGGGCTGAATTATACCTTGTGTTATTTTTATTAGATATTAATGAGTTGATTCCTGTTTGTAGCAGTGCCACTATAGTTTCCAAGGTAGAAGCATTTGGATATTATCTAGGGCAGGGTTTTAGGGGTGGCATAAGGGTTTGCTACAAAGCAGCTGCTAGTTGCAGAATCACAATAGATGTTTTGGGAGAAGAGGCAGATATATTTCATAACAATAGCCACTTATCTATACATATTTGGTGCATTATGGGGGTGAAATTAGAGAGGGAGAGTGAGATTGAGAGAGAGAGAAAGAGAGAAAGAAAAGAAAGAGAGAGAGAGGAAGAGAGAGAAAGAGAGAGAAAGAGAGAGAGAGAGAGAAAGAGAGAGAGAGAGAGAGAGAAAGAAAAAGAAAGAGAAAGAGAAGGAGAGGTTTATTGTACATCATGTTCACATGTGTGTCAGAGTAAACAGACAAACTTGGCACTAGCCTTCAGTATCAGACCCTTTGAGATATTGAATCAAAATAAAGTGTATTACTTTTTCGCCCCTGTTATGAAAGAAAAATAATATATCTATGACACAAATTCCAGATAAACAATTTTTCAAACTGAAGATAAGATTGTCACAAATAGAGGTTGATAAGAGTTTCAATGATATATGCAAAATATTATTGTACTTGGCGATGATCGTAGGGTCTGGGTGTGCAACTATCTCTGTCACGTGTAGTCTGCTACTGTTTAGTATGGGAGCCCTCATTGTGAATCACTCTTTCAATATTTGCCGCCGTATTTTCTCTCGCCACTTAAAAATTCATAGATGATGCTTTGTTACTTCGGCTGACGATTAGAAAGAAGTTGACTGTTCGAAACGAGACAAAGGAAAATGGAGAAATGTCTCGAGTTATATTAATCATTTTCTCCAATCTGTTGTTGCGTAGTGTTTCCCATCACAATGATCATCGGGTTTTTTGTTTCATCGAAGTATACGATTACTCGCTGAGCTTAACATGATATTTGTCCATCTCAATATGATACACCATCTTACCCTCTTAAAGGCCGAGGCCGCTTTTGTTTGGGATGGGATGAAAAAGTGTGCAGTAAATTTAGATTGATGGGGGGAGGGGATAGACATTGAATGGGAGGGGATCTGGATTTAATCTGTTGCTATGGTGATGGGATCGTTCATCATCTATCTCACACAGAGAGCTTATCGCCCGCGTAGAGCCAGAAGGACGTTTACTCATCATTTTACTTTGAGTTAATGCCTTTATGGCTCCCTGTCGATGTCATATCCTTGGTTTAGGTCGGAGCACTATCAAATATAGAAGATTATACGGAGAGTGAATTAAAGATGAAAAGCTTTTTGTCCCAAGATGGGGCTCCCCACCGTCTAATGGGTGAGGGGGAGACTGCATTGGATGGAGATTGGAATTGGGAAGGCATCCCAAATGGTTGCCATGGTAATACCATCATCCATCATAGTGATTCAATAATTGGCATGAAGCTTGAGGTCAGCGTAAGGGCTGAGGAGCCCCACGCTGGACACAAAAGAATCTCAAGAGTCCCATCTCCATTAGGCCTGTCCTCATCAGCTCGAGATTGCCAAATATCCCGCTATTTGAACTATCCCGATCGCAAAATATCCAGTTAATTTGCGTCTTCATAAGCCCGAAGTTGCAATTTGCGGGATATTTGGTCGAGATAATCATCCCAAGTCGTCATGGTCCAGTTTGCAAAATATCCCGCTATTTGTCCGGTGCGTCTTCACCAGCCCGAAGACTCGCACTATGCTCAAGCTCAAGTTACTAGTTTCGAGGTCAAGTCTCAAGCTGATGAAGACGCGATTTGTAACTTCTGGATTATTTCCCGAATAAAAAATAGCGGGCTTTTTTGCAATCTCGAGCTGATGAGGATGGGCCTATTGATAAAAGATTGATATCTTTTGGCTTATGCTCTGCATCCACTCTGGGTAGAGTCACTAGAGTGTGCAATTTCTTTAAGAAAAATCTTGCAAATTCTGGAGAGCACTTTGTATGGATGAGATGGAATATGAAATGCTTAAAAGAAAACAGCATGCTTTCTATTATTTAGAAACCATTCTTTAGATCGATTGTTGATGTAGAATAATATATCTAGACCTTTTTGTTACAAGTTCGCGACTAGATTGCTCAAACTGGTTCATGCCACCATTTAGATGTTAAATGACTTTATAACATTTTAACATCTGGGTCAATTTTCTTGGCTTTATTCCCATGTTGACAATTATGTATCTATTATTGTTTTTCTCCTCATATGTAGTGTATGTTGAGTCTAGATGTGTTTTTGAAGTAATTGAATTACATTAGCAGACTTTGCTACATGTAACAAACAGACCACAGTATTTCCCTGGGCTTGCTCCCTATTACCAGGTACCGAACAGATACAACCACATGATAGGGCTCAAACCACGCGATAAGGAAATATATTGATTGATATGAGATTACCATAATGATGTTGGAATAAGAGAGCAAGGTATTGCTATTTCTCAACAAAAATCTGAAGAAATTCTTTCTATACTTCCTGGATCAGGAATCTATTTCATTCGACACATTATCATCTTTGATAGATCTTTGGGATCTTGGTTTGAAAACCGAGGAAGAAGGAGATAGCGTTGAAGGATTTTGATAGTCAAGCAGGAGTCTCTTTTTATCATGTCAACAAACTTTGCATGCTTGATAACTCGGTCATATACCGGTACTGCCAACCCGACTGCAAACTTCCATAAACAATAAACGGAATCCTCCAGATCTGTTTCAACGATAAGTGAGGTTTGGCAAGAAATTAAAGAAAAATACCATGGCAACAACACTCATTACCCCTATATCTCACTACGGGGGTAAGAATGCCCCTCTTTACCCCATGGGTCTCACCATGTGGTAGTGAACAGGAACATTAAAGCCCCCCCCCCCCCCCCCCCCGTCATTTAATACCCCCATATTTTTCTCGAAACCAGCTCTATCCCTCTGTTTAGGTTGCCTCAAAATGTCTTGATTTCATAAATCCCAGGCTTTTTGATTTTGTCTCACTCACGTCTACCCTTTACAGTATGGGCATGACAAAGTACCATCGACATTGAAAAGTGATATTTATAGCAGAATGCTACGAAGCCATGATCTTCATGGGTATAGCGTATTCCATCACGCTAGCAGGGTAACACTTTTGAGTCATTCATCGACAAAGAGGCCCGGCCGTGATCGGAGAGAGAAGTCTAGCAATTAAAAACAACTTAAAGAGAGGGAGTGAGCGTATAATCTAAGTAATGGGTCGCAACCTTTCCGACCTATTGATTGCCCTCGATACCATCGGACAGTATAGCCTTATCATCTGTTTTTACTTTTAGTCATCGTACCAAAACATCGGCTCTACCAAGAAGCATCTCCTAGTCTCATTGCTTAAAATGGCTGGCTTGACCTTCTGTATTTCTTAAGACAGTGTCTCAGAGAAAAGCAATGCGGTTGGTTTGATCTACAATGTTTCTTAAAACACTAGTGTATCAGTGCTAACCAATATGGATGATTTCATTTTGAGACTGCAGTTTAAAATCTTTTTAATCGTTTCCAAGATATGAATGTATATAGGGTTGGATTTGGAAGAGGATCGTCGCAATCGCACTTTGGAAATTTGTTTATATTCTTGATCTGATTTTGCCTGCAGTCATCCGATCGCAGAGCTGTTTTGTATCTTCTTGAAGATTGGTTGTTCAACACACGATACCTTGATATCTCATGGTGTTGTTATAATGTGATTATACTTTGGATTTCCGTGCAAGCAAAAGTTGATTTCTGTTTTGAGAACAAAAGTGAAAGAGATTTCAGGAGAGATCAGGATATCCTATCGATGTAAGCTAATACTTGTGATGCTATGTTTCTTCTTAGATTCAATTGGACAGTTCTCTGTACTTCTCTTCTTTTTTTATATCAGTTATAGAGTTTTTGTAATTTTCCACCCAGGTTTTCTCCTCGTTAAGGTTAACATTTATTCTTTCTTTTCCTATTGGCTTCTTCCCTTATGCTTCTTCAACCTTCAACTCCATTTCACCACAATCATTGATTGAATAAAAGGCTGTCTTCTCAGAAAGAGGTTTAATCTATTTTAAGAATTCCCAGGTAACATATATCGGGTGTACCATGTATCGATGTCTCCATCTTGAAGTTTGATATATTGCGAGATAGCATAGACAAGGCATATGATTATGTCATTTACTGCAAGAAAAAAATACAGTTTCAACAGATACATAGACCCCAATATGCCTTTTTCATTTTGTCTGTTCAAAGCCAGAATGGCATTAGCTGATCAGAGCCAGAACGTCATTAAATCTATATTAAAGATAAAGACCAGTTATGGTCATGCGATTGCATTGTGAAAGAAACGTTGTGGAATCGATCTGAAAAGGTTGATCATCTAGTATATACATATTGGTGTGTACTGCAAGGTTCGGGAATCATCAAAATGATAAGAAATTTGGCCAAGTCTTGATAAAGCTACAAGCACTGTACACAGAAAGATGTTTATGGGACTACCCCCACACGTGCACGACACGTGCGTTATATCTATCTAAATAGATGAAATAATTTACCAAATATATCAATTAGTAGGTGGTTTCTCGGCAAAATTTGTATGATCGCGTATTAGTCAAAACATATTCTTTCACATGGCTGGTACTAAGAGCTTCCCTTTCATTTTTTGAAACGGGGGTGTTTCCAAAACTGGTCTTTACCTTTAAAGTATATTTTTTAATGCCCTTCTGGCTCCAGACAGACAATGCCATTCAATACAGAATGCATACCCCTCTGTTTCTCAATAGAAAATGTGTAAAAAGTAACTTATGATTTGATTTGATTTATTGATTTCTGCATTTTTCATACAATAATAATCAGTAACATTATGACTATTTTGTACATAGTGGTCATATTCTTTAAAATCACAATGAATAACACAATTTATACAACAAAATGTTGGGAACGATTGACATAGCAAGAAGAAGCTACAGCGTGAGCGTGTGCTTGAAGTTCATGTCAGCAAGCTTATCGGTACCTAAAAAGTGATGTTGGATTTGCTTTAGAGATTTCAGATCCAGACTTTGTAGTACCCTTTATTAACTCTTGAACAAAAAATAAAAAATAAAAAAGATGCCATTATTCAAACTTATTCTCCCTTTGATGCCCACATTCAATTTCTGTCAATACTTTATCATGATATCTTTGTTTCCCCCACAATACAAGAAAAGTAAAAATGTATCTTTTTGATATATTTTGCAGAGTGAATTACTGACATTCTCTGGACTAGCTGTCATATTTGATCAAAGCATAACCTACATATTCAAGGAATGTTATTGCTTTGGGACCATATTGATTTTACAGACATTTAAAATGCAATCATAGGATGCCTTTCCTAATGCAACTATCAATGACGGTCATTGAACCCTCATTCTATTCGATGCAGCGCTCTTTCTGTCCCCCTTCTCTCTATCTCCCCCTCCCCCCTCCTTAACTTTTCTTGAAAACATAAAAAATGCCATATCTGTAATTTGCCCTTTGTAGCCCATGAAAATGTGGTACTTACTGGTATAGCCTAAAATTGATTTGTTATTCTTAATTCTGCGACCTAAATTATTGGGAAATCTGTTTCTCAATTTCCTTGATTGATATGCCTCAAAGCTGGTACCTTTAGGAGGTAATTGTTCAGATTTTAAAATTTATATTTCATCTGTTTAAAAGCTGAAAGGGCATTATCTCATACCATTTTACACATAATTAATGTCCATCTTGCTCTCAACAGAAGATTTATTATTTTGAACAAAGACAGAAATTAATAGGTAATTTATGCCACATTCAACTACATTTCTTTTCTTCTTGATTTAAGCTGTCATTGTCTTACATCCAATAGGTTTGAGCTCGTGTATTTTTGTTCTCAATCGGTGAAGAGAAATCTTCAGTGACAGATGAATCTTGAGTGCATTGTCCTGAGATGAGGAGATGGTCTTTGTTTGTGTTCCCACATCTCCTACATGTACATCATCGTTCTCTTGCTGCGTGGTTGACCCCTGTTTAGACGAAGCAAACTATACAGCGTTTTGTATAAAAACTCCATATGCATTATCATGGAAGTGCTCTTGTGCGAATGGCATGTAACAAAATGTATAATGAAGGGTTTTGGGCATTGGACGAGGGAAATTATGCAGTGTTTAGTGTAATAACTCCATATGCATATATCATGAAAATGTTCTTGTGTGTACGACATGTAACAAAATGTGTAGTTAAAGATTCGTTTTGGGCATTTCATCAGAAATATTTATTACCAATCCCAGATGATATGTGCTATGTAAACATTGTATCATGTGAGCTAGTATCGCAAGCCATTACCATAGTATGAGCACTGAACAGGCACCGAAAGCAACGTGAAATGACCTTCAGAGCTAAACAAACACCATGTGAAGTAAACAAGTTTTATTTCATATCGTTCCATTTTTTGTTATCGTTCCATTTTTTTTCATTGTTACAATTCCTGTATGCAATCATCTACTGAGAAACAGAAGGGTGTTAACTCACATCTTTTAACTTGGAGGTTAATCGTGTTAACTGTACATGTATCTATCACAGAGCTAATGCCATTTCGGCTCACAGGGGATAGATATTGCACGTTTCTTTTTACGTCTCTTTGTACGATATGATCCCTTGTGTGAATGGTCCTTGGACTTTGAAGGATGACTGGATAATGAAGCCTACATGCTGGGTATCTGGGTAATATTAATGTACTTTGTCTGACCTGTGAGTTGGCTTAATCACTGTTGACGCAATTAATATTAATTTGTAGTCTTGTCTCTCAGCCTAAAATGGACTTTTGTGTATTTATATGTTAGCTTAATCACTGTTGACAAGATGCATATTAATCCATAGTCTTTTCTCTCAGACTCACACCGATTTTTACTGATGTTTCAGTGCTTGCTGGTCATTATATATTGTTACAATATCTTCAGATCGGAGACGAAAGGCATTATGTGATGCAATTGATATTCATTAGTAGTCTCTTCCTTCATCCCCATTGTGTGACTTTTATAGATGGGTCAGTGCACCATCTTCAGTACAATTTGTGATTGTTTTAACACACATCTCCATGTCATATGTATGCAATGAAATGGCAATTGGTATCTAGTAAACGAAGCACTGTTGATGCCATAAATATTGATATGTATATGGGTCAGTGGTTAATCACTTTGGATGTAATGAACGCTTTGTGTAGTCTTGTACCTCATACCTACTAACTGATAGTAAGGCAAGTTTAGTCTATTTTTAGATGATCTAGAAAATGATAAACTGAAACATTGCTAAATGGTGATATTGACAATTAAAAAATCAGGGTTAGGAGATGGATGCGAGGTTTAAATTTTTTTTAAGTGGAAGGGAAAGTAGGCATGTATGGAAGTTAGGGAATAAAGAGGGGGGGGGGGGGGTTAGAGTGAGATTTGGAATCCATAAGAGTAGAACAATTCTATTATAGGTTTATATAAACAAGATATGAGTAGTCCAAAATGCTTTAATAAAACAAAATAAGTTAGGTTATTGTATTCTCCTAAGTGTCTCAGAATACAGGGCTGTATAGAAGAAAACCCTAGAAAAGTAAATACTGATTTCAGGCAAAATTTTTGTCCCGTTCGTGCCCCTCCCAGTGCAGTGTTATACGTGTGTATATATTATCTCGCTGGTCCGTAGAAGAACTGTTGCCAAATTAAGTGTGACGCTGTATAGTATACTATGTATCTGTACATAGTGCAACCCCCTGGCTGGGCACTATTTACTTTGAAATGAATACTCTACATGCCTTGAAGACAGACTATTGTTAGTCTGAAAACACAGACTCTATTTTGATTGTTGACACTTTAACCAAATTCAGTACTAAAGTGTACATACTGTTAGTCTGAATTTGTCAGTCCTGGTTTTTTCAATGACTAAGATAAACGGAATTATGAAAAGCTAGTATAGAGCAGATACAATTCAGACCTTATAGAGTACAAAAGCTGTGACATCAAAATCTATTTCTCATTTTCCAAAAGAGCATAAAAAAGAACATCCAAATGTTGAAAACCAATTGAATATATGTCAAGTATTGGCTGAGATATGACCATCCGAGTAAATAGATTTCAATAGGAAATTACTGTTATTTTGCTCTGGTTTATATTGGTATGAACCAGAGCAAAATAACAGTGATTTCCTATTGAGCTCCTTTGGATTTTCTATCGTGAGGAAATGAGATTTTGATTCATAAGTTTTCATAAATGTCAATTCATTTTTTTTTAAACCAGAGCTCTCTTTAGAGCTTTTAAGGGTTAAATCCCCTACTACCTGTATGTAGTTTGCAGACAAATATGACACTTACACACAATTTCATAAGGCCTTGAGAGCTGAGCCTAGCTCTGCCTGTCTCAATCTCTGGAGCAGCTTAAGTACAAAGCTTATGGTGTGCAGTAGACCTTACCATCCACATAGTCTGACAGTTCAGACACTAGGTTACACGTAACAATTTATAAGGGTTTGTGCAGACTCCTGTGCAAACTCTTGTGCAAACTCCTATGTAAACTCCTTTGCTTATTTATGCTTGAATCTTGAATCTTGAATCTTGAATCTTGTAAAGTAGACTAGAGGGTCACGTACACGTACATGTGGCGGCCACAGGTTGCACTTCTTGCATCCAGATGGAGCTTTTCCCAAAGATATATTTTCTCCTTCAGCTTTTCTCAAACTCTGCGGAGCTGTATTGACACAACGCTGCTAGATGTTCATTGCCCTCACTCGCTTCTCTTCTCTTGAGTAACGCACGTTATGAAGTTGCTTGATTCTCTCCCTCGCTGTCCTTCATTTACATCGAACCGGAAAACTTGAGCATCTGGAATGGTCCCCTTTTTGACAAATTGTGGAATTTTGTGCCTGCTTGTAAGGTATTTTTGGCAGTTTGTTAGCTGTGAATCATTGACAATATAAAATATTGAAAAGAGGAAATCATTCATGTACTTGTGGATTTGCATGACAGTATAGATTTGGCAAGCTGAGATTCGAAGGCAAGATTTTCTGTAGAATAACTGGAGCTTCAGAAGTAACTGTTTGACATACTATGGAATTTCTCGCCTTCCTTTGAACTATATTTTCATTTTTTTAGCCATGAATATTCAGAAAATATGAAATATTGAAAGAGGAAAGAATTTGTGTTTTCGCTTGTGTGACAGCATGGATTTGGGATGAAGTTGAGATTCAAATTAGGATTTTCTCTAGAAACTGCAGCGTCTGAAATTGACTTTTTGTGACAGAGTGTGGAGTCTTTTTGAAATTGTAGAATATATTGACATTTTGTTGGCCATGAATTCATGGAATATGGAAATGGGGGAAGGGAAAATTGTGATGTGTAGGTTTGCAAGCGGAAAAGCCCAAGGACATGAACTCTTGGAGTGGAGTTGAGGTTTTGCTTCAGGTATTGTCGCGGAAACTTGAAGTTCATGCAGGTTTTCTCACGTCATTATAATTGAGCAATCTATATGGATTTATTTATGGAATATCCCCAGAATTTTCTACAGGTTTCTGATGATGCTGTGTGTGGTTTGTCCAGCAGAGTTTCTCGTTGAATTTGCTCTTTTTCTCAGCTTTGGAGTTTGTAATATTCAGCAGATGAAAGGAGCAGAGAGATGTTGTTGTGAAGGGGTCTTCACTAAACTTGTTAGAGGCTTCATTAACACAAGTATTGATCATGTTAGCCAGTGATGAAGTATGTATTCAGTGTGGGGAAAATCATTGCTTCTGTCTATGTATTAAACATTCAATGGAGAATCTTGATTCCTGAAGTATTGATTGGCAGGTGATCAGTTTGTAAATGAGGAACAGATTAAGAAAAAAATGTTTGTACCACGAGGGGTTTTGAGCCTTTCACTGACTGACTTTTGGGGCAGTGACTAACATCATTAGGAGCCCCTCTCCAATAAAAAAAAAAAAAAAAAAATTTTGTTCTCTGGACCACTGACGGGATAGGCGGTTGGAACAATGACATTTGTTTCTTATCAATTCCTTTACATTTTATTTATATTAAAGAGCATGCACTTCTTAAGTTTACTTCTTCTTCATAATGTTTAGTGCTTTCCAGAGTTGATCTATGCTTGCTCCTGCATATTTTTTCTTCACTACTGCCCCCCCCCTCCCCATCTGTAGGATTGTTTTTTTTTCTACGAAGGCTCACTATCATTCATGGAATATTTAATGTGAATTGGTAATAGTCTGGTAACTGTGGTTTTCTTGTGATGTGTTAGCACAGCCACTTGTAAATTGTGCGGTAGTTACCTGTATTCCCAATACTGTCGAGACACTCACCCGGACTACCAGCATTTATCTTACAGGTATAGACCAGTTTTGGAAACATCCTCCTCTCAAAAAATGAAGTGGAAGCTCTTATTACCAATCATGGGAAAGAATATGTTTTGACTAAATTTTACCAGGAAACCGCCTACTAATTGATATACTTGGTAAATTTTTATATTTATCCGGCCTGGTTAGATATCGCGAATTCACTTCAACATTGACTTTGGCATATATTTCTGCTTTTTTGCAAATATAGGTTGAAGTATTGCCATCTAAACATCTGAAGGCACTATAAAAACAAACAAATATTGAATGGATATTTTGCACCCCAAAACCCTTGAACCGCAATTTTACCACTACCGGTCTATATCTTTAAAGCGATACGATAAGTAATTAAATTTTTCGTAGTCTGAACGTCATGTAACGAAACGTTGTTTAGCGTAACGCCTGTTTGAGCATCGTTTCGAATGAAACCTTGATATAGAATCAAGGTCCCGCTCTAGTCTGATAAATGGCCAGCCATCATGTTAACTGACTCGTCAAAATCAGTTTCTATACGATGTTGTTTTTTCTAGTCTGTATTGCTCCTTTTGGTATAATACGATGATTCTTCATTCAACGTTTCTGTATACAACTTTGCAACCCGTAGTAATATTTGCCTACATTTATGTACACTATACATAAATGAATAGTGTGTAATTGAATCGAGATAAATTGCGTATTACGTTAAATATTGTCATTTTGGTACAGAATGGTTACAAGTTCATTGATAAACAAAACAAATATGAAAAATTAATGTATATAGATTGATAAATTAAAGGTATTGATCAAATTGCCATGCTGGCTCACGTCTACCTTGGAATATTACATAAGAACTAAAAAGAACGGCCTTCAATATTTCGTCCCTGGATTCCGGGTACCTAGTTGAGTTAGTGATTTTGAGGATTTCCTTTAGGCGGTATTTATTTTGTGGGGTTATGAGTCCACGTGAACCGATTTCAATACAGATTAGTTTGCTCTTCCACCCTGTTGATGTTATGTCATGTGTGAGGCTTGGGTATTTGTCTTGTTTCCGTTGATGTGCTTTGTCGATGTTAGTTTCGAAGGGACTGTGAGTTCGATGATGATAATGTCCTTATTTTTGTTGTCAATGTGGCAGATGTCTGGTTTGTGTTGGGTACGTATTACGTTTGGTGGTATGGTGCCCCCATTGATGCTTTCTCCTTCTATGTCTGCATATACTTTGGTGGAATTGTTTGAAGTGTTTTTAATGTGTTTGAGCATGATGCGTAGTATGTTGTTGTGGCGCGAGGTATATCGATTATAATTTAACATACTACAAACATACTACAAAATGAAAAGTCTGAATCTTTTGTTGGTCCTTGTTTTTTTCTGTACATATCAGAAACAAATTTACAAAGAAAGTCACAAATTTACCTAATAATTTCATTTGAAAAATGTTTCACCAAAAATACTTTTTAAGATTATGTATTTTCTAGTTTACATCATTTTTGCACCTTGGCCCTTGAAGAAGTGAAATTCAAATTTAAAGGGCGTTTAATTAGTCATATATTTTTACACGTCAACAATGCGTTTTTGGCTCTCAACATACTGTTCCTATAAAAAAAATAACCATCAATTAATCTTTCAAGAAGAAGATTCCATATGTTATCTTCATATGTCTGGCATATGGCGAGAACTATCTCAAGTGATCTTCCACATGCACGATGAAGTCGCTGAGATGCAAATTTATGAACATTTATTCCTTTTGAGTGGGAGGGTGAAGAGAGAGAGATTGGGGTAAAGTATATATATAGTGGGTAGCTCAGAGGATTTAAGAAGGATGGAGTAGGATAATGGCTTCATTCGCACTGCAAACAAAAACCATCATTTTTTTCTCACATCCCGGATTTTTGCCGGAAGTTAGTAGGCAACTACGCATAAACACACCCCAAAACATGACGAAAAAGCCAAATAGAGTTTTTTTGGAAACAAAGGTCAATACTTCACCGCTTTTTGCAGTGTAAATGCTCGCACTCAAAACAAATGGCTCATGCGGACAATTCACAAAAAACAAAACAGAGCAGCAAGTATACACAAAGGGTTTTTATGCGTTTGTCCAGTAGTTAAAATGTAGTTTAAAAACGACGTGATGGTTTCTCAAATTGGTTTTTCTGCAATGTGAATGGGCCTACTGTAACCTTTAGAAGAAAAAAACAAAAATCCTGCTGTGAATAGATAAAAGGGAGGAGAGAGAGAGAGAGAGAGAGGGGGGTGGGGGTGGGGGGAGAGAGGGAGAGAGAGAGAGAGAGAGAGATAGATTGAAGATTAGAGATAGAACAAGATGAAAGAGTGAGAAAGAGAGGGGGAGGAGGAGAGAGAGAGCAAGAGGGGGAAGAGAAAACAAAGGGATAGAGAGGGGGGAAATTGAGAGAGAAAAGAGAAACTTTGTGAAAATGAATTCCACACATGGACATAACATATCTGTGTTTCTTCTTTTCAGTGTACAGAATACAATTTGTCATAAAAATCCATAGTTCTACTGGTCAAAAAAGATTCCCCTTTATTCCACAATCTAAGAAATAGAAAAATTGGTAGATTCTTTCAAAAGTGTAATATTTCACCGCCTGTACTTACCATTACCTCTGAATTGCAAATCACAGGCTGTGCCCATTTCAACTGCGGTTCTTTTTTATTAAAGTCTTGGACAAATACCGCAAATTTGGCGTTGTCACATGCAATTTATTTCAGGATATTTGATAGAAACAAAGTAAACGAGGCAGCACTGCTTTCATATCTTGAGCAAAGAATAAGCAGAGGGTATTAAGGTCATTGGATATTGAATGCTTGATCAAATTCAAACATATTTTTTCAATGATTGCAGTTTGATATCAAAACACATATGGCCAGAGGTGCCATTTTTGTAAAATGGACTCGTAAATGAACATTCGTAAAAATTGTGTAGCCTTTGGGTGGCCATAATGAATATTGAATGAAATCTGAGCAATAATTTTGTTGTATTTGTTCAGTGGGCTCCTACAAGACTTGAGACTACAAACCCATATTGCACCCCTTTGGAGAAGTATATAGCACCAAACATGATTAAGTAGTGATATAGTTTGTGCGTACTGTAACAATGTCTTTTCATTCATAATGAATATTGATCATGACAATATGATGTACAGCTTGGCACTGTGTCATCAATCATACGGTGGTGACAATTCTTGGCAATCTTAGTTCTCATATATTAACTTCGACCCAGTCATACTCGTCACAGATTGAATACATTTGACTCTGGATGCAGGTACCCCATTCGCAAGTGTTTTCAAAATGAGCCTGATCGTATGTTTATATACTTCACTGTCTAAACAGGAATTACCCTCGAAGTTTTTAGCAAGTGCTCAGAATGAGCTAAATCATGTGTTTAGTAAACTTCATTGTCTAAACAGGAATTACCTTGAATCATTAGCAAGTGCTCAAAATGAGTTAAAAATCATGTATAGAGTATACTTCATTGTCTAAACAGGAATTACCTTGAATCATTAGGAGGTGCTCAAAATGAGTTAACAATCATGTATAGAGTATACTTCATTGTCTAAACAGGAATTACCTTGAATCATTAGCAAGTGCTCAAAATGAGTTAAAAATCATGTATAGAGTATACTTCATTGTCTGAACAGGAATTAACCTTGAATCATTAGCAAGTGCTCAAAATGAGTTAAAAATCATGTATAGAGTATACTTCATTGTCTGAACAGGAATTAACCTTGAATCATTGGCAAGTGCTCAAAATGAGCTTACTCATGTCTTCAGTATACTTCATTTTCTAAACAGGAATTACCCTCGAATGGAGGGGTACTGTGTTGTGAGAAATATTGGTAGAAATAGGCAACAGCTTGAATAACACTTGTCTTGGCCGATATTACTCAAGGCATGAGCATGAGTAAATATGGTAAAAATAGATAACGACATCAATGACACATATTCTGAGGAGTTCATACTTAGCATGACTGAGACATTTGTGGTATTCCTCCCCCCCCCCCCCTTTGCCTTCTACCCCTTTGCCCACCCTCTTCCCCTCTCCCCCTCTCCCCCTCTCTCTGTCTCTTTCTCATTCTCTTCTCTTTCTCGCCTGCACTCTCATATTTTTTTCTTCCTTCTCTCATTTTTCCCCTCTCTAAATCTCACTCTTTCTTTCATGATCAGTCCAGCACTCACTCTCTTTCTTTCTCTCTCTCTCTCTCTTTCTCTCTCTCTTTCTCTCTTTCTTTCTTTCTCTTTCTCTCTCTCTCTCTCTCTCTCTCTCTCTCTATCTCTATCCATGTCATTCTGTCTCTCCCTCTCTTTCTCTCTCCCAGCTTGACAGGTGGATGTCATGTGATAGCACCCTTTTAAAATCTAATCCTCTTTCTAGACACGTTCACAAATTTCCATTAAAGCGTAAAGACTACTTAATAGGTATAAAGCAAAGGCACGCAATACACAAAATAGCACTGCCCACTTTCATCTTACACTAGGTTAGAAGGGAAGGTGAAGACTTAGGGAGAGAGAGAGAGGAAGGGAGGGAGATCGATTTTAAAGAGAAGCATATTAAAGAAAGAAAGGAGAGAGAGAGAGAGAGAGAGAGAGAGAGAGGGAGAGATAGATAGAGAAACAGAAAGACAGACAGCGGGAGAGAGAGTGAAAAGAGAGGGAGAGAGAGAGAGGGGGAGGATGGGGCATAATGAAAAGGAGAGAGAGAGAGAGAGAGAAGAGAGGGGAGAACGAGGGAGAGAAGGGTACCTTATGAAAAAAGGGAAACAGATAAAAGTCTGAGATGAGGAAAGGGTAAAGAAATGAGAGGGAGAGAGAGAGAGATGAGTAGAAATAGAAGGAAAAAACAAGCTATGATCAGGTGCTTGGGTGACTAAAATCAGACTTAGGGGAAAGGGCGGATTGAAGGATAAAAAAAGATTTGAATCCAGCCTCCTTGCCCCTGTAACCTTTTCAAGGGTATTAGATACATGTAGGTTTTGTGGTATGTGTTTTGTGCTGTGTACATGTGCTCATGGAAGGGTGCGTTGATGCATTCAACAGATGGTTTATAATGAATTCACATCTAAGGTAGACAAAATAGAACCTTAAATTGCATATCTTGCCAATGTGAGGTGGTGGGGCCTTGTATGGAAGCTTGTATGGATCAGTGCTATGTCAGGAAAAGCTAGGATAATGGTATGGGATTATAACAGATACACATCTAGAGTAGATGAAATAGAACCCTGCATTTCATATCTTTTCGTTGGGAGTTTGTGGTATCTTGTATGGAAGCCTGCATGGACTGGTGCTATGTCTGGCAACTCTAGCACAATGTATAAGATTATAATGGATACAGAAAGATTATAGTGAATACACATTTATAGAAGACAAGAAAGAGTTGTTCATTATCTTGGGGATGACCCCTTGTGTGAGAGCCTAGACAGAGTAATGCTATGTCAGGCAAATCTTTCACAATGTTATAACATTTTAATCAATTTACATCTAGAGACGTTGAGTTAGAAACCTATGTATGCGTACCTTTATGATTTGAGTTTGTGGTATCCTGTGTAGAATCCTGAATGGGATGAAGCTATGTCAGGCAAGTTTTGCACAATGTTTTCAGTCTACTATCTGTGATTATTATACATCTGCTTATTGTGCAATGCTTGCTAGACTGGTGGTAATTTTGATCCTTAAATTTAGGATCTACTCCCCTCTGGCTGTTTAGCAGATGATCTAATGATGTATATATTCAGGTTCTCTGTACATACATGTAGTTAGTATGCAATAACAACGAGTAAAAGAAAAGGAAGTGCTGCCTTTGAAAAAATCATGAGTGAAATATGTTCCTTCACATATATGGAAAACTCTGTGGAAGTGCAGAGAGACGCAAAATGTGTATTGCACTATACAAGAAGGGAATATTATTGTTATTATTGATTTGAGATTTATTGATGAAATATGGAAATCCCTTTCAAGCTCTCGGTTTTCCATCAGACGTTCAAGATTTATGCACATGCATATTGTAGTAACGAAGGTCTAATTAGGCTATAACCCACAGGCTCCTGTAAGATGCATTTCATTAGGCATCATCAGGGAATGCCTGCTAGGAATTCCTTTGTCTTGAGGATATCCCCTGAGGCATGTCTGAGGCACACAAGAATGATGGCCCTACCTCTCCATGGCCGACAGACAACCTCGGAACTGGTGGACCAATTTATGAGTCCAACCCCGGGTCACATGATCCCATCAGCTCCAAGAAACCAACCAATGATTAATGGTCGGATGGGGGGAATTTAAGTCGTAAGATCCCTTGTCATCCGCCATGTTCTGGTATTGTAATTTGCAATCATCGCCAGCATCGTAAGTGATTAACACTCCTTAACAGCAATTTAATGCCATCTTTTCTCGCCTGCGTCTGGTAATTTGCGACCGACCCTGCAGGAGGAGCGGTAGCAATTTTTTATGAAACCCCTATATGAGCCGCATGATGGGGGCCCTGGGTTGGATAATCTGTCATCATTCGATGCACGTCCCGTAATTAGGGGATGAGTTTTAATTTCCATACGTGTGGCTCATCTCGCGGTACAGACCCACCCCTAACTAAAGCGTTGTTGGGCTCACACTCACACACACTCTCTCTTTCCTCTAACTGAAGATTAGAAGTGTGCCTTTCTGGTCTAAAAGGTTATCACCAGGAATTCTACTTGTGTCTGAAGTGGAGGAGGAAAGTGGAGTACCTGATTGGGATTTGGTAATGAATTGGTACTTGATATGATGGTGTAGCAGAGAGTCGATGAGGACATGAGGGTTGTTCTATCGTGTGAAACCTGTTGTCTGGCGACACCAGTAAGCAATGAAGCTCTCTTTTAATTGTGCATTATTTTTATTGTTCAGACTGGCTTTGGGTTTTTTTATTTCTGAGCTAAGAGAATTGGATGCAAGCTTTGTGATGTCTGTTGGAAACAGCTTTTGAATAATAACAGAAGCTTGTGTTTATCAAATTATCTGTTGTCTTTGTCTGTGTAAAGCTTTAAAAGTATTTTCCTGATAGACCAGTTGTGTAGTAATGGCACGGATGAGCAGGACTAGCCATCCAGATATTTTTCATTCCATAAATCAAGTTAATATATGCTCTTCTTTTTCAAACAGGAAATTAATTCTAACCAAATTACATGCAATCTGCACCAAGGATATTAACCTCAAAGAATATTGACAAACCATTCAGATCATTGAAAACACAGTCAAGGCTTATTGAGCCAAGGAGGATAAGATACAAGTAAGAAAGTAAAAATCTCTAGAAGGTGAATGTTTGAGATTCGTGAGAAGCCATAAAGTTGGCGTTTACTTTCATGTTTGCTTGTGCTCTCCATTTTGTCATTCTTGTTTGACTGTTCAAATTAGTCTTCTGAATGTCACTCTCAAGTGGCCTCAGGAGGGGCATCAAAGTCGTTGCTAATCCAAACTTGTCCCATCATGCACTGTCTTAACATTTAAAGAGAAAGTTGGGTTGGTGAAGATGAAAAATAATGAATGAAGTTTTCTCATTCGATAAATGCCCTTGTATTCAAAAGATGAAAAGGAATATCCTCGAGGTTTGGACCAAACTTCCATGCCACAAGTATGTGTAGTCCCATATATAATTTTCTGTGTGCTGTGCATGTGATTTTCAGCAAAATAAAGTCAATTTCTTATCGTTGTGATGATTCCAATACCTCACAGTTTACACCAAGTATTGTGGACTACATGATAAACCTTTCCAAATATTTCCAGGCACTTCCTTTCACAGTGTAGTCAGATAACCAAAGCTCAATTTTATCTTTAAAACCTCCTTTCTTTCAACACAAGCCAGACTTCTGCTCCAACTTTTTGTTATTCAGGTCACTATGTCT
Source organism: Strongylocentrotus purpuratus (assembly GCF_000002235.5). Taxonomy (NCBI): domain Eukaryota; kingdom Metazoa; phylum Echinodermata; class Echinoidea; order Camarodonta; family Strongylocentrotidae; genus Strongylocentrotus; species Strongylocentrotus purpuratus. Next base: position 10,775,535 of record NW_022145601.1, read on the forward strand.
TGGCAAATTAAAGTTGATCACTTTTCTAGTTCTTCATTGATAATGCACTTGGACATCAATGTTGCACAGGCGCGCCTTGGCACAAGCTTATTAAGTTAATTAAGCTCTTTAAAGGAATAGTACAATTTGAAATAAGAATTTTGATTATAATTATGCTAAGATCTCTAAATAATACTACATATGTGTGTGGGAAAGCTTTTGAATGAATGGATATGCGGCCCCTGTCTCTCACATTGTTTTAAAATTGACATTTTCAAAATTAATATTTTTGCTACAGATTGCTATTTCCTTTACAACCTTGTATAGATATATATTTCTATAATTTTAAAATGAATGAAGAAGTACTACATACTGTAGAAGGTGGACAAATCTTTTATATCTTTTTGAAACTTTGCTAGATAGATGAATTTTGTCCAAATGAATGAAGAAACCTTGAATACAGTTAGATAGACCATTTGTTTTGTTAACTCTTTCAAGAGCTTCTCGACATAGACACCTAGGCAAACTGTGGTCCAGCTGTATTCTGTAATTTCAAAGGAAATGAACAGTCCTTGAACAATCCTAGAATAGGTTTGACTTATCCTTTAATTTGTTAAAAAGCTTCACAAGATAGATCTAGGCGAACCTGTGCCCGATAGAGTGTATACATGTGGGTGTTGTTGCGAGGAGGAAGAAGAGAAATTTAGTTAACAGGGAAATGCGTCCAATTACATGAATGTTTAGGTTAATGGGGGAGGGAAAGTTATTTTCAGCGGACGCGAATGTAAATGTTTCTTCGTCCCCTCACCGAGTAATTGCCTGTTGAAATGGGTTCTCAGGAGACTGTGTCATTACAAACTTGGATGTAGCGAGTTCTTCTTTGAAAGTTCACTATCTTTGCATCTCCATCCATGGGCGGTTCTATCTCAAATTTGTTTTGATTTAGATGTGCCTATTTCACAAAATCTAGGCCAATGTGTTATTGTAACCTGATTTGAGATACTTTCGATATGAAATGGGTAAATATTTTCAAAAACTTTTCTGATTTAAATAAAAGCACTGTTGATGGGATGATACCAAACTTTTACACCATGATAACAAAATATATATTTAACTAATTCAAGTTTGACATTTCATTTTGGCATCTGATTTTGGCATTGTATTTAATCTATCAAAAGATGTCAATGTTTACTTTTTGTTACATTTTGATAAAATGTATAGATGAAAACTTTGATGCATAGATTGATATTAAACCAATCAATTGTTATGAGTATATGTAAGTAAAGTCTCGAGTAGCAGTTAATACAGCATCATAGTGGGTTACACATGGAGGTAAGAGTGTATGACCTTAGAAGGTCCATGGCATAATATTGGAAAGTAACTATGTTAATGAAAATGAAGACAGCCATTTAGCTAGAGGGCTTGAACCTGTTTTTCTATTAGGTCAATGATTAGAGGTACGTGATTCGTTTCGAAACAAGTAAATGGGGTGGTGATCATTTGTATCGTCTGCTGAGAGCCAAAAGGGCGTTAACCCTTTGATGTAGAGTCAATAACACCCTTCTGGCTCTCAGGGGATGATATATTAGGTGTAAATGGGTTTGGTGCCAGTAATGCTTTGGTTCTCTGCTGGGTGCATGGCCTATTTAACCCCCCTCCTCCCTGCCTTCATGGAGGGCTAGTGAGGGTAGCACATTGTATACAGATACTACACTGATGCAGTAGGTAGGTGTGAATACAAAGCCCTATCTAAAGGAATTCATGTGCAAAACATTTGACAACTTACACATGTGAATAAATAATTAGATTCATACTTATTCGATGGAATCATGATTCTCATTATTAAATTGTATATTTCAAGTCCTTTAACGTAGATAGCTGACAAAATGGATGAAAAATTAATATCCCATATATAGTTTAATATTAGGATTTAGATTTTCAGGTTTTCGATTATTGCTTTAGATTTTATAATAGGTTTCAGATTTTTTCCTCCCTTCATTTATAACATATTGTTAGCATCGTCAGCCACCTTTGAAAAGTATGCATACCACAGGCACATAGAATTCAACATTACAACTCTAAACCAGTATGCAAGGGGTTAATCTAGCGCGCCCCATGTTAAGTGGGTCACAAAGGGTTAATCCAATCTATCCAGCGCTTATAGGGATGGAGAACATTATACACTGCGGTAAATTGGAAGATATCTTATCTGTCTGGCCCATAGATAATACCAATATTAGGGAAGATGAAAGCAGTATGCCACGGGCTTGTTCAGATATGTCTCGGTAAACCATTGTAAAATAAAAAAGGAGCAACATTTTTGTGCATGTGTAAATGAATGGCAACTGTGTGCACCAAAGGTCCTACATGAATTCACTGAGATCTGTGTTAAAGGTAAAGACCAGTTATGGTCATGCGATTGCATTGTGAAAGAAATGTTGTGAAATCGATCAGAAAAGGTTGATCATCTAGCATCTAGCATTTGCAAGGTTCTGGAATCATCAAAATGATAAGAAATTTGGCCCATTCTTCGTAAAGTTACAAGCACTATACACAGAAAGATGTATATGGGACTACCCTATATCTCTCACAGACCATGAGAGAAACAAATTTACCAAATATATGAATTAGTAGGCGGTTTCCCGGCAATTTTTTTATCATCATGTATTAGTCAAAACATATTCTTTCACATGATTGGTAATGAGAGCTTCCATTTCATTTTTTGAAATTGGGGCGTTTCCAATACTGGTCTTTACCTTTAAAAGATACAGAAAAGTGAAGTGTATCAATTTTACGTCAGAATAAAAAAATTGCCGTTTTATACCGGTGCAAATCTGAACAAGGCTTATCACAAGCTTGTATGACAGTACGATGGGAATACATGGAATAACATTTGCAGATTTTGGGACCTATAGTCGTCTGGAGAGTATGTAGTTGGCCTAGACATCTGTAGAACATTTGATGGGTTAATTTAAAGGCATGTATCCAAGATTATCTTCAAGATGCTAAATTCGTAAGTTGTAGCTTCTTTCCATGTTTTGAAGTTATACAAAGGAGAATTGGGTTAACCACAGACGTTGGGCTAATATCAGACAAATCGATTAATAAAAAAAGTTACTATAAAGGGGCCTATAAAACATCCTTGTGGTACTACACCTCTAGATGTTAGCTTTTCTTTTAAGTTTTGTATTCAGGGGCTGATGTTGCTATGGAAACCATACAAGAATTTGTATGGTCCATTGAAATTGAATGGCAAAAGTCCATTGATCTTTTGTACAGAATCACATAATTCATGATAGGAAGTTCAACATGTAGCATCAAATATACTTTTATGATCTACAACTTCATAGAAATATTTTATGTACTGGTATGTGTCATTAGGCTTTTCTAACTATAATTTTCATGCCCGAATTCAGAGAAGAGAGAGAGAAGTTCAAGATATATATATATAATACATCATATATAAACTTCAAAGTGCATCTAATAGAGATGTTTTTCATATCTTAACCAGATGGATTGATTTGACTAATCTTTTGTCAATTTACCATGGCTTTTGGTTGCCCCTCGCCGGTGTTAACTTTCTGAAGTATCATAATTGTGAGTCTGCATGTATTTGTTTCTATATGATTCATTTCCTTAAGTCAGAAGTTTTTTATTACAATTTTTAAAAACATTTTTACATTGCTTTGTATGTTCAGGAGGGTGTGTGAAGAGGTGGACATTCATTCTTGAGATATTGTCTTTCTGATGTTCAATATGGACCTCTCGTCAAAAACATGTTTTTCAAGGTGACTATGCACATTTTCACATCTGTCATGCTTGCTTGGTGGAAAATGACTATTTGCTGATAGATGTTTGAATATTTGATCAGGAAAAGAGATGCATGAAATTAACAAAGGCAAAGATGCTTTTCTGTACATGAAATGTTTGGTCAAGATAATGATATTGGATTATGCTTTGTGAATGGTGAGAGATATATGTTGATATAGAAGATTTTGAGTAGATCTATGAATAGGATTTAGGAATTCTTATGTATAGATCGGCTCATATGTCTGAGTTAGTTTAAATATAGATAGTGTATGAGTGTGTGTTTGAGAGAGAGAAAGAGAGAGAGAGAGAGAGAGAGAGTCAGAAAGACAAAGAAAGAGAAAAAGGAGAGAGAGACAGAGAGAGAGAGACTCAGAGAATCAAAGAAAGAAAGAAATGGAGAGAGAGATTGTGTGTTGGATAGAGTTATGAATAGTTATATAAAAAGTGAGAGAGAAAGAGGTGTTATTCCAAGGCCCATATTAATGCTGTAGTCTGTATGACGTTAGATGCTTCTAATAGTTTGCAAACAAAATTGAAAATCCTTTAGACCTTGTACTATTGTCATAACGGTGTTTTGGAAATTGACTTTGTCCAGACGGGAGGGACAGAACGTGTGATTATCAACAACAAAAACACATTCTGGCACATGGATTGCTCGATTACCGGTGAATATCGGATGGTGGAAGAGACACCCCACGCAATTGATTGGTTGTCACTGCCGGTGTGATACGATATTGGAGCTGCGCTTGGACGAACCCAAATGAAAGATGCAGCGTTTGGGATGATTTCAACTTTATCTCTCCCACCACATTGGTTCCAGAGAGCCATGAATTTATTTCGGAGATAGAGAGAAGTGTGGATTTTGGCGTGTTCATCAAGCGATGAAACATATCACCAACTAATGGACTATGCTGGCTCGCTCAATTTGGTTTTGGTTACATTGGCGTCATTATGATTCCGTGTTTGTTAATCTTATTTAGAGGGATGTAGTGGCATGATAAATGAATTGGATGTTTTTGGATGGTTAATCGCAAAGCGAATTAATAAGGCGATTTCTGTGGATGATGCTTTGTAGCCTTTCGGGATGATATGAATCATTAATTTTCATGGCCTTGATGTTCGTGGGCATATAAAAGATTTTGTTGATGAGGCATGCAGTCGGATGTATTTTCCTGGTCAATCTTCAAAGCTGCTACAAATTCGATATTAATATCAGTTCATCAAAAATCAAAAGGCACTGAACTATTGGTGATACTAGCAATAGGTTGTGACCCCTATACAAATTTCAGTACGCTAACACGCGAGCTCGTCAGCGTGCTCGCCCACGAGTTCGTCGACGAACTCGCAGACGAACTCGCAGACGAACTCGTTTCGTTCCAAATATGCAAATTAGCTACGAGCATGCACGCGAGCTCGTTGGCGTGCTCCAAATATGCAGCTCGTCACTGGCCGATAAGCTCGTTGGCGTGCTCGTTGGCGAGTTCGTACGAGTTCGTACGAGTTCGTCGACAAGCTCGTCAACGAGTTCGTACGAGTTCGTCAACGAGTTCGTCAACGAGTTCGTACGAGTTCGTCGACAATCTTGTGGAAAAAAATGGCTGCTAGCTTAATGGCGTGCTCAACAGCATGTTGGCATTAGGGACTTTTAGATTTGCGTGGACTGAAACCTGTGACGTCCATTGAAGGCAGTGCATAAAAAGGACGTCGACCGTAGCAATCCACATTGTCTTCGTGCAAATCTAAAAGTCCCTATTGAGAACTAATTTGTGTCTACATATAGAGGTGAACTTGATGATCCTGTTGAGCTATTGGCATGCATATATATTTATCTAACTTATCAACCTTCCAATATCCTGTTAACATCTGCAGGCTGGCTGTGCAGGGACAATTCAGTTGGCAAGCTGGTGAAGAATACAGTGATCCTCTTTAGAATAAGGGAAAGTTAAAAGCTCATTACTTCTGGGATATCAATCAATGAAAACACTAATATATCAAAGTACAGAAAGAAAAGATATAACATAAAATATAACTTAAAAAAAGTATCTTTTTATTAGAGTCAATACAAACCCTGTAAAATACATGTTACCTGTATGCAGGGTTCACAACTTCACACAACGATATGAATGAATAAATGATTTCCAAATTATATAATTACACTGTATAATGAAATTAAATATGTGAGTAATTACACTGTATAATACTCTGCCTTTGAAGAAATATTATTATCCATTTTGGTAATTATTCCATCATTCTAATCACTCATAATATTACAAAGATCCAAACTAATAAAGCGGTATTCATACAATAACTATGTAGCATCCCCCTTCTTGTCAGTGTATTCACCAACCCAGGGTACCAAGTAATGATACATGTACATATACTATAGGATCTCTAGAACAATCCCTTCTTTATATCCGCTAGCAAACTAGTTTTCAGTATTCAGACAAAATGCATTAATGTGCTCTCATGTTGCCTAAATGATAGGGTTTGTCAGTCAAGATACAGGAATATTTACATGAATATAACCTTATCACATAGATTATATCTAATGTTACTTTAATGAAGTGAATATACTATGTGCTATATAGATAGAGAAACAAACTTACCAATATATGAAAAGATATCTCACTAGAAAGAGAATAAATACTTTATCTCATTAATCATTACTCTACACTTCTCTTTCATAAATGTATAAGAGAGGTAGGCCTAACTGTTGGCCTATAAATACACAAGTAGAACATTTAGTTATAAGGTGTGAGGAATTAGTTTTTCTCTTACCTAAAACAAAGGAGCTGCAATACCATTCAAAACCCATGTCTGCTCTCTACAAAAGCAAGATGGAGAAAGACTTGCCCAAAGTGGCCTATAACTAACACATCAATTCATTCTTATCAGGAATGCTACCAGTGGTAATTCCACAAGAGAGAGTAAACAAGAAAGTGAGAGTGGGGAGAAGAGAATTAGATTATATCTAATGTTACTTTAATGAAGTGAATATACTACATGTATGTGCTAGATAGATGGAGAAACAAACTTCCCAATATATGAAAAGATATCTCACTAGATTTAGAAAGAGAATAAATACTTTATCTCATTAATCATTACTCTACACTTCTCTTTCATAAATGTATAAGAGAGGTAGGCCTAACTGTTGGCCTAGTCTTACACAAGTAGAACACAAGTAGAACATTTAGTTATAAGGTGTGAGAAATAAGTTTTTCTCTTACCTAAAACAAAGGAGCTTCAGCATGCAGTACCATTCAAAATCCATGTCTGCTCTCCACAAAAACAAGATAGAAAATGGCTGACCAAATCTGCCTAACAAGTCAATTCATTCTTATCAGGAATGCTACCAGTGGTAATTCCACAAGAGAGTGTACACAAGAAAGTGAGAGTGGGGAGAAGAGAGGAATAGAGATTTGTGTGTAAGGAGGGGGAATCCTATGTACATAAGGAGAGAGCAAGTTAGAAACAGGGAGTTGACCTCGAATCAAGGTCTGGGTGTGTGCTCTTATGTAATACCTGATAGTGACATTTCAAGGTGTTAAATATATGATACAGTCAGAATAAATGGCAACCCCCCCCCTTCCCAATCTGGTATGCTGCAAATAAATGTTTCAAAGTTTCAAAAGAATTTAATTAAATTTACAAGTAATTTGACAGGTTACTTCAGCATGAAAAAGCTATTGTTTCAATTTCAACACAAATTTTCTGAACTTTCAATGTAATTGCATATGTTCTGACAAAGAGGCTCAAAAATGTATCAAAATAATAAAGTATGCATTTGTTTACCTTAATTATTTCAGGTGAGAGATATCTTCAGATCAATATTTTTTATTTTAAAAAAAATTACATAAAAAGGATGCTGGTGGAGACAAGAAACTAGGAAGTAGGAACTCATTTTCCTTGGCCCAAGACATTTTAAAAATACATGTACATATATTAATAGAATAAATAAAAGAAATTGGCATCCTGAAGGGAACTTTAAAATATATACATGTATACCGTGTGAGTCAAAAAAAAGTTTACAACTAGAAAAATGCTAATTATTCTAAAAATCATCTATGAACAGTAAATTATTATACATCTTATGAAAGAGTGTTTTATTCCAAATCGTTTGGTATCACTTTTGTGTGGTATGTGTTCACGCTTGGATGAACAGGAGGCATTGTTTGTGAAAGTGCAAAAATTGACTTGCGCCAAAGTGATGCCTACAGTATGTATTATGTTGGGATCGGCGGAGTGAGAGAATGAATTGAATGTATCAAATGAAATGCATTGCATATGTTTTTTGCAGAAGCAGAGTCACAAGCAAACACACTAACAATGTTCGTTGATATTTTATATTCAATTTTTGATATGTGTGGCATGATTAATTTTGTTTGGGATGTTGTGTTGATCTGTAATGACTGAAATAATACCCATATCGCAATTGTTTTATTCAAACATCACATTAGCAACTTTGGCGCAAGTCGATTTTTGCACTCTCGCATGCAATGCCTCCTGTTCATCCAAACATACCACACAAAAATGATACTAAATGATTCAAGATAAAACACTCTTTCATAGAATGTATAATAATTTACTGTTCACAGATAATTTTTAAAATAATTAGCAATTTTCTAGGTGTAAATTTTTTTGGGACTCACACTGTATACCTTACTGTTTTCCTGGGAGCTGGATCACCTGTTTACCAGCGAGATCGTGGCGAGCTCTGGGGAGCTCTGGGGAGCTCGCCACGAGCTCCTCAGTTTAACCCCGAGCTCGCCACGAACTCCCCCTTTTACCCACGAGCTCGCCACGAGCTCCCCCTTTTACCCACGAGCTCCCGAGTTTACCCCCGAACTCACCACGAGCTCCCCAGTTTAACCCCGAGCTCGCCACGAACTCCCCCTTTTACCCACGAGCTCGCCACGAGCTCCCCAGTTTACCCCCGAGCTCGCCCACGAGCTCCCCAGTTTACGCCCGAGCTCGCCACGAGCTCCCCCTTTTACCCACGAGCTCGCCACGAGCTCCCCCTTTTACCAACGAGCTCGCCACGAGCTCCCTCTTTTATCCACGAGCTCGCCACGAGCTCCCCAGTTTACCCGCGAGTTCGCCACGAGCTCGTGGCGAACTCGTGCACGAGCTCGCCAAGATTTTGTAAGATCGTTACAAGCGTCCTGGGAGCGTGTTACGAGCTTAAAGCCTAAAAAACGATCTTATTAAGCTTACCACGAGCATAATACGAGTTCGCGACGAACTTAAATTTGTATAGGGGGATGCACCTGAAGGAGTCTTTAATTTGGATACATTGTGTGTCTCTTGCCGTTGAAGTACAAGATCACATCTTTTCAAGTCGAGGTGGTTGTATGATAGTTGGTGTATTTCCAATTTTGTGGTTGCTGTATATTCACAGGATCTCCAGCGAAGCCAAGAACAGGAGGAAATTTTGTGATTCCTTTCATTTTGCATTGGTTCTCTTGGTGGAGACCAAGAAAGAGACCTCAAAAGCAGAGACGGAGACTTGTCTTTCTGGTTGTTCGACACATTTGCTCCTGCAACAATTGCTCCGTGGTTATTTCCTACACTAACCCAATTCATAACTTCAACCCTGGACCCAACATCGCACCTGACCCTAACTCTTAACCTAACTGTTAACATAACTGTTAACATAACTCTGAACCTAACTTAAAACCTAATTGCAACCCCAACCCTAACCCTATACTTCAGAAAATTAAAGCCTGAAGCAGTTGTTGCTGGAGCAAAGGTTGGATCACCACTCTTTTTACATTTCTCGCAAAGTGTTCGTTGGCTTTCAGTGCCCTTCTTGCTTTTGAACCTTGGGATGTTAAGTGCATTTTCCAAAGAGAGATGCGTTTCTTACTCATCTCTCTTTGCGTTGGAAGGATGATGATATTTGTTGCATGTCATTTGATCGATGAGGCATCCTCCCCTCTCTGCTTGAGAGACTTGTGAATATTACGACCTCAAACTCGCTCACTGGCTGTCGATCCTCGCTATTCCAGAGAGCGAGAGCGAGTGTTTCAAACAGGATTATATTAATTCAAACAGGTTTGCACTTTCTACTGTACCATTGGAAGTCATGTGGACTAAAACCTCTCTGTAGATGAATTAACACCTCAGACTGTGCGCTCACATGGAAATATATAACCTTCTGGGTGATATATGAAAGACAGCGAGAAATCAACTGTTTGACGTCTTAGCCAGCTTATACCTTGAAGGAACATGCTCTGGTAAACTTGTAACACTGCCATGGAATAAGTCAAATCACTGTGAAACATACAATGATCATGGATACATATTAATTGTTGGATGGTCGTGTGCCGCACATTTGGAATACAAAACTTTTGGATTACGTCGCTGTGAATGAAGAATTGGACACTCTTGAAAAAACACATTGCAGTCATGGAGCCCAACCAGCGTTTTGTGGTGGATCGCGATCGTATCCTTTCGGCGAGAGGACATCGTTCCGTGTCGGCGTATCGGCTTAAGCGAGTCGCCTCGGACATCGACCTGCAGAAGTGCCGATGCCAGTGCACATGCGGACAGAGCATGTTTTCATCGATGTCCACAAGTATGACGGATATCATTCAAAGGTAAAAACTTATTAATTTGTAGATTGAGGGGTAGATGGATGTTACACAGACACCATGGCATGCCCCTCTGGTAAAACATCTTCGTTGAGTGATACATGAGTGACGTGACATGTTTGCTACCAGAAAAGAAAGCAATGTCAGTATTATGATTTATCCTTTTCAATGCCATAAAGTTTTAGTTTTTACCAACAAATAAAACCACAAAAAAAATTCAGCCGTACTATTTCAAAGTTTGCGTTTGTTTTTCACTGATGAATTCTGCTTGAAATATCTGTTTAAGTTTTAAGGAGAAAGCTTTTGCTATGTTTTGTGTAATAAGCATGGCACACAAATGAAACACTTGGACAGGATTTGCTACACATGGCACTGTACAATATTCAACATGATAACAAGTAAAAAGAAAGAATTTTTTCTTCTTTTAAATGTTATATTGCTGTGCATGATTATTTTAATGTTAGTTGAGGACATATAACTATGTGATGTTGTGAGTATGGCACTGAGGAAAAAGTTACTTTCGTCAAAGAGAAAGCATGATGTTTTAGTGTACAAAACTATTGGAGATTAAATTGGTGCCAATTAATTACATAATAGACAAGTGACCAGTCCAAAATTAAAGATTCACTCATCATTATTGTATTACTTGTTTAATTTCTCTTCAGCTTTCACATATCTAGAAGAGAGAAATAGAGAGACAGAGATAGAGAGAGAGAGACAGAGACAGAGAGAAACAGACAGTGGCAGAGAGAGAGAGAGAGAAAGAGAGAGAGAGAGAGAGAGAGAGAGGGAGGAAGAGTTAGAGAGAGAGAGAAAGAGAGAGAGAGAGGAAGAGTTAGAGAGAGAGGAGAGAGAGAGGGAGAGATAGTTGAGTTCTCATTAGGCAGTGACAGTTATATAGTAATTGTCATGAGCCTTCATTACACTGAGTCACCCATCGAGACCCCTATAGCATGAAGGTTATAGGCCGCTTACATATCGCATATAACGATCACTAAAACTATGAAATCAGTGAATGTGGAAAAAGGTATTGGATATTGGCGTTGCTCACTGATTTATGCTAATGTGGCTTCAACACCAGTGATCTTGGATCCAATGTTTTCTACACATGCACAAAATAGCAAGAATCCCCACCCTCAATGAGAAAAAGAAGAAAATGAATGGCCAAAGAATAAACTGGCAGAGTGTGATTTTAAGTCTACAAATCACAATTTCAGTGATCTAGATACCCCCGCCCTCCCTTTTTGATTTTGCTGTTTCACAGCAACAAGAATTAAAGACTGAATACTTCTTAAAGTATGTGAAAATGTTTGTGTTTTTAATGTTAAGAGAGAAAGAAATATTGTCCAGGTGCTAGTGAAATATGTATATCACTGTGAGTGAAAATAGATTGCGGATGCTTTATATAAGAATAACGTTTTATATAAGAGTGATGTCATAGTCACTAAAAATAGACATTTCCATCATCGGATTCTCACATGAATGACCTAATTTTCCCCATCGTTTTACCTGCGGTGAAGCATCTCCCAAATCCTTGATAAATGACAAGAAACTTTCAGGATTTGGTTTATGATTAATTGAACTGTGAGGATAGACAGGGATGTCCCATGTCCCCACCTATGTTGAAGTAGTCTGTCAAACCAGACCCTCTTGTTTACCATCATAATGCACTGTACGTTCCATAATTCGTCCCTGTTTTCACGAAGTGACGGTAGTGAGGAAAATCGTAACGCAAAGTGGATGCAATTTTTTTTCACTGCCGTCACTTCGTGAAAACAGCGACAAATTTATGGTAAAGATATTCCCTTTGGAGTGGAGATGGTGCACACATTGTGAGCCATCATGAATCAAATCAAAGGTATACATGATAATAATTATTCATTGTTCAGTAGGATATAAATCCAATGCTGTTACATGTTTAAAATATTAAAGATAAACTTTAGTACTGGTAATGCGATTGCATTGTGAAAGAAAAGGTGTGGAAAGGATCAGAAACAGTTGATCATGTAGCATGTAAGTATTGATGTGCACTGCAAGGTTCTGGAGTCATCAAAATCATAATAAATTTGACCGAGTCTTGGTAAAGTAACAAGCACTCACATAGAAAGCTATATATGGGACAACACACATGGTGTCGGGGCTAGTACTTTCTTGATTTCCTTGTCTTTCTATGCTCATTACTCAGCCAGTATACATTTTCTTCCAAAATTGTTTGGCACATGTTATTTATTTGTAATCTTGAACATTCAGTGTAAGTTTCGTTTGATTCTGTGAGAATTTTTTTTTTTTTTTACCAGTACTGGAGTTTATCTTTAATATGAGAGCTGTCTATTGTCGTCGTTACAGGTTTTTTCAAAGGTCCATTCCAACTCCCTGGTACTACATAGTAAAAAGCCCTGCTCATTTGTGTAAAACAAATTGTTATCATAAGCTACTCTTAATATCTAAAAGCATATACATGCAGTTGCCAATATGCTAGTGGTTTGATGTTGTTGTTTCGTTTTTTTCTTCAATATTAGGAAATTAAACCCTTTGTGATATACCAAGAAAGGAAATCAAATCATTTCAAGATATTTTTATCTGTAGGATTAATGATATTGGATGCCAAGAAGGAAGAAAGGTGATATGATACCTGTAGATAAAATTAATCTTTTGTGAAGACACTCCCTTCCTTATCACACAGAGCTGATTTATTGTTTCAATAAAGATTGTTTTGTTGCGTAGCCAAACCATTCAGTGTCGTTGGTAGCTATATTTGGGCCGATTGGATTGTAAGACATTGCAAAAATAGAACTCTGTTCAGTACTAGCCTCCCACGCCCATGAAAACAATTCCTCTGCCAGACATTTAATGTACCCTCTAATTAATAGTGTAAGAAAGAAAAGGATAGCTTTTAAAGCCCGTCTGTACTAGTTTGGTCAGGGGAATTAGACCTCTCTGCAAGGTCACTGACAGATGGTTATCTCATCAAATCAGCTCTCAACTAACATAAGAAAAAGGGCATCATGGGGACCAACAGGCACCGATTAGGCATTGTTTGCTATATAGAGGGCGCAAGTAGCTATAAGTAGAGGGGCTTAAACTTTATATTTGTGCTTTCACTTGATACTTTTTTTATGAAATAGAAACAATGATATGCTTGAATGATTTTCTCAACAAAAGGTGATTGTTTAGATGACATTTACATCAGAAATATATATAAGTGTAACAAAATTCTAACAAAGAGATAACTAATTAATGTAGATATACTTGAAATTGTTTGTACAGAACCAAAGTAGTGTTTAATAATTCTGGGTCAAATTATATGAGTTAACGCCCTACTGGCTCCAAACAGACCAATTCATCAAGTTCATTTTAATTCATTTTCTCTTCAATATGTATTTTGAAGCTTGGTGAATTAATGTGAAACTAAACTATTAAATAGGTAACTCCCTAATTGTAAACAAGCCAACTATATATATATATATATATATATATATATATATGTTTAGTTTAATTGTGGTTATTCAACAAAACCATTCAATGGATCAGTAAACATAATCACATCATTTTTTCAAATTATATGAGTTAACGCCCTACTGGCTCCAAACAGACCAATTCATCAAGTTCATTTTAATTCATTTTCTATTATCACATCTCTCTTCAATATGTATTTTGAAGCTTGGTGAATTAATGTGAAACTAAACTATTAAATAGGTAACTCCCTAATTGTAAACAAGCCAACTATATATATATATATATATGTTTAGTTTAATTGTGGTTATTCAACAAAACCATTCAATGGATCAGTAGACATAATCACATCATTTTTTTAATACACGGATGTTTTGACAGTGTCATAGCGGAACCCTTCATCGTACTACGTGAGTAAACAAATAAAACCAACCACGTAGTATCAGTAGCAAAAACAAACACGTATAGCAATAATATTATTCGATTTTGATCAAACCTGAATGAGTGGTTATTAATTATGCCTAGTAATAATAATGATATTAAAACGGTGCTCATAAAGCGCTTTCCACCAAAGTTTCTAAGCACTATACAAACAAAATACAATGACAAACAATGTGTTTGGTATATTTGGATATCAAGGTTATGGTCAGGAATTTTTAAATAGTTTGTGTCATTAGACTTGGCATATCCAAGGTGAGTAAAAAAAAATGACTTGGACTGTGCATGTGCAGTTTGCAAATTCATGTAATTTGTTGTTTCTCGAGTGGATCATCATCTTTTGGAGCCAGAATTAAGGGCTTTACTTCTGTTTTTAGGTACTAACGCCCTCCCGGCTGAAATAAGTCGTCTGTTGTGGGCCAGAAGGGAGTTAACTATGTGTCAAAGTATATGACTTAACACCCTATGGTTCTGAACGGACAAAGTTATCTTTGTAAAAAATAATGTGGACTGAAGTGCTGTTCAATATGACGGGATGAGGTGTTTTTAAAGTAACAATATTCTTTCTACTACCTTGGTATAAGAGGGGAGGATGTCAAACTTTTTAAAAAGAAAACAAAAATGTTTAAATCTACTTTTTCCTTCATTTAGTTATTCCTATCAGTATTAAAGATAAATCATTTAGAACAAAACTTTTACAAATTCATTAGTTAGGTAGGGCTTTTCTTCCTAGCGAGTGAGCTGCTCTAAAGGTTAATTTGGCATGGAGGACTTGAGCCAACCACCCAAAACAAGTATTGCATATTGATTCAAATCATCATCCCAATTTTGCTCTTGTGAAAGGGATTTTTCCCTGCTCAATAGGTGTGTTTCCATTAGTCTGAGTTTTCAAAAATAGCGCATTCATTGTAATCCATTGATTTAAACTTTATTTTTGTCTATTTAGAGCCATAAAGGTATTATCTAAAATTATTTAAAACAGAGATACCGGCCTTTTGGCTCTAAACAGATAGTATTTTGTATAATGGTTCGAAACCAGAGTATCTGTTCGGAGCCAGAAGGGCATTAACTCCTTGTCAAAGTATTTGAGTTAACGCCTTCTTGTCCAAAACAGCTGGTAGCAACATCAACCATGGGAATGTCTATATGCTATCTATACAAATGATGGAGATAATTTTTAATTCAGCTTATATATCTATGCCATTCCTGCTCTTCAATCCATAGAATATTTTATTTAGTGCCTTTTCCTTGCAGTTACAAACTGAGGGTTCAGTGACACAAAGGTAAACTCCATATTTTGCCAAATTGAGTATTTGATATCAAAATGTTCAGAAAAATATGGGCTTTCCAGGGAACACAAAGACTTAACTCCATCCAACGCGCCATTGAAGTCAATGGCTAGTGAAACATAGACTTAACTCAGGCCCAAGTGCTCAGTGACACATAAACCATTTTTCTCAAAGTGGCCAAAATAGAGTTACGTCTTTTTGTCACTGACCCCTCGAAATATAAGTTGCTCCACAATGTACTTTAGGGACCATATAAACAATGATGATTAAACACACTTTAAAACCGTCAGTGGTGTGAAAGACCCTTGTACTGTAGAGATTATGAATTAAACATTTAGGTTACCGGTTTCCTCATCAGCTGAACCGAACGGACGGAGTGCACTCCCTACATACAGACACGGCTCCTAATTAAAGCATGGGGGAATGGGACATTTGGGTCCTATTAAACTCGTTTAGATTAATCAGTAATTACGCGGCTTAATCAAACTGTGTCTTGTCTTTCTGATTAGCCTTTCAAACTGGAATGATGGTAATTCACCCAGACAAATCAAGGAGTTGCTGTACCAGACTCACGAGATGAATTAAAATATCTTATGACAAGAAGAAGAGTTTCTTTTATTGTTTTAGAAGAGCCTTTAAAATTGTTATAGGATAGGGAGATGGTGAGTTTCAATATGTGGAGAAGGAGAGGAGAGAGGGGGAGATAGTTGGGAAGTTGGCATGTGAATGAAGGAACAAATGGTTAGAGATGCAAATGGAAAGGCGGAGGGAAGGATTGGAAGATATGAAGATTGAGAGATAGATAGAGAGAGAGAGAGAGAGAGAGAGAGAGGGAGAGGGGGGAGAGGGGGCCGGGAAGCGGGAGATAGAGAGATGGTTTGAGGTGGCGAAGCAGTATTGTACAACTACAACGCATACAAATATAGATGGAGAAATTGAGAAAAGGATACAAAGATTGAGAGATAGCGGAAGAGAGTGATCAAATAGTTAGAGAATTCAATTTGCATCATGTGGAGGTAAAAGCTCTTGGGAACAAAAAAGTAATCACCAAAAAAATCTCATTGGTAGGCATGAGATTGAGATGTAGAGAAAGTGAATGATAGATGGGTAGAGATATAAAACAAATGCATGTATATTGGACCAAAACAAAGAGAGAGAGAGAGAAAGAGGGGGGGGGGGGAGAAGATGTACAGAATCAGGAAAGATACTTAGAGACAAAATCAATGTAGCGAGAGAGAGAGAGAGAGAGAGAGAGAGATAGAGAGAGAGAGAGAGATGGGGGAGGGGAAGAGAAAAGAGAGGGAGGAATCCCATGGTACCGTATGTATATTTAATCATCTTGCATATTTCATATGACTGATGATATCATATGACCGATGTACTAATGACTGGTAGAACATGGAACTATCATTAGAGTACAAGGGTGCCCCTGTCATAGCAGATACTGTCCATGCAGTCAAATTGTGTCCTACTGTGATGCATGACTATTTGTACTATACCGGTATATTCAATTCAAAATAATTAGATGATATCGTCTGTTTAAAGGCAGGAGGGTGTTAATTCTGTGTGAAAATGTATGATCTTATGGCCTACTGCCTCCAAACAGATGACATTTTGAATGTTACAGTACAGTTTCTCTCATAATATCCCCTGTGAAGTCCTTAATGTTTTCAAATTGTCAATCTGTCTTCAAATCCTGTATCATCTCC
Source organism: Strongylocentrotus purpuratus (assembly GCF_000002235.5). Classification (NCBI taxonomy): domain Eukaryota; kingdom Metazoa; phylum Echinodermata; class Echinoidea; order Camarodonta; family Strongylocentrotidae; genus Strongylocentrotus; species Strongylocentrotus purpuratus. The sequence goes on from NW_022145601.1 coordinate 10,792,806, forward strand.
CCTGCCTGCAAGAGGGCAGTATACAACTACATTAATGTACGTGTATTGTCAATAGCAGTAATGGCCCCCTTGGACACAGCTAATGGTAGATGTAAATAGTCGTGAAGAAAAACATTGTTTTCTAGGAACATCTTCTTGTCATATACTCAGGATAAAGAGGAAAGAGTTATTCTGAATTTCTTAACATCCTACACAACTTTCCTTGTTATTGTCATTCTGTTATTGTTATTCTGTTATGGGTGATTGCCCTGGGCTAAAAAAGGGGAAATCCATACAGATGCAACACTCGTCAACAGACACGGTGAACAGCATCTAAAAGAATGCTGCCGTAAAATAAGACTACTTTGTATGTAAATGAATGACAATTGGGAGTGAGAAAAAAAAGTGGGCATGAACAGAGGCCCTTAGGAATACTCGCATATCTACAGGTTATAGGATACAGAATAATGAAGTGCATTAAAGGTAAAGACCAGTATTGGAAACGCCCCAATTTCAAAAAATGAAATGGAAGCTCTCATTACCAATCATGTGAAAGAATATGTTTTGACTACATGATGATAAAAAATTTGTCAGGAAACCGCCTACTAATTCATATATTTGGTAAATTTGTTTCTCTCATGGTCTGTGAGAGATATAGGGTAGTCCCATATATGTCTTTCTGTGTATAGTGCTTGTAACTTTACGAAGAATGGGCCAAATTTCTTATCATTTTGATGATTCCAGAACCTTGCAGATGCTAGATGCTAGATGATCAACCTTTTCTGATCGATTCCACAACGTTTCTTTCACAATGCAATCGCATGACCATAACTGGTCTTTACCTTTAAAGGTAGTCTGTCTCTTTTGCAGGCTGAAAAAACAAAATAATGTAAATCCTGTGGTAAACAAGCGATAATACCAACTAAAACTCCTCTTAAAAGCGTCGATTACGAATTTTCAAAAACATCACCTTTTGAAATGCGCGAACAATACAACAACGTATAACATAATCAGAACATGATTTTAAAGGGCATACAATAGGGTATTGAATTTTTTTTTTTTTTGTGGAAAGTTGTTGCGATATGGTGTGTTTGATTAGTTATTATTGCATCATGTGCTTCTTGCCAAAAACTTTTGTAAGAAAAGTTTAATACCTGAGCAAGCAAAAAGTATGAAGTCAGCCACTACTTCCGACCCTTGTGTATAAAATTCAATGTTAATTGTCATACGTCTTGTGCTTTGCAGTGCTTTTTTGTTTGTTTTCTTTTTCTTTTTTTGGTTTATTTTTATTTTTTTGGTTTATTTATAGTTTGCAGGTTCAAACAGTCTATCTACTGCAAGATAAACAATCACAATTGATTTAAGCTGGTTCTCTATGAAAACATTCCATTACAGAAACTGAAGTATAGCTTTAAAAGAATCTCACAAGATTCACTCTAAAAGCATTGCCCAAAATTAGTTCTAAAAGAATTCCATTACAACAACTCAACATCTTTATTCTAAAAGAATTGTGACATTCATAGCTGAAATTCACTCTACCTTGACCTCCTTGGTAACAAGTCTTGAATCCCTTGGTAACGAGTCTTGAGTAGATAATGGTGATTTATTGTGGGTACCTTGAGGGGGTAAATTTTGTTTTTCCGCTGGGTCGGTGTGAGTTGCTGATTAGAGATGTCAATGGCAATTAATTTGTCCATTATCTCTGTCTGAATCAGTGCTGAAAACATCTTCAACTCTTCAATGTAGAAGGCTTGCATAGCCATAGAAGATGCTACAGTCAAACCTGCTTTGGTGACCACCTGTCTACAAAGACCTCATTTTTTATTTCCCTTGAAAAGGGTTTCTCATTGAACATGTACTAAAGGAACCTGTCTACAAGGACCACTTTTTGTGTTTCCCTTGGGCGGTCGCTTTAGACATGTTTGACTATATTTCACATTTTGAGGTTGATAACAAAAAGTTATAATTTGTTGAATTGTTTTTTTTTAATCTGGAAGAATATAGATGATTTTTTTTTTAATTGGTATGTGTACCTGTAGGGAGAAGGTTGCTTATTGCTTTTCCTCTGTTCTCTTTTTTTCTGTTAGCAAATTAACCAAGACCACTTATAAAACTTTGAACCTGTAGATGTACTTTATTTTACAGTCCCTCAGCCTTGAGAAATGAATTATCGATGTACATTTCCTGTTAAAGATTTTCCTAGGCTAGTATTGGTATCATTCAAAAAATAATATTCTTGTGTATCATTTCAAAGAAATTTCAGCACATTCGTAAGAATGTGATATTTATATCTGGTCAAAAGGAAGTGTAAAGGGATATTTCTTGTGAGAAATAATCCGGTCAGGAAGTAAGATGTTTTGTATACAATGGTAATTAAAAGCCAGAAGTGCTTTAACCCATACACTTTAAAAGGTAAGTCCACCCTGAAATTAAGTTAGTTTTAATAGGAGTAGAAAAATGAGAGAAACAAGTCAGTGAAAGTTTGAGCAAATTCCGATTAAAAATAAGGAAGTTAGGATTTTTGAAGTTGTGATCAATCAAACACAAATTGGCAACTCTATGACGTATCATGCGAGCTCAACTTCCATTTGCTCAGTACTAAAAAAATCTAAAATTTTCATTTTCCCTCAAGAAAAATTTCAACCATACATGCACCCTAAATATAATAATTGCAAATATGTTTCTATACTCCCCCTGCAAGGAACAAATATATATTCCGTCATCAATAACGAAGAAAACATGATTTTATGGAATATTATGCACAAAGCAAATGAAGGAGAGCTCGTATAATAAATCACAGAGTTGCCAATTTGTATTTGATTGATCACAACTTCAATAATTCATAACTTTCTTTTTTTCATTCAGAATTTGCTCAAACTTTCACTCACCTGATTTTCTTATTATTCTGCCTCTATCGAAACAAACTTATTTTGGGGGTGGACTTTCCCTTTAACATAGAGTTAATTAGCACCCAACGGATGATTATCCTTCAGTGCTTTAGAAGGAACATCTTCTCCTTTCTGTCTGAAACATATCTATAGGCCTGTCCTCATCAGCTCGAGTTTCCCAAATAACCCGCTATTTTCAGACTCTGGATATTATCCCGAAGCTCAAATTGCGTCTTCACAAGACCAATACGCTCATTACAAACTAGCTCGGACAGGCACGAATTAGGCCCGCTATTTCCCAAATAGCAGGATATATTGGAAACAAGACCAAGATTTCCAGGGAAATTTTGGCCGGACATAGGACAAGTATTACTGGAGGGGACTGAAATCAGTAGCACAAGATCCTCTGATTTGTCCATTTGAGCACTAGCTGCCAGCTATCAAAGGTTGAAAGTTGGGGCCTGTTCACACCAGAGGACATTCATATGAAGACTGTAAAGAATCGTTGTTTAGCGCAAGTGCATGGTGAACACACTAGAATACTAATATTGTATAACGGAACAGCATATAAAGGACATTGTGTAAAAAAACATATAAAGAAACGTTGTATAAAGAAACGATGTATAAAGAAACGTTTTATAAAGAAATGATGTATAAAGAAATGTTTAAAGCTGGCCAAGCATCACTGCATGGTCATGAATAGCCCTGCCCAGTTATTCAATTTTTCAAACGATCAGACATTCACACAAAAGGAGGTCCTCAATGATTTATGAATTTTTCGTTCATAACGATACCTAAACATATATCTCGTTCTACAACGTTCAGATTTGAAAAATATCAAATTCTTATTGTATAGGTATACAATGATTTCTGGCCGTGTGAATGGGGAGTTAGTGCAGGCAGAGCTAGGGAGGGACAGCGGGACTGGAAATCCATTAATTCATTTCCCTTCCCAGCTGCTTGCCTGAGAATGGAAAAGCATAAGAATTCCTCTTTATTTCTACAACTTCATGTGGATATAGCCTTGCAGGTATTGAGAGAGAGAGGGAGACATATAGTGTGAGAGGGGGAGGGGTAGAGAGTGTGGGAGAGAGAGAGAGGGAGAGAGAAAAGAAAGGGAGTGAAAGCAGAGAGAGAGAAAGAAAATAAAGAATGAGGGGGAGTATATTACAGACAGAAAGAGAGAGAGAGAGAGAGAGAGAGAGAGAGAGAAAGAAGTGGTGGGATGATACTGATCCATGAGATGAGCCTTGTTTATTTGTGAAAGCATTTTTTGGTCCTCTTGTTTTCTACCCTAATTTTTTCTTTATGCGTCACCTTCGAATGGGGGCGACAGCTTTGAATGTGCGAAATGTAAAAGTGAAAACACTACAGACACCCTGACCCAGACTTAAATCAGAAGCACCTTCTTATTTGCGATCAAGACAACGATAAGTGGACATGGCACTCATTCAAGAAAGGGGTCAATTTAGGCTCCCACAAATCACTCTTCAATGTCTTTTTGTTGACTGTAAAGGCTGTGTTTTGTATGGTCAGAGCTTGTAGCTGATTAGACATCCACTTCCGCTTTTGACCGATCAGTCCAAACTATCGTCAGCTGAGTGAGGGCAGTTGTCACGGGCGATCAGCATATTTGTCCATCTGTTGCACTGACCCCGTCAATATAATCATCAGAAATTAATCGGGGATGAAAGTTGATTGTGATCGATGCGTCCGTGGCTAGACCTGCTCGAAAGAATCCTAGAGAAATCCATTGAACGGGTGAGAATTAGAAGCGCTAGAGGTCTGATCCAGCCATAATATATAACCATGACTCAGATTAAACTGGCCGTTTCCTCTTTAGGTGATGATCTAGTTGGATAACCCTGTTAATTCATTTCTCGCCAACGATGACTTGTTTTCTTCTCCAGTAAACCATGCCGACCTAACATGCAAACAAGTGGGTGGCAATAAATGCAAAGTTTCCCGTCTGAATCAAAACACAAGAACTAGAATTGAAATCCCTTTCTCATGGAGACATATATTGACAAAAGGGGTACAATTTCAAGCATTTTGGGTGTTCTATTTCCAGATGGAAGTTAATTTCCCAAACTTTGTTTTTCAGACGAGTCTCTAGAGAAACAGTCATAACAGAGTGTGTCATTCATAATTTTTCCTGAGGCCTAGCTCACTCGCGATTAAACATTAATTTTCTGATTGGTCTGGAGTGGTGGCCGGACTACACACAACCCGCTTGTACCCCACTCGGCTGGCTATTATTTCAGATAAGCTAAGGCCGAAAGAAAACTACTCAATTTCAGCTTCAATTTGTTATAGTGACGTATTTGTAGATGTTTGTGTGTTTTTCTGTGTCTAATGATCACTTTCCTGACAATAATACAAGAAAGCTGGGATTTAAATTCAATGCTCGATGGACAAAAGTTGCTTATCGTCTTGTTTTTTTAATCAATTCCGTTTTGCTTTATAGAGTAAACGTCTCTTCATCTAGACAATTGAATGCATGAGACGCATAAAGATTCATTTTTTTCCTCTCGGGACTGTGCATCGCTATCCTCCTTGCAAATTGCTCCCAAGCCCGCTCGGCAAAATTTATACAATTTGTATTTTTGCTACAGCAAAGTGCTTCCGTGAAAGCTATGCCTGATTTCCCGATTTGAGCACAGCTGTCTGCATTCTAACTTGGCAAGAGTCGTTTTGAATGGCTTTCTAACAGACAATGATGCCACCTTGATCGCATACTAGCGGAAACTTGTTTCACGTCAGTTGTGAAAAGCTACAAGCAGGGAAGGCACGACGTAACCAGCTTTAACTTTTCCTTTTATCACGCTCCCCCGCATTTATGTTAATCGCGAGAACACGCTAGTTTGGGAATTTATTCGGCAGGAATATTCACAAAATTGTGCTTGATTTCATCACTGGGGGGAGATGAAGTGAGGATAATTTATTCAAATGAGATGGGAGCAATGTATATAGCTTGTGGTTTATCCAAGCCTGAATAGACGTCAGTCGTCGCTTCTGCATAAAGCAAGACGATTGACACCGAAGCAGTAAAGCAAGCTAGGAGGATCTGCGTCCAAGGATACGTTGGTTTTTAGGCCACTTCATCTGTCTTCGTTTCAAGCCAGTTTCGCTGGACGCTGGGATTCTGTGTCAATTTATCTTCTTTATTGGTGACTGATCAGTTTCCCCGAAAGTAACCCTCATTGCTGTGTCTCATCACATCAAGTCCTTTTCATCCACCTAAAGATATATACTGGATTTTAACTGAATGGATTTACATTTTTGTGCCTATTGAATCGCTCAATTTTGAATTCCAAAAGAAGTAACCTGGGAGAAATTGTAGACACAAATCCATGGTTTTATCATAGATGTATATTCTCAACTCCAGCTTCATGGATTTAGATTTGTAATTATTTTATTATTGATGCATTTGTGCCCGTTTCCTATGGAGTTCAGGGGACTAGGGCCTCGGCATAATCACGTTTTTTGAATTAACCTGCCCTGGATCTCATCGAGGCAAGCCTAGCCGAGCCGAGCCTCACGTGAAACAACCCGGGGGATGTTTACATTGATTTATGTTGCACAACGAAACAAGATCCTCGAGTGCGTGTCTCCTTCTTCACATCGATTTGTTCCCAAGAATATCCCTGATATATATCAAGCGGTTGCTGCGAATCAGGCAATCAGTATCCGTTTCATTGACGAATGGTGCTTTCCTCCCGATCGTTGACCCCATCCTGCTGGTGCCATCCGCAGACGACCCCATCCCAGGATTCCAAAAATAAACCTGACATCAGATGCTGGAAAATATGACAACTCTCCATTAAACAGAAAGGGATTTTCCCTCTAGAGTGGAATACAGGATTTGGAGTCTTATCTCTGGTGGTATTTCTCAGCAGAGCAGTTTTGGCATGGCTTGCATGGCCCTCTAACTTGCGTGGAGAAATAAATAACCTTGTCGAATTAATCTGTTGATCTAGCCTTTATTTCCATTGCAACACAAAGGAAGGAAGAGTAGGAGATACAAAAAAGGTTGCTGTATCCTGTTTGCCTTTTGCAATTACATGTGCAACAGTGTTTATACATCTGCCTGTCACAATATAAGTGCAAATCATTCAGTAGCCGACTTCAGTGACATAAAGAGGAGAGAATCAGATATATGGACAGAAATTGACTTTAATATAACTTTCATTGCTTGAATGATTCTATTGAAATGGTAATTGCCAGCTCCACCAAGCAGCTATACATTTCATGGACTGATTGCTTCATGGGACGACTCTGACCTGTCTTCGACCTCAACGTTGAGGGGTGAACCTGACCGTCGTCCGCTCCTAAGTTGCAGAGAGGAAGAGGGGTATTTGGGGCTCAACGTAATTAGTAGCGAGCAGAGATAGTGAGCTCTGCATGCACCCCTCACTCGATCACTCTCCCTTGGACTCCGGTGCGTCTGGGGTCATCGCTAATCAGGGCTCATAGATACGAACCCCGCTGAGGAAGGGACTACTCCAAGGCTGGGTCCTAAGACGAGACAATTAGACCTGATTGGGACCATTACTAGGATAATTTATGTGTACTTAGCGCTCATCATTGGGTGGAGGTCTATCTCTCGGATTGGGCTGGCTTTCCGATCGAAGCATCCCCTCTCTGACTCGGGATTTATTAATAAAGCATAGTGGATCGAAAGAGAATTATATGAGTAACATTGAATAAGGTTGATTGCCTTGCTGTATCCCATGCCCTCTATCAATTTCTTCCTCTGACTCTCCTACCCGACGACTAAGTTCAGGAGATCGGGCAGAATGAGATTGGCATCTTAAAGAGTCGCCAACAGGAGCTCGATCAAGGAGAATGCTACATGTATATTCAGGCCTGTGTGGAGAATCATTTGGATGGATGTAGAGAGACGGACTTGCGGTCTGAGCAAATACTCCCAGCCTCTCATTCCTAGCTGATATTACACATGAGTGGTTACACAAGGGATTTCTCCATTGATCTGTTGTAGTAATCGATCTTTCAGAAAGCATATATGACATTTGTTTTAGGCAACTGCCCTTTCTTCTTGCCTGGATGTATATAATCTGGATTTGTATAGCAAGGAATCAAAAGGAAGATTTGATGTGCTCCTCTCTTCATTGGTACCACACCCTCTGTTCTCGATACTTTAGGAGACAAATCCAGGAGTTTTTATTGTTTGGAATAAGCTGTGTTTATGTGATGTTTATATCTTTATATTTATGCAAAAATAGATGCATCTACTGTTGAAAAGTATATAAAACCTACACTTTTCCAGCAGTTCTTTTGTGACAACAATCTTCAGAAATATGATGCCTCGGCTTCAATTGTTCTGAACCTCGTGCAATCAACAGTATTCTGTCATTCGTCACTGTGCATTCCCTCTCCACCGACCAAACGAGGGCAATATCATCACCTTATCAACAAGCTACACTGAAGTTTGGTAGCGGACAGCTAGACACTTAACACTCCAGCTACATAACACTTGTGAAAATCTTCTCTTTCAAACGTTGTCGCAAGCCAGTGACATTTTCAACGCTTTATGCTTCAGGCTACACCGCTTGCTGTTATGCGTAGACAAGCTGTGTATATTACGGCGTGTTGAATATATTTTGATTTGAGGACGCAATTTCGTAAATAGAAGAGTTCGCCCGCGGAGGAAAGATGGTGGTGGTGAATGCTGTCGATCGAAGGAAAAGCACTACGGATGCAAGGACGACAAGGTAGGAAGATAGTAGAGGAAGTTGGAAAGAAGGTGTAATCATTGAAAATTTGATTCTTTTAATTGTATGGAGACTGTGGTAAGGAGAAAAGTAAAATGTACTTCGATTTAAATGTGATCATCCCTACCGTATTTGTAATTGTGGCCTTAGTTCTGAGCAGGCTTTACCATAATTCTGTAATTGTAAAGAGTAGTGGCTAGCTTTATAGAGAAGTGTTTTTAGAGGAGGTCATTGAGGAGCTTTGCCTGGCCTGGGAGTGGTGATGGAGGGATAGAAGAGAGATATAGATGAAAAAGGGAAGGAGATATTAAAGAAACGTATAGAAATTAGATATGTTGATAAAGGGTGCGTGTATGAAAGGATGAAGAACAAGATGGAGATTTTTAAAATGATTACAAAAGTTCAAAAGTTCTTGAGAGGGCAAGTGCGGACCTGGGAGTATGCCGGAGGGAGAGATCTATGACATCATACGACTCTATAGATGACATAATCGGAGTAAACTTGGAGGAGGAAGAAGAAAAGATAAGAAAGATGAGATGGAGAAAGAGGGGACAAAAAGTCGAAAGAGCATTCACCGCAGCTTCAAAGGGCAACGCTGATTGAGGAAAGGAAAATGAAAAAGATATGAAATTATGGAGAGAGGGAGAGAGAGAGAGGGTGGGGCAGGGGGAGGGGAGAGATGGCTAGGAAGAGGGAGAAAGAGAGAGAGAGAGAGCTTGGAAGACTGGAGGGATAGGAGTGAGAGGGGGAGGAATATGAATGAATAAAGGTAGATATATGTATGAGAGAAAGGGAGAGAGAGAGAGAGAGAGAGAGAGAGAAGGGGGGGGGGGGGGGGAGGAGGGGAGGGAAGAGGAAAAGGGGGATTAAGAAACAAAGGTAAGAGGAGGAAGAGGGAGATCAAGTGGAGGAAAGGGGTGAAACGGGGGATAGGTTTTGGGAGGAAAGAGGAGAGAGATGGGAGATAAAAGAAGTAAGTTGATAACAGGAACCCGAGCCGGCTCAATGACGTAGGTATGTTGCCTGCAAAAACCCCCTTCACCGTTTCTTCTAACTTAATAAAGCACAAATTACATGATAAGGCTGCCTAGAAGCGCTCATTCTGGTGATGAAATTCTCCCAGAAGCTCACCGCTCCCACCTTGGCTGACTGCAGAAGGTTTTCAGAAACTTGCAGCACACTTCTCTTTCAGGCATCATAAAACCAATCTCGTTTTTAGCTTTAGTATTACATCTATGAGATGAGCTCCAACTAAAGAGGTATTCACTCCTGGATGTTTTAGAGCCCGGTGTTGCCAATTTGCTCATGAGCAAGTTCCTGAATGTTGTGCCACTTGCATATGCTGCATGAAGCATTATTCAAATCTCTGTAACTACATCTTCTCTGGGTAATTTGAAGGTTACGCAACGTGTCGTTCAGGATTTACTGGAAGTATATTTAACCAATTTGTAGGGGATACATAAAAGACCCTTCAAATCCCAAAGTGTACCTTTTGAGCAGGATATTCAGGTATGTACTTGTTAAGTTGTCATTGTTGCCAATTTTAATTGATGCTTTAATATTTGCCAGATTTATAATATGTTTTGTTGGACACTTTTTAGATGTCTTTGAATGACATTTGATTTTTTTCTTTCCATAATTAAAGCATTAATATTAGTTTACTGTAGAAATTCTGCCTGACGATACTGCCATTTACTTACTAATGGGTACATTAGTAAGTCTAATGGAATGAATGTTGTCAGTTGTTTACAGGCCATACTCATCACAGAGCAGTTGCTCATGAAATTTCATTTAAAGCGACGCTCATCTTCGGGGAGCATCTGAATTTCGCATCCAATGAATGGATGCTATCCCGGTGTATGCTGTATGACTTAGCCTTGCACGCTCAATTTAACTTGTTTTGTAGTGAGCGGCGTTCGCTCATGAATAATTCATGAAGCGTGGTTTCTGGACTGCATCGTGTGGCTATTTCGAGGGGAAGCTGCCGCCTTGCCAAAGCAACCGAGACATCGCCCATCTTAGGTTTCCTAAAATTTGGCATGAATTGATGACTTTTGGTGCCTTCGATTTTTCAGTGAACATATTCTTGTAACCTTCAGTTAACTTCAGTCATTAAAGGACACTCTCTTTTCATATTGCCCAGTAGGCTCCATCCTCGATGTTCTGTAACTTCTGTATTGCACGAGCTGTCCCTTACTTTTATTTCTCTCACTTTCTTTTTTCTCCCTCTCTCTCCATCTCTTTGTCCCTCCCTTATTATCCTACCTCTCTCTCTCTCTCTCTCTCTCTCTCTCTCTCATATTCCTTTGTAAATTTCTCTCTTTCCTCCGTCACTCTTTTCCCTCTCCCTCTCTTGCTCTCTCTCCCTTTCTCTTGCTCTCTCCATCTCTCAACTTGCTTCTATATATTATAATAAAGTACTCTTTATCTACCGTCAATAACATGTATTTCTTATCTGTTCTGCATCTCCGTTTTTATATATTTTTCTTATACTTTTCTCTCTCATTTGTTTTAATACTCTCTACTTTACCTTTGACAGTCTTCTCCTCTGCTTAAATATATACCCACCCCTTTTTCTAAACGTCCTTTTCTTTATCATTGTACTCATCTTGATTCTCTCTCTCTCTTTCCCTCTATCATTCAGCATCTTCTCTCCTCTCTGTTTATACCATCCCTGTCTCTCATCTCTCAATTTCTCTCTCTCTCTCTCTCTCTCTCTCTCCCTCCCCCTTTCTCTCTCTCTCTCTCTTTATTCAATTTCTTCTCATCTATCTCCATATTTCCAACTACCCATCCCCGGTGCACGATGCCTGCATCGACATCCCACTACCCATTACCGTAGTCGAGCATGGAATGCCTGATGCGGCTGTTATAGAATAAAAATCTGGTAAACAGTTTTCCATCTCCTTTGGGACATGGCTTCCTAATCTGCTCTCCGCTTAATTTCTTCGTCCACGAACGAAAGCCCATCCAACATTCATTAATGATGACGGTTCATTAGGATGGGTGACAGGGAATGATATTAGTAAATGAAAATATTTCATAAATACCTTATGAGCTTCGATCACCAGTGCGGTCGTGTAGTGTTAGAGTACTTAAAAACTAGTTATTCAGCGTATTTGAGTACATGTTGTAGTAATGTGTTATGTGTTTGATATTTTTAACCTGCTATATTTAAAATTGCAGTCATATCCAACACATAAATTGAAAACCAAATATCTGTCAATTCACTGCATTAATGGCCACTATTAAGCTGTTATTATATTTGAGAGACGTTTATTTTGATGAAGTTTGCAAAGTACTGTAGTGTCAACAATATTAACAACTCACAATATTGTAAGTAGCCTGTGTTGATTATCACGAAATCAATAACTCACAATAAAATCTGTGTCACTGTCCCCTCAACGATATATGGTTAACACGATCGAAAAGATGTAACAACAAAATAATCAAAGGAATGCAAACATGACTTGTATCTAAAGCAACGTACACAGCAGCACAATATTGTATTGAAAATTGAAATTGTCCTCTGAGTTGTTTCTTGGAAGTATTTTTTTATTGTGTTGTCTGTGAGAATATAGGCTTACAATTAATATTCTATAATGCCACCCGGTGATCACTCACATGTAGTATATACATGCATGTTGTCTTTGAATGATAATTGTTTCGTTAAAAAGTCAGGAAATGAAAGAGGAAGCGATTTGTGGCGAGATAGCCGGTCGAAAACACGAACCTAATTAGGGGCCGATATAACCAGGGTTACAAAACAAGGTTTTTCGGGGAGGAAGTATCAAATTGCATTGTCCAGCAAACTCTTGATTGCTATTGATTATCTTTTCCTTCTTTCAAGGAAAACTACTATCATGGATTGTGTTTGTAACGATTTAAAGGGTGTGCAATTAACTCATGGACTGTACTTGTAACAGGTTGAATAATATGAAGATCAAGGAGTTATTGGGTGAAAACAAGTAGTGAGAGGAACAGATTGGTGAACGTTTTAATTTTAAGCATATTGGACAAAATAGAGTGTTGAGAAGGGCATAACAGGCTCTTAGCAGACAAAAGTTATAAATGTTTGAAAATGGAGATTACAAAATATGTTTTAATCTCTAAATGGCGAATTAGTAATTTGACCTTGATGCATGTTGAATATAATTTATTACAGGCTTACATCAAAATTTTCAGTTCTCTCTATCTCTAATAAGGGCAAATATTATTCAAGGCAGAGATGTATCAAGACCCTTTCCACTCATATATGTAACAAAAGATATTGTGTTACACATACCTTTGAAATTATTGAAAAACAAGTAACATTGGGTTTTTTAAACAATGGAATTATACTGGATTATAAAAGTATGAACACTCTGTTTTTCAGAATAATTATCACATTATAATTGCATTGTGTTATAAATATTTCTATTATCATTAAAATAATCATTCTATGTTATTTGCCTTTTGTGGGCATTGTTGTCAATGTTCGATAAGCAAGCAAACAAAGACTAATTTGACCATTGTATATTACAAACTTTGTTAGGGGAAAATATTTTACTTTTTGTTTTGGCTAATGTTGATAATTACTTTTTAATCTCTTGATGAAAAGTAAATATTCATGCCATTGTTTAGTCTGAAGCGTAGAACCCTCTCTAATTAGTTGAACAGTAATTCAATGTTAAAGATCCTTGTTAAGGCTGTACTGTAAATTGGCAGCTTGTCATATTATGTGAGTGAGCAGCTTATGCAATTTGTACAATTACTTGACTCATTAGTGCATTTAGTCAATGACACAATACTTGGCAAGCATTTCATTAGTCAGATATAAGGATATAAATTAAAGTGGCACATTTCTTATTCCATGAAAATGCAAATCAGAAGTCATCATTGTTATGTATAGCCACTTCCAAAAATTACAATTCACTAGTGGTTATCCTTATGAAAACATATCTTTGTGACAGATTGAATTAATCTATTTTTTTATTGTATTCAATATCTAGATAGCTTTGCTCATTATCCTCTTTTAAAGGGAAGGGTTAGCAATGCTTGAAGTAAAACTTTTCTTATGCGTTAATTTCTGTCAGCATCGGCCAACACTTTTGTCATGGATTTGTTGTTGTTGTAATGAGCTTATAGTGTATCTTATCATTTCTGTGACCTACAAATGTATAACATTTAAAAGTTATCTGTGAATGTGACATTGGAACTTCAACAAAAATGAACTTACAGCCCACCTTATTTTTCAAAATATAGGTCAATTCAGTTTACCATGCAGGTTGAAATGAGTATGGCAGGCCTTTTGGCTGGAAGACATGAACCCCCCTCCCCCACCCCTCCCCCATGAACAAATATGTGATTTTGGTAATAACAAAATCATGTTACATGTTCCAGTGTGTGCTGTTGTTTGGGAGGTTAGCTGGCAGTGTAGCTCATGGGTTTGAGGTGAAAATACAGTGGAATATCTCCTTATTTATTCAGAATAAGGGGGAGACGTCTGCACTTTCATTTAGGGACATCTGCAGAAGTTGAGCTCGACAACCGCGAGAGATGCCCGTACTGTAGCGAGTCGTCAGCGATCATGGATCCTCCGTCGTCTGAGGCAACCCTGGTCCGTGTCTATACTCTCAGAATAGCACCTTAGATTGGATGTGGCAGTGATGTACATCACAAAGATACGAGGCCCTCGTGGTTCCGTAATCAAAATTCTTTGAGGGTCACTTTAATATTGTCCTGTTTAATACCTAGCGTACTCTTTGACTGATTTAGTTGACAATTTGGACTTCGTTTGACTCAATTCTTAAGCTTCCTTGCATCTTCATTTGTTACTGGTCTTGTCTAACCACAGAAGTGAAGGAAATACATAACTCTATGATATAATTGAAAAACTTCTTGAATTTTTTCTTCTCCCTTCCTGTTTATTGATAAATTTTCATCATAATGGCATTATCTGTAACTAAAGGGAATAGCGAAAATCAGTTGAAGTTATGGCACCTCATCCTTTCCTTGCCCTATCCAATATATTGGTTTTTAATTTCATCTCCAGATGTTTAATTTACCTACAGTTTTCACTTTTAACACTGGTATATGCCTTCATGTTTTGCAACATGTATGTAGGTCAATGTAAAACTAAGTAATACAAAGCTTCTTGACTCATATTGATATGAGAAAACATTTTTCTACCTGAAACTTACTGAAAGTTTTGAAGATATTGAAAAGGATATCAAACAATATTTGTTATTTCAAATTTTAAAATTGTATTTTTAATAATATGATTTGGCAAGGTTTATTGATAAAAATTCAAAATCACAGCTCAAAGCTGTTACTACATCTTGAGTTTACACACACACACACACCCCCAAAAAATGACTGCTGGATGATTAAAGTTAAAATACTAAATATATCCCCATTTTACTTTCACTTGGCTTCATATTTCACAATATGTGGGTCAGCACACAACTACGACATCATCTGGAGCTAGAGGGGCTTTAACTCATATACCTTAACACAGAGTTAACGCCCTTGTGGCTCCAAACAGACGACGTATTGATTTATGCTCTTCCTTCATCTTTTCTGCTGCATCATCCATCAATGCTCAACAAGTCGCGAAGAGAAGAAGAAAAAAAAATCCCAGCGCCGATAAACCCGTAAAATCTGACACTCCGACTTGGCAACAAGCCTGACACTTTTGAATTCTCATCGCCATGGGAACAGCTCCCCGCTCGCCACTTCTCGCTTCACAACTTGCCTCGTGCCAGAGTTTGGGTTATTATTTTTGATTAGGAAAGGAGGGTTTTTTTCGTAGGGTACGCGCAGTGTTCTGGGAAAGAATCGATTCGGGAGGATGTGTTGGATTATAGGGTGTATAGGAGAAAGTGCAAGATGAATTTTTTTTCTCTTTCTCTGATTACGTAGATCAAGGGGGTTTATTAGAGCTGACAGATGTGTTAGTTAACAGCCTCTCTATCTCGCTAGGCATAAAGCATTTGATTTCATCAATTTGCTCTGTGTATATAAATACTGTATGTGCCTCATCATTTCGCTGTTGCCTTGCTATGGATGGAATCTTTGCTCTGGTGGTCCTCTCTCTCTCTCTCTCTCTCTCTCTGCCCCCCCCCCTCTCTCTCTCTCTCTCTCTCTCTCTCTCTTTCTCTCTCTCTCTCTCTTTCTCTCTCTCTTTCTCTCTCTCTCTTTCTCTCTCTCTCTCTCTCTCTCTCTCTCTTTCTCTCTCTCTCCATTTCTTTCTCCTTTTCCTTTTTCTATTTTGTATTAATTACCTCCATCTATCTGATTTAACAGATATAAATGCTATGAATAAAAAATGCATTGGACATGAAAGTCACAAGAACCATATATATCTCTATGCTACAATTTGTGTAAAGTAATATTCATATAAACATACAAGATGATCTGAAAGTATTTATTTGTCTATCTATCATATTTGGATATATAGCTTATCATCTGTTCAGAGCAAGAAGGGTCTTAAATCTGTGTTAGAGTGTATGAATTAATGCCCTTCTGTCTCCAAACAGACATGTATCACCTTCCTGCCGTCTGCCCCCCATCTTCTTTTCTTCATTTTCTTTTCTGCCTGTCTCATTATAGCTGCCATTAATCTCATTGTGATATCAGGGACTTCTACAATTAACAGATCCCTGATGATATTGTCTGCCAAACTTGCTCAAATCTTTGATTTTGAGCTCTTGTTGTTTCTCCAGGAGCTTTCTCAAAGTAAAGAAGTAAAGTTTATAAGTCAGTAGTAGAACATTATTCTTATGACAGTGCTGAATTGGCAGCTGTAACCATCTTATTACTACAAGCCTAAATTGTAAGCAAACTGGATGGAATTTTCGTTTGTGGGTCAGACAAAATTCCTAGCTATGTTGGTACCCGACTCCCATACCCAGTTGCCTATGGCAACCATAAACAAATGACGACTGTCACCACCTCTGTGGTGCCAACTAGCAGTCTGGAATTCATTGAGAGAGAGTTTGTGTGACGTCAATTTCCCATTTTAGCACATTTTTCTAATTATGGATGAAAGATGCCCTAATTTGGGTCGTGAATCTAATTTACATATGGCTTATGAGTCGTGGAGTTATGGGGGCATCGTGATGTATAATTTGTGGGATAAAGCCAACTGCTTGTGATTCCTGGAAAATTCAGGGAAAATTTAGAGGATTTGGCTTGTTCATCCTTATAAACAATCTCTACTGCTTGTGTTTTTATTTTTTAGATGAATATTTTTCTCCTTCAGTATCAATATGATCTTATATTTTCCTGCAATGAAATGAGAAACACACTTCTCGATCAGAGCCAGATGGACAAAACATAAGCAACTTCCAAGAATAATATTAGAAATTTGGACGAGATGGACAGATGAATGAAATTGTGTGACTTTTGGTGACCCAAAGGACATTTCAGAGATGAACGGGAGAGAGAGATAGAGTAAGATAAGGACAGAGAACTGGAATTTGGCAACGAAAATCGGCAGGAAGGAAAGAAAGTACCATGAAAGAGAAAGAAAGGACGAAAAAGAAATTGAGAATTATAGTTAGAAATAGAGAGAGAGAGAGAGAGACAGAGAGAGGGGAGAGAGAGAGAGAGAGAGGGAGAAAGGAGAGTAAGTCGATGTGTTTGAGTTATGGGAGCATGAATATAAATGAAGAATCAAATGTCATGTCATTGCAAAATATATATGTAGTCAATCTGTATCTTTGTATCCAATTGCATATTTATAAATCCTTTATACAAGGTCATGTAACTATAATGGTCTGTTTGCAAGTTTAATCATTTTCCGTTTCTTTTCTTCTTCGTTGTTTTACAGAGATGCAGAAGGGTCCTCAGGTATTCCATGCAGACTTCACAGAAGATCAGCACTGAGGAGGGTACACACATTGGTAAGTTGAACACCCCTACTTCATGAATGGAACGGCCCAAACTCCATATGAAATTGGCCTCTACCATTGAGAAAGTTTGAATTCTAGGGGTGATATTTATCATGTAACATGCATGCAGCAAAGGTGGGTACACACATTTGTAAGTTGAAAAACCCCTAATTCATGAATGAAATGACCCAAACTCCATATGAAATTGGAATCTACCATTGAGAAAGTTTGAATTCTAGGGGTGATATTTATCATGTATCATGTAACATGCATGCAGCAAAGGTGGGTACACACATTTGTAAGTTGAAAAACCCCTAATTCATGAATGAAATGACCCAAACTCCATATGAAATTGGAATCTACCATTGAGAAAGTTTGAATTCTAGGGGTGATATTTATCGCGTAAGACATGCTGCGGAAGGTTCTCTGCATGTGAAAAGGATGCAGGTGAGATGCCTGGCACCTTGTTTAGAGATCAAGGAAGGTTGCTTTAACCCTTCCAAAGCCATATGGAGTAAGAATTATGCATGATAGAATATGGAAATAGGGGCCATATGGAAGGAAGTGGCTTTTACAGACATGGTGCATGCATTCTTTCACCAAGGTGTGCATGGTTAGCCCAGGTGACAAATTCTTACCAATTTGATGAGCTGGCACTTCTCCTATGCTCCGATCCTACACTCTGGGCTCATCACATTGCACTGATTGTTGTCTTGTCCTGTCCCGCGCCCCTGTGCTACAAAACCAGACTCGTCAAATTAGGTTTTAGCTTTGAGAATGCTGCGTGACGCAGGCTACATGTGGTGGAGAGCTCACGCAGGACGGGTGCCGGAGTGGTAACATCGTTTGGCAAAATTCAGGAAGGTCGCTAGTTCTAAACTATGTTGGTTGGGTCAGCTGAGGAATTTAGATGAAGTTTGCATGGATTTCATGGTATCTCCTGGAGTAAAAGAAGAAAAAGAGGGGGATGGGGGGGGGGGGGGGGGGAGACCTATACACATAATATGCAACAGACAAGCAGATGAATAGCAATAGAACCAATACCCGCGACTCCCAACCCCTCCCTTGGACAAATACCTTCTACGATCGACAGCCATCCACCATGACAACTCCCTTTGCAGAATTGTCTCCTTAGGAATTGTTCAAAATTGCCTGTTATCTTCATGTTTTTTCTCTTTTTTTCTTTTCTCTTTTCTCTTTCTCTAGCTTTCTTTCTATCTCCCTCTCTCTCTTGTATTATTCACAATTCTTTGCAATGTCTTCCATTACCTGTTCTAGATTTTTTTTTTCCTGCCGGCCTTAATCTCTTTATTTGAAATGTTCCTAAAGGAAATATTACTACCCACGGCAGCTAGTTGCCACATCTATGTAATGATGTCGTCGCAAAAGTTGGACAGTTTCAATCATTCCCCTTGGCTTTACCTCCTCCACTCACTCTCTGTCTCTCTGTCTCTCTCTGTCTTTCTGTCTGTCTCTGTCTCTCAGTGTCTCTGTCTCTCTGTCTCTCTCTCTCTTTGTCTCTCTCTCTCTCTATCTCTTACTCTCCCGGTCTCTCTCTCTCTATATTTCCTATTGTCCTGTGGGGTGTTCTATCGTCAGGAAACGGGTCCAGGTGGTTTTTTTTCTAATCAACTTTGACGCAGGTAGTCTCGATTTTTCCTAAGTTCCTTTTTTTCGTGTCCCTGCGCAACGTATGACCTAACACATTCAACATCCTCTGTCCTGGCTACTTCCAATGACAAAAAAATCTATGCTACAAGTGCATTAGTAGGACGTAACATAGACTGGAGTCGGTTCAGTAGTGAGCCATAGAGAAACAGAACAGGACGTTAATTGATGAAGGTTCGTTGACGAAGGCATCTTTGCGGCAATGTCGATGAAGGCGCTTCGTGGCCGAGCGGCGGCAACTTTTTCTTCTGGCTTGAATAGTTGTCCGAAGGTGAAGGAGATGCTTGAAAGATTTTAGTGGAGTTGTGGTATCATCGTCATCGTCGTCATTATCATCATTATTATCTTCTTCAGCATTGTCATCATCATTAACATCATCATCATCACCATCGCATTGACTTCGTTATCATTGGTATACTAAGCTGAGGAGAATCTTTCCTATGTGGACTATCATTTGTGTTTTTGAACATCTGGAACTAATTACTTCTCTATCTGTTGATCGCACGATCACCATCACCATCATCATAATAGCTAGGACTAACAATTTTTTGAGGATCTTCCATAATCACTCTTAGACCATCTAGACATTCTTCTCTTTGCTTGGACTGCATCTGCATCATCATTACCACCGCTCTCATCACAACTGGTTATCAGCTGAAGAGGAACCAATAGCATTTCTTTTTTGTGGTCATTATAATAACCATCATCATCATCATCATCATCATCATCATCATCATCATCATCATCAGCATCATCATCATACCATTGTGAACATCATCATCATCATCATCACTTCCCTCACCATCATAAAGGTGTCAACATCATTTGCATCACTATCCTTGTCATCATCTTCATCAGTATCAGCATAATTATTATCATCATCATCATCATCATCATCATCATCACCGCCGTAGTCGTCATCATCATTATCAGGGTCATCATCCCTCATGATTGTTTCATCTCCTGGATTCCTTACAAAAGCTCCACTCTTCATCATCACCCGTTTCATTGTCATCTGAGAGGAACATCCACATGCCTATTGTTTGAGTTTGATATTGTTAATTGGAGAGATTTTTTTGTGAAAACTGGACCCTATCCATAGCAAACATGATACTGTCAGTTGTAAGGGTAAGATCATAGCATTAGCACAGTCAGTCATATCGGTGTCTTTCATTTTTGTTTTACTTTGCTCCCTTCACATAGTTAGGGATCAACTTGATTTTCTTCTGAAATTACAAATTTGTTAATCACAATTCCAACTTTTCTAATAAAATTATGTACTATAAACTCAGACCAAAATTATATTAAAAGGCTCTGCCCTTTCTCAATTCATACATGTACAGCATGTATTTTAAAGCGATTATGCTATCAAAATTACTGCATATACATGCACTTATAGAGGCATTTGAACTTTATCCACACAACTAGTTGATATTTAACTATTGCGAAACTTCAACCCACTGGAAGTTTCACTGGTGCTAGTTCATTATGCCACCTGACCATTTATGGAGTTTGGTTCATACAGGATCTATGAATCATCATTACATTGCTCAGTTAAAAAAGGGACCCTAGTTTAAAGATTTCTTTGTTGACTGAATTTAATATATTTTTTATCACAAATGATAATAATAATAAATCTAGATTTATATAACCCTTGATACTGAATACCGTCTCTAAATGCCTTACAGACATCATTATTACCCTGATCACACGCACAAAGTGTGCATTATTTATGTGTCTTTAGGTATTATGTACTCGATGAAGCTTTGATATTGACATTGTATGCATTATTATTTTTGAATCAGCCGTTAATGATTTCTGACTCCTACATTCATTCCTCTGTTTTACAGGCCGGTGAGCCGAGCTCCCCTAGGACAGGGCGCAACAATCGTCAAAGATCACCCAGCACGCCAAACGCACCAGACCCCAAGATGTTGCAACGAGGGCTGGTAAGT
This sequence comes from Strongylocentrotus purpuratus, assembly GCF_000002235.5. Lineage (NCBI taxonomy): Eukaryota > Metazoa > Echinodermata > Echinoidea > Camarodonta > Strongylocentrotidae > Strongylocentrotus > Strongylocentrotus purpuratus. The sequence goes on from NW_022145601.1 coordinate 10,813,907, forward strand.
CGTTCACTCTTTCTCACCTTGAACTTGAACTCTATCCCATCATCATTATCATGTGCCATCTTGGCACGAAGTCACGAAGTGCGTCTTCATCAGCTCGAGACTTGACCTCGAAACTCGGAACTCAAGCTCGAGAAATTAGCTTGTGATATTTGCTCAGCGGTCGCGCATAGTGCGAGTCTTCGGGCTGGTGAAGCCGCACCGGACAAATAGCGGGATATTTTGCAAACTAGCCCAAGATATCTTGGGATGATTATCTCGACCAAATATCCCGCTAATTGCAACTTCGTGCTGATGATGACACAAATCAACTGGATAATTTGCGATCGGGATAGTTCAAATAGCGGGATATTTGGCAATCTCAAGCTGATGAAAACAGGCCTCCTAAGAAGGCTAAGTTAGCTATCAGGTATCAGTCTTGAGAGCCAACTAGGGGTCGTTTCACAAAACCGTCAAAGGTACAAGTTCATCGATATCCCATTAAGTCTAATTGAATCTAATGTACATGCGTTTCAATGGGGTGTCAGCGAACTTGTTCTGGGCCATTCCATGAGAAGAAGGACATGACATCAAAAAAAGAAATGTACCTCTTATGTTAATTTTTTGATTTATCACTAACCTTATGCCATGGATGTTCATAAAACATTAGGGCCTTTCAAATTCAATACAATTTATTTTTCATTTTTGTTGATTTCCTAAGATCTCAAACCATCATCAAAAACGTACATGTGGGACTGTAGATGAAAAAAAAACAATTTATTGCAGATTACACAGGATTCTTGTAATATTTTTTCCTGAAAATTTCGCTAAATTGAAAAAGATGAATATATTTCCATATTCTAAGCCTTTTCTAAGGGGTCCTGGGATATTTAATCTATTATATAGGGGTGAAAATGGCCTCCGGACAAAATGTAACGCGAGTTACCGTAACGTGAGTTACCGACATATTTGCTTCCTGCATTTTACTAGTCCATTGTTTCTTATCTTTAATATTGTGATCTTATACTAGTAAGTCTCAACCTACTATCAACGTAGGAAAGATTTTGTCAAGATTGTCTAGTATGAGGAGACTTTGCCAAAAGAGGGTCTCATAGAATTGACCATGTCCTTTTTTTGTAACGCGAGTTACCAAAATTCAATAATCCAAGAATCTAAAAATGTTTGTTCTTCAATTTTCTTTTTTGTTTCATTCAGTTGTTTTATATCTACCCTGTCCATGTTTGAAAAAAGTATCTTGCAGATCCTAGCAGTTCTAAAGATATAGGCACATTATCGTGTCAATGTACCCATTAAGTGTAACGCGAGTTACCATGGAATGGCCCTTCTTATGATGGTTTTCGTGAAACACTGCCTTTGAAACTCTGTGAAAATATCTGAGTTGATGCCCTTCTGCCTCTAAGCATTCCTTCACCAGTATATACTGTCTGTTCAGAGCAAGAAGAGCATAACTCTGGGTGAATTAACATCCCCTCTGCCTCTCAGCAATGGTAATATCAATAAAAATGGAGAACTGATTTGTCTCAGAAAGTTTTCCATGGGAGCAGTTAGGTGGTTTTTCTCCTGTCTCTCCATGTTCCTTGAAGTAAAAACTGTAAAAAGGGATTATGTATGTTTATGTAAATATTTCATGGAAATCACAGAAAAATATTATATTATGTCTCCTTTCTGGAAGTAATTATAAATCATTGAGTTTGCTTGTGATGTAATCTATTTCCTCGAAAGAAATTGTTTCAAAAAGGTGCTCATGTGCAACCCTCTCGAAAAATTATATTTTATTACATTTATATGTCATGCAGCATGGAACAATGGTTTTAACTATCGGACTTGCTAAAAAAGAAACATGGAATTCAACCTGTCTTGCCTTATATGCCAGTAATGTCATATCCTAGCTATCAAGATAACAAAATATTCAAATATGCTAATATTTTGAAAGGAAATGAGTAATAGCGCAATTGATACCGATCATTATCCTAGTTTGGAGTGCTCATAAAAAGTATGAAATTTCCCATCAGGGACCATCATCTGAAACCTTTAATGCACAAGAGATTCTTTGACATCGATGGATGAACTCTTTGAAATGTTCTCTGCGTTCTTTGAACTTCTTCAACCCACATCGATGGCTTCACGAATCACACGTCAGCGATTACAAAGATCCTAAAACCAATTGTTGACTCACATCGGGAAGAAAATCAAAATGATTTCCTTCCGTCCTATGGCGGCGTACCTTGAAGGTTTTTTCTTGTTTGTCCGTGCGAAGACGTTGCCTTCAGGAAGCATCGACAACGGAAGAACCGTCAACCGTAAAAAAATTGCTCCCAAGAACTCGATCTGAGGAAAAATGATTAAATTTAGATTCTTCTCCATTTTTTTGGCCCCCAGCAACGAAGGAATAGAGGGCAACAAAACTAATTCATTTTTCACGTTATCCTGATTGTATACACATATGTTGTTGTTTTATTTCCTAATGTTTGAATTCCAATTTGATCAAATTTATGTTTGTGGAGTTGAGCAGTTGTGTTGAAGTTGGGTTGTGTTGAAGTTGGGTTCTCTTTCTCATGGAATCAACCTTCTTGATTTTTTCCTCAGGCAATAATAGAATTGAGGGCAACAAAACTAATTCATATTTCACAGTATTCTGATTTTGTTAACATCAGCTGCTTTTACACTGCAAACAAAAACCATTGGTTTATCTCACATTCCGGTGTTTCGTTGGAAGTATGTTATGAATATACTCAGTAATATATATTATTATTGTTGTTAAAAAGAACAAAAAGGATCTTTATAAATGTTTTTCTTTTAAAATACTTTAAACAAATTAGGGCATAAATAATCCCACCTCAAGTAGAGGTTTAAGTACAGTTACATCCATTGTTTACTTCTCAAGATATTGTGTCTTATTCAGCTCTGTGATTTGGACAAGAAGGTTGACAGTTAAATTCACCCACTAATCTCATTATAGGATGATCTGAAGTGATAATGGTTGTGAATGGGATTAGGTACTTGACACATTATAGTGATCAGGGGATTAGGGGGCTTAGAGACAAAGGGGATTAACTGGCTGAGTTTTGGTTGTATGATGAGGGAACTACTTGTAATCTTGGAAATAAAGAGGGAATTACTTGTAATCTTTTTGGGGGAAATGAGGGGAATAAGTTTAATCTTGGAAAAAAAAAGAGGGAAATACTTGTTTGCATGGCCTAGTAAACTCAAATCCTATAAAGTTTCTCATCATAGCTTCTTGTAAGTGAGGAGGGGAGGGGGAGGGGAGTGATCCACGTCATTTGATATTTTCCCCTGTATGTATAAATCCTGCGAGGTCAATTACATGTAACACAAATTTTAGGTCCATGTTATTTAATAATTTCAAGTACAACACAAATTTTCATCTGCTGTTCTTCTTTATTCAGTATCCAATAAATATATACCATAATGATTACAGCAACAAAGTATAAACAACACTTTACTTGGCTTAATGGGGTTATAATTTTGAGAAAATTCATATCAGAATGGCTAGAGAATGTCAGATGGAATACCGGTATTATTCGAGTCAAATTTGATAGAGAAATATATTCAAGAGGCCAGATTGAAAGTCATATATATAACCCACAAACTTTTGTAAGCCGTAAACAATCATGAATTTAATAATTGTTCCTAAAAAGTTTCATCCCATGAAGTTTTCGAATCGTAACTGACACCATACTGAAGATTTACAATTCATGAAAGTTTCTGTCACAAAACCACCAGTTGCTCACAATTCTCAAAAGGTGTTTGTTACAAATGTTGGTGTCTGGTTTTACTGTGCAGTATTGGTACAAAGCCGAGTGTCTCCTTGAAAGTAGACAAATCCATTCCAGCTGATTAATTATTTCCTACCCAAATAAAAGAACAAATCCTTCCTTTGGGACACGACCAAAAAAAGAAGAGAAACAAGCAGCAACAATGGTCTTAGCTGAATGTTTCAACATGAATACCGGAATGTGGTGAATTACTCGACTTCCCCTAGTGGGTTTGAGAGGAAACAGGATCATAACGTCCGTTCGGAGCCAGAAGGGCGCTAACTCGTATACTCCTTCACAGAGATAACTAACATCCTTCTGGTTTTAATCAGACGATAAGAAATCCTAAGGCGTTTCCTTCCGGGGCTGATAAACTTGTCCAATTGTTCGCAAATTATTGGGTCTTATTCTATGAATAACTACCCTCCTGAATGTGACCATAGTCACGCACACAATCTGGGATGAACATAGTCCACAAGTCCCACATGACATGGGATGCTAATTTAAGAATTTGATAGTGATCTGATGTTATAAAACACCTCAAATTTAAATTTCATGTTCATTATGAATTGCTTGGAAATTTAGGCTGCTTTGTTGACATGAATGTAGATGGAGAACTTTAGAAAGGTAATTATCAGTTTAATTTTTCTTCTTCAATTTAAAGCAGAATTAATTCTTATCATCTGAATTCATATGAGGAGATACATGTAGATCATCTAAATTTAGTAGTGTAGTAGTGATAGCCAAGATAAAAATTCCACCTTGTAGACTATATAAAGGTGCATTTCCAGGAGTTTTCATGGTTTCTAATGTTTCATGCTTTTTGATGAAACTAATTGTTAGAAGGTCAGGCAATTGTCACCTGTAATATAAGGAAGATTTAGTGGTTCCAGGAATTATTTTGATGGAAGATTTAGATAGTCGAGTTATACAATGTGTGCACATTTATTTTTTCAAAGTTTTTATTGGAAGATGGATTCAGGAAGATTATTTTTTGAGTAAATTTTTTATCTGGAAGACTTGGATTATATGTGAACATGCCTCCCACGAACTGTGCTCTGTAGAGCATGAACTTGTTTGTTTATTAGACAATTATTATGTTTGTTTGATTTGTCTGCAGTTTTGGACTTTGTACATGAAATATGTTCTGCGGCGCCAGTATTGGTTCCACCAGAATCTATTCATGAATGCATGCAGTCGACACCTTTTACAACAGGCACTCATATCTGTGCACACATGTGCCTGTGAAAGGTCATGATGGAGGAAATTTACTTTGATAGTTGTCACTGTCTGTACATCATATAGCCATATATCTTTTGCTTTTTGTTCCTTTTACGACCGGTAATTGTTTTTGAATTGCCATGCAATACAGTAAGATATATATGTTCAGTCAACACAAAATAAAAAAGTATGAAACAGGATGTGAATGTTTCTTCATCGTTTGTTAATGTTTGCTGGGAAAGCTATAGAATATCACTCACAAGAAATTGTGTGATAGTCTTCTATTTGTAAATACATATATATATACCACACAATTTAAAAAGAAATATATATCAAACTTCATCGAACAAACACAATTTTCAACTGTTAGTTGTGCAGCAAAAGCATTTGAAACTGTATTTGAGGCTGATATATCATGCACAGCATTGATATGCTGCCATCAATTTTCTGTTTAAATATTGAAAGGTTTAGTATTGTCTTAATTCATCTCTCCCACACCATTATTATTGATACTGAAGTGCATCATAGACATGGTTCATAATTTGATGGAATGTATCTGTCTGGAGCCAGAAGGGCATTAAAGGTGATATAAAGTTTTGGGAAATTTTGAAAATTGGGTGGATAGTGAATCTTTAAAATTTTGATATATTCGGATGCCCCTGTGGATGTATTATAAGCACTAAACAAAATTAGCCCCTAAAACACTTCTGTTTTCGAGAAAGATTGAATATAAAAATTTACTGGTGCTCCCGGTAAATATTGATAAATTTAAAATAGCGCCTACGGCCGTACAATGGTAGCTGCGACCATGAAAATCTCAGAACATGTAGTTGTGATATATCATTTCCAAACGGGAATAGCTAATCGGTTGATTTTAGTCAAGAAACATTGTTTCATAGCTAAATTGGTATCTTGACCTTGAGAGGGAGCTATACAACATAAAGGGTTTATTATTTATAATTTCATAACTTTAGACTCGATTTCAACCGGGACAACGATCAATGAATATTGTAGGAACGCATATGCATCCAATATGTTAATTTGAACTAAATTCATGACCCCATACCAAAACTTTGTAATACCTTTAACTTGTACACTTCAATACACAGATACAGAGTTATAATGCCCTTCTCGATCTGAACAGAACAATATTAACTCGTTGCCTCCTGGAACCGGTTGGCTCCTGTATTGAAGCCTATGGGAGTGAGAGAACTCAGTAGCCTATGGGTTAATTTAGCAATCCAACTTCCTTATTGATACAATTCACATGGTTTAAATATAGATTTCCCAATGTGTCTCCATGCAGACATGGTATGACAATATCAACATTCAAATTCCTTTGAATGCCTGCATAGACAAGCATCCATATTTTGGTGCTATACTACATAGTCCAGAACGGAGTACAATAGGACCAGGGATTTGGGATTTCCCTTATATAGGACCAAACAAATAGACCAAACCATTGGACCAAGTCCAAAGATGTGATTGGATGATATTTCATATGAAAGCGTTGGACCGCCCCCTGGGAAGGAATACAAATCCATTCTTGATAGTCTTATTTCTAAACATTTTTAGGTTCGGGGCAGAATATGAAATCTTGTCTGAAAATTGTTGTAAGAGGTCAATTCTCTTAAAGAATTTAAAAAGGTGTTCACAATTTTTGCTTTTTTACTCTAAAATTCTCTGAGAGCAATTATTGAAAAAGTCAGGTGCCATTTGCGTGTATGTCTAAAATAGCTGTCAATTTTTTTTTATAGAACCGAGATGAATAATTATACCAAGGAGATACCAGTAACTCCTTGATTATACCAACATATGACTCATAAACCTTCACATTCATTAGAGCATATGGCAGATTTATTGCGGCTTTTGCACTTTGCCCGGACTGAGAGGGTGTATTAGTATTACATACATGTATGGGGAAGATTTCATAAATCCAGGAGCTTGCCGTTGTACAGGGACAAACAGACACCTGTAACCAAATCAGATTGGTGAACTAGCAAAGAAAATTTGACACTTTTATATGAGGAATTAAATGAACCAAGGTAGGCCTAGACATTTAAAGGTTGGTGAGGTATTATTATCTTACTTCTTGATGAAGAAGAGATGTAGCGATTTGAATTGTTTATGATATAAAAGGGTGTTAGCTCCTGACATATGGTTGCTGTTCATTGCAATCATGTATGCTTACGGTTTTTCGATGACTGTTTTGCATTGTGATGTAACATCGATAGTTTGTGGCATCTATATAACCAATGATATGAACACTTCATGAGATATGTTTCCAACAAAAATAATTGTAGGTAGTTGTTTTTAATGTTTTAATGTTTTCTCCAAGGCAGACTTTAATATTCCCCCTTTTACCAAAAGACCCCACCAAACTTGACACTGTGTAGAGTACCTTAAATCAGATGAGATTGAGATGTAATGGATAATAGTGTTATATACTCCTAACATTCTGGTCAGCATGTACGTATGTCGATTAAAGGCCCACTGCACTACTGGTAGCTACTTGCGCCCTCTATATAACAAACAATGCCTAATCAGTGACCATTGGTCCCCCATGATCCTCTTTTTCTTATGTTAACTGAGAGCTGAGTTGATGAGATAACCACCTGTCCAGTGACCTTGCAGAGCGGTTTAATCCCTCCTGTAAACTACGGCAGATAAGCTTTAAAGGCTCATTATAACCTCAGTGAAAAGAAAATAATCCATGGTTTTCAGCTTGTAGCTGAAGATACATTGAATGGTTCACTTCTGAAATGCATCATGCATCATTAGAACTCATACTGGAAAGAAGGAGGCACGCACAGCGGGAGAGAACGAGCATAGTCCAGTGAAACAAGAGTCTGCATGGCAGACTACACAAGTTTCCAAACTGTGCGGCATTGATATCACAAGTTATTCTTGTGTGTTTGTGCTTTGACTGATCAAGCAAGAAAAAAAGGAAGAAAGGGGAAAAAATCCATATTGTCCCTGTAAGCATACATTGAAATGAGAGAAACCTATTTAGTCTCTCGATTGAGTGGAACAAGGATTAACGCATGTACATGTAGTCAGTGTGGTCCACAGTGCATACAGCATTCACCTGTTGCGCGGTAGGTTAATCCTAATTTGTTATCTACTAGTTTCCCAAGGAATCTGTTCTAGGTCTATGCGCTAGACCGGTCATAGGTAAGGACCAAATTCATTCTTTTTCATGGTGACTTAGATGGTAAGTAGGTCTTACGTCTTGTAGGTGTGTGAGTGTGTAATTGCATACAAATAAGAAGTGTATCTACCAGGTGATTACTTCTAAACCAAAAACTGTCGCGACATGAAACATTCACAAATTGTTCTTGATAGCCATTTTCATATCAAAGGCTTTTGGGATTGCAAATATTTAATGTTATGGCTATTGAGATTCAGTTATTTCACAGCAAGAAACTTAGAACTAAATCATTGCATGCATGTGAAATTGTCTGTTTTACATAATTCATGTCATGCAGACCCATCTTGTGAAGAGTTGATCTGCATCGAGCCCAATACTATCTTGACATTGAAAATTAAATTGATTGCAGCTTGCTATAAGACTGGGCCTCGATCATGCAGAGACCCATGTATACTTTTACAATCCAGAAGACATATATCTTGGGATCGAACCCTGAGTCTTCATACAGGCAGACCAGAAAGGTTCTCTTCAGAAAGGGTCCATGAGGAATAAACAAAACAAAAACAAATAAAACAACAACAACAAATAATCCAAAAACTAACAGATCTAAAATTACCGAAATATCCTTGAGAGAGCTAGTTTTCTGGTAACAGTAAATGCTATATCAGCCTGTGTACACAATGTCAAGGATTTTACCAGGGTTTTAATTGTTAAAGCATTTATTGTTTAAAATAGAATCATTTGATATTTCAAGCTGTTAAACTCATTTATCTCGCTGCTTTCTAATATGACTATCAGTCATTTTGACATTAATTCTAGAGGTTTGTACACAGCGGGTTGGATCTACAGCTGTGGATTAAGATAATAGATCAAGGAGAGCTCTAAAAAATTCTTTTTTAATTTTCAACAAATTAATCTACATCTCTCTGACATTACACAACATAAAAAAAGACATATTGCTTTGGTATCAAACAGTATCAAACCAGTCACCTGACCTGCTTAATTTCCTACTGCCGTTTTACATTGTAATTCAAAGTAATTATTGAACACTCTAATATTATGGAGTCTAGTGTCTGTGCATTTTGAAATCTGTCTCTCAAATTAAAACAGAACAAAAATCAAAATTTGTTATGAGTATTACCGTAATTGACTCCTGCCATGTTTCTTCTTTCTTAAGAGCAAGAGTGCCTACAAAATGATACTATTTCCATTAACTGTCACTTTCGATAAAAATAGAGTTATGTCAATTCATCCCCACAAATAAAACTCATATTGAAGGAAGGAAAGGCAGAGAGAGATAGGGAGAGAGACAGAGAGTGATGTCATTTTAATGTCACAAAATTATTATTGTTGAGTAAATTTAGAATAGTGGTCTCATTTGTAACACACCCAAAAAGAAATGATACTGTCACTTTTAGTGTAATGACATTTTAGCATTACAATAACACTGTCACTTAGAATTTTAAAAGGCAGTGATATCATCATAACATCACAAAGTGAATTTATCCTGCTTTGTTTGTGCTAATTGCAGTCTAGACTTTAGGAGTTTCAAGACAATATATCTGTCGGTCGAGATCGGCTGAGTTGTAAATTAGGGCTTGAAGGATATGAGTATAATGCCCTTCAGGCTCGATCCTGTTGTAGTATGAGAAATGGATATAACTTAAGAATTTAAAGTAAAAACTTTCGGAAGGTTTGTTGGGTATCTTTCTTATAGTGATATTTGAAGTGACAGTTTTATTTTGTTGCTTTCTCAAATGTTGTCATATATTAATTTTATTATCTGCTGAGAAAAAGAAGGGCACAGAAGAGCATTCAAGACCTGTGATTCTCAGAAGATTAATGAAGTGCAAATGTCTCAAAACTATAAAGGCTCTTTCTGATATGATGCATTAAATCGTCTCCAAAAGAATTTTTGTATAAACAACTGCTGTGGTGTTTTTGTATGTGTCAATAAATGGCAACTGCATATTACAAAGGTTCTGCACATATTTACCTAGCTAAGTGTGATAAGATATAGAACTGCGAATCATATTACAATTTACGTCATCCAAAAACAAAAACAAGAAATGCAGCGTTTTTGCCACGTCCTATCCTATTTTAAATCTGAATTGTGGGCGATCAGATTCCAGATTCAAGTCTAACAATATTTATTTCCTTGTTATTTCAAAGAAGTATACATAAATATATTTATAAGCAGTGTTTCTAATTTAATGTAGGAAAATAAAGGCAATATGTTTAGTAATCATGTAGATTGTGTATATATATATATATATATATATATATATATGCGTCAAAAATATTATTTGATAACAAGACATGGATAAGGAAGGAAAAGGTAACATATATTACAAACTTTATTCTATATGTAAAACAAGGGAATCTGTGTGGGTTGACTTCAAAAAACCTGATTTTTTGTTTCTATCAAGAATTTGAAATGCTGATTCCATTATTCTGTTCCAGACCTTACAAATTCATAAAGCTTCATAAGCAGTGCACCTGAACATGACTCCTGTAATATCATACTGGGAATCTTTACTATGATAATGTTGTTGTATCAGCTACAAAGTCTATTTTTAGCGGCCCAAAATGGCACTATTAATTGTCCTGAACTTCCCTTTTTATGCCATTCTCAAGCTGAGCTCACGTACAATGTAAAACCTTCTTAGTAAAATACCAATCCATTTGCATATAAATAAATGGCAAGTATATAGGGTGAACAACTGTACCAGCTTGTATCAGGGGGCTAAAAAAGAGTTGATGTAGGAAAATACAAACCATTTCATATATATTGCCTGTTGAGAGCCAGAACGACATTACCTCTGTGTTAAAGGGATCGTTTAACAATGTTAAATCTGAGATACACGGCCCTACGTGTTATCAGTGTCTGTGATATGGTGTAATATTGAAGCCCTAAAAAAATTGCGCTTCAAAATGATCAAGAAGTGCCTCAAAAAAGTAAAAATCTTGGAGTGACCGGTTTTACCATACTCGTTTTCCCCAATAGACTGTAGTGTTATGAAAACCGTCAGGCGAACGGTTTTCAAAATTTGTAATTCCAATCATAAATATCTTGATAATCAGACAGGCGATCGGCTTGTAAAAGTCATGGGGTTCCTGACTGACCTAAAGGTTTATAATTATCATTGCATCATGAGCTAAATCCAGAATTTTGTTTCAGAATCTGAGACAAAGTTACCGGATCCCTTTAAGGTATATCAGTTAATGTCCTTCTCGCTTCAAAGCAGACAATATTTAAATTATCATCGCAAACCTCACTTATATCTTTGTTAAAAGATACAGAAATATGGAGGACACTTTATTCCCATGTCAGTTTGTATTGCTGCAACTTTTTTTCTCAGGTTGTTTTGCAATGTAACGTATGAACAAGGTTTTAAATGATCACATGCTGAGAACGAAGGTTTTTATCTTTTGCGCTTTCCTTTGTGTTGTATTCATGCACCATTCTTTTGCATAAATACCTTGCTGAAAAGGCTGTGTGGATAGAAGAATAACAAATGTGAGGCTGATATTTTTTTAGTTGTATACCAGGTATTCATCACCAGGAACCTACCAGTAAACATGTCGGCCATTTTGTGCAAAATAACCTGTCCAGGGGGGTGTTTCACAAAGACTAAGATGACTTTAAGTTGGACTTAAGTATGGCAGACCATTCATGTCACTGGTTGCTTTCACTTTTGGTCTCTCAATTATGATCTTTAGATAATATTTCTTCCTTCAATAATGAATTATCAAAAAATATAAATTCTGTAGATATGTGACCATGATTTGTACGTCCCTTGAGAGACTAATGCCAGTAAATGGTTAGAGAAAATAGTGGCATGATCGGCCTGACATTGTAAAGTCCAACTTAAAGTCAATCTAAGTCTCTGTGAAACACGTACCTCCCCTGTATGGGTAAACTTATTTTGACTTGACTATGCAGTACATTCAAATGACACTGTCTGTTTGGACCCACTTGGGCCTTTTATCTCTGTGTTCAAGTACCTGTATATGAGTTTCCGCTCTTATACGTCTCAAAACACACAAAAAACATGTACCTTAGGCAAACTTTCTTTAGGTTCACAAGAGGTGGATATAACAACTAGGCCTATACATCTTGTTTTCTTGCAGTTTACAAACTGTAGCAGTAACATTTTAAAAGAAAATGGACACAGTTACAAAGAAACATGCACCTCCCCCAAAATTTAAATGGACAAATACTTTTCACAGTACCATTACATTGTACTTAATCGGGCAGCCACATTTTTGACCTCGACTCATCTGCGCTTGTATCCATAATTGTTTCTCTTTTCATTGACAGGAAATTGTACCGATTATGCCATATGCAATTTAAAAAAGACGAGTCTTCTCTAAACTGCGGTCCTTTTGTAGAATTAAAACTAAACGACCGTTTGCAGTTGATCAACTGAATGGGTGATCATCTATTCGAAAATGTTGGTATCTGTGGTACTGCTTTCGCTGCCCGGCCGGTACAAGAGCAATTTATGAAAGCCCCGGGCAGACTGTGCGCTTAGATCGTGAGTCATAATAAATCTACCTGATCAGTTATTCTTCGGGGGATAATAGATCATGGTCGAGGCATGATGAGCAATGATGAGAAATTTTAGGACATGAATTAAACTTTTTTGCAGTCCATTCAGGTCCTAGCTTCCTCATGATGGATGATTAAGACTCTTTTGAAATTAGCATGGACCATGTGCATAGATTGCTGATTATGACCTCACATTATATCTTAATCATTCTGTTTGAGAGTGTTTTAAAGAGAAATTTGGAGGAAATAGTGTAGTTTACATAAACTACACTTATTTGATTAACCTACATTTTCATGATGGTGTCCATTATGGTAATATTAAATTGAAGAAGGCTATAATTTACTGATTTGTTCTGAATAGCCTTTCAGTAGAGTAAGCGTAACCTCGCCCTCTACATAGTACATACTGATTGGATGATAAGAGCTTGGATCCGTTATTGATGTTCAAATCAGGTTCATAAACTGTGATTTTAATATCATTGAACATCAATTTGCAAATATATCGAGATGCACATTGAAATAATATGAAACCTAAAAATGTAATGATACTTTGTGTCAAGAAAATCTTCTTTGTTATACTATCTTTATTTTAAACTGGCGGTGTGTACATGGAGTTAGGATTAAAGTGCATTAATTAAATTTATTTATTTTTATTACTGACAGCTCTAGGGTAGCACATTTTCAACAAAGGTGGTTTTCCTTGAGGCCCTGTTTGGTAACAACAAAATACAACAACATTCATGAATATAAACTCATAACAGTAACAGAAAAAAACACAGGAGAAAATGAGTACATCCATGTACAGTATACAAGTTCTTGGTTATTCTCGTAATGAATGTGCAAACTGTCCAAGAAATTCAGTAACACAAAGTCTAGATGCAACCTGTTTATTCATTTTTTTTCTTTTTTCAAAGGCTATCTAGTATCTACATGTATGTCATGATGTCTGTGACAAGGCCTTTATGTTTGGATAGTAAACAGACACTTATGAACGATCCCATGCAGTCTCCTCCTTGCCATGTAGAAAAGAAAGAGGATGAGATGTTTGTTTGTAGGTACATTTTAATGTTTGGTTCATCCTGTAATGGATCATCTGGATTTGCTTCTTCAAGGCTTTCTCCTGAATGTCTATGAATGACAGACCCCCTCTCTTTAGTGATGAATGTTGCCATCTGAATATGAGTTAATTTTTTGTAATACCTGTTTAAGTACCACCTGTCCTTCGGAGTAAAATAAAATGCATATCAAATGTCTGATTGTCAGCATTTCGGTATTGTAATGATTCTGCTCAATTGGAATGGCTCCCGCAAAGAAGCACAAAAAAGCACCCCCTCATCAAAAGAAAAAAAGATCCCTGTGAGATGTGTCTGTGGGAGTGTGGAGAATCAAAGCATTATCAGAAATGATGACACATTAAACCCACAAGACTTAAAGGTAATACAAAGTTTTGGTGTAGGGTCATGAATTTGGTTCACATGAACATATTGGAAGCATATACGATTCAACAATATTTAGTGATCGTTGTCGCGGTCGAAATCGACTATAAAGTTATGAAAATTGAATAATAAACACTTTATGTTGAATAGCTCCCTCTCAAGGTCAAGATATTAATTAAACTATAAAACAATGTTTATTGAGTAAAATCGACCGATTAGCTATTCCTGTTCGAAAATTATATACCACAACTACATACTCTGAGATTTTCATGGTCGCAGCTACCATTGTACGGCCGTAAGAGCTATTTGAAATTTATGAAGATTTACCGGGAGCACCGGTAAATCTTTATATTCAATTTTTCTCGAAAGCAAAAGTGTTTTAGGTAGTAAAATTTCTGGTGTTATTAATACATTCACAGGGGCATTCAAATACATCAAAATTGTAAAGAATCACTATCCACCCATTTTTCAAAATTTGCCAAAACTTTGTAATACCTTTAATGGAGTACTCCTTTATGCTTTCATGTGTCACTCTTCAGTTATAGTCAAATCTAAGCAAAATTAAGATGTTGAGTATGGAAGAAGAGCATCAGTCATTTGAATTTCTTGGATTTCAAGGTGATTAAAGAAAAGGGGAAAACACACTTCAGAAAGTGATTTCTCATTTTATGGAATGTGTAGAAAACATAGTAAATCTCAACTTCAAAGGATTCACATGTATTGTATAGCTGGAAAAAACACATGCATCGCTTGCGTGCAGATATATAGGGCCTGGACGTCTTTCTAGTCATTCTGAACGGTGCTTTGATTATTGAAAGCCATGCGGATCGAAGAGCATATATTAACTGTGTTAAGTCTATAGTACTTGCTCTTCTGGCTACCGATTCACAATAGATGTTATTTTGTTGTCAATTCAAGTTTTACGAGACAGTAGTGATTGATTTCAAATCAGCAAACATCAGCATTTCAATGATTCTAACCAGATAAACACAGCTTTAAAATAAATAGATGGACATATTGAAGTTTACTTGAGAACAATGAATTATATGGCTTAACTGGACTGGTAAAGTGTTTCTTTGATCGAGTGGCCCAAACTTGTAGAGTGATGTGTACAGCTAGTAATTACTTCAAGGAAACCCTCTTGGATTGATTTGGATTATTAATCAGAATGTCTTAGTATTATTAGAAAAAATATTTGCTCAACAAACTATTTCTTTCTTCTTGTTCAGGATCCCGGAGGCAGAGACACAACCAAATTCAGTCTGATTATAGAACTAGACGGCAACAAAGAAACGATACGACTACCAGCTCGTAAAGACCATGATCTCAAGTAAGTACAGAAGGAATATGCTTCCTACGTTTGAATATATATTGATTGTCTGTAAAGATCCAGAAGGGCATATTGCTGTGTTTAAAGCCTCGGTCACAAATGCCATTACGAACTGCTACGAACGCATAAGCGAACGATTTTCAGACAATGGAAATTCGGGAAGACAATGGAAAAACAGAGATTTGTACGAAATTATTGTTCGTACGAACCTTTGTAACCGTAGCATTAAGTATGTGAGTTAACGCCCTTTTCTGTCTCCAAACTGAAAATATGTGTGTTCCCCTAGATGTGTTCAATCTCTTTGTATCAGTGTTTTTACCTGTACCATGCATACCTCAGTACACCATTTGACCAATATACGTCTGTTCATTTGGACACAGAAGGGTATTAACGCATATACTTTTACAGAGTATTAACGTCCTTCTGGCTCCAAACAGACATATATCACTTCTCTGTAAAGACAACAAATGTATGTGTGTGTGTGCAAGCGCGTAGCCAGGATTTCATTTTAGGGGGGGCGGTAGTGAGCACGCAAAGCGTGCGAATCACTTAAAGAGCGCGCGAAGCGCGCTCCCTAGGGGAATGGGTGCAGGGAGGGGGGAGTTTCCCCCCTCCTGCGCGAAGCGCGAAAGCTTTGAAAGAAGACGATTCGTTGTACCTTTCTCGACTCATAATCCTTGTCTGAATTCAGTCCCTCCCCTCTCTCGCGCGAAGCTTTGACGTTTCATTAAATTATTAGAGAAAGAAGACGATTCGTTGTACCTCTCTCGACTCTTAATCCTTATCTGTATTCAGTCCCTCCCCTATCTCACGCGAAGCTTTGACGTTTCATTAAATTATTAGAGAAAGAAGACGATTCGTTGTACCTTTCTCGACTCATAATCCTTGTCTGAATTCAGTCCCTCCCCTCTCTCGCGCGAAGCTTTGACGTTTCATTAAATTATTAGAGAAAGAAGACGATTCGTTGTACCTCTCTCGACTCTTAATCCTTATCTGTATTCAGTCCCTCCCCTATCTCACGCGAAGCTTTGACGTTTCATTAAATTATTAGAGAAAGAAGACGATTCGTTGTACCTTTCTCGACTCATAATCCTTGTCTGAATTCAGTCCCTCCCCTCTCTCGCGCGAAGCTTTGACGTTTCATTAAATTATTAGAGAAAGAAGACGATTCGTTGTACCTCTCTCGACTCTTAATCCTTATCTGTATTCAGTCCCTCCCCTATCTCACGCGAAGCTTTGACGTTTCATTAAATTATTAGAGAAAGAAGACGATTCGTTGTACCTTTCTCGACTCTTAATCCTTGTCTGAATTCTGTCCCCCCCCCCCTCTCGCGCGAAGCTTTGACGTTTCATTAAATTATTAGAGAAAGAAGACGATTCGTTGTACCTTTCCCGACTCATATTTCTTAATTTGAACTCAGTTTCCCCCTTCCCGCGCGAAGCGCGGAAGCTTTGACGATTCATTGTACCGTTCTCGACTCCTTTTCCATTTTTCTTCCTACGTCCTCTTTCTTTTTTTTCTTCTCTTTCTCTCTCTTTTTTTTTTTTTGGCCGGCGTTTTGGGGGGGGGCGACCGCCCCCACCGCCCCCCCCTGGCTACGCGCCTGTGTGTGTGTGTGTAAGTGGGTTTTTTACACATATGTGCCAATCAGATATGATTAAAGGTAAAGACCAGTTATGGTCATGCGATTGCATTGTGAAAGAAACGTTGTGGAATCGATCAGAAAAGGTTGATCATCTAGCATCTAGCATCTGCAAGGTTCTGGAATCATCAAAATGATAAGAAATTTGGCCCATTCTTCGTAAAGTTACAAGCACTATACACAGAAAGATGTATATGGGACTACCCTATATCTCTCACAGACCATGAGAGAAACAAATTTACCAAATATATGAATTAGTAGGCGGTTTCCCGTCAAATTTGTTATCATCATGTATTAGTCAAAACATATTCTTTCACATGATTGGTAATGAGAGCTTCCATTTCATTTTTTGAAATTGGGGTGTTTCCAATACTGGTCTTTACCTTTAATTACATCAGATG
The DNA here is from genome assembly GCF_000002235.5 of Strongylocentrotus purpuratus. Classification (NCBI taxonomy): domain Eukaryota; kingdom Metazoa; phylum Echinodermata; class Echinoidea; order Camarodonta; family Strongylocentrotidae; genus Strongylocentrotus; species Strongylocentrotus purpuratus. The sequence goes on from NW_022145601.1 coordinate 10,831,417, forward strand.
ACCGACCTTTAAATTCACCATCTGAAAGACGTGACTTGGGTTCGAACCAGGGTCCACCTAAGCTAGTTTGTAGGCGAAGACAGAGAGCTGACCAAGTGAACGTACCGCTATATGAACTCACATCTTCCTGCCAATAATCAAAATTCAGAACCTTTGCATTTTTCATTTTCAATCGAGTTGGCCATGCATGTGTAATGGGTCCCAGTCAACCGATAAATCCCATCCGTCCTGATATTCAAGTCCAGCTATTACAATTATCGACTTTTATTTGAATGCCTATTTTGGATTTCACCTGGCTAGTACCCTCTGATATAACAGCGTGCAAGCTCTCTTAAAGGCCAAGTTTTTGCTTGTTTGAAGTGTTACAGTAGTGAGGGTATACAGTTTGAATTTGTTCTTCTTCGAATAACATTAAGAATTGGTCCCCATGGAATCTTCCAAATAAAGATTCAATAGGGATTACAACAGCAATAAAAAGATATGTTAACTAAGCAAAGAACTAATAAAAAGTCATGAAAATATGGGATATACCTTGCTATTTTTAACTTTATTGAAGAATCTGATGAAAGGATTGGGAGAAGGGGCTTTTAAATGTATTTAGGGCATACTTATCAAGCAATGTACCTACTCCCAATGCATCTACCCTTTAGTTCCATAAAAATCTTATAAAGAAGTAACCCCCCCCCCCCCCCCCCAAAAAAAAAAAAAATTGTATACAGGGACATGGACTCTATCTGGCTGGCATTTAAGAACCAAAACGCAGAAAGAGCTTTCAAAAGTTTGGCTCCTTATGTCATAAGACATGTACATTATTAGCATTAATGATGATTCACACAACTGTAACATTGGACAAAAATGGTATACATGCACAAGGCAGGAAAACAAAAATAGATTAGTTGAATAAACCTAGCAACATATCTACGCAAATAGAATATCAGAGGAAAACCTCTCTGAAATTAGATACTGAGAAAGGTTAGTTCAAATGCTTTTATTTAGAATGTTGTTAGGTGGACAGTAACACATGCTAGTGATAGACTTCCTCTCGTCCTAACTACCGCTCACTGTTTACCCTCCCGTTCGTTCTGGACTTAAATTGGCATCAGGTCACATGATCAAAATAATCTCATTGACTCGTTGAAGTCTGGCTCTTTCATAGAATGAAGAAAGTTGATTTATTGGAGGCAATGTGGAAGCAGGTTGTCAGTTGGAAAAATTAAGCAACTTCATGATAAGGAAAATAATGATTACGAATTTTTACAATAATAGTAATGAAAAAGATGGTTGGGATATTGGTATCTGTGATGATGATGATGAAGACGATGGTAATGATATTATGATGGTGATAATGTGATCATGATTCTGAAGGTAATGATGATGGCTTTGACTACTGAGATGATGGTGATGGTGATGATGGTGATGGTGATGGTGATGGTGATGGTGATGGTGATGGTGATGGTGATGGTGATGGTGATGGTGATGGTGATGGTGATGGTGATGATGATGATGGTGAAAATGTGATCATTATTTGAAGTTTATGATGATGGCCATGACTAGTGAGATGATGGTGATAATGGTGGTGGTGATGGTGGTGATGGTGATGGTGATGATGATGGTGATAGTCATGAATATTATGCAAATACTGTCAATATTATCTAGCTTTTCATAATTCAATTTTTCAATAGATTTCCCAAGGATTATAAATTGAAATATAATCTACTTTATAGATTAGTATTTGCATGAGACCTTTTATGTCCATAATGAGTTCAAAAAAGAAAATCAAACAGTCTAAAAACAACAAACAAACAAGCAACATTGGTTGGGAAAACAATTAGAGGCTACATGTACATGTATATACGTTGAAAAAAATACTTCCTCTTCCCCCACGTAATGTTTTTAACATATGTGGCAGCTTTGAAATGACGTTTTCATGTAATGTCGCCCATTGTTTTATTGTCTCTCACCTTGAAATTGGGTTTGTTGACATGCACGATTAGCCTTGACAATGGTTTGTGACACACAGTTTTGTAGCAAAGGTTATAAATTCTATGAATACTTATAATATGTTAATCCTTGTACAGTACCTTGTCCTCTGTTGATGGGGAATCGATGGGGGTATTCACCATCAAAAAAATAATTGGAGAGCTGCCCAGTAATTTGAAACGTTTGATGAAACTTTGCCAAAACTGGCGGAATTAAAAACAATACTGCAACAATTTCCTTGTTCAGTCCAACTTTGCGTGGTTAACAAGCCCCACACTACATATTCCTGAACATATAATACAATTGACAGGAGGATATAATTGAGTAAGTACTGCGATTTGGCACTGACGGGAGCAATTGTTTTAATTTGTGGTGCAAAGTAAGTACAATAAGTATTTTATCATAGCATATAACTGTCAAATATTATGTGATTAGTATTAGCTCATTTGTTCTGTAAATCCAAATTATGAAAATTATAAAAATGCACAACTTGAACACCTGCTCTGTGTCGTTTTAACAGTGTTCTCTAGGGTATTGAATGTGCAGTAGAGATGAGATTGAAGCTTTCATATTTTTATGTCTATTTCTGTATTTATTTTTTTAATTTTGAGATCTTAAATGGTTATGTGCATTTTTTATTTTCTTTATAGTGTCATTCATGCTATTTCTTTTATGACATTCATGTTCTATTAGTCTCATTTTTCATCCTGTTCTTCCTTCGGTTTATATATTTTTTGTCATTGATTCATTATTTTCCATAGTTGTTTCTCTCATTGTTTCTTCCTCCATGTTTCTTAAATCTCTCCATCATTTTCCTTCATGAATATTCCCTTTTCCTTGTATATCGTCTTTATCCTGTTTCTTACTTCACATTCTGAGTTTCTTCCATCCAATTATTTTATTTCTTCTTTATTTTATTTCAGAATTTTTTTTACCGCATCTCTTATCAGAAGCATGTACCCTGTCAAACATGTTTATAGCTCAGTACAACTATGTGAAAAGCAGTACTACAATCATTTATGAGCCTTTTTGATAAAGTTTATAACCATGGGAATATTCTGCATCCAATTTTTTCTCTTCATGAAAGCAAATATTGCCCCTTTTGTAAAGAGTGTACTCACAAGACGATCGCAAAGTCCACCTACGGCAATCTCAACAGCCTTGCACATCATCTATTGTGTGAATGTGAATGATGACGCATGTATCATGTTATCTTAACACAATTTCTATGGGTGAATCAATAGGGTGACGAAGTCGATCTTTAGTTGATTTCTTGAAAGTCTTCGTGATTATGTTTCACTTCAAAAGCAAGTGCATCAATTTCTTCTCCAGACTATTAAAGTGATTGCGTAACTTTGCCTCAGATTACAAAAACAAATCCTGGATTTAGCTCATGCTGCAATCATAGTTATAAACCTTTAGGTCATACATGAATCCCATGAATTTTACAAGCCAATCACATATCTAATTATCAAGATATCTATGATTGGAATTAGAAATTTCAGAATTTGTTCTCCTAACGGTTTTTATAACACTTGATTGGGAAAAATAAGTCTGGTAAAACCGGTCACTCAAAGATTTTTACTTTTTTGAGGCACTTCATGATCATTTCGAAGCGCAATTTTTTTAGGGCTTCACTATAACACCATATCACAGGCACTGATAACACGTAGGGCCGTGCATCTCAGATTTAACATTGTTAAATGATGCCTTTAACCATTTTTCTTTTCTTTCATTTTCTCACCATCAAGGGAAGTGTTAGAGGAGACGTTGGGCAAGAAGGGTCTGACGTTAGACGACATCGAGATCTACATCCAGAACACCAAGACCAATCCCCTCCCCAAGAACGACAAGGGCCTTAGGGTACCTACAGAGCCCCTGGGGGGTCTAGAAGTCTTCATCCTACGTAAGATTATAGTAGTAGAAGTAGTAAGAAGTATCAGTGGAAGGTTGTAGCAGATGTAGTACTGTAAGATTGTAGCACAAGTAGTAATGTACAGTGATTTGCAGGAAAGTAAAAGGTTTAACCAAGGTTTTAGTATATGAGGGCCTCGGGGTACCTACAGAGCCCCTAAGGGGTCTAGAAGTCTTCATCCTACGTAAGATTATAGTGGTAGAAGTAGTAATAGAAGGTTGTAGCAGATGTAGTAGTGTAAGATTGTAGAAAAAGTAGTAATATAAAGGTTTAGCAAAGGTTTTAGTATATATGAGGGCCTAAGGGTACCCATGGAACCCTAGGGGGGTATAGAAGTCTTCATCAACCGTAAGATTATAGTAGTAGATGTAGTAAGAAGTGGGAGGTTGTAGCAGATGTAGTGATGTCAAGCTCTAGGAGATGTGTATGTAGTAATGTAAGATTTTAGCACAAGTAGAACTGTAAAACAACTTGAAAACAAATTCATAATATAAAGGCCTAGCAGAGGTTTTAATATATGACTGGAGCAGACTTAGTAAGGTAGGATAGTAGCAGATGTTGTAAACATTGATTGTTGCAGATATATATATATATATATGTGATTGAAAATCAGCTCCATATCCTAATGGTTGTGGTTCTCTTTTGATTCATATAATTATGATTTTACAATTAAGTATTAGATGTCCCAAATGCGTCTTTCCTTTCCATTACATTTCACTATTAAAAGCTACCTATAATTTACATTTGTAGCAAAACTTGCAAAATTAAGTTGTAGCAGAGGTAGTATTATTAGATACAAGCAGATTGGATGCCAACAAATTTGAAAGGTCATGTAATGTCTTAAATGTTTAGGGGCTTTTTAATTTGTTTTTAAGGAAATTGTCTTTTCTGTGAAATGTTAAGGGAAATATTGTTTTTTTTTTAATGTTAAGGAAATAACTTTGTGATTCTCTTTTTGCATGATTTGCTCGCTAGCTGCCCTAGAGAAAACACCAGAGTCTGAGAACCGTACGGTGAGTGTTCAATATACATATTTGTTTTTCCTTTCGTTCTATCTTGAATTGAATCAAATCAAATTGAATTTATTTACCACTTTCATGAAAACATGCAAAGTCAAAGAATGCAATAAAAAAGATAAATTGGGTATAAAGTATCTTCCTTGGATACAATCGTCACAATGAGAGTATATTTTTCTGGATCTTCTGGAAGAAAAGAACTACTTAGTTCATAGACATTGTTCAACTCTTGGATTCTAGGGTGGGATTTGATGCACGTGACACATAAAGGATTGCAGTTGATTCAAATGATTTCAGGAAATCAGAGAAATGGGTCAATGAAAGTTTGAGAAAAATCCAACAAAATTCAAGAAATTTTGTGAATTTGAGAAATCACAATTGGCACGTGTTTGATACAATGAGGCATTTGATATCATTGTAAATCTTGGTACTTATAGGCATCGTTTAACAATGTTAAATCTGAGATGAATGCATGCCCCTACGTGGTATCTGTGTCAAAATCTTTGAGTGACCGGTTTTACCATACGGTACTCATTTCCCCCAATAGACTGTAGTGTTATGAAAACCGTTAGGAAAACGCAACATTTTATTTTGATTTCTATTCATAAATATCTTGATAATCAGACAGGTGATCGACTTGTAAAAGTCATGGGATTCCTGACTGACCTAAAGGTTTATAATTATCATTGTAGCATGAGCTAAATCCAGGATTTTGTTCAGAATCTGAGACAAAGTTACCGGATCCCTTTAATGAATTACCAAAAAAGCTGAAGAGCACAAGCTTTTTAGCATGAAAGTGATAGATGCAAGCCACAAGTGTTCCCATATACCAATGACATCTGTGGATGCAATGCCTTGACTTTCTCTCCGTTCTTGTTTTTCCAGGTGACAGCGACCAAGAGGAAGAAGGATCTCTCTGCTTTCCTGGGCGTCAAAGACGACGTAAATCCAAAGGTGGGAACCGGTCGCGATCGGCGAATGTCCGTACCCGCAATAGTTTCGGTAGGGTAAAATTTCCTTTGGCCCTTTTCTCCCCCTCGCCCCTCGCTTATGCTTCATGCCCATCCTCATCATCATCATCATCCTCCTCCTCCTCCTCCTACTGCATCGTGCTGGTCTGCATCTCGTTTGGCATGTCGGCTTGGAACGAAAAGCAAAGTTTGCCGTTTGGATGGGAATAACTTCACAACACATGCACTTTCAGTTTGTTTTTACGCCAACTTCATTTACGTTTCACCACCACTTTAAAAGATCCGTCTTTATCTTCACAATCTTTAAAAAGATGAAAAATAAAGGCTTACTCCTGTTTTGGTAGATTGCTATAAATGTCTTTGATGCATACTGGCAATATTTGTTGAATACTTTCATAGGGGGTGCTGAATTTCCACACCAATATCGGCTGTGTAGAAAAAAGGAATGACTCAAATTCGATTTTGTCTTGTCAACTACAGGTACACCTCGAAAGAGAGAAAAAAGTTTTTTTTTTTAAATGACCTATACCTGGTGAAATGTAAATGGAGTTCCAATTAAAGGATAGATCACTTGATGAAAGCCATAAGGATGTTAAGTCTAAGGTGAGAGACTAACACCCTTCATTGGCTCTCTCGGAGATGAATTTACTAGGGCGTTATTGCACCGCACTCAGTCGCATGCCAATTTTTAAATTATTTTATTCATTATTTTTATTTTGTTATTTTCTTTTTATTGTTTCTTTTTTATTTTCTTATTAATTATTTATTTTTATTTTTATTTTTATTATTTCTTATTTCTTTTTCTTTTTATTCTTTATTTCATTTTTGTAATGAGCTAAGCGTAGTGCAAAATTGCACCTTATCATTTGCAAGCAAGTAGGGAAATAGAAAGCCTTTGTTATGAAATGGAATTGAAATATGCATCAGTTTTTTCGTTTAAAAAAAGAAGACAATTTTTACCCCACATAATGACATACAAGCATCATCTCAGTAGTACGAGGAAACGAAAAACATTTGTTTTGAGATATGCCCTCATAGTTTTCATCTCATTTTGAGTATGCTGCATGAAATTACATGCTCAGCTTTCAAGAAGGGTCAAAGGTCGTATTCATCCCCCCAAAATACATACTACGATGAAAGTCCAAAAGTCAGTCATCAGGAGAGTCATACTGACATCATTTTACGTGTAGGTAGATATAAAGGAAACGTCGTCCGATGAATTGCTGCAGATAGAAAGATTTGGAGCAAACAACGACAATGCGTATTGTTTACTTACCTTTTCTTTGCAAATTTAACAATATTCGAGGTAAGTGGGTCGGTAAGTCGGTTAGGACCAAGGCATGATGTGTGCCTAATATTTGTGGGAATGTACTATAGATCGATAACACGCATGATAAATACCGTACCTCTATAGATTAACTAACGTATGAAAGAAGAAACTGATATAACTTATAGTGATACAAGTACTGTAATCTTTTTTTGAAAATTGTGACATTGATAACACGCATGAATATTACCTCTAAACATGATCAACTGTATGACAAAAGATACTGACACAAATCATACATGAAAATAGTACCACAGTATGATGTACAGTGTATGTTCAAAACACTGAACTGTTTACTTTATGGTCCAGAAGCAAATATGTTCTCCTTTGTCCGACTCCTAATAGATGTTTTGATCGTTAAAGACAAAAGAATTTAATGTATATGGTGTTTGTACATCATTTCTGTTCCACGTGAAGTACAAAAGACTTGTATGACGTTTGTAAACACTGTAAACCCTACTTTGTCGGATAAAATTGTTTTGCACTATCCTGTAACCATGATGGTTGATCGTGGTTTTTAGTAAAACCATAAATGTAAGTTTATCTGTTGTTTACCCCTGTACTCGTCTGTAGGATATGTTTCTCACATAGTTAATAAATCAAATCTTCAATTTTTACTTTAAACAAAGTTATCGAATAGCAGTACCGGCAGTCATCCAAATTAAGTGTCATTCATTTACTTTCAATGGTTGATGGGTTAAGGGGTTCCAAGGGAGAATAAACCAGAGGGGGAGAGACCTAGAGTGGAGATTTAGGGGAAGGGTAATATAGAGAGAAAAAGGGGGAGATGTAAAGGTCAAGGGCATTTTGTAGGAGAGCAAACTTTAAAATCAGATCGGGCAATTATTTGTTCGGATTTTTACAAAAACGTCACAAGATAGTGTTATTGAAAACCAATAGAAAGGTTTTGCTTTGAAATGTTAGATCATCCCTTTAGTTGTTCACACCTTCATCGCTAAGATTGCAACCTAGCAGACAAATTCAAGTACCGGTATTGAATTCATCCGTAGAATAATCTACGGCTAGACCGTCCATCATCCGTTGCTAGGCAACATGACACAACATCATTTGATCAGTGCTTTGTGTTCACGATGACACATTACTGCGTCATGACACGTCACCTTCAATCGTTTCGTTTGTCTGGTTCAATAGGACCAGCTTGCTTCAGCAAATTGCTTTTGAATTATTACCACTCTTTGTTTGTAAATTCACTTTATTATGTGTCTTTTTGCACTGTTTAGCGTCCACATTGTTGCTTTAAGTAGTTTGCATGTTATATAGGCGTAAAGATGTTTCTATGTTTTACCAACAAAGCTTAGTGTCTTTGCTTTAAAGTAGTAAATAGCCCTATGTTATTATAGATTTGCCTTTTCAAAATCTGCAGAATTTTGTTTTGTTTATTGACTTATATATTTCTTTTTATTAGCTTCAAGAACAACTCATGCTATAGCGTAAGGGCTCTGTGCAAAATCTGTTCCATTCTTAATAAAGATCTTTTTTTAAAAATACTTTTAATAATTTCATTGACTATGTCAAAAGAGATGTATTGATATATCATGCAAGGGAAAATAAGGAACAGGAATTCTACCCTATGTACGCACAATAAACAGCTCGATGAATCAAAGGTGCTACGATCTTTCACACAACCAACAAAGATTCAGCAATTTTTATGCCTCCGTTACGAAGTAGCCGGAGGCATTATGTTTTCGGGTTGTCCGTCCGTCCGTCTGTACGTACGTCTGTACGTACGTCTGTACGTACGTCTGTACGTACGTACGTACGTCCCGTTCTCGTGATCGCGTTATCTGAAGAACCGATTGATGGATTCCTGCCAAACTTTGGTCATGTATGTATCTTGCAGAGCCGATGAACTGATTAGATTTTGGGGTTACGAGGTCAAAGGTCAAAGGTCACAGGGCTCATTATGTATGCAAAAACAGCTCGTGATCACGTTATCTGAAGAACCGATTGATGGATTCCTGCCAAACTTTGGTCATGTATGTATCTTGCAGAGTCAAAGAACTGATTAGATTTTGGGGTCATGAGGTTAAAGGTCAAAGGTCACAGGGCTCATTATGTATGCAAAAACAGCTCGTGATCGCGTTATCTCAAGAACCGAGTAATGGATTGCTGCCAAACTTAGGTCATGTATGTTACTTGCAGAACCGATGAAGTGATTAGATTTTGGGGTCACGAGGTCAAAGGTCAAAGGCTACAGCGCACATTATGTATGCAAAAACAGCTCGTGATTGCGTTTTCTCAAGAACCGATTGATGGATTGCTGCTAAACTTAGGTCATGTATGTTACTTGCAGAGCAGATGAACTAATTAGATTTTGGGGTCACGAGGTCAAAGGTCAAAGGCCACAACGCACAATATGTATGCAAAAACAGCTCGTGATCGCGTTCTCAAGAACCGATTGATGGATTCCTGCCAAAATTAGGTCATGTATGTTACTTGCAGAGCCAATGAACTGAATAGATTTTTGGTTCATAAGATCAAAGGTCAAAGGTCATGGGCTCATTATGTATGCAAAAATAGCTTGTGAACACATTCTCATTAGAACTGACAGATGGATTACTATTTAACTCAGGACATCTTGCAGAGCCAATGAACTGAGTAGATTTTAGGGTCATGAGGTCAAAGATCAAAGGGTCATATATGTATATGAGAAATTGCTTGTAATCACGATATTCTGAGAACCTGTTAATGGATTACAATTGAACTTGAATTCGAAAAATGTCTTCTGTTTTGGTTTGTAAAATTGCTCTATGACGGAGGCATCATTTTCGACTGCGCGCAGTCGAATTCCATCTAGTTAAAATATTGTTCTTACCAACATGTAGACAATCATATAAAAATAAAATGTGATTAGAGAGCTATCTTTGATTTTCGAAGAAATCAATGAAAAAAGAATATTTACTGTAACTATCTGCTTACCGTCAAAACTAGAAATAGTAACGATATTAGCTCACTCAACTTCTTTTTTGTGCACAGCACCCCCTTTGCACCCCTTCTATGTCCAATGCATGTCACAATCGTGAGCTAAATGTTCCCCTTTTTGTGTCTGTTCCATATGGATTTTTGTCAGTAATTTCAACTTGTTTGAACTGTTATTTGAAATGACTTATGTGATGATAAAAACAAAACATGTCAGATGTTACTATGTTGTTTTTCTCTTGTTTAAATATCACCCTTCAGTGTGGAATGGAATAGCCTTCATTCCCAGTTAATTGTTCTGAGATTGTCTTGATCCATTTTGTCAGTAGGGATGTTCTGTAACGTTCCTTACCCCTTACTAGAGATCCCAGAGATTTGTTCTCACCCCAGGTAAAAATGGGTGATTCTTTATTCCTCTTGTTACCTGTAGTGAGCTTGTCTTGTTCCATTATGTTTATAGGGATGTTTTTTGTCATATATCTCATGTTGTCTTCCCCTCAATCGATAAGCAATGACACAAGTCACACACAGTACAGTATTTTGATTTAAAAAAAAAAAAATTAAATAATTTTTTTAATGGTTTATTAAAACAACTGAAAATAGCAGGCTGAGAGCTGAATTACCTTCAGTTTACAATAAAAGCATGTGAGCCACATAGCAATATTAAAACAATTATTACATGAAGCTTACAAGAATACATACAAAATACATATACACCATTACTTCAGATGAGTTAGATTCATGACTATGAATAATGTAGATGTATGTAGGAAGGGATACACGTAAAGAATATTCTTGAACACTACTAAGAATTGTTCACATACATTGATTTAAGGCCCGGTCACACAGCCCTCCACGGGCGTATCGCGGCCGAATCACGGCCACAAATTTCTGCCCGTGAAGCAGACGCTGTTGGACGCTTTGAGGTCGCGATAAAGACGCGATACAGCCGTACTTTACCCGTCGTTACACGCGGTAAAAAATTCACACGCGGTTGGCCGCGCGAAAAAGTTTTGGGCTGCCCAAAAATTTAGACCGCGGGTAATCGCGGGCGGTACACGTGGTACACGTGGTACACACGCGGTAAAGACGCGGTACAGACGCGGTACAGACGTGGAACGAACGTGCTAGGACGTGCTACGGCCGCGGTTAAGACGTGGTTACACGCGGAATTGGACGCGAAATTTTAGCGGGTAATCGCGGGTGGAGCACGGTCATAGCACGTTTGTTCCGCGTCTGTACCGCGTTGTTATCACGTGCATTAGCGTGTGTACCGCGTGTAAGCGTGGTAGGCCGCGGTACCGCCGCGCTTCACCCGCGATAAGGACGCGGAACAGTCGCCGGCGTCTGTTCCGCGGGCATACCACGGGTAAACAGCGGGTAAGCCAATTTTGCACATTTTCCACCACGGGCAACCGCGGGCAAAAAAAAAATCGCGAAATTTTACCCGCGATACAGACGCGAAAGGCTGTGTGACCGGGCCTTTATTTGATTTTGTATTATATATTTAAGAATGATTCTGAAGATAATTCTGAAAATCCAAGAGTGTAGGATGCGATAGAAAATCCTGCTGCGTTTGACAGGATGTTATGGCACGGTTCAATGGTAATGTCTTTCTACTGGGGACCCACCAAAATAAAAAAGAAATGAAACAGAATTAATCCTTTTTCTTATACTGTACATGTATTACAATTTGTCATATGGGGAAGTATTTTGTTGCTCTGCCTGCTAAACATAGAAATAGAATTATAAACAATTACAGTAATCATTATAATAATAATTATATAATAATACAATGTTTTTATAGCACATATCTCTGCTGTAGCATCTTGATCTATACACTTGAAAAATGACATGAGTATTGTTTTCTTTAAAATATATCCAAAGTGGATGAAGTTTTGTTTATGCGGGGAAACGTGAGATCAGGGAATAGGTCAGATGAAAATAGCGGAAGAAGGAAATGTTATTGAAAGATCCGTCCGACCACAATTAGGACTATACATACCCAAGGGATTGAATGTAGTTCTTGTGTGAATGTGATAATGTTTTTAGCTCAGTGCTAGCAATTTTTAGGTACATTTAGCTCAATCAATGAAAAAATATATTGAAGTGTCTTATACCCTTTTCACATCTACCAAATATTGCTTAACCCCGGGAAATAGGTGGGGCTAAGGGGGCTCTTAGCCCCACCAATTCCTTCCTTAGCCCCACCAATTACCCGGGGTAATTTTAGCCGGCTTTCTGTTCACATTACGTTTTGCCAAAGTGGGCTAACCCCACAAATAGTACGGGACTATCTGGCCCTGCAAAATAGCAGGGTTAGCCGGGCAATTGCGGGGTTAGCCGGGCAATTGTGGTGCTAAGCTGCGTAGTGTGAATCCGAACCGGGCTAAGGAGAAGCGGGGCTAAGCAACAGCCAATCACAGACAGCGTGGTCGTGTGGTCGTGAATTTGCATTTATCGCGCGCTATGCATGCAGTTCACGTTACGCATGCATGCAGTTCACGTTACGCATGCATGCTCTCTGTATTGACGTTTAGTCTTTTACGAGGCAGAGGTCATTATGAAAAAATCTTTATTATAAAATTGATTTAAAAAAGTAGTGAAAGAACATGTAGCTCATAATTTTTTATTGCATTTATCATTATCAGTCATATTTACGTAGGTAAATTTATCAAGTGAATTGGATGAAAAATGGGTAATTGATTTGTATCGGTAAAATAATAAAGGGAAAACGCTTTGCGCGGTAGCAAAAGCATTAATATTCATGAGCTATCGAATAGTCCGGGGCTAAGGCGAACGTAGTGTGAATCGCGTGAAATTTCTTAACCCCGGCTAAGCACATAGTCCGGGGTTAAGAAAATAGATGTGAACAGCAAAAAAAATAGTATGGGGTTAAGGATAGTATGGGGTTAAGGATAGTCCGGGGTTAAGAAAAATAGATGTGAAAAGGGTATAAGAGGACTTCAATTTTTAGGGTTTGAACAAGAACAATGTAAGATACTCCAGCATATATTACAAATTGGATTTTTGTTAAAAAACAATTTTTATGCCTCCGCCACCGAAGGTGGTGCCGGAGGCATCATGTTTTCGGGTTGTCCGTCCGTACGTCCGTCCGTACGTCCGTCCGTCCGTACGTCCGTCCGTCCGTCCCGTTTGACCGTTATCACAATATCTCAAGAACCATTTAAGATTTAAACTTAAGACTCGGGAATAGTATTTATCACCATAGGAAGACGATCTGATTAGATTTTGGAGTACGTAGGTCAAAGGTCACAGGTCACAGAGGTCAACTTATGAAATTCCTTGTATTGAGTTTGTTAGCGCGATATCTCAAGAACCATTTGAGATTTAAACTTCAAACTTAAGGATAGTATGTATCACCATAGGAAGACGATCTGATTAGATTTTGGAGCATGTATGTCAAAGGTCAAGGGTCACAGAGGTCAACTCATGAAATTCCATACATTGAGATTGTTATCATGATATCTCAAGAACCACTGGAGATTTAAACTTCAAACTTAGTGATAGTGTGTATCACTATAGGAAAACAATCTGATTAGATTTTGGAGCACGTATGTCAAAGGTCAAGGGTCACAGAGGTCAACTTATGAAATTCCATACATTGAGATTGTTATCATGATATCTCAAGAACCACTGGAGATTTAAACTTCAAACTTAGTGATAGTGTGTATCACCATAGGAAGACGATCTGATTAGATTTTGGAGCACGTAGGTCAAAGGTCAAAGGCCACAGCGCACATTATGAATGCAAGAACAGCTTGTGATCGCGTTATCTCAAGAACCGATTGATGGATTCATGCCAAAATTAGGTCATGTTTGTTACTTGCAGAGCCAATGAACTGAGTAGATTCTTGGTTCATAAGGTCAAAGGTCAAAGGTCATGGGCCCATTATGTATGCAAAAATAGCTTGTGAACGCATTCTCATTAGAACTGACAGATGGATTACTATTTAACTCAGAACATCTTGCAGAGCCAATGAACTGAGTAGATTTTATGGTCATGAGGTCAAAGATCAAAGGGTCATATATGTATATGAGAAATTGCTTGTAATCACAATATTCTGAGAACCTGTCAATGGATTACCATTGAACGTGAATTCAATTTTTTTTTTCTGTTTTGGTTTGTAAAATTGCTCTTTAACGGAGGCATCATTTTCGACTGCGCGCAGTCGAATTCCATCTAGTTTTTCATTCATTTCTTTTTTTCCTTTTTAAGATATCATTAAAAATTTGTCCATGTACTGGTAGTGATCTTATATTTGCACTATTTTCTCCAAGTTTTGGTTCATCACAATCTTTTCTTGGGATTAGGGTTGTGATTAGGTATTAGGCTATGTTAGGGTCAGGGTTAGGTAAAGTGTAAAGTCCAAAATTCAAGTAGAGAATAGGACGAAAGTGTTTGAAATAAGCCTAGAACAATCGCTGCCAGAATTATATGTCATGAAGTTGTAGGCTACTGTTCATGGATCATAGAGGTTATGGCACACACACTACAATTCATTGGACACGGGATAAGGTATATATCATGTGCATGGGATAAGACATATATCATGTGCATGGGGTACAACATTCAATTCAATTCAATTCTTTTTATTCATCCAAATTCACAAGAATACATGGAAATTTGTTTTGGTCACACATTGTACAAATACGTTTTATATATATATATATATATATATATATATATATATATATGAGAAACTATATCGTTGTGTTTATAATCGTAGAAGAACCATCAAAATAAAAGATAGACAAGATAGAAATATTCTTATATTCTAGTATTACACATTGAAAATGATGAAAAGGATAGAACATCAGTGTGAAGGAAGGAAGGAAGGAAAACCATGCCAAGCCGATACTTGGGCCCTCACTCCACACATCCTCACTCCATTTGATTGTACAGACGAACAGAGTATGGAACATATGAGCCTAAATATCGGCCTGTCCGACGTTTTAATGAGCGCATTCTCCATATATATATATATATATATATATCATGTGCATTTTCTTGTCCTTGTGTGCTCACCTTCTGAGACTAACTTTGTTTTTATTTGTTTTTCTCCCTAATTTTGAAATAATTTTGACGTATCTAGGCACAGATGGATCCCAAACTGATCAAGCTCCAGAATGAGCTGGACCACTACCTGGTCCAGGGCCTACCAGGCTTCCCTCCTCTACTATCACTTCAGTACCAGAGAAATGAGAATGAAGATCCGCAAATATTGTTTATGGTATGTTCTGTTCTCATTCCGTTATCTTCTTACTCTTCTTCTTTTTCTTCTTTTTTTTTCTTCCTCATCCAGCTGTTCCTTCTCTTCTCATTTCCTATTCCGCCTCCTATTCCATGGAGCTTTGTACTTGTGTCATCTTTTTCTTCCTCCTCCTCACTCTCACATTCCCCCATCTTCTCTTGCCCTCTTCTTATTTCCGTTTCCTGCCCTCCATCTTCTGCTGCCCACATTTTCTTCTTCCTCCTCCTCCTCCTCCTTCTTTGTCCTCCTCGTCCTTCTTCTCCTTCTTGTTCTTCTACTTCTTCTTCTTCTCCATCTTCCTTTTCTTCTTCTCCATCTTGTTCTTGTTCTTGATCTTGTTCTTGTTCTTGTTCTGTTTCTTGATCTTGATCTTGTTCTTGTTCTTGTTCTTGATCTTGTTCTTGTTCTTGTTCTTGTTCTTGTTCTTGATCTTGATCTTGTTCTTGTTCTTGTTCTTGTTCTTGATCTTGTTCTTGTTCTTGTTCTTGTTCTTGTTCTTGATCTTGTTCTTGTTCTTGATCTTGATCTTGTTCTTGTTCTTGTTCTTGATCTTGATCTTATTCTTGATCTTGTTCTTGTTCTTGTTCTTGTTCTTGATCTTGTTCTTGTTCTTGATCTTGATCTTGTTCTTGTTCTTGTTCTTGATCTTGATCTTATTCTTGATCTTGTTCTTGTTCTTGTTCTTCTTGTTTATGTTCTTCTTCTTCTTCTTCTTTTTCTTTTAGTGCATGGAAATTTTGCACAATACAAATAATTTCATTCAATATAATGTGTACTTGCCAAGTAATATTTCAATTTTGTTCTCCAAAATCCAACAAATTTAGCACCACATATTTATATGTGTTAATTGCTAAATGATGAGAAAAAAACTAGCATTTTATATGTCTAGGCAACATACATTGTCTCCCTTTGACATTGTCCTAAGCATATTCATGTTGGCAATTTTCAGGGTATTCAGTTTTTCAGCACATTTTGGCTTCTGTGTTTACAATTTTGGTGGCCTTAAATAAAATTACCACAACATGTAATTAATACATGCTTACACGTAGTACCGGTAATTACATTGAGATTTTGATTACATTTTTCTTGACATAAAGCTTCATTGCAAGTACTGAAAATTGTCTTAAATGTTGTGCTTGTCTCTTGTTTACAGGAAAGTTCCTGGAAAGACCTGATTGATATCGACATTAGGAATACCATGAGCAAGAGAGCTAAAGAGCTTCAAGAGGGTATCTGGGAACTCCTTGCCACTGAGGCCAAATACATCAAACAGATCAGGGTTATCATAGATGTAAGTTGTTGCTAAGGTGATGATGATGATGGTGGTGATGGTGGTGATGGTGGTGATGGTGATGATGATGATGATGATGGTGGTGATGGTGATGATGATGATGATGATGATGATGATGATGATGGTGGTGATGATGATAGTGATGATGGTGGTGGTGATGGTGATGGTGATGATGATGGTGATGGTGATGGTGATGGTGATGATGATGATGATGATGATGATGATGGTGATGGTGATGGTGATGGTGACAGTGGTGTACTTGTGATGATTAGGATGATGATGAGGATGAGGATGATGATGATGAAGAAGATGAAGATGGTGATGCTAGTGGTGGTGTTGATGATGATGGTGATGATAATGATTATTATGATAATAGTGGTGTGGATGGCGATAGTGGGGATTGTGCTGGTTATGATGATAGTAGTGGTGTTTAGGATGAATAAGATGATGACAATGATACCGATATCAAAAGTATAATTTTTGAACAGTCTCAGAAATTGTAACACTTTTAATATGAACAATAGTATCTAGGTAGTTTGCTAGTAGGAACTCTTAGGGAGCAGGGGAAGAAGAATTTTATAATGACAGATGTGTTTAGGAGTTTATTACTCCAACAAGGAAGTTATACTGTACAAGTTATACTAAGCCCTAGAAAAGGGTAAATACAACAGATGATATCCATTTACGATCCTGTAACCATAGCAACCATGGTGATGTTGGATTTGTTATAATCCTTGTGGTGAAAAATTGACAAGTTAACGTACATGTAGGATTATGTATGATGTATAGTAGGTTTAATAATAATAATAATAAAATGTTACTTATAAAGCGCTTACCACCAAAGTCTCGAAGCGTTTAATGCTTCCAAGATAATAATGATTTACTTGTTTGTGAGGATTGTACTGCTGGTAATACTGACGGTGAGGATGAGAATGATGATGATGGTTTTGAAGATGATGATGTTGCTTATGGTGAGGATGAGATTGAATACAATGATGGTTGTTATGATGATGATGATGTTATAGTTGGTATAGTTAGTCAAAATGAAGTGGTGTAGTGGATATATCACCAGACTGTAGATTAGATGGTTTGAGGTTCAAGTCCCAGCAGTGGCACAAAGTTTCCTCTAGCAAGACTTACAGCTACATTTGCCACCCTCAACCCTGGTGTAGTAAATGAATACTTGGCATGAACTAATCCTTTGAATGTTTTCATCACTTAAGGAAAGACCAGGGGAACAGTAAAACCATGTGTCAAATCCTCTGGTGGATATGTTCAAATATTAAGGTATTATAATAATTAATGTTTTAAACATTATTATATATTGATAATTTTTGTTTTGTTTTCTTTGCAGTTGTACATGTGCTGTCTCCTAAATCTCCAAACAGCGGCAATATTAAATGAGGTAGGTTATGAATGTTTTCATTGAAATATTTATTTTTGTAATCCTTAACTTCAGACTCATAGAACAAACAAGCATGCATTACCTCAAGTTATGTTGATTCCCTGAATTAGACAAGATTCATTAGAGGAAAGATGATGTGTTTAAATTGATTGTTTATCCATGTGAAGCAATAACAAAAACGAACTTGTAGTATCTCTTATGACTCTTGTTTAATTCAGGAAATCAAAACTTAAAGTGTTGCGGGCTTGTTTGTTCTTTGAGTCTTGGGTTGAAATATATCCATTGAGTGGATGTATATTATTATTATTCTTACTTATACAGCACTTTTCCCATAAGGCCCAAAGCGATTACGGTATATAGGAAAAACAATCTTACAACTACAAACTGCAAAAAAGATGTGTTTTCAAGGCCTTTATGGAGGTAATAACTGATGAAGACTGTCTAATTTTAAGTGGTAGATCATTCCAGTATTTTGAAGCTGATACAGTTAATGTCCTATCACCGGCTCTAATCGTGTATATTTAACCAATAAAGGCCCCGGGCCAATGTCTGGTGACTATATAACGTCAATCACTTCATAACTGTGAATTTTCTGTCCTCCCTCCAGATCGAGACAGAGAAAATCTTCAGCAATATCACAGTGCTAGAGCTGGCTCACACAAAATTCTGGAAAGAGAATCTCCTGAAGATCGTGGAGAAAGCCAGGGACAGCGGTAAACCTATGGATCCTCATGATATCGCTACAGCTTTTGAGGATGTAAGAAATAGTTCTCTGTTTTCCGCATGATATATCTGTTTTCTGTATTTTCAGTTCAGTTCTATTAAATTGAATTTAGTTCGAGTAAATTGAATTCACTTCAATTTGATTCCTTTTCACATAATGATATTTTTAATTTTTATTAAATGTTTAAAGTATAATATTAAATCGACAACAAATTGACAAATTCACATTAATTTTCCAAATTAATGAGTAATTTCTTCACTTTTTCAATTTATATCTCTTCATTTTCATTTCTGATAGCTCATTTTTAAATTTTATTATAGTGTACTAATAAATGAAGAATATTAGTGTTGCCAATTTGAATAATAAAAATATTCATTTAGCCCTATTTGAAATTTTAAAAAAATAACAGTACAAGAATTCAAAGCAATTTATACTTTTCCTTCATTTTCCTTGATATGTCTTACCTTTTATTGTTTGTTAAAAAGTGGGAGCTTTACTCTTTTCTCTCTCAAAATATCAATGGGTTAAATCTCTACTTGTTAATGTTTGGATCTCTTTTTTTTGCAGTTCTCCGATCAGTTTTCGGCGTATTTCAAGTTCTGCGCCGAGGAAGATAGCTGTATTCACTATGTCAGGGAGAAGAGACAAGAGAACAATATACTCAGGGCCTTCTTTGAGGTATGAAACAAATGTTAATATTAAACCAGTCATGAGAATGTGCTATTGGTTTCACATACGTGTGTTTGTTGTAAAAGAGAAGGTTGAGTTCTAGGGAGAGGTGAATATAATTTGTGAGCATTTTCATTGTTATTATGCAAGTGTGGAAGAACATCTCAGAAAAAATTGAGTATGGTGTTATAGTGAACGGAGTTAGACTGATGATTTGCATAATAGCATTAAGTGACAGTTTTTAGAAATTATTTTATTTTAAATGAATAGTGGGCACCAACTATTTCATGGCAAACACTTTTGCAAATCTCAACGTCTGGTGAAATTTGTGAGGGTTACATACTCACAAAAGTTTCTAGCTTTTTAGTATAAAAGGTAATATAACTATAATTAATGCGCCTCGGAATAGAATTTCTAGATAGACGGCGCTATAGAAATGCCTATAATTATTATTATTATTATTAAAGACTTATTTTTTTTCACACTATTTTTTACTTAGTGGTGTGAGGGGCATAACATCACCAGGCAGATGAGGCTACGAGGCCTAGGGGATCTCCTGATCTACCCCATGCAGAGGGTCACCAAGTATCACCTGATGGTAGATCGGGTCCAGAAGAACTGCGAAGACGAAGTGCCGAAGGCGGCCCTCAAGAAGACGGTGAGTTTTTTGGTGGTAGCGGTGGGATATGTAAAAACAATAGTATAGATATATCAACTGCTTTGAGAGGCCTGGCTGTTATATAGGCTCAAGGGGATGTACACGTCCCCGAGAGCCAACAGCCAGGCCTTGAATATTAAAGCAGCCGATATGTCTTTATATACCAAATTGACACAAAAATCTACCAAGAATTCTTACCATATCCTTTTATTGAGTAAAGATTGGTTAAACTAGCTTTAAGTAGTAATTCTTTGGGTCTCTGAGCATCTCTTGATGATAGGCAAGGTCTTGATGAGTCGGCTAAGACTGCCCTCAAGAAAAGGCTGAGTTAACAAAGTTTAAGGAGTGGGATGTAAAGTTAAAGAAAAAATATTAAGGTTAAAATGAAGGAGTGCCTTGTAACCAAGTACAATGTAGTAGTTGATGGGGGTCCAACAGAAGCATCGGTTTACCACATCATATCTGAGCAAGCCTTATCGGTGGAAATTTCATGTCATGGAACTATGTAGTGGGAGATAACAATCTTCCCAATTGTTATTTTGGTTTTCAGTTTGAGCACATTGTGGAGTTTGTTACCCACATCAACCATGAGATCAAGAAAGAACAGGAAAGGAAGAAGATGGAGAAGGTAGCTGGAATACTGGAAGGCTACGAGGTTCCCAACGCACCAACAGGATGCGATGAGCTAAGCAGGGTGAGTGCATGGGATACCTTTTCCCTTTTCAACCCATATTTTTTTCCACTTAAAGAGAAGGTTGAGTTCTGGGAAGAGGTGAAAAATAATTTGTGAGCTTTATCATTGTATTATGCAAGTGTGGAAGAGCATCAGATAAAAAGTGTTCACTGAAATGCATGGCTCTTCAAATGCCTTGATATTCTAAATATGGCATGTAACATCCTAAAAATCGGGGTTGGATATATAAATTGTCATGTTATGAAGTTTGAGGTGCCTGTATTTCAAAGAAATCAACAAATATGTATTTTGAAGAAATCAAGAAATATTTGTGGATCTGTTTTCCTATCTTGCATGAGACTGTGGAATTCTCTTCCACAGGAGTGTACACGTGTGGCATGCCTGATGATTCCAAATAACTAAGAAATTGTGAATTTTGAGTTGCTGTTCCAATTTCGGAAGAGTGTGCATTGGAAACAAATGTCAACTTATTTCGTACTTCTTTCGAAAATTGGGGATTTTTCAAATCGGTACAACTCCATCACGATGCAGAAGACTAATCCAGGTGGTTTTCGTTTTTGTTTTTTTTATAAATTTTACACATTTAATAATTCAATAATTCTTGTATCTATGGCCTACATTAGAAGATGATCAACTGCCTAAATAGTTCTGGGCAAAGATGTAAATGCAGACTGAAAAATAGACACACAGAGTAAGAGATGAATAGAGAATGAGATAGAGTGGGGAGAGGAGAGTAGAAAGGGGAAGAGAAAGGGGAAGAGAGGGGGAGAGAAGGGGGGGGGTAGAGGGTGAGAGTAGGGAGGAGATAGAGGGGAAAGAGAGAGGGGGAAGAAGTGCATGTCAGAGAGACTAAGAGATAGGAGGTCCGAGGTTGTGATGTTGATGATGTATGTTCTTCCTTTTCTTCTTCCATATTCTTCCTGCACCCTCCAGTTAATGGAAGCTCATTCGGTGTTTGATGTGAGCAGTCCTATGCCCTATGCCAGTCAGATCCACCCAAGATGGCTACTCTTAGAAGGTGCTCTCAAACTTCAAGAAAAGACGGGCAGAGTAAGAACCTTCTCTTTTTATTTTTTTTTAATTTCCTGTATGGTTCATATTTTATCAAGGTGTTTGTAGCTTCATGTATCATGTAGATTACGGCATTTGATTTTGCAAAAAAGGGTCTTTCCAGTTAAAAATTCTGTATTTTAAATAGTCTGTAAATGTTTGCCAAGTACTTTTGGTAATATTGTATTTTGGAAGAAACTACATTAATCTGTTCTTCTGTATGGATGATTGTTTAGTACATGGGAATAGTGTGGTAAAGGAACTTTACACTGTGAAACTAAAAACTTATATGTGCATGAAAGTTTGGAAAGTTTCCAGGTGGTGCAGATTTGTTAATATTTAATGATGAGAAACAAATGAAATACAATATCAACTTTTTTGCCATTGAAAAAAGGTTTCATATTACAAAGATGGCTACTGTTGGATATTTGGTTGTACAGTAATTGATCCTAAGGGCTATCATTAAAAAAATTAAAGGTACAGGGCATAGACATTATTATGTGTCAAGATAGACAGGCTTATATTGATAACATGAAAGTGATCTATGCAAATACCAAAATGACTGTTGAGTTTAACATATACGTGGAAGCCTCATGGTGTAATGGCGCTGACTCTCGTCTCTCAATCATAAGGGTGTGAGTTCGAATCCCACTCCAGGATGTTAATTTCCTTCAGCAAGAAATTCATTCACATTGTGCTGCACCCCACCCTGGTGAAGTAAATGGGGACCTGGTAGGAACTTATTCCTTGAAACGCAGAGCGCGTGATAGCTGCTCTGCTAAAGCCAGGGTAATTATGCCGCATTATTGTAGAGGGCTTAGAGACTTCTGATAAAGTAAGTGTGAGGCGGTATATAAGCACATACAACTATTAATATTAACTTTTGTTCTCCTGATCTTACCTTGTCCTTTCCTCTCTCAGTCGACGCTTTATGCATTCCTCTTCACCGATGCCTTGGTCCTTGCAAAGCAAAATAGGACGGGAGAGAAATACCGGGTCGTGAGGTCACCGATGAGGGTAGACCAGCTAGAGGTCATTGAACTCAAAGATGGAAGTAAGTTTGGTACCTGCATACAAATGTCTTTCCAGTCAACCTGGGGCCCGTTTCACAAAGCCTTTTTTCAATGACAGATGACAAAAATCAGTGACAAATCTGCTGATAACCAATCAGAAGCAAGGATTTCAGTAGCTTATAACAAAAACTGTCATTTGTCACTGATGTCAAGTTCTGTGAAACGCCCCCCTGGGAGCATCGTAGTGTAGTGGTTTGTTCATCCATCTTTCAGTCAGAAGTCTCGGTCCCATCCCCTGCCCCCATCCCCTCACTACCAGCATACATTTAGGGCTTGAATTAGCCTATATATAACCTTTTATTACATTTTACATGCCCACACACCTACCTTGCCAATATCTGTCTTAGTGGATTTCTTAAAGGGATCGTTTAACAATGTTAAATCTGAGATACACGGTACTACATGTTACCAGTGTCTGTGATATGGTGTAATATTGAAGCCCTAAACAAATCGCGCTTCAAAATGATCAAGAAGTGCCTCAAAAAAGTAAAAAATCTTTGAGTGACCGGTTTTACCATACTAGTTTTCCCCAATAGACTGTAGTGTTATGAAAACCGTTTGGCCAACGGTTTTCAAAATTTGTTATTCCAATCATTAATATCTTGATAATCAGACAGGCGATCGGCTTGTAAAAGTCATGGAGTTCCTAAAGGTTTATAATTATCATTGCAGCAGGAGCTAAATCAAGGATTATTTCTAAAGGATCTAAGATGAAGTTACCGGATCCCTTTAAGTTGTCATCATCACTCTGCAGTGGAAGAAATATATATTATTTTCTATTATTATGATTATTAAAGCAAGAGATTGCTGTAATTGTGTTTTCTTTCTCAGCTGGCTTTGCTGTCTTGTGTGTGGATGACTACGATTGTGCAATGACAGGGTTCGTGGCATGGCCAGAGAAAGAAAAAATGGTCGCTGTTTGGATGGAAAAGATCAGCCAGGCAAAGGTAAACATCTATTCTCATTTTCTCTTCTTGGGGGGGGGGGGGGGGGGTCCTTCTCTCCCTGTCTCTCTGTTTATCTGTCTGTCTCTCTTCCTGTCTCCACTCCTCTATCTTTACTTCCCCTTTCCTATTTGAACTTTTTCCCCCCTCTCTCTCTCTCAACTTACGCTTTAAATGCAATAGAAAAAGAAAAGAAAGATTTTATTTCATCATTCCTTTCCTTTATATCCATACATGATATCAAATTTATGAAATTCCCATGATGTTACAACCAGAAAATCAGCAGCAGCTCTATATTTCTTACATTTCAATTTGTATTTCAACCCAGAATTGTAGTATGTGCCATTTTTAATTTGTTGTTGTTGATGTTTCAGGACCTGTACAACAAATGCTGCAGTATCGATGACGATGTCGAGTACTTTGATGAGATGCAGCCCGATGACCCTCAGACGCCCATTGCGGCATTGATGGAGGACCATCATCTTCACCCTCAGCAGGGCTTCAGCTACGGTAGTTCACCGACAGCCAGCCCACATCAATCTCCACAGATGGAACGCTCCAACCGCTGGAGCTCCAACAGTCCTTCCAGTCACGGCTCCAGCAGTAGCCTGCAGAGAATGACAGAAGAGGAGGAGTATGCCGTCCAGAACGGCGACAAGAAACTTGTCATGAACGGCACCGGGGTCCAGGAGAACAATAGCAATAACCAGAGTACCGGGGAACCGAATTCGGGTCCCCCTAAAACCATGCCCAAGCCGTACCCCAAACTGAACCTCAGAGCCCCTCTCACCAAGAACACTTCCTACCAGGAGACAGACTTTCCAAGCGATAGCTCGCTCCTGGGCAGCATCCTGCCCGAGATAGCCACGGAAGAAAACAAATCTGGGTTGAAAGCGGCGATGCGGCGTCTCTCGACGGGGTCCCCGCCAGAGGAGGTGGTCCCCAAGTCACCCATGATGTCGCCTACCCGAGAGACACAGCAGCGCATCATGTCGTTTGAGAGCGACGACGATGACGATGAAGGAGAAATACCGTCGGTGACGACGGACATCTACTATCAGCCCCCTAAGAACAAAAAGGAGAAGTCGCCCCAGCGGCAAAAGGGAACTGTTCTATCGGCGACGCCCGCCAAAAGCAAGCACCACAGACCCAGTATGCCTAACATCCACGTCCTGGAGAAGAAGGAGCATAGCAAGACAAATGGAGAGGGCACACTGAAAAAGAAAAAGATTTGGGAAAAGATGCAGAGTAAAATCAAAGTAACTTCTGTTTGATTTATAAATCTTGTCTTACTCTAATTTGAATACTTCTTTAAAGCCCCACTGTCCTACTTGTAGCTACTTGCGCCCTCTATACAGCCAACAATGCCTAAGTGGTACCCGTTGATCCCCCATGATGCCCTTTTTCTTATGTTAATTGAGAGTTGATTTGATGAGATAACCACCTGCCAGTGACCTTGCAGGGAGGTCTAATCCCTCCATTCCAAACTAGTGCAGAGGGGCTTTAATACCTGTATGAAGAACTTTTCTCTTGAGGTACTTCTTCTAGATCTCAAAGAAATAAATCTGCCTTTCTCATTATTTGATTTATAAATCTTGTCTTACTCTAATTTGATTACTTGTTTAATACCTGTATGAAGAACTTTTCTCTTGAAGTACTTCTTCTAGATCTCAAAGAAATAAATCTGCCTTTCTCGTTATTGGATTTGGATTTAACTGAGAGGGAAATGAATTTACATCAACTCAAGTACATTTGATTATCATGTGTCGAGGATGTTTAATCTTCATTTGACTATATAATCATTAATTATTTGTCAAACCTAAGACAAATTGGCTCATTTCTTTTTGTCTTCTCCCTTAACAAATGTTTGGTTGTGGGACCCATAGAACTGTTGGAAATGCCTAATTGCAAAACTTTAAAAATAGGTACAGAAGCAAATGCAATGACAATGCTAGCACTGCCCCTGTTTGAAAAACCAGCTCATGCATTTAAACTTTAGTTAATATGTTCCAAAATAGATTCAGTGCTTGTTGAAGCTAAGGTCGTAATTGCAATTGTGTCATATGATTGAATGAACCGGGCATTCCAAGTGCACCCGATGTTATTACTGCTTGGTGTCTAGCACTTTTGAGCTCATTTAAAGGCAGAATTGCAATAAGGTCCTACAAGATCTACATTGTTAATTCATGAAGGCACACATCTGCCACTTTCTCAATGAATTCTGTGAAATTTTACAGGGTATTGTTGCTTTAAGTTTATCATGATCTTATTATTGATAAACTATCACAGCGCCTCTTTACCATAAGCACAAACTATTTTCTATTATTTTTACAATCACTATCATTCCATGTATGACATGCAAATTGAGTTTTAAAAACTCTTTTATATACTG
The DNA here is from genome assembly GCF_000002235.5 of Strongylocentrotus purpuratus. Classification (NCBI taxonomy): domain Eukaryota; kingdom Metazoa; phylum Echinodermata; class Echinoidea; order Camarodonta; family Strongylocentrotidae; genus Strongylocentrotus; species Strongylocentrotus purpuratus. The sequence goes on from NW_022145601.1 coordinate 10,857,742, forward strand.
GATGTTTAGGCCGATGTTAGCTCAAGTCCCTTTCAAAGGACACATAGATGTAGACAAGCAAATTCTTAATTAAAAATAGCATCCCATAGAAAAAAAAAGATGTAGGGGAAGTATGTTGGTTCCTGTATAACCCAAATGTCAGTTTTGCTGATTTTAAAAAAAAAAAAAAATCCAAATATATGCTCTCTATGTTGTTCATGACGAAACTGACCTAAATCTTTGCCACATTTTAATCTCAAATGGAAAGTGGTTTTTGCCACATATTTACCTCAAATAGAAAATACAGTCAAAATTGCTTTGGTGACCACCATCCTACAAAGACCACTTTTTGTCACTATGGTCAGGTTTGACTGTATAAAGAAAGTCCATGGACTATGAACTTTGATATAATGTGAATACCAAATCAAGAGGTTATCTTGTAATTATTTTTTAGAAAATGAAGATTTTTTTTTTTGGAATTCACCTATTTTTCATGACACACCTGACTTACCACCTCAATTCTATTTCATTAAAAGAAATTGAATAGGAAATCACAATGGTGTTTTAATACACTGACAGTTGGAATACTTATCCAAGCCTTTTTTCATCCAGTATACATCTCAGTTATTTAAACTCAATTCTTCTAACATACATGATGTACATCAAATTATGATTTTGTCAGAGTGATAATATTACCACTGTTATTACTAATCCATGAATGTAATAATCACGTTTTCTAACCGATTTCTCCTTGTTTTGTCTCTCTTTTTGTTGCCGTTTGTGTGCATGACAGTGATCCCATAGGAAGCCACTCTACCTCCCGACCCGACAGTCGCATGATGTCCGTCAGCAGCTTCACCTAGCCTCATCGCTTTGCTTTGCATGGATCTCAGTTTACTAGATCACACATACACACACACTTACATACTGTACCCTGATAGCAACTTATTAATTTGGTTTAATCTTTAGTTTTATCATTCCATCTAGTCAACCTAATTGTACCATTGAATGAATTCTTGAGTTCTGGTAATGTTGAGGGCATCAGAAAAACTGTCTAAAAGGACGGTCTGTGTTGGCTGTCATTTATGTAATGTTTTCCCGATGAAATACCAACTCTCAGGTCACTTGGCCTTGAGTTCGTGGAAAATTTTGATTCAAAATCAAATTTTATTTAACAATTAAACATAGTTTTGAAAACCTGCTGAAATTCGAATACAGAACTTGAGCATGTATATGCCCATATTTGACTATGTATTCCATTTGTAGGCTCAACCAATTTGACATTCTTATAATTCTATTCTATTGTTTTAATAATTTCAACATCTTATCAAAAACTTTTGGCAGATATCACTTTTTTCCTCAATTTTGGCACCAACTTAGTACACAGATTTTTTGGGATGTGGTGAGTTTTTGCTTCATTACCAGAAGACAAGATTGTTTTAGTTTGTTTGTGAAAGAAAGAAAGCCTTCCATTAAAATCATGTTTTGTTTTGTGCATGGATTAAACTCATGTCTTGTTTCATCCAGTGTTATATGTCAAACCTGTTTAGAAAGACCGCTTGGATGGGAGACACAAAAAGTTGTCTTTATAGGCAGTTGGTGTTATGTACAGTTTCCTCTTTAGATGCATGTTTCATTGAGAAACGTTACTCTTTTAAGGAAACCTGAAGAATGTGGTCCTTACAGACAGGTGGTCTTTCTATGCAGGTGGTCACTAAAGCAGGTTTGACTGTATCAAGCTTACAACCATGATCATAGACGTAATCACTGCTTAGTAGTAGAGATAAATGTCACTTGATAAAGTTGAATGATATACTTCCTAACAAAATGTTTGTGCATTTATTGTGAATAACAAATAACAACTTGTCGATTTGAAAATTAGTGTCGTAAAATGTTACTAGAATTGCAAAAGAAAAGAAAAAAAATTGCTCAACTCCTCTTGTTCAATGCAATGGCTAGGTTTTGCGCTTTTAATAGGTGCCAATTTGCAGCTCAAGCACTGTATATATTAGCTATGGAAAAAGTGTATGTAGATTATGTGAATAAATAAATATATCTTTCGTTTCAACCCCTTAAATTGGCATCACTATATTTGTCTTTGAATTTTGGATTCAGCAAATAAATAGCCTATTTATTTGAAAATATATGAATGATTATCCCATATTCAACTGAAACTGTCCCATAAATTATACCAACAAAGTAATCTATAGCTTCTTTAGCTGATGACCTGTTGTCACGACAAGAAAACTTTTTTTTAAAGATTACACTTTTTCTATTGAATAGAGGTAATTTACTGCATCAAACATGGACACAACTTATGCAGTCATTTTTGTTATTGTGTATTGTAATTCAAGGTGTGTATGATATCAGTTTGTGAATTAAAACAATGATATGTATGTGCCAGGTCACAAATATGCAACATTTTCATACCTAATGAATCTATTTAATTCATGCTGGAGGAAACCGTTGTGTGGTAGATGATGTCCTTGAATTCATATCGGCATGGTAATGCACATTTAATCCTTGTTTTCATACTCAGTTTTTAAAGTGCTCTGTTTAAACTGACCAAGCTACAAGTACCCGGGGTTGAATGGTAAAAATGAAACATGTATAAATGGACACGTACATGTATATCATGAATATTCAATGTCCATTGAAGTATAGCCCTGTAAAGATAATGACAATAATAATAATAATGGGCATTTCTATAGCGCTGTCTATCTAGATAATTCTATTCCGAGGCGCATTTATTATTACCGTAATGTTGATATGAACCCCATATGCTCAGTACAGGATTCTTGCAAGGAATGTCCCTTCGTAAGGTTGGAAAAGAAAGGCATTGTAATAACGATAATAATAATAATGATGACAATGATGATAATGATGTCAAGGATAGTGATGTCGACAAGAGTAACATGACAGACACCCATGAAGTACTTGAGACACCTTTAAAGTACATGGTTCAATGAAATATTTGTTTATACAAACAAAATAAACATACGCTATATGAGGTAAATGAAGTACGAGCTTCAAGCATTAGGCATGTTTGGGAGGAAACTGTGCCGGGGCACTGTGAAGGGAAAAAAGAAAATTGTTCCACTGTGACCAGAAGCTATTATCTCTCTCTGTTTATTTATAAGAAGATATATAATGAATGCAGAGCTACGGTAGATTTCAGTCTCTTTGAAACTCCAGTGCATGCTGCTCGAAATTTGTTGACACCATTTCCATGGCGATCACATGATCTCACTTCTGAGGTATCTGGGGTTGATGAACGTTTCATTCCTGCTGGTGCAATCCTCTATCTGTATTTCCATCTGACCATGAATTCTGTCGTAACCCTGCTGTGGAAAGCATCGCTTTGAAAGCAATGATTTCTTCACCTTTGTATCTTTAAAGGCATTGTTTCACAATGTTTCCAGTTTTACAAATCTGAGATGCATGGCCCTACATGTTATCAGTGTCTGTGATATGGTGTAATATTGAAGCCCTAAACAAATTGTGCTTCAAAATGATCATGAAGTGCCTCAAAAAATTTAAATCTTTGAGTGACCGTTTTTACCATAGGGTACTAATTTCCCCAATAGACTGTAGTGTTAAAAAAATCGTTGGGAAAACGGTTTTTGACATTTTGATTTTCCAATCATAGATATCTTGATAATCAGACAGGCGATTGGCTTGTAAAAGTCATGGGATTCCTGACTGACCTAAAGGTTTATAATTATGATTGCAGCATGAGCTGAATCCAGGATTTAGTTAATAATCTGAGACAAAGATACCCAATCCCTTTAATATACCGGTACGCATTACCCTTCTCATATATCATCAAGTATACTGAAAAGGGAGAAATCTGATTCTACATTTGCACACAGAGCATGTCTTTACTTCAGAGTGACCCTGCCATGCATGAGTACTATATATTAGGGTTAGGGTCAATCAGGGTCATGTCAGGTCATGCTTATAGGTTTAGAATAGAAGGGTCAGATTTGAACTTTCCAATGATCTTTTTTTCCCTTCATGAAATGCAATGCCATGCATAACCTTTATCCGCTACCATCGTCGTTCTGTTATAAACAAAATGCTCGTGTTGAACTCTAAGAATCTCCATCAGTTTCTACCTGTTTTTTGTCTGTTAATATGCCTTGAATTTAAGTTTTTTTTAATGAATTCAATTAAAATTCATTACTCCATGCACAGTCCATTTTATTGCCTGCCTGCACTATATCACACAAAAGCAGCTTACCAATTAGTTCGTGAGTTTGTGAGTTTTTCAATAACAAAGGCCGGCCATTAAATCTGGCACTTCTTGAATGTTTGCTAATCAACGCCTCGCAACCTTTTGAAATTGGGTAAAAGATGCACTAAGGTTTACAAGTCCCTTTTCTCCTTATTATTACCTAAAGTAAATCACAAAGTTCTTTATATTGACTGCTATTGTGTAGAGTTTTAAAGGCACACTGTCCTACTTGTAGCTACTTGCTCCCTCTATATAGAAAACTTCCCCAATCGGTGCCTGTTGGCCCCCCATGATCCTCTTTTTCTTATGTTAAATGAGAGCTGAGTTAATGAGATAGCCACCTGTCACAGTGACCTCGCTGGCTCGCTGGGTGGTCTAATCCCTTCCGACTGAAGTAGTAAAGCCTGCCTTTAAACTGAAATCCAGATTTCGTATGTAATGGTTGATTATAGTGGACCTGTAGTTTGTGGCTCGTCTCTTTATTGTGTGTCAGCACTATTTTCTACTGTTACGTGGTTTGAGGTATATTATGGATGGCAATTTTTAATTGATAATTTAATAAATGTGTCATTCTTAAGGGACTGCTAAAGCAGGATGGTGAGCTTGTGATTAAAATGGAAAAAATAATAACTAGGAAATCAGCCCTATAAACACTGAGGGTGCAATACCACAAAAAGTGGAATTACGTTTTTGTTAACTAAATGTTCAGTTGCCCATGAAAACAAAAGAAGGAAAGAAAGAACGGTATTGAGTAATTTTAAAGTAAAGGTTTTGTTTACATGTCTTGTTTGGACGTACTAGATTGAGTTCATCAGTATCTACCACCCAACAATACAAGTAAATTCATTTGGGGGAAAAAAAAACAATGACCAAGAAGTGACTGATTATACAGTTCATAAAAATGCCAGCCTATGTTCTGCTTCTTAATGGAAGAAGCGTCTGCATTTTTATTTTTATTGTCTTTTTCTTGTAACGCTGGTGCCTGTGATTTTCAATGAGAAAGTCGGCAGTCTGTGCATTTTTGATGATTTTTAGGGTATGTACAGATAGTCATGTTTCTATTACAGGTATCGTGGCACCAAGGAGATAATCCTTTGTTGTTGTTGTTGTTGTTGTTGTTAATTTTGTGTATTTAAAATTGGATTAACTGGTTTAATCCGAACAGGTGAACTTGGCGGAGGAGAGAGAGAAAGAGAGAGTAGGATGAAGAAGTTGTATATATTTTTATTCTGGAAATTCTTTAAATTAGTTTTATATGATATTGACTATACAAGCTAAGACATTTATACTAATGATGATGGTTAGATGTGCAAAAAACGTTGTTTGATGTCTGAAATGAACGATGACTATCACTCGTTATTATTGAGAGAGTATTATGGGATGCAATTGTTTTTGTTGATGTATTGATGCTGATGAATATGCAACAGAATTTTGAGTACTTAATTTATGCACATGAAAACTTGTTTCCCCCTATAAATTTTTAAGCATTTGTGCTGTTTTTTACGGGCTCCTTTCCCGAGCTGGACAGAGACAATGCTAGTCTTCTGTTGAATATTATTGTTAAATGTCAGGAAGTTGTCATTTGTTTTTTGACGATTGCACAATGTAATTTTTTGTTTTGAAACTGAGTATGACATACATGTATTTCATTTGCTTCCCGATCTTTCCATTTATTGCAAAAATGACATGAATTGTGAAAACAGGAAGGAATTATCACTAGATGCAGTTGAAAAAGGGCACAATGTTGTGTGTTTTTATCATAATATCATTATGGTCATGTTTGAGCAGAAGTTGAAATTTCAGCAAAGTTGTGTTTCCCACACAACCCCACAACCCCCAAAAAAAATTTTTTTAAATGTATATTCAGTACTTAATGCTCAAAAGTAAATACTGTGATAGATTTTCCCTGCTCATGGTATACTATGTATTAAAGGGAAAAATTATGATAATTTCTAGTTCTTTTTTATTTCTCTAAATCCTATAAGAATTATTTATTCCTTCACTTTTCTCATAATATGATATTGTCTTCGGCAAAATATGGCCCATTTGTATGTAAAATCGAAATATTACTGTACTTGATATATAATTTGATTGATATGTTTAATGAGATATAATTCTATTATTGCTTAAAAAATGAATGTATTTATAAGTTCATTATATTAAAGGTAAAAAATGTAAGATGTAGTCTTCAAAAGACAAAGTTGTATTGAACATATAGTCATTTTTGAGAACGGACAACATTAATATTGCCAATAATGAGGACCAACAGCAAGAACCAACAACAACCCCCCAAAAATATATATACATCTGTTAATAATCAGTTATTCACCCTATCAAAGGAAAATCAATTTGGTTATATTAAATTGTTATCACTAGGGCAAAACCTCCCCATACTGAAAAAAGCACAAGGATGCTCATAGCCTCCATGTTTTTCTTTATTCCTGATCCTTGCTAATTTTGTGTAGTTGAGGGTATTTTTTTGTCAGTGAAGAAAATGAAGGAAACCCCATGTTTTTGGATAGTTACGTCTGCTGAAGGGTTATGGGGCGGACAAGGTGGAATCTAAACTAATTTTATTACATATTTATTGATTGTTTCAGCATCTGATTTTATGTATTTAATAGTAGATACTAAAATAAAGAGATGGAAATGGCGTTGTTTTTATCCAGCTCTTCTGATGTCGAGGAGTGTGTGAGGTTGACTGAAAATAAAATATTGCCTTTATTTAAGAAGAAAAAATTATTGTGCTCTATTGATTGAGTTAGAGCATTCACTGTTACAATCATGCACCATCTAGATAGGTATAGTGAGATGTTTTAAAAACTTTGTTTCCTACTTGAAATGGAGGGATGAGTTATACTTGTAAATACACAGTGAATGTTATTTCTGGTAGCTATGAATGTTTGGGGTTCCGAGAGTTTTTTTTGTAAGAATAATTAACTGCATATTTCTAAATAATCAGAGACCTTTTATGATTGTACCTGCCATATTGAATGAAATAAAATGAGATCTCATTGCAGAATGTTTCATTGCTTCATTCTCGTTTCCGATATCGTGAGCAAAGATTACCAGGCAGAGAATGCCGCTTTTGGAGGACAATTGATAACCTCCGTTAGCGAGACAGGTTCTGTATCAGTGAACGCCCCGCGATATGTGAACCACATTGCTTGCTCCGCCGTTACATGCAGTTAGTTGTAACGACTTTCTAGAAATCAACCAAGCCAGTAAACCGGGGCCCGTATTTATAAAACCTTACTGAGCCTAGTACTGTAGCCTATACTAATAGTTGATAACTTGCTAGTAAGGTTGTATGAATATAGGTCCTGTTTGCTATAAAGTATATACACTGTCTTGAGATGTCTTCGTTGAAACTATGGGCAAGACGTCACAGAGTCACCGAGCCATGTTTTAAACATGTACCTCAAAATGAAGGCAGGGTATTTTTGTTTTTATGTCCTGCATATAAAAAAAAAAAAAATTCTAAAAGAAACAAAAAAGCATGTATTTTAATTAATTTAACAAATTTGTATTGAATTTTTAAAAAATTATCAAAGTAAAGTTTGAAAAAATATTGGCATTCTACAGTTTTCATTAAGAAAATTAAATTTTACAAAAAAAATTATCTTTTTGGGGGGTCAAATCCCAAATAGTACTTTTCAGAGCAACCTTAAAATGGTTGAAATATTTCTGGTCACGTGAAGAGCTCTCAACCAATCAAAAACCAATAAATTGTTGATGCACGATATAATATATTTTAATTTATGCATGTTTCAAACCCTTGGTTACCAACTGACTCCCTGACTGATGATCTAGACAGAGAGGGAGAGAGAGAGAGAGAGAGAGAGATAGAGAGAGAGAGAGAAAGAGAGAGAGAGAGAGGTGGGAGGGGCGAGAGAGAGGAACAGGGAGGGATTGAATAAATAAAATAGAGATATCCACAAACAATAGATGGAGCAACTGAACAAGAGCGATGGATGAAAGAAGGGGAGATAGAGATATAGAGACAAATTAAAGGAGAGGGGAGACATAGCAAAGAGAGAGAGAGAGAAAGAAGGAGAAAGCTAGAGGTTGGGGTGGGGGAGGAGGGATAGATTTTATACTATCAACCCCTCGCCTATCGCGATCAAAAAACCTACAGCATTTTGTACTTAGTAATATCTATAGCACATTTTCCATATAGTTTCCTCAGAATTATTCAAGGACAACTCAATGCAATATTTTCCTTTTTATTTCTAATCTCTTTGTACCGTAATCCAATTGGCTACTTTCGTCATGTAACCAATATTTAATGCATACGTCTTTGTGAAGTGCATACGTGTTTGTGAAGTGCGTTGATACATATTAGTTCATTCACCTGTTACCAACAACGTTTTTTTCAACAGTCAGTAAGCAAATTGAATATATTACATGTTGTTAGGTAGCGCAAGCCTTTTTGTTTGTCATACCTAGCAACAACATGTGTATGCAATTCGCATTCTGATTATTGAAAGACAATTATTCGTAACGGATTAATCAAATAGTCGAGGCACTTCACAAAGACGTATGCATTAAATTTGGTTACATTACGAAAAAAAGCTTGTTCACATGTAGTGGCGTACGAAAGATATGCCAAAAGGTTGAGCGCTCGTAGAAATTCAGAGCATTACATTATGATATCAATAATAATGAATACGATGTTGAGGAGGAGGAAGATGCTAGTAATGATGATAATGATGACTTTGTTTTCTTGTACGTACGTAGAGATTCGCTTATGATCTGCAAACCAATTCCCAATCTTTGAATAAATGGAAAGCCCCACAAATATTATGTTGATGATGATCATGTTGATGGCGACGATTGATGACACGGTTCTGGTATTGATTATGATTATAATAATGATAATAATATAATAATATGATATCAAAATAGTTTATTTATTCTCAACATATCTTTTCTTATACTTAACATAATTATTTTGCTAATAAACTAAAACAATACAAAGTCAAGCAGTGGCGGATCCAGGGGGCGGGGGGGCCCGGGGGGCCCGGCCCCCCCAACCCTCTTGAGAAAAAAATCATGCAAAATCACGCGATTTTTACCTTTTTGGGGGGTTGGGCCCCCCCCCCCCCCTGGCGCTCAAGGGGGGGGGGGGGGGTGCAAATTTTCAAATTTTCGAGGACCAAAAACAAAAAATTGTGCTCATCACTACCCCCCCCCCCCCCCCCCCCCCCCCCCCCCCACTGAGCGACTTTTCGGCTGGCTGAGTCGTTGCGATTTTTTTTGGGACTCCAAAAAAAAAAAAAAAATCATTATCTTGATTGCGTTTCAGAACAGTGCACTTATATAAAAGGCGCACTTATATAAAAGGCGCTTTTCATTACGATATGCAACGTTTTCTAACAATACGACTTTTCAGTTCATTATTTTTCATAATCTAGACATTGTTAAACACCATTATGCTTATGAAGTGATTATAAATTATTCTTGATATATTATGTCCTTTGCGAAAAGCGTCTGCAAAAAGCGTCATTTCTATTGCGGTTTTACTTGCGCATGCATCATCATCGGACGTCATCAACATCTTTATCGTTATCATTGTCATCATCTTATCATCATCTTCATCATCATCATCATCATCATCATCATCATCATCATCATCTTCATTATCTTTATTATCATAATCATCTTTATCATCGTAATCGTTATCATCATCACCATTATCATCATCATCATCATCTTTGTCATCGTAATCGTTATCATCGTCATTATTTTTATCATCATCATCATAATCATTCCCTTCATCATCATGAACATCATCACCACCACCACCTTAATCATCACCATCAGCGTCGTAATCACACCATTGTAAATACTCCCCTTACCATCATCACCAACATCATCGCCATCATTAATATCTTCATCATCATCATCATCTTCATCATCAACGCCATCACTATTTGTTTCATCACCATCATCATCGTCACCGCTATCAGTATCACCATCACCACCATCATCATCATCAGCACCAATCCTCCCTCCTCCTCGTCCTCCTCCTCGCCCTCCTCCCTCTCCACCCTTTTCGAGAGTAACCCCTGGCAACCTCACACCCAAGAGCAATTCATAATCTCCTAAAGCATTCGAAGCGAAAGAATTCTCATTGATCATATCCTCTTTCAATTTCTATTGTTCACACAAACACAATAGACGTTGCATTTGCAATCTATATAAATAATTGCTTTCGACATTCGCAACTGTCTATTAATCACTTTCTTTTCTTACTGAGATAGCTACCTACAAAATAGATTGGTTAACAAATAATTCGAGGAGACACAAAACCACTTTTGCAATTGGTACAAAATCCTACCAATTTATATCAAAATGCACACAATATAAACGGAAATTTAATTTCTCTATTATATCATTTCAGTGCTTGAGAGTATACATTTCTCCCGCGGCTTTTAATTTTACATAAGAAATGCAAATTATGAGGGTTTTTTTTTTTGTACACTAAAGGCGCTGTACATGAAAAAGTTGATGACGTCAAAACGGCCTCTGCACCGCAAAGGTGAAACTAATGAAGGAAACATGAAATCATTATAATGAGAATAAAATACAACAAATGGGTTTTATCATTTGAAGTAGTTGACGTAATGAACCTTACATTTGTTCTGGTACGAATGCAACAACTGCTCTTTTAGTTTAAGATGGAGTAAATTGTTATAATTCTTGATGATTCCACGCCTGATAACTTCTAAAGAGTAGGGACTTTTAGATTTCCACGACGAGAACATGAACTGCTATGTGTGACCTCCTTTTAAGGCACTGTCAGGCACTGCCAGTGCCTTAAAGGACATCACATTGCCTTAAAGTAGATATTCATTGATTTTAAAAACTAACTTTATTTTCATGATTGCAAAGTTGAAACTTTGATTCGTCAAGGTTATCAACATTCAATGCTTGGAAAAATTCGACGTAATGATTATCATAAATTAAAAACCGCTTAAATACAGCCCCGGCATAGCACCTGAAGAGCTCTCCGAACGCTGCTGAGACGTGTGAGATCACAGTATGGACACGACTTGCACAAGCAGACGATGTCCCATGACATCTCACACATTTTGAGTGCCTGTATTTTCATCTTCTCTTGAGTTCTTTCTCTTACTTCACTACCGTCAGGCTAAATGTAGAATCTATTGCCTCACTCTAAACCCCGCGCATGGTTTTATTTTGATGACAAATGCAGCGATACAAAAATAAAGGAATCTGTCGCTTGTAAACAAAATAAGACGCCATTGTATATTAAGCTGCACACACCGGGGTATGTTCGGCGTTTCAGGAGAGAACAAATGCCGTCCTTAATATCATTCCGGGGCTTTTCAATTTGAAAGTCTGGTTTCTTTGATTGTTAATTAACCCCTATCCTGTGTATTTACAAGCAAAAGATTTTAGTTATCAGAATCGGGTCATATTCCCTTTTAAATGGTTTGACATGCCATTACATTTATATACACTAAACTCATTATAATTTGAGAAATAATAGCTTTGCAATTATGTTCATTCTTAATGGGATGTCGTCTGCTTGGGCAGTGTTGGTCCATATAGTGACGTCATTAAAACGTCGTTATTTTTCCGGCGAATCTCTCGTATATCACAGCTGCTATAGAGGTGGTTGTATTTGTCTTTTTATAAATCACCCGATATGTAGTTGACCTAAAACTTGTCCGATGGCCATCCGTTAGCTTACCAGTTTCTAGTGATACAGTAGTTGACATATTTGTGTTCTTCTTTGAATTTCACCTTTAAAAGGATGTCAAACGGGGCAGTCCACGTTCTCGTCGTGCAAATCTAACAGTCCCTAGTTTTACAATGCAACCGCATGGAAAGACTTCAACTTCAATGATCTTCAAATGAAACTAGCAGCGGTTAAACTGTGCATAACTTGTCATAAATTATGTATGTGGGTATTAGTGCTTGATAGGTATTTACAAGCAAAATTATCATCGTTGATTGTGCTAAAGGTCTTCTCAAGTTCAGATACTAGTGATAGATGATAAAATATGTTTTGCGAGCAGTATGGATGTGTTTCGCATTGAATTCGAAACGTTAAAATGGGTGTTAACAATACTAATATTCCGTTTCTTTCTTAGGTCGTAATTTATTGCCCAACTGCAACTCGCATAAATAAATAAATTCTTTCATACAAGCATGATCATTAATTGATATTTTTACTTTCTAAATCAAAGCGACCCATTGACGAGTGATCAATAAGCATCTTTACATTTCATGTAACTATGGAATCTAAAACGAATTCAATACACATATTGCTTGTATTGATACACTAAATTTGATCCAAAGCTCTATGGTTATTGCAAAGAACATAATATGAAAACCATGTCATATACTTTTCACCTATTTGCTCCAATGATCTACGATTGATAATAATGGGCATATTTCTCAAGTTCGAGTTCAGTCCAAAAGGGTTGATGGGATATTGCAAAAGACAGATTACAAGGACGGAAAAATGGACGACGGCGGGCACATACAGAAGTTAACAAACCAGAATAAAATATCAGTATAAATGTTTAACAAATACTCACCCTTTATGAATGGATACTAGCAATATACAACGCCGATATTATACCGATGTTTTACCGACACTTAACCGTAATTCTATCGATGATTCATCGACATTTTACCAATATTTTACCTTCAGATCTGCAGCATACGTATCTCCATGTCGATTTGCAGCAAACGTAGGCTATTTCAACTTTAAGACTATTTCAGAAATGATAATGATAATACATTTATAGAGTGCAGAAACTATCCAACATTAAGTTTATATTCTACTGCGCTACAAGAGCTCCTGATTTGCTTAGATATACAGTTAATTAAAAATATGTGTTTTCAGTTTTGATTTAAAGACATTTACAGATGATGATTACATATAAGAAATGAGGCAGAAACATTTTGATGAAGATGAAAGACATATTTTTGAAAGACATGGTGAGGCATTAGTATTTTATCGCTGTAAAATACATATAAAACATGGCATTATATACACACATTTGCTACAATAATACAGTCATCGTTGACATTTTTACATAACACATAAAACTCTTTATACACTGTACTAAACACTTTGAAGCTAGTCATGTCTGCATGCAAAAATATACTATTGCTAAACATACCAATCCTGTGGTGATGGTTTTGGCGCTTTAGCTCAGACTGCTCAGCAATAAAAAACAGTATTTACAGTCTCGAATAAATCTATTCGAACAAAAATGAACATATATGATTGAATTTTTACTCGCGATTTAAGCTGCATTTCGAAAATAATCTCAAGAAATATTGTTTACCTTACTGATACTTCAGGGAAGTTATATTTTTAGGCTGTGAGGCTAGGATCGGTGAAACTCTTCAGGGTAAGGGGCATGGGAAGGGATCTCGGGCTTTCGGCATAGACAAGGAATTGTGGGGGGGGGGGGGCGCATAAATTCAACTAGGTAGATTAAAGAGACCACTTGTTTCAAGGTTTGGAGGGGCTCTATTTTCTTCTTTTAATGTTACTTCCACCTTTCTTTCTTCCTCTCCTTTTCTTCTCTTTTTTGCCATGAGATGGGGAGGGATGGAGGGGCATTTACCACCATAAACTACGCCTCTGTTAAAATAAGCTAGTTCAATACTCGCAAAAACGATTGATCAAGTATAAGGCGTATTCTTCTTTTAAAAATAAACTTCACAAAATGCAAAAAAAATCAATGAAAATGCTTTCCCTAAATTACATTAAATATAATTTAGACGCAAAATGGGGAAGGTTGCATTTGAAATTAACAAGTACTTTACAGTTAGGAGAAGAATATTGATGTTCTGGTTCCTGTGGCCGGGATACTAGGATGGTGGCCTCCTCCTAACCGAGGTTAATCCATGGTTATAACACCTCTCTTCTCCTACAAAGTCTGTTTACAACCTTGGCACAGTCCTCTCTGAATCTTGGATTAACATAGCTGTATATGATCGGGTTAACAGCCGGTGTCGTGTAGTAGATATGCTGTAGAACGATAAGCACGGCGAAGACGAAGTCATTATTTTGCCGAATATCATGCCACCATTCCACAGCCTGAAACTCAATGAGCCACATGATACACCGCGCCGTCCAGGTGATCACAAAAACCACAGTGGCAAGAAGCAGCATTTTACCGGTGCGCCGACGTCGCAACGCCGGTTGGTTATTGGCTTTGACCGCGTTAGTCTCTCTGCTTTGGCAGGTCGTCGACGACAAAGCGATGTGACTGCCAAAGTTGTGTACGCTGCTACTGGCGCGTGACCGCATATCTGAGGACAAGTCGAGACCGCTGGTGCTACTATGGCGCGGTAGTCCGACGTCCCAGGTTTGGATATCAGCGGTTAAGAAGGTATTCTGACGGATTGAAACGGTTTCGATACCTATGGGTGATGACTGTAATTGCCCTGTCTGAAAAGACGTAGCAAGGCTGACAAGCGTCATTCTTTGTTCTAGTTGATTGGAAATCATGAGCCGATGGGCTTGATTCCATTTGCTGCGAGCTTTGCCGCGGCAATGCGTCGGCGAGCAGGGAACGGACCGAGACCGTACAATCGTCGGTTCTGGTCTCGGTGTACTCGACTCGTTTCGGGGTTTGACATGAAGAAATCTCGGTCCTACCTTTTTTGTCCGTTTTCTAACCTCTCGAAACATTAGCCAGTAGAAGATTAACGCTGATACCATAAGCACGGCAAACGCACTGAAAGTCATGGCAGCAAACGAGTACAAAAGAGCCCCACTTTCCATAATCATGCACTCATGGCTCGCGGGGTCCACGCCGTAGATCAGGAACGAAAATAAACTAAGTAGGCCGCTGATTACGGTACAAAAACCAATGGAGATCATAGCGCGCATAGGGGTTATGATCGCAGCATGCGGTTTACAAACAGAAACGTAGCGGTCAAGCGCGATAGCCGTTGTCATAAACGCGGTCATCATTTCGCTCCAGAAGCCAATCCACGTGAATAGCTGACACACCGTGTTGTTGTGGAACTGTTTCTCGTTAATCCAAGAGTAAAGCCGATATGCGGTCAGACCGCAAACGAAGAGATCAACCGCAGCGAGACCGCTGATGTAAACGTTCATGCTCAACCGCCGCGCTTTGCGCTGGTAGATGAGCATGACGAGGATATTACCGGGAATCCCAACGACAGCGACTACGCAGAGGAGAACAACAAGACACCATGTATATGCCTCCATCGTTAAATGTGTACACCCTCAGGTTACCTGTCTGGCCTCATCAAGTTATACCTCGGCTGGTGTTTTTTTTTTTGGTAAAAGCTTTGACTCAATTGGCGACTACATATTTGGTACCTCTGTCACGTTGAGAGCTTTTAATGTCATAAATTTATAATAAAGTGCACGCACTGCTCATAATTCATTTTGTTGATGTGTTTTTTTTTTCTACCCGAATGTTCAAAAACCGCTTCCTTCTCTTGTCGGGCAATGTCATAAAATATTCACAAACCATATTCTGTTACCTTGAACATTCGAGCAGCTCTTCTCTTCAGTAGAAAGGTCAAACTTGTATAGCCAATTATTTCTGTTCTCATTTTAATCCCGCGAAAGAAATTTCACAAACTATCGATGTGTTGATATTCGTAGATGTCAACCGTTTAGGCCACCATGACGTATGATTCGTGTCAATTTGAGAGATGATTCGGTGTTCAGCAAAGTCAAATATTTGAAATCTCCTTTTGAGCAAGATATGATAAGAAAGATGAGTACATGTGGTGAAAGCTGTATGATGCCGTTTGCTAATGTTCCCTTTTTTCATCTCGTTGATGAGGTTTGCACCACACGTCTTCCTTATCAGGTGATCTCCATCTGCACACGTGCACACACATACCACGAAGTGTCAATATAATTACGCTTTCAACTAATTTACCAAAAGGAGATTTTAATATCATTAATTCAATGCTGATCAAACATAATTCCTACCAATTTGATAAGGTCCGTGAGCTAACGGCATATCTGGAGCGGGGTCACTGCGATATCGTCGTTTACAAGCACTCCCGATCTATACCAATTAACCTACGGTATTTTCGCGAGAGTACAGGGCAACCTTTACTTTCCTTTATGTGCAATTGCAAATCGAATCTCACCACGTCTCTTTCTGGAATGATTGCCTCAATCAAGGAGAATCTCCAATCTTCTCTCCCCTACTATTTTTTTCTCCATTCGAAATGCCTTTTCCTATTGTTACAGATTCACCTTTTCGTGACTCTTAATGGCTCTTGGTCTCATTTGAATAACGAATCCTTGCCATCTTGCTTGTCACAGGCACGATGAAGCTATACATAATGATACATTTAAATTGTGTTGTTGATGCGACGGATGAGATTTTATCAAATCTAGTCGATCACTGTGTATTTTTTCAGCATTGCAGAAACACGTTAGTTCAGCTCCCTGACTCATCCGCCAATTCTCCTCTCCGTCAACCAATACGTCAATCAAACCGTTCATCGATACGTACACACGAGGAGACGCATATCTTCATGAGGTTTCGAGTTCATTTTTTTCTGTGTGTGTGGGAGGGGAGGGGGGGGGGCACCAGATACTGTAGAGTAAGAGTACTACACTATAGTTAGTTTATAGTTTTCGACCTTTCGAAATAATTTTTCAGTAATCTCATAAGCTAACGCAACGATTCGATGAACTCATTATATCGTCTGGAGCTACGTCTTTCTCGGATAGGGACGACCATGCGTGTTCAATTAGGAATTGTCTATCTAGTCGCCATGACAATGTTTGGGGATATACAAACGGGTGCTCCACACATGACCAGCACGAGGGATGAATATGCATCGCGGCTCTGATAGGGAGTGATGCACTACCGATGGGTGGGTGGAGTCTGGTACCAGCGTCGGCAGGTGTTACTGGCTATCGTCTGTTTAGCACTCAGACAACCTGTCGATCAAAATAAGAACAAATATATGGTATAAGAGAAGGGGTAATAGATATAGTGGGACGGTTAAGGATTGCAATCAATATTAATGTAAAATAAGAATATAAGGTGTCGTAAAGGAGAAGTTCATTCACTTGACTCTTAATCCAAGGGTTGAGGGTTCGAATCCCATCTCGGCACTAACTTCCATTGGCAAGACATTATTACACTTTTGCCACTGTCCACATAGGTGTAAATGGGAACCCGATATGCCAAAGCGCTCTACTTGGCTGCCAGCTATGACCGGGGTAATACAGGTGGAGCGGCAGAAGGGTCATGATGTGACGGACATGTGCGCTATATAAGAAGCCACCACAATCATTACATTAAAATAGAAAGAAAAAAGAAACCCACAGCGTTAACAGAATAATTTCTTTCGGATATCATTATTAAAAATGTTATGTGTTTTTTCTTTCCATTTTGAAAGTCAACTTTCTCGTCCTTTTAAAATGGGAATATTGATATCTACCTTTAAATGAAGTAACGTGTTGAAGGAAAAAAATTTTTTTTTACATGATTTCATCAAAGATGTAAGATTTTCATACAATCGTAACGAATACTGTGCTTAATACATTTTTTTTGTATATTAATTATGTCTCTTGTAAGAAAATATCGACGGCTGCTGGCAGTTTATTCATAAATGTGGTAATTGGCAATGGTGGTTAATAATAATTGCAGACCCCCTCAAGAAATAATGATTTATAACGCTAACTAAAACATGTGGGCCCTCTGCCATAAGCGGGTTAATTATAATAGTTATATTATTATTATTATCAATATTTCTGTCATTATTTTTATTGTTATAATTATTGTTGTTGTTGGTATTATTATTATTATCATTATCATTATCTCATAATCATAATCATCAACAAATTCCTTTTTCATCATTATCATTACATTTCATAGAGATTGTATTTGGCGTTCCAGCATAATTATCAAGTTCTCATTTACAGGAGGTTGAGAGTAACAAATGGACAAAATATGATAACGCTGAGTACCCATCCTCTTAGTTGAAAACGGGCGAACAAACCATATACCAGGGCAACTCCACATAAATTCGATATCATCGTTGATCAGTTATGCATGATCATCGTTATGGATACAATATTTAAAATATCAAACTATGTTTTCTTCCCCTTCTCTCATTCTCTCTTTCTCCTGCTCTTTCTAAACAATGGCGTTTCCTTTCAACGAATGACAATGCAAATACAGCGTCAAGTTTATGACCTCGCGTTGCACAAAGCGTGAATTACAACGAACACGGTATGATGACTTTTGTATTGCAGTGCCATGCTCTACAAGATCTCCTTAGCTTGATTCAAAGGGTTTACAGAAAGGTCGAGCTGGGCTCGAGGTTGTCCCTTGCCCACGCCTGATCGAAGTTACGATCATAGTCAATAAAACCTACAACGTTGATTAACAAACAAGATGAAATTAGATAGTTTTGTGTAATGACAAAAGATAAAATATTGAATAGAGGGGACAATGAACATGATCAAAAGAAGACAGCAGTTATTGAGTATATTAAAAAAACATAATATGGACGGCGATATTAGTTTTTGTTTACCCTTTCTGATGGTGTATTCAAACTCCTTGGTGATACGTTCCCATGAAAGGCATGAAAAAACTGAAAAATAATGAGTTTGTATTAATCCATTGCGTAGTCAGGTGTATCAAGTTATTAGTCTGAAGCTTAATAACTCATTGGGTTTTATAACGCACGTGTAGTTCTCAGCGGGGTAAAATATCGTGGCATTGTGAGATTATGCATAAATAATGACGGGTATGGAAGTGTGCGCGTTTGTGTGGGTGTGCGTGTTGTAGGATAAGGTCAAAGTATGCGGGAACCACAATCAAATTGTATTAGTTGTACAATTGGATTATCATAATGTACTCTAAATTCATCTTACAGTTGCAATGTGGACTCTTTTTTACAAGTGACATGTTATAGGATATGAGGTTGTGGGTGTAAGGCTTTGTGTGTGTGGGAGACATCTAATTTAGTACAACATCGAAACGATTCGCTTTCAACTGTAATGCAGATTGTCTTAAAACTGAATTGGCGAGTAGGGTAAAATGATGTGAGATTCTGAAGCTGTTGTGTGTGTGTGCGTGTGTGTGTGTGTGTGTGTGTGCGTGAGTGAGGGGGTGCAGTAAGTTTTGATGTGTGAGGCAACCAGTCATCTATAACATCGTAAACTTAATTGATCTTTCAGTTGTGATGAAGATATTTTTACAACTTAAGTTGGTAAGGGTGAAAGGAGGGATGGTGAATTTATGTGTGTTTATATTGGTGTTTTCGAGGGGAAGTATGCTGTGTACGGGAATGGATAGCTTAAGGTACCGTACTGTAAATTTAATTCATTTTCTGTAATGTTATTCATGTGAACATTTATTTGTAACTTTGCATGAAATATGAAGCTGTGTTTCATTTTTTGTTTATGACAGGTGAAATATAATACAAATTATGAAAACAACCCCCCCCCCCCCAACAACGAAAAACAAATATATATAAAATCTTTTAGTTGTGATTGTAGACTTTGTTACAGCTGAAGTTGCGAGAGTGGGAAATGATGTCGGACTGTGGGTTGTTAGTGTCAGCGCTTGTGTGGTGTGTGCGTGTGTGCGTGTGTGTGTATGTGTGTGTGTGTGTATGAAGGGGGGACCATTCATAGGTAAAAGTGTAACATCGCAAACCTGATTCATTTTTTCAGTTGTGATGTTGATTTTGTTACAAAAGAAGTTGCGAGTAGAGTGAAGAATGGAATTGTAAGGTTGTGCGTGCGTATGTGAGTGTGTAAAAGGGGAAGAGTTCCCTATGTACGGGAATTATTCATAGTAATGAATATATCGTCACACACACGCACACTCACACGCACACACATATATACTCGTACGCACCCACGCAGACACTAAACATATCACAGTTCAACTTCATGTCGCCCTCTCGCAACTTCAGCTGCAACATAGTCTACAACACAACCGTAACATCCGTGTTTTTCATTGTTTTCATGATTTTACAAATAATCCAGAATGTTAACAATGGTAATTCCACATCTAAAAATACATCAACATCATCCTAAAGATAGAAAGAAAGAACATTTTCATAACAACTATTGGGATAACCATTCTTTCGTTTTGAAACTGCATCGTGAGGCGACGGTAAAAAAAAAAATCGGAAAATGTGTGCCCCCTCCACGCTAGCGTATTGCATCAGAATCGTATTTGGACTACAATGAGGCTCGGTACTTCCAATTTTTATTTCAATTAAAAATTTGCCCATTAAAAAAGCTGGGTCTAATCCTTTTTCTTGTCGTTATAAAAGGAAATGCCAGTTTCACCTCGTGTGGATCAGTGTGGATTATACCACTTGGATTAACCACAATGCAATCAAATTGTTCAAATCGAAATGAGATTCATGAATCGTAAGTGAAATGAAATGACAATTATATATTAAAAAAACTATGTATTTTCACGCGTATGGCTTCTTGTATTATAAAAGTCAAAGTGTATGAATTGACGCTTCGGTACAACACTCTAGCCAAGGTATATTCATTTTGACATTTGAAGAACCCCTTTTGATTCCCCAAAGTGACGTAATTCCTTTCTCTCTCTCTCTCTCTTTCTCTCTCTCTCTCTCCCTCTATCCCTTTTACCCCGACACACAATATACAACGCGCGCACACAAATACACACTATACGCCCCACTCCCTCTCTCTTTCTTTCTATTTCTCTCTCGATAATATTCTTTAAACATGAGAGAAGTGCGATTTATATTGGACGAGAAATCACAATACAATTGTAAATCAGTTAGAAAACTTAGAATTTGTATCTGATGACTGAAATTATGTTTATCAAAGCACCAAATAAACATTATACTTATTTACTTTACAGACGTTGCTCTAATATCGTCATCAAGTACAAATAAATAAAACGTTCCGTAGGTCAAAATATCTTTATTTTCAAATGTTTCCACTTAAAACAAAAAGGTTCTAATCGAAGCAGACGATGAGATATTATTAATCAAATAAAAAAAAATGAAAAATCAAAGGAAATGAATCTTAGGAATTTGAATTTTTACTAGGTTTGTACCTTTCTGAAGTCAATAAATTATTATGAAGATTTATATCCCATTTGTCGTGAACAAAAATATAATTATTTCTGTTTTTCTTCCAAGTGCTTTTTCCCTTTGGGGCACTACTCGAAATATATCATGGATAGCATATTGTTGTAGGTCCTCTAAAGAGAAAAGACCAGCCTGAGTCATACATTTTTGGGGAAAAAAAAAAGAAATTTTAATCATTTTGTTTGTTGGAACAAATGGGAAGTTGTCCGCCAATACATCACAGAGACATTACCAATTCAGCCAATTTGAAAAGCCCATACCTTTACCTAAATTTTTTTACAACTTTTTAAAAACCAGAGCTTTCTCATTCTTTGTCCGATTTCATTCAAAATTTTACTAGTTTACTTCTCAAATTTTCTGTTTTCTTCAAGTATTTCAATTCGGTATTTGAATGCGAATTTGACAATAAGTCATTTATGCTGTACCGAGTTCGTCTGTAGTAGTTCATTTTACGCGATACATTGTTAGCAATATTGTTTTTGTCTCTACAGCGCAGACCCCAATGAACATCGAAGATGTCTGTGAATAAATCCGGAAAAAAAGCATGAAGTCAAAATAAAAAATGTTTTTAAAGGGCTGGTGAGACAATCAGAAAATATACACAGAGAGAACAATCTTGTCGAGAAAGCTCCTTCCCCACCCCACCCCCCCCCCACCTTTGACAATCTCGGCTGCGCTCCGGACTTGAGAATAGGACCCATAGTCCATTTTTACATGAAGAAAATTTGATGCAGTGCTTGAGGTCGCCAGTTACTTGCGAACATCATTGACAAAAAAAAATCCGTTAAATAAATAGATATATTTATACATATAAGTAATTGTATAAATAAATATACAAATTAATAAATGAATAAATGAATAATTAAACTTGATATCATTAAAACTCATGCACAGCATGAATTAATTCTATTCACAACGTCCAATAAAAAGCCGTTATTTAGATTCCTTAACATACAGAAAGTTTTTCTTCAGTTTTTCCGAAAAGGGTTCATAAAGTGCCAAATAATTAGCTACTGCATGAGCATGACAATAACTATGGATACAACTGCAAAGACTGACAATACGACTGTCATTTCGCCTAATGTTATCATTATTATCATTAAGTATTTGGCGACAGTCCTGTGCCTAGGAGGCGAAAAGCAAACTGAATCACTGTTACCCTCGGGTCTCTCCTCGCGTTATAACTGATTGGGAGTCTGTGGGTGGACCACTGCGCCGGGTTTTTCTCCTACGCTTTATATACGAATAGTGCAATGGGTTCTTAACGTACAAACTTAATGGCCCGAATTCACAAAGGAGGTTTGTCGACAAACCTCCGTTGTGAATTCGGGCCAAGGAGGTCACTCTCATCTACACGGGGCCTTCATTTAACGTCCTATCCGAGGGACGGAGTGTTTGTCGCTTAACATTGCCTGCGTCAATGAAACAAGGGAGGGGCACGTTAACGCAACGCAACCTTTAGTCATCCGCCTGGGTTAGATTGGAACCCACGACCTTTGGTTATCACAGGCAGACGTGTTACCGTCCGACTCAACTCGCCAACTGGCCAAGATAGCCAATGAGAACCGTGTTGACGCTCATGACATGCAGATGTTGGTTTGAAACATATTGGCCCGAAATTCACAAAGGAGGTTTGTCGACAAACCTAGGTTTATGTGCGTCATATGACGCGTCCAAGGTTTGTCTGAACCTTGGTTTGAAAGGCGCCGAAACACGTCATAATTATGACGCACATAAACCTAGGTTGTCTCTTGATCTTCCCGCTTTTACAATTTTTCACCAACATCAGGGTATAATAAATAGTGCTTTATAAAAGAGACGTTGTGACGCCACCCTACTGGATGTTATTGGCCATCAAACTACTTATTATCATTTGATGTATGTGTATATAAAAAGACAGGAATAAATCTAATAAATCTTTTAGATTAATTCACAACCTTAGGCTAATATTGTCAGGGATCAGCTTCATACGGCATGTACAACGTACACTGTCGCTCATATAGTTGGAATATTTTTGTTTTTCCCCAATTTATGGAACTATTTTGAAAATAATTTAAAAATAATAGATCTAGATAATAGTATACATTCTCAGATTTTATTGAATAATAATTTACCAATGTGTGTTTTTCGTGACTGCTAAAGCATTTGAATGTTACTATGCTTATCAACTAGGGGGCCTACGCCCTTAAGTCATAAATGACAGTAATGAGGATTAATGCCCCACAAAAGGGACCTAATATGGCACATCGACACGGTTTTGATCCTGGGGCCTCACAGTTACGAGGCCATTGCTTTATCACTGAACCATGACTGTACGCAGCGGGGGCTAGGTTAGGGAGCAGTTTCCATAAATTTATCAAAAAACAGAAAATGCAATAAATTTTCAATAATTTGTTGCATTTTACCCCGGTCCCCACCATAAACAAAATCCTCTGGACGGCCATGCATTATGGCTCAAGGCATGGGCACACAGAGGATTTTTTTTTTTTATCTAGATCTATTATTTTTAAATTATTTTAAAAATAATTCCATAAATGGGGGAAAAACCAAAATATTCCAACTATATGAGCGACAGTGTAGATTAAATGGTTACATGTCTCGAAAGGTTAAAGATAAACTTGAGTACTGGTAATGTGATTGCATTGTGAAAGAAAAGGTGTGGCATGCAAGTAATGGTGTGTAATGGTGTGTAATGCAAGGTTCTGGAGTCATCAAAATCATCATAAATTTGGCAGAGTCTT
The DNA here is from genome assembly GCF_000002235.5 of Strongylocentrotus purpuratus. Lineage (NCBI taxonomy): Eukaryota > Metazoa > Echinodermata > Echinoidea > Camarodonta > Strongylocentrotidae > Strongylocentrotus > Strongylocentrotus purpuratus. Next base: position 10,881,811 of record NW_022145601.1, read on the forward strand.
GGTAAAGTTACAATCACTTACACAGAAAGATGTATATGGGACAACACACATGGTGTCGGGGCTAGTACTACCCTGATTTCCTTATCTTTCTATGCTTATTACTCAGCCAGTATACATTTTCTTCCAAAATTGTTTGGCACATGACATTTATTTGTAATCTTGAACATTCAGTGTAAGTTTTGTTAAATTCTGTGAGAATTAATTTTCTTTTTTTTACCAGAACTCAAGTTTATCTTTAAACATGCCAAAGGTTCGTTGCTGCAAAAGTTCATCCTTTCAACGTTTTTTTTATTTCCGAAAATCAAACAGGGTTCCAAACTAGGTTCCGTAATTCCGGAAATAAAATAGGGGTCATAATTCCGCAGGTTCATCATTCTAAAAGTGAGACAGAAGTCCGTATTGTTTTTCGGAATGAATGACCTTCGACATAATGAACCCTATTTAATTTTTCGAAAATCTTGGTCATTTTTTTTTTTTCATTTTTGGAATTACGAACCTTCGGAATATTGCGCCCTATTTCATTTTGGGAATCGCAAACCATATACAATATTTTTTTTAATTATGAACCTTCTTCTATGTCACTTTAGGAATTTTAAACCTCTGAAATAACGCAACACAGGTTCGGAGGTATGAACCCTATTCCATTTTCGGAATCATGGAGCCCCGGTTCGTGTGTTTCGGAATTATGAACCTGCGGAAGAACGAGTGCACCCCGACTGAATATCCATCTCATATTCCCTTCTGACGTCGACTCTTATTCTTTTTTCTTTGTCATATTGTCGTACTAAAACTTAATTTTCTTTTCATATCTTCCCCTTCTGATAACACGATGAAATTTCAATATTTACTCAGATAAATCGATTGATATTATGATAGATGATGCAAGCGACATATTGCTTTGGATTGCTGAGAGTAAATATTGGGATTTCATTAATGCATATCCATGATGGATTTGTGCCAAATGGAGAGGGATTGGGTCCTAGGCAGGGAGAAAGAGAGGAATTGCCAAGCGAAATAAATAAACATTCATGGGTTGTGGCGGTTGCATGTGTTTTTATCTTTGCATTGTACAGACTGAATAAACATTCAATTGAAAAGAAAACCTCTTTGCATTGTACAAACTGAATAAACATTCAATTGAAAAGAAAACCTCTTTGCATTGTACAAACTGAATAAACATTCAATTGAAAAGAAAACCTCTTTGCATTGTACAAACTGAATAAACATTCAATTGAAAAGAAAACCTCTTTGCATTGTACAAACTGAATAAACATTCAATTGAAAAGAAAACCTCTTTGCCATAACCTGGCAACGCAGAGAGAAAGTGATTTCGGAGGGGAATTCTGGCACGTGATTCTGACAATTGATTGTGTGCCATTCTCTTCAATGGCCTGTTGCACACGCCTAGGCTTTGTTATGCTAACGGAAGACTGCGTCAGTGACTTGCGCCGAATTTGACGCTACATGGTAAGGTAAAATCGTACAAGAAGTCATTGTGAAACGAGCAGTGCAAACATTGCTCTGAATTACTAGCGCACGCATGGGCTAACTGCTTTCACAGTCTACATTGACGCAGAGGAACGACGCAATCAAGATGACGCATCGTGTGTTACAAACATTAGCCTTGCACCCCAGGCACATCGACGAGACCGACACAGACATACAACAAACCGAACCGCAACGAAAATTAGATTTCACGAATGGCAATGCAAGGATCGGCTGGTTTTGGAGTCCGTTAGGTGATGTGACGCAGGTATAAGGAAGAAAAGACGCATTATCTTGCATTGTCAAGAGTCGGACAGGTGGTTTGAAGTCGGTTTGGAGTGGGTGAGGCGGTGTGATTGAAGTATCATGCTTCATCAATACCTTCCGATCGGACTGCATTATTTCATTGATATTTTCTTTTAATGACATTATTTCTTAACCCAAGGGACTTGAGACATAAACCCAAGAAAAGAAAGCTAACGACATACCCCATATCCCATAACAGTCAACACGATTAAAGAATGATGAAGAAAATACTATCAGAAATGAAATCCAATATACAATTTTTTTTTAGCTAAAAAGACACAATCTTAGCTATCACATAAACCAATCACATTTACCAAAGTAAAGAGCTTTGAAACGTATAGTATTCATCGCTTTACAAATGTGAATACTATTTTCATTATTATTATTTGGTTGTTAGTACTTAGTAGTATTACAATATCTGTTTTTATTCTGTGCAGAAGGATGATGATTATACCAAATAAATATAGGTATATATATATTGATACAAAGATATATTTATACTCATGCTGTGTTAAGTAACCATGGTAACAATAATAAATTTGATGAAGATGTTGGTAATACGAAGAATAGCAATATTAATAATTGCAATATTGATACTAATGCAATGCCAAACCAATTGTAAGGGTACGTGACATTAATTTTGAAATAAATATTGTTGGTACATTAGTTAATTAATTTTTCAGTGATGAAGGGTACATGATATTGATTCTGAGTTGCATTGATGGAGTATATTTGCCCCCAACAAAATTAATATTGTCTGATAGGAAAGGAAAGACATGGCATGCGGCACGTTTTTAAGACAAGGACAATGCATTTTTTTTTTACCTCGAGCACGACCAGACCTATCAGATCCATAAAGAGAAAACGTTTATTTTGTCATCATTACTTTAATTTAGAGAGAAAAACTTACCAATAAATCGTAAGATGTCATAATAAAGTAACAATTTCTCTCTTTGGGTCAATTTTTAATGTTTTTTCGACTAATACATAGTGGCCAAAGTGAAATTTGAAAATGTTTTCATTTCGTCTGGAAAGGGGCATCATTCGTGTTTGTTACGCGTCAGTGGAAACATAACGCGACTTGACCCAACTGCTCCATAAAGACCCATATACAGAGAAACGGTCGTTTCTTCATAATAAACCAGTTCGTATTTAGCACATGGTTCATATGACCCCAAATATCCATATATCTTTTAAACATAGATAAATCCAACTTTGTGCCTTTTGAAATAAACACAGCTAAAGACATGGAGGTGATTCTTTGTTTGCCCTTTTGAAAAGATTACTTCCAACTTTGTTCAATAGAATGCATCACAGGTGCATGCATGAATTATGTTTACATAACTTTCGTGAGCATGTATCCACTATTAGTCTCAGTGGGTTTTACAATTGTGTTCAAGTGACCTTTACCTGCGCATGCTCAGATTGTATCTACGAACTGGTATATTACTTCTATTCAAAGAGAATTGATCAATAAACCGGGAAATTTGACATCATCGTAACGATTGACAACCTTGTTCTCTTCGAAACAATGCTGATTAACTTCCCACTCACTGTCACTGGCCATGATTTTACATAGGGGGGGGGGGGGGGGAGGACGATGTTAAAGCATTTTTTTTTAAATCTTCGTTCCACAGAAGGGAAACAAAAACACGAGCACCTAGAAAGAAAGGTTCATTACTTTATAATCACTTCAATTAAAAGAGAATTGATTATTGAAGAAATTGATAATTAAATCTTGAATTTCGTTTTATAGTAGCAATGCTAAGTTTTATTAACCAATCGCGTATTTCGATAGCATTTGCATTACCAGTAGGGATTGAATAGCAAAGTTTAAAGCGGAGAGCATCTTTTCGTATTTTTATGTAACGACCAGACTTATAAAGAAAACGTTTACCTTTTAGATATCATAGATAATTGATTATTAAATCATGAATGCCCTTTAGTACTTTGTTAGTTACACAACTGTCTTCTTTATAAATAACATAATTTCGACTCACTAGCAGTGACTAGGATTTTACATTCGGGATGGTAGCTGGGAGGGGTGAACCAGTGAAGAATTAAATGTGTGTATAGAACCACAGTCAAATGATAGTGTATGGTAGGGACAGATCGAGTCAACTTTATTAGCAATCAGATATCTTTCCCTCCCAGGCACATGTGGTGCCCAATTAGATGATTTTTAAAGTAATTGTAACTACTCACGATTTTAAAAAGAAGGGGCGTATGAAGCATATAATGGCTCCTTCCCCGCCCCCCCCCCCCATTTAGTACGCCTATAATTGTATTAATCATATTGGGAGAGAAAATTCACAAGACTACCCGTGAAAGCAATTAATCAAATTCCAAACGGGTCATAACAAAGTCATTTCGTCATTTGCAGTACAGAAGGAGACGCATGTACGAGTGATTAACGTTGTACATCATTTAAGCCCCACTGTCCTATATACTTGTAGCTACTTGCTCCCTCTATATAGAAAACTTCCCCAATCGGTGCCTGTTGGTCACCCATGATCCTCTTTTTCTTATGTTAGTTGAGAGCTGAGTTAATGAGATAGCCACCTGTCAGTGACCTCGCTGTGTGGTATAATCCCTTCTGGCCCAGTAGTGTTGACGGTCTTTAAGTGAACATGGTCAGATTAAACAAAATCTTTGTATGTTAACCTTTGAACTTTGTACTCCTACTTTGACCCCGTAACGTCACAGAAAAAGTTCGGCAGACGCTACTTGAAAATCGGTATGATCAGTCAAACTTTTTCCTCTCCCAAGCAAACGTAACGCAGAATGTACATTTTGTTGTTGAAAGTAAAGGTATTTTCTATTTTTCTATTCCAAATCATAAGTGGGCACGTGTGGCATATAATATGGTCTATTTTGCCCCCCCCCTTCTCACACCCTTTCGCCCCTTTTCTTTTCGTCTATGCTCATCAGATTGGTATATAGTTAGTCAAACTTGTCCCTCTCTGCAATGAGGCACAATTGATGCCAACTACAAATATATGCTTTTACATTGTAATTCCGTTTTTTTCTTCTATTCTATTCCATGTCATAAAAAGAACCATGTCCCTCGCCACCCTACATTCAAACACGACCCTTTTGTTACGTCAGTGCTCATTAGATTGATACGATCAGTCAAACTGCCCTTCTTAGACCAACAGAGAATCATCAATGTCGCGACACAGCTCTATTTACCCTAACCTCATCTAGGTTGACTTTGTTGGCAACCAGTCGGGGGAATAATTTCAGATAATTGAGTGGATCAGATGAAGTAGAATCTAATTTCCTCTATCAATTTCATCATTTGTATCATCATGAAATTGGCAAAATGAAGGTTTTCTGGTGGGACAATAGAGGTAAACTAAACTGGGTGAACTGATTCAATACTTCTTCCTATTGCTTTTTTAATTATTATTATGACTTCCTATCTCTCTTTCTCTTCGTCTATTAAACACAATTCTCCTTTTTTTCTGTCGGTTTTCCTCGATTTTTTGCCTCCTATTTTCTTATTGTGTCTCCCTCCCCCTCACTCGGCAATTCTCACGCACGAACTGAGTCCCTCCCTTATTTTCTTTCAAATTTATTATCTGTCTCTCTCTCTCTCTGTCTCTCTCTGTCTGTCTCTCTCTCTCTCTCTCTATATCTGTCTCTCTCTATGTCTCTCTCCTCTCTGTATGTTATCTCCTTCATTCTCTCTCACTGTACATCTCGATCACCCCCGGCCGCTCTATCTAACATCCATTCCCTATTGGTTTTTGCGTCTCTACCACCTTCTTCTTTACTCCTCTTTCTCTCTCTCCCTCTCTCTTTATTCATCCAACTTTGTATGTTAATCTTTCATCCTTTCTTTTCTTCTCTCTCCGCGTGTTTCCTTCTCCGTCTCTGTCTGTCTCTCTTTCTCTCTACATCATCTTCCCCTTCTGTTCTCTATATACTCGTAAATTCTAGTAAATCATTTTACGTCTCCTTTTCGCAATTTTTCTTCTTAATTTATCATTCGGCGCCTGTCTCTCTCTCTCTCTCTCTCTCTCTCTCTCTCTTTCGCATGCAATCCAGCCCATCTCCCCCTCTCTCTCCAAATCACTTTCCATCATCAATTTTTTTTCTCTCTTTCTTTCTTACTCTCTCTCTTTCTCTCTTTCTCTCTCTCTCTCTTTCTCTCTCTCACTACCCCCGCTCTCTCTTTTCTCAGTTACTCTCTTTAAAGGGGAAGTTCACCCAGTCATCAATTTGTTTTAATAGAAGCAGACAAATTCAGTGAACGTTTGAGCAGAATCCGATTAAAAATAATGAGGTTATACATTTTTGAAGTTGCAATCAATAAAGCACGAATTGGCAAATTCATTACCCCCTAAGTCTGTCTATCTCAGGTTGTATTGTCATGTGTCGTTTGCATCATATCAAGGATATTCCATGATGATTAATCTCGGATATCATTTTTATTCTCCAAACAATCTTCTCTTCCGTTCTTCTTCCTTTGTTCGTGTTTTTATCGATTGATTGATGATTGGTTGATTTTTATTCGACAAGCTTCCAACGTACAACTATATACAATAATAACAGATCAAAAACAAGTCAGCTTGAACAGGATAACCAAGGAAAGCTCGAGACCTTATTTCCAGTGGGGTCCCTTACAGACATGTATAAGATTAATAAGTTAAAATAGTAATATTTACAGACAGATAAGAAGATAAAAGAATTACTTATTAAAGATAATAATAATAACATCATTAAACTGATGATAGAAATGATAATAAGTATAAGAAGAAAAAGAAGAAGAAGAAGAAAAAGAGGAGGAGGAAGAAGAGGAAAATAATGATGAATTTGTGGAATTTCTATAACGTACGAAAACATGAGTATATACAAAATGAAAAAGTATGAACCGGCAGAAGAATACAAATTGAAATCATATAACATGTCAATCACTTCTCTTCTCTGACTGTTGTTGTTGGCGGTTTGAGTTGCTCACGAGTTATATGATCTTAACTTTCCCCCAATTTTTTTTTGACAGGATAGTTCCACCCATCTCCTAACTCTTCCTATCTTAAATTACATTGCCGTGCATGCATTTTGTCTTAAAATGAAGATAATCCACGACTATTATCATTCTTTCCCCAAAAAACTTTTTATTCTCGTAGCCTTTTCTTTTCTTTCCTTTTTAATTTGTGTTTTTCATGAATTATATGTTCTGACTGATCCGTTTGAAATTCTGGCTGAATAATTCCACCCCCGCTTTTCCTTGTTTTGTTCTTTTTGTCCCATATTCGAGATATCATTTGCTATTCATCCGCATGTCGTCATCGTCCTTCTAAACTATCTCCTTATCGCGTGTTCCTTTTTTGAAAATCTAGTTTCCATAACTGCATAACATGATTGCTCTTTTGATTTGGTCAATTATTCACCGAGTAGCTCGATTGTCGTGACTGTTGGCTATTTAAAAAAAGGGTTTCTTTTCTCTACTTTTTAAAAACACCTTCCAACAATAGCAACGTCAAATAAAATACAATGAGAAAGTGCAAGCGAAGAAGAACATATCGACTTTTGGAGTGATGAAATACTAACGGCACAGCTTGGTAAAATGTAATTTCAGAAGAAATAAGGATAATAAATTTATGATAATAAAAACGATAATAGTAATAATAATAATTACGATGATAACAATAATGATAGCAATAATGATAGCAATAATAATAATAATAATAATTGCGTCTTATTTACCCAGGGTAGCCAAATCAGTATAATTAATGTGAGCCCTGCAATTATTATTTCCCCAGCAATTGCCATGAGCCCATTTGAACCTGTGTGAAGAGCGGCAAATGTGGATTAATGTCTTGCCAAGAGACGTTAGTGGCTGCATGAGCTCTAGCCAGGATAATAATTTCCAAAGCTATATTCAAAAGCGCATAGGGGCGTTATATCATATTGTGATAAACGCTATGGAATATTATTATTTCTAGATGAGACAACCTTTATGAATGTAATGTGGCAACATAATCATTTTCTGTTAAAGAATGATGCATAATTTCGACAAGATATAGCTTCTGAATAAAAACTGAATAAAAAATAAATACAGTATTTTCATTTCACAAGAGTTCGCATTTTTTCACATACCATGTGTGTGGAATTTTAGTTAACAATGTCGCTTTATTTTGTAGCCTATAGTTTATATCAATTAAATTATTAACATGGTAACGTGTCATTATTCAGAAAGTTCATAATTTTTAAAGTGGGTGTTTCCGAAGGTTCATACTTCAGAGGTCCGTTATAGTTCTTTACACTGAGATTGTGCCATTCCTATAAATTTCAACAAGGTTCATAATTCAGAAAGTGTAATGACGTTAAAAACCCGTAGGTTCATAGTTCCGAAGTTCGATAAAACCCTTCAGAGTAATGCAAGGAATGTTCGGAATTATAAACCCTCTGGTACGAGATATTTGTGTTTCGGAATTACGAAACTTCGGAAAACATGACCGTTTAGATAAATAACCCCCTCCCCGTCAGCATTTCATTGCACAAGGCGCTTCCTTCCATGTCTAACGAAGTATTACCGTCATGCTTTGACGTGCATTTCTTTCAAAATATATAACAGTTAACTTAACGGTTACTTTCAGGGCTGTTTTGCAACCCCTAAAGTTTAGACTAATTTTGTTTAATTGCGACTTTGTGGATGGCAAATGGCTGACACTTTATTTAAAGCATGGTGATAAAAAGGGAAGAAAAAGAAAAAAGGTCTCCCATAAAGGTTGTTTGTGTGATTGGAGGGATCGTCTGAAATAAAGCAGTCTTCTGTTTTTTTTCAGTAAATTCTCCAAGTTCAGAACGCTTTGTGACCTCCTCAAAACTGTGTGAAACACTCCCCAGTACTATTGTTTCTAAGCGCTGTAATATTACCTTTTACCTCGTGATTCAACTTATGATTCAACCTGATGAATATTACTTAAAGTGACCCTGTAACATAGTCTCAGATTCAGAAACAAAACCCTGGATTTAGCTCATGCTGCAATGATATTAATAAACTTTAGGTCAGTCAGGAACTCCATGACTTTTACAAGCCGATCGCCTGTCTGATTATCAAGATATTTATGATCGGAAATCATACAGTCTATTGGAGAATATGAGTATGGTATAAAACTGGTCACTCAAAGATTTTTCACTTTTTTCAGGCACTTCATAATGATTTTTAAGCGGAATTTTGTTAGGGCTTCAATTTTAAACTAAATCACAGACACCGATAACACGTAGGGCCATGCATATCAAATTTAACATTGTTAATTTGACACTTTAAAATTATTTTTTTCGACACCGAACATATCAATATCAGCAAATGATATAAGCACAAATTTACCTTTGATATAAGCACAAATTTACCTTTCACATAATTTCAAAATATGCCAATGTTAGGTAAGATGAAGTATTTAATTAACGAAATGGTAGAAGATATTCATATTGCCAGATTCCTATTTCAGAAAAAGGGATAAATTACAAAAATGAACGAAGAAGCTTTCGGCTGTGAAATTCTCACTAACAATGATTTGACGCATTTAAATCAACAGGTTGGAAAGATAGAAAAATATGCTTACCTTTATTCAAATGTATCTCGTCCTTTTGATATTGAAAAAAATCCTGTCACCAAACGCTTTCCTGTGGCAGTTAAAACCAGATCACAGAAACCAGTAAAGCATCCATTTTCTCCACGTCTGCTGAATTTGATGCAAAGCGATAGCTACAAGCCTACGCGCGGTCACTACGGCAATGTTAGGGTTTATGCTCGGGAGTGCCGTAACTGGTGCAGAGTGAGAATGCGCCACGCCAACACGACAGTAGCGCAGACAACGATCATCTTCAAACCAATCTCGATAGCGATCAATCGATACGTACATAGAGAACCAATCGGGCGGGAATTTAAGTACATACCAAATATCGATCAATCGACGTACTTGGCAATTTCAAATTTTAGTCTTGATTCTTTCTTTTGCTCATGAATCCATAACGCTGATTGCTAAATATAAATTAGCGTCATATCCTCAACGCATCGATGCTTCCCATCTCGTACGGTTGATCTATTCATTATTTGATGGCAGGCCGTGACTGCGATGTGATTAAAAAGTCAAGACAACTCATGCATGAATTATCGTTGACACTTGCATAATACTCTATCAAGTAAATAGTCTTTTTCCCAATTGCTATGGCTGATTTTCATGTAAGATACCAGGGGCGGATCTAGCTTTTTGCCAGGGGGGGGGGGGGGGGGTTGACCCAGGATTGTCCAAAAATCGTGCTGTTTTACTTTTTTCTTCTTCTTTTTCCCCCTTTTCCTCTTCTTTTCCCCCTTTTTTTTCTCACTCGGCCGCCCAAGGAGGGGGGGGGGGGGGGGGGTTAAACCACCGAAACCCGAAACCCCCCTAGATCCGCCCCTGGATATTAAATGCAATCATTCGCATAACTCTGAGGAACAGAACCAAACCAAAAAAAAAGCTCACCCTTTCTCAATGCCCCTTCGGCTCCGTCTATCCGTCTAAATACCCACACCCAGGCGCGTACGCAGGATTTTTTTCAAGGGGGGGGGGGGGGGTTTAACATTTTTAAATCGGGCCGAAAATTTCGTATCGACTCAGCCAGCCGCTGAATAAGCGGGGGGGGGGGGGGGGGGGGGGGGGGGGTAAGAGGACATTTTTTTTTTTTTTTGGTCTCGAAATTTGAAAATTTGACATTTTGATTCGTTGGGGGTGGGGGTAAGGTCGCCTTTTTTAGGTCAGCCATGGGAATAACTTTAAAAAAAAAAAAAAAAAAAAATCCAAAGGGGGGGGGGTTTAGGTTTTTTTAGGGGGGTTTATACACATACAAATATCAAAGGGGGGGGGGTTAACCCCCCAAACACCACCCTGCGTACGCGCCTGCCCACACCATTACAAAAAAACTGCATTGACGATATGTAGCTTGCCTTGATACTAAAGGCTCTCACTTGGTTTACATAAAAAAAAGACTTAAATAGAGAAAAACTAGTGCATGAGGTAACCCCTGGCTAATTTTGAACTCAACTGTTACAAAAATGAACGTGTATGACTGAATAGAAAATGAAAATCGTGTAAGCGTGCTGATAGTTTTAAGATGACAAAAAGAGTGGAGCAAATGCAAGAGTATTATTACGAAAAAATATGGGCGCCATTTCATCGGAGACGGTTGACGTTACTTACCCTCACTTTAAAAAAAAAGTTGGGCCAACCAATTACGCCATACCCTGACTAATGTGTACTAAATAATTGATGAATAAATGAACGTGTATTTTTGGAGTAAATACAGCAGGATTTAACACACAAAAAAGCTAACGGGCGCCATTTCGACGGGGGTTGACTTTGCTTACCCGAATTCAGTCAGACGGCAGGCGGTGCGAAAACCTTCTATTTTATTCAGCACGTATGCAAGAATTTACGTGTCTTGCGCAAGACACGGACATTTTTTAACTTTAACTAGGAATAGAGTTGACTCCCAGCAGACGCCATTTAGAGTGAAATTTGACGCTGTGGAAATAAGAGTGTACATAATGAGAAGTGCAGACGGTCTTCCCGATCGGCAGTTTTTGCCTTTACAATTGTTCATTTCTCATGAAATGGGTCTTATTTTAAAGAGTTGCACTCTCTATATACTTATATGACAATCATGTTAAATATATTTTTGGAAACAGAAATTTCGCCTTGAAAATGGGGTTTTTCGACGATAAATCTATCTAAAGAGTAGGGCTGATTTTCACTTAGAAATCATTCTTGCGTCAAGAAGATGTTATAATCAGCATAAAGCATAAATATTTTTCTTTACAATGATATCAAAATTATTATATTTTATACTGTACCAAAGTCAGGAACCAAGAAAAATCACGCGAATTTTCATGAATAATTAAAAAAAAGTAGTCAACTTTGCCGATGTGATAATAGGGCGTTCTGATGGGCCAAATACGTCAACTACGTCATTATGTTCCGCTTTGGTTTATTAACATTCTGAATACCACATTTGAGTAAGCATTCCTTGTGGCGTGCGTCTGTAATACACCTGCGCGCAAGCAGTCATGACAACAATCTGAGGACTCTTGATCAATTACGTCACCTGCCATTCAGATAACCTTTTTCTACATTATTTCTTTTTTAATCATTTTTCTTATTTTTTTCGGCCAGTCGGTGGCGCGGCGGAGCTCCCTGGAGTTTAATAATCAGTTATACATTGTCATTGCTCAGACGGCGAGCGTGCACGAGTATGAAATCACACAACTTCGCGCCATCATAGGAGGAACAAATTGGTAATTTCCGTGTTTTTAGGTCTTAATTACTATGATTATAAAGAGAACAAGATTTTGCATCAATTAGGTTTTGACATTATTTTGATCAGTGACTTTTCATCTTTCCAACGAATCTCAAAGTAAACAAATTAATTATGTACCAAAGTCAGGAACCAAAAGCGAAATTCCGGGTACAAAATAGCAGTTGAAATGTTACAAAAATAACGACAATAAAAGTGGTAAAAAAGGATTGTTTCAAAATTGTGAAATATGGCAAGTTTCATATCAAACTGAGGCTGAGAATCTCGAGAGTAATTACCGTTTCGTGCTGCCATGTTGACAGAAGTTATCGACCACAAAAGCAGCTGCACGTACACCCTTACAAATCTCACGGAAAATCTCGTGAATTTCAGCACACGTGAATGTACGAGATAACCAAAGGGGGAGGTGATTGCAACACCCTTATACTGCTTTGGGTAGTAGAAAAAGGGAGAGCGGTGACAGGACAGATAATATAGCACAACCAAAGACGTTTAAGTTCCATCTATTTTATCATCTATCTACCATCTGATATAAATATCTCTCTCTCCCTCCCTCCCTCTCCTTCTGTCATATTCCTATTTCATTCTCTATTTTTTAAATCTCATTTCCCCTTCTTCCTCTCTTTTTGCATTTTGATTTGCTCTCATCTCTCGCTCTTCCCTTGTTTTCTTCGTCTTGCTTCTGCTGTTGTTGGTGTTGTTGCTCTTCTTCTTCTGTTTCTTGATCTTCAATTTTCTCTTTCACTCTCTCTAACCATCTGTTGTTGTTGTTGTTCCTCTTTTTTTTTCATCTTCAATTTTCTTTTTCATTGTCTCTAACACCCTGTTGTTGTTGGTGTTGTTGCTCTTCTTCTTCTTCTGTTACTTCTTCTTCAATTTTCTCTTTCATTGTCTCTAACCCCCTGTTGTTGTATTGGTGTTGTTGCTCTTCTTCTTCTTCTGTTTCTTCTTCTTCGATTATCTCTTCCACTGTCTCTAACCTCTCTCTCCTCCTCTCTTTCCTTTCTTGTCTACATCCACCCTTCGTAACAAGACTGCAACTTAAGTGACGAGGCTATGGTGTAGATGTGTGTAAAACTGATGGCAATACCAGGGAGGAAAACAGTAGAAAAACAATTCCTTACCCCTCTGTGCAATCTTGATGATATAGACTCGTGAACATTATCAAGAACTAAGGACCGCCATGCTGGAAGAAAAAACGAGTCCGTAACCAGGCAACGAGATGCGATCGCTGGCGTTGCTCGTGACTGGGTGGATAATTGGCATTAAAGATGCATTGAATAGGAGCGTGTGTGCAAGAGTATAGGGAGTAAGGAATAGTGGACAGGAAAACAGAGGAGCTGCTTATGATGTTGGCTGTGCCGTTAGCAATTTTTTCCTCAAACCAAGAACAAACAGTTGTAAATGACAATTCTTTTATATGGAGGATGTGTGTGTGTGTGTGTGTGTAATGTAGAAGCTTATAATAATTATGTCGATAAATCCCAATCTTTTGTTGCGATTGTATACTAACCCTTGTTCTTTTTATTTTCCTATTTTCTTAGCGACCCTTTTTTTTTGTTTAGGTGGGGGGGGGGGAGGGGGGAGGGGGGGGGGGGTAAACGTTTTTATCATTTTGGGTACGTATTAGTTTGATTAAACCTGTTATACATGTACTTGTATGTTTAACATCGTATCAAGATATGAGATATAAAAATAGCACATGTTCTAGAACAATTACCCCCAAGAAAAATTAAACCCTAAAAAATTACCCCCAAGGACAACCACCCCCCCCCCCCTCCGAGGACAATCGCCCCCGGAAAATTACCGCCTGGATCATGCAATTACCCCCGGAGGACAATTACCCTGCGGAAATTACCCTCTAGGACAATCACCCTCGTATGTGTGTGTGTGTGTGTGTGTGTGTGCGTGCGTGTGGGGGGGGGGGGGAAGTCGCACATAATGATATCTTGTCTTTTGGTAATTGTCTTACGGGGGTAGTTGTCATGGGGGGGGGGGATGGTGTATTGTCCCAGGGGGTAATTTTCCTCGGGGTGGTTGTTTGGGGTGGTTGTCTTTGGGGGGGGGGGGGGGAGTAATTTCTGGGGGGTAATTTTTCCGGGGGTAATTGTCTACGGATTTTTAGACCTCGGGGGCTGGTTGTCATGGGGAGAGGGGGGGGGGGGTAGTTATCCAGGGTAATTGTTCTTGGGGGTAATTTTACGGGGTGCTTGTCTAGGAATTAATTGTCCTGATACGCCTTCAATACGTTAATAAAAGAGCAGTAATATGAAATAAGATAAAAAGTGCTATCCGCCACTTTGATCTTTCATGCATATGTATAAACTTATTGATACTATTATGGATATTAAAACTTACAAAGGCGAATTATACAAAAAAGGGTACTGGTATTCGTAACAGTAGTAGAAGTAGTAATAGCATCAGCAGCAGTGAAAGTAGTAATAGTATCAGCAGCAGTGGCAGTCCTAGTAGTTGTAATAGCTGTATTATTATTCTTACTACTACTACTACTACTACTAGTAGTAGTAGTAGTAGTAGTACTAACAGTAATAGTAACAGTTCATGGAAGTGAAGGTATTATTATTATTATTATCAGTAGTAGTAGTAGTAGTAATAGTATCAGTAGTAGTAGTCGTAGTAGTAGTTGTCGTAGTAGTAGTAATAGTAGTAGTAGTATTAGTAATGGTAAAGTAGTAGTATACGTAGTAGAAGTAAAATAAGTAGTAGTGGTAGTAGTAGTAGTAGTAGTAGTAGTAATAATGGTAGTAGTAGTGGTAGTAGTAGTAGTAGTAGTAGTAGTAGTAGTAGTAGTAGTAGTAATATTCCGCTTTTACCACAAAGATACTTATGATTTTCTTTGAAGGCTTCCCTGTGCGACACCCTCTAACAGTAAATTCTCCCAACAATTTTTTAATTTTCCCAACCATTTTTTCATGAAAATAAGACATAAGACAGACTTTAAAAAATCTTTCAACACTTAAAATAATGTCTGGAATGGTATATCGAGCCAATTCATTGCTTTGTGACGATTTACATTCACCTGAGATGTAATTAAATTGTAATAATAATAGTTGAGAGAATTAAGGAATCGATCAGATCAGTTTTTCCCAATTTTTATCCTTAACAATGGTCTGTTTTCATTTAAACTTCAGGTTATCTTTAATTGTACATTTAGCATTGAAGTCACTACCTTAGCAACATTTTCTCTCATATGAACAATGTTGAAAAATAATTATGAATCTTAGGTTTCCCATTATGTATATATTGCAATTATTAAGCAAACACAATTTATGCCTGTTTTTGGAATTTTCAAGCCATATTTCATATCAACTGCGAAAAAGGGACATTTTTGACAGAAATGAGACCATGCAGTCGCCTTGATCTAAAATCATGCAGCTATCGTTCAAAAGTATTTATAAAGTAGAAAACTCGGAAATATAAGTATTTAGGGTATGATATAATCATTCTGATTTGGTGAAAATTCCCTATCACCATTTTATGTTTATGAGAGACTCATTTCTATTGGTCATTGCATAAACACGTGACGCATATCTAGAGAAGATGTGAAACGAGTAAAGTTTCCAATCTCACCAATAATGATTTTGATATTTGGTCAAAATGTAGATATTGAATCAGATTTCCAAATAAGTAATCTACATTATGTTATTTTCAATAAGGCAGAGTCAATTTGATACCATTTTTCATGCTTCGAAAACCTCATATCACCCCGTCACCCTCATGTACCCTCATAATCACCTGTTCTTAAAGATAAAGTTGAGTTCTGGTCATGTGATTGCATTGTGAAAGAAACGGGGTGGAATCGATCAGAAAATGTTGATCATTTAGCAGGTAAGTATTTGTGTGTATTGCAAGGTTCTGGAATCTTTAAAATGATAAGAAATTTGGCCCAGTCTTGGTAAAGTTACAAGCACTGTACACAGAAAGATGTATATGGGACTAGACGAACACGTGGCATAAGAATCCGTCCCGATTTGTACGATGTTACATGCCATATTTAAAATATTAAGGCACTTGAAGAGCCATGCTTTCCAGGGAACATGTTTTATCAGATGTTCTTTCACCCTTGTATAATAACAATGATAACGCTCACAAATTATTTTTCGCCTCTTCCCAGAACTCAACCTTCTCTTTAAAGCAAACCTATGATGGCGCCATAACTGTTCGTAAAAGCCTCAGGAATAGGTTCCGTGAAGTATTCCTTTCCAGCCTAGCGGAACTGCCAGTGGCAGTGTCAGCTCTCCTCGCCTACGTACCCACGTTCGAACACCGACTGACGTTTGTCTTTTGGACGGTGACGTAGTACTTAAATCTTTCACATCAGTACACAGTTTGTGATTTGGATAATAACTTTCGATTCAGAGCCCTACCAATTACGCCCAAGATTACTAGCGCTGGGCGCATCTTCAGATATGGCATAACGTACTCCTATTGGTTGACCTACTTATCATGCTGATTTAAAATAGATCTTGATTGGTAGGGTCCATAAAAATGGGCGTGTCAAAGATATAGTAGAGGTGGTCCTTCACGAGATAATATAGGGATAAAATGATTTACAGAATACCAATTACCAACAGTAATAGCGCTGTATCATTTATCTGTGAAAGATACAACAAAAGATAACACAAAACTTACAACAATTTTCAAATACTGCCCCTAATTGATACACGTCTGTAATTACCTAATTCCACTTACACACGAGCACCCTCACAGAAACTTAATACATAGAATGTTAGGGGACAAAGTTACGAACATGTATTGTCAGATGTATGATACACAATAGAGTTATGTCTTGCTTTGACATGTAATCAAAAGCAGATACAGAAAAACGTATAGAAAAGAAATTTCGAAGCAGTTTGTCTAACATAATTTTATTGTGATAATCTCACTTTTCATATTTACACGTACAACCAAACAGAGTTATCAAACACCACGATGAACTCGTCACACGATGAGCAACAAACCGAACTTTGCGAATTTCGTCCGACTCTCCATTAGTTCATGAATTGAAAGAAATTAAATAGAAAAGCAATACCAGTCTTACAAAATGAGAATCGATGTCTGTTACGGATTTACGAAATCTGGGCCCTGGTTAAAAAAACACGTTACCATTAAACAAATTGTAAATTGCTATGACAAATTTGCTCTCATCCAATCAGATGCCACGATTTCAGGAGCTTATAACAGTTATACTAACTTGTTACTGATGATAATTTTTGTGAAACAGGGCCCAGGTTACTTAGTGTGCACATCCAGTGATGAAAAAACGACAATTAAGGCATTTCATTGACATCCAGACGTGATTGTACGAAAGAAAGAAGTAAAACTTCAGGGTGAATTTATACATATTTTGTATATGCTTGTATGACCTTTTGCCTTTTGAATAGCAGTCGAAATAAATCATCACATTTTTTTCAACATCAAAATATGTGTCATCGTTTGATATTGTTTTTAAATGTTCACACATGATTTTGTCCGACATTCGTTCTAAAAACATTATTCCTGAAACATGCACAGTGTACAAAATTACACGAGTAAACACATTATTATATTGCCCACGTGAAACTGATCCATGTTGTCTTTTAAGAAGAAAAGAAAAGTGCATTGGGGAATACTCTTGGACGCATTTAACTGTAATTAGTCACAAAAGTATATTAGTGAAAGAAAGTGCTATAAAATATTACGGGTTGATAATCTTGATATAAATGTTAATTCTTTGCAAGCCATGGCAAACCTTTAAATAAAATTAAGTCAGACACATTTCACCCTTGAAGGGAGCTTTTCACTCTCATTACGGATTGTGTGAGTTTGCCGAGTTTGGCTCGAGACATGCACCGAGCAGGACCCGAGCTCTACACGAGGAGAGCCGAATCAGCTCGGGCCCCAACTCGTCAACTTTTCCAGTGAGCCAAAATATTTGAAGGCGTTGAGCCACGAATTGAACGTATTCCTTGAGCGCAAGAAAAATAGTCATCAATATTTTGTAACAACTCTTTATTTTTGAGCTGAGGAGGCGGGGGGGGGGGGGGGGGGGCACCAGTGGCGGTTCCAGGATTTCACGATAGGGGCCCGTTGGGTGCCTAAAATTCGAAAAAGTTTTTTCTTTTTGTTTGCCCCCGGAAATTCGGGGCCGTCGGCCCCCCCCCCCGTAAATCCGCGCCTTGGGGGGGGGGGGGGGCGAGCACATACAACTTAACTGATTTCATTGGGGGGGGATCTCCATTGGACGAAAAAAAACTCCCATTAAAGCCTCTCTAAAGTGTTGGGAGCTCCGAATTCACCACAAATTTGATGGCAAAATTTCACTTAAATTGTATCATAATGTGAAAGAGAATGTCAATTAAGAGACACTTCTGCAAAGACCCCCCCCCCCCCAAAAAAAAAAGAAAAAAAAAAAAGAAGAAGATGTGTTTGAAGACAAATATTGATAAAAGAATACATAATTGTTGCAGAAAACCTACATTTTGTATTCTTTCATCAATATTCGACATTTGTTTTGGAAAAAAAAAAAAAAAATCCTTGCAGAAATGTGGCTTGAATGACATTCTCTTTCATTCTATGATACAATTCAAATATAAGCGAATTTCGGGGCTCCCAACACTTTAGAGGGGGTTTTTGTGGGCCACAATGTAAATATTATTGTTTTCATACCCGTTCCCTCACCTTTGAAACGAAAGTAAGCATGATGATTATTAGCATGATCAAAGGGATAAAATGGCTCAAATCATCAAAACTGTGCTTTGTATTTTATTTCAAGGATCGTGATCTTCTTGCGGGTATATATTTTTTAATACTTTTTTTTTTGGGGGGGGGGGGGTAGTGTTTTTTATTATTCGGTACTTATCAGAGTTACAATCCTAAGAAAGGTCAGCCTTTTCAATATATTTTCAAATAAGACGCATTCACGTAAAAGTATTTGGTGTATGCTACCTATATACAAAGCATGTACCGTAAACATTCTTAAAACCTACCAATAAAAAGACGCAACAATGATATTCGGAAAATAAGGACCAGAATGAATCACACAGAGAGTTCACCCGTAATACCGTAGTACGCGGGGCACTGGTCGTATGCTCTTTCGTCCGTAATACCAGCAGTGATTGGATTACGTCTCCTCGGTCCTATTCTGGCGGTGTCCTGGGTGAATGCCAGGCAAGAGCGGCTGGGATCTTCAACAACTGATTCTGGATTATAGAAAGGCATTCTGTCATATGGATTCACGCCGGGATTCACGGGTCCTTCTGTTGTGTAAGAAAATGCAAAGAAAACACCACGTAATGGTACGCATAATAGTGGACGTTTTATCCTGCTATCGGACCCCTCGGTAGAGCGCAGCTCGGGGTCATAGCTGGATGTAACGTCCCCTTGGGCCTATAGAAGCAACTTTGCCTTTCATAGCAGTCAATATATATATATATATACAACAATTTTTTCAGAATACCATTTATCTTTTCATAATTATCTTCAATGCGCATATGCAAATGAGGATTAAGCGCCATTGTATTAATAATACGCTCATGCGCACTAAAGTTTGAGAGCAGGCAAAGGGATCAAAGAAAAGATACAATAAAAGTTTTAGAAAAAAGTTGCAACAATTTTCATACTTTACATCAATATTAGAGATAAAAACAAGTTCATAATACCGTCCCAGGATTAGGCTTGAGCCTCCTCCCCCCTGTAGAATCGCTACTGAGAATAGGTCAATACGCTTACAAAAAAAAAAAAAAAAAAAAAAAAAAAAAAATATCCCCATTTTGATTCAAAACAACTCATATTATTATAGCGCTTTCATTCTGTGAAACAGAAAAACTATTTAATTCGGTAAAAAGATGAAGCATTAATTAGGTAAAGAGATGAAGCCAACCGTTGGAAATTAGGAACAGCTGCATCATTCACCTCATGAAGTTGTTACAATCTTACGTATCTTATGTTGACGTGCAGTTAATTTGGGGGTTTGTCTTGAATGATACAGAACCTAATCAATCCATGAAAAAAATGAGGCGTAACGTGTCATGGCGAAACTCACCTTCAACTGGACAAGGATTCGTGTTGCATTCTGATGAATACATTTGCTCGTCAGGGCACCCGACCCTGATTCCGCCGCCTTCGTCAATGCATCCCCGCCATTGCATCGTATTACCACCGGCATCGCAGGTCTTGCTGCACGGCCAGGGTGACCAAGTCTCGACCCGCACTGGTGCCACAGGACCACCCTGAAGTCCAAGGATTGGGTTTGGATGTTGAACTGGAAGACAACCTGGAGGCGGCCTGCACCTTTTGAGCTTCACGATGCCGATGCCGGTTGTTTGCTTTCGATCAAAGCAGGCCATCTCGTGCCCCGGACGGCACATCCGACTGCGACTACGAAAAGCATTACTCCCGCACGGACACGTATCCCAGTTAGACCAGTGGGTGTACGGATCAGTTCTTTCTGGTTGATACGCTGTCAAAACAAAAATAAGAGCGAAAATGGATAGAGGCACAGGCATTCGGAGCTAAAGGGTACCAACGCCAGAAAACCTCGTTTACTTTGTTATTGTCAATCATCTTAGACGTTTTTTCTTGTTAATATTGTGTCGTGGTCGAGGGGGTTAAGCACTTGACTTGATATTTACTCATTAGTTATCATTGTAAATATGTTTTTGTCATCGGTTATTCTAAATACTGTTATTTTGTTTTTGTTTATGTACCTTTTAAGGGGCCCCTTATCACAAGCTCTGCTTCTCCGGGGTCCCAAACCTATCATGTTTTTTATTTCTTTTGTGTCAATTGATTGTAAAATGTTGTGTTTGATTGGTTTGAATAAACTTGAACTTGAACTTGATTTAAAAAAAATTGTGGGTTCGATCACTGACACAGCACTAATGCATTTTGGCAAGGCATCACTCTACATTTGCTACTGCATTCACAGAAGAGAAAAGGGGACCTGGTAGGACGACGGAAGTCTTTTGTTACTAATTGCTATATATGCCCTCATGGTGACCATAATGGTGGGAGTACTCTCCAGGGAGTGAAGATGGTGCACATTATGCGTGAGTCCGATGACCGGGGTAATAATCTCTGTAAAGCGCTTAGAGACGGCATTTTTATAATAATCGCTATATAAATCTAGATTATTATTATCATAATTGGTCAGTATAAAAAAGATCCTGTCTTGTTGCCAACTTGTGCGCCTCTATACTGTATAATGTTAGAAAAGACTGCTAATAAGTTGTTTAAAGATGTCTGAAGGAAACGCGTACTTTACTTCTGAGTATTCTCATGCGATACCCTGAAGGATTAGGAAAGACAGTACTTTGGTTTTTTTTTAAATTGTATATAGAATTATTGACTGACGTAGGCGCCCGCAAAACATTCATTACCATATGAATTGGAGCTGGCCTACTTGTGTTTGGGTAAAGAGCGACAAGCTAATAACTAATGGTGTCACGATGTTGCCATTAACATTTCGATGCTGTATAAAATGACATGTCCTTTCACATTCGTGAACCGAAGATTATTTTGCTGACGCAAAATGGCAAAAAGAAACAAATGATGGGGGTGGATGATCGAAGTAGTACATGTAAATGCGTCTTCTTTCACCTCTTTCTCTCTCTCTTTCTTTCCTTGCTTTTTCATTCATTTTAATTTTATTTGTTTTAACACTGGAAGGTGCATATTCCTCTGTGCCCCCTATATAATATAGACGCGATACGTAGCATGTGTCCCTGGATCTACCCCTGTTCTAAAAAGAATTTGGTCTTACTTCGAGATTGGAGGTGGTTTGTCATCCTCCTCTGTGACCCACGGGTATCTCCGCATTGACACGGTCCCGTCTCTTCAGTCGGAAACAGACCCTTGGCTCGTATACACTGTCGTCTGCCTACTATGCAAAACCGATATCGGGTATTCATTGAAGTGGCCGTGCACGAGCATGTCGTCCATGGCGTCCAGTCTGAGTAAATCACTTCACCAAGTGCTAGACCTATAGTGAAACCAACCAACAAACAAACAGTAATATATATACAATCACACAAACGATCAAACCAGGGGCGGATCCATCCGGCTGCAAGAGGGGGGGGGGGGGGGGAGGCCAATTCATGAAAAATTTGCGACTCAGCCAGCCGCAGCCGGTAAATAAGCGGGGGGGGGGGGGGGGAAGTAAGAGCACATATGTATTTGTTTTGGTCCAATTTTTTAGGAAATATTTAGCAGCGACACAGCCAGCCAGTGAATAAGCGAGGAGGGGGGGGGGGGGGGGGGGGGAGTGTACGAGCACATTTTGTTCGTTGTTGCAGCGAATCATTCAGCCGGTTATTTACCGGGGTAAAGAATTTATGGCTTAACCAATATAAATAGGCTTAAATCTATAATTATTTGAATGATTTCAATTGATTAAAATTGAAATAAATCGATTCAAATTTGGATTGATAATTACGAAAATATGTTATCAAACATGTCAAAGATTGTGCTAAATGTACGGCTCTATCTTTTCGACTTACGTAGTGCTCTTCTTAACCTGACGTGATTACTGCTAGAATTTCTGCATGCGAGTGACTGGTTGAACACAGAACAACCGTCATCATCCGTCGTGGTCTTCGACGTCGAATCGTATCCGTATGCGTCGACGGCCGCTGCTGAGTTGACCTCATCACGATATCGATGTTGGACTTCTGCCGGATCCGTCAACGAGTACGAGAAGGATGATTTCGATGAAGGGTCGAATTCGGTTTTAAAATCTGTTTTTTTAGGGGAAGTTTGAAACATCCGCGTAAACATCTATAAATCCATGATTTGGTGATTTTTTTAAAGATAAAATCAACATTAGTCTTAGACTAAATGAAAGACATGTATAGCTGTAGAATCTAAATATTTCTCAATACTTTGTAATAAATAAGAGAGGCCTATTAAATTTTAAAAAAATAGACCACCTCTCATATTGAATATGAGGTGACGGTTGTTGCCCGGACATGATAGTCTCGAGTTCTCGGCGAGGGGGGTGGGGGGATGTTGGTGATGATGATTATAAAGGTGATGATGGTGATGATGATGATGATGATGCGGACAATGGTGATGATAATGGTGATAATAATGATGATAATGATGGTGGTGATGATGATGATGATGATGATAATGGTGATTATAATGATGATAATTGTGATGATGATGATGATGATGATAATGGTAATAATAATGGTGATGTTGATGATGATTATGGTGATGATGACGATGATGATGGTGATGATGGTGATGATGATGATGATGATAATGGTGATCATTATGATGATGATATTGGTGACGATTGTGATGATGATAATGTTGATAATTATCATGATGACGATGATGATAACGATGATGATGATTATGAGAACGATGATGATGATGAAGAAGATGAAAGTGGTGGTGGTGATGATGATGATGATGATGATACATCATAACGCAAATCAACTTACATGAACATGGTATCAGTATACAAGGCCGCCTGGTTATCATACTCTTGTTGCCTTTGCAACCAAAGACGTCTAAATGCATCGTCTGTATCCTTCTCTCGCTCAGAGGAGAAGGAAGCAGGCATTCTCGCCTCCGGGTCTGTTCTCCCTCTCCACATGATGCACTGCATCGGGACCATGGCTGCCATGGTCCCACACCCTCCAGTGACTGGCAGAGAATTACTGTAAAAATCACAAAAAGCAAACGTCGTTTATACGAAAATTTAGATGATTTAGCAGAAAAGGCAAAGCACAGATTGGTAGCAAGTCACGCAGCCTCAAATTTGAGTTTGGTAAAATTAACTTCTGTGATGTACACATGTATATCTAGATCTTTGGCATATCTTTGGTTATCCCATCCCCAGGCACGTAGCCAGAATTTGATGTTTTTTTTTTTTTTTGGGGGGGGGGGGGGGCACATACAAATGTACATGTAATCGATCGAGGTAAAAAAAAAAAGGGGGTCTAAAAAGGTTCAACCGATCTTCGAAATTTAGGGGGGGGGGGGGCACGTGTCCCCCGTGGCTACGTGCCTGCCCATCCCGCACCTAACTCTACCAGAACTCATTTCCCCCTCGGACAGTAACTGCGTGGAATGCACTTTCGAAGATCATCCTTGACGCTACTTCACTGGAGGGCTTCAAGGGAGCGCTTCCACCCAGCATCTAGACCAACAACTAGATAGTTTATTCCTCAGCACTACATCCTGACTTATGGATCCTGCTGAGTATCGTAATAGAAGTAGAAGTAGACCTAGATCTAGATCTAGACTAGAAATCTAACCATATAAAATATGTGTCATTGATGATATTGTCTTGCACAAGTCTTTTTAAAACTCTGAAATATCGCATGTAAACTTGTTCAAATTGCAATTTTAGATAAACTATCCGAAGACAAAACGTCTTGGTAGGTTTAGGATAGAATCTACATCTAAATAAACTCAGAAATTTGCACTCACCTTCAAAGCAGCAAATAACCACCAACAAGAACAAATTCCTGTCTCTTTCTAATGATAATCGAACTACCATGGCATTGCATACGGCACTACAAGACGCATTCTTATTCAGCAAGAAGACAAGACAACCCACAAACAATTTCTAGTTAAAGATGTCTAAAATCACGAAATCAAAGTAGAAAGATCAGTAATAATATCCTTGCACGTGAGTCTAACTTTGTATCCACTATAATATTATTTTGGAAACGGTTACTACGCGCAAAGGATTACGTCACATTTTTACGCGCTTTTGTTTCGCGCCATTCTAGTTGCTAACACCGCAAAAAATGTCTGCGTAACTAGCGTGTCGCACCATTATTACGTCACAAAGCACATACACTCACAACTTGCCACGAGGATCCGAAAGAGGATTGGTTGAGAGTAAAGCTTCTGTGTGTTTTTGCTTGCAATTCATCTGATTTGCAGTTTATGCTACGCCAATATGTTAGGAAATGTGAAAGTTGTTGGTGGTGATTAAAAGATATTGTGAGTAATTATTGTACCATCAAAATATTTGCAGACGATACCAAGCTCTGTCGAATAGTGGACAATCAAGATGATGCCACTCTCCCCCAAGATCGAACCTTGAGCCACTCCACATCTTACAGCCTGCATCGAGGATTGATGGAAATTGTTTCCGATTTTGAAAATAGCTGTCAAATAAATAAATTGAGTGCATCCCCTCCCCCGATTCCATATTGAGCTAATTTCCGTAACAATAAACTGTGATCGAGCGAATCAAATGCTTTGCTCAGGTCGATGAACAGACCAATCAACGTTTCGTGTTTATCCAATGCACATGTGACTTCATTTCTGCTAAGGCGGAAGATGTGGAGTGCCCCTTTCTAAAACCGAACTAATTATTATTGATCATCTTCTTTTCTCCAAAGTAGTAAGTTTGAGTTTTGCTAATCTCTCTTCATAATACATGTTGAACACTTGGGATGAGTTTTGTGGCTCTTGTTCGAACTTTTTCCAACTTCTTTTTGTCTATTTCCAGGTAGGTATTATGACACACTTACTAATAGTGAATCAGGGGTTTAATTGTTCTGGATTTCCAAATGAATGGAAGTTTTTATTGCAATCATGGTTGTAGTAAATAATAATAATAATAAAGATTGATATATTAAGCGCATAATAAACTAAAGTTTTTCTATGCGCTTTACATAGTAAAAAATAAGCATGTGGAAGTATATTTAACTAGTTATAAGAACGAAATACAAAAAACTTAAACTAAAGACAAGTAGATAAATTTATAAATTCATTAAGAGCAAATTAAAAACAGAAAGCAAATATTTTTGAAAAATCAATTAGAGTAACATACTTAATTACAATACATTAATTAATTGCAATGTCAAAAATAACTCAAAACGTGGTTATTTTTTAGGCGAACGAAAGTGAAAAAGTCATTCATGAATATAGATATGTAAAGGTATAAAGAAAGTGTTTAATATTTTTGACAGTCATGATACACATACAGTACCACTAGGTTTTTAATTATTCTGGATTACCAAATAAATGAAAGTTTTCATTGCAATCATGGTTGTAGTAAATAACTCAGCACGTTGGTTTTTTTTTAAGCGAACGTGAGGGATAAAGTCATTCATGAATATAAATATGTAAAGGCATAAAGAAAGTGTTCAATATAATTTTGACAGTCATAAAACACATATACCGTGTGAGTCCAAAAAAATTCCACTCAGAAAATTGTCATCTATTTTAAAAGTCAGCTATGAACGAGAGGTTATCATATATGTTTTGAAAGAGTGTTATATTCCGAATCGTTTGATATTATTTTTGAGTGGTATGTGTTCACGCTTGGATGAGCAGGATGCATTGTTTGCGAGAGTGCAAAAATCGACTCGCGCAAAAGTATTAAAGTGAGAGAATGAAGTGAATGTATCAAAATGATGCATTGCATATGCCTTTTGCAGAAGCAAAGTCACACACAACACACACGCGCGCACATATGTAATTTGATTAATTGATATTTGATATGTGTGCATATGGCATGATTATTTTTTTAGGGATGTTATTTGCATCTGCAAAGACCGAATTAATACCCAAATCCCAATTGTTTTATTCAAACATTACTTAAGCATTACTAGCGCAAGTCGATTTCTGCACTCTCTGAAACAATGTATCTTGTTTATCCAAGCGTGAACACATACAACACACAAATGATACCAAATGGTTTGGGATAAAACAGTATTTCATAAGATGTACAATAATTTACTATCCATAGATGATTTTTAAAATAATTAGCAATTTTCTAGGTGTATATTTTTTTGACTCACACTATAGATTGTACCACAGGAGGTTAAAAAACGGGAATGTTGACATCGGACAAGAAACAATATCGTGAGCCTGCCATGCAAGATAAGATAAAATAAAAGATGCAACATTTTTCAGAATACCAATTATCTTGTCATAATTATCTTCAATGCGCATAATTATGCAAATGATGATTAAGCGCTATTTTATTGATAATAGGCACATGCGCACACAAGTATGAGAGCAAGCAAAGAGATCACAGAAAAAATACAATAAAAGTCAAGACAAAAGATACATCAAGTTTCAGAATATCACCCCAAACCGCCCTGTAGAATCGCTACTGAGAATAGGTCGGTACGCTTACAAAAAATAATATCCCCATTTTGATTCGAAACAACACATATTATTATCTGATTCTGTAAAAGATGAGGCGAACCGTTGAAAATTAAGAACAGCTGATTTCTCAATGTTTTTTTCTTCCTGTTTAATTTGCATTATATATATATATATATAAATATTTTTTAATATATATTTTTTTCTTTACATTTACTTATTTTAATATTATGTGTTGTCATTGTTTAATTTTGAGTTTTATCTGTTTATTCATATATATTTTAATGTACCGTGTACGGACATGCTGAAAAGCAGCTATGCTAAGCTAAAAGCATGTTTTGAAATCACCGTATTTAAATAAATAAACAAACAAACAAAAATTCAGCTGAAGTTTTTAATATCTCACTCTTAAGTATCAAATTTCGTTTAACAATGTTGATGTGCAATTAATTTGGTTTGTCTTGAATGATATCGGACCTATTCAATCCATGCAAAGATAAGGCATAGATTGTCATGGCGGTACTTATGTACAAGGATGCGTGTTGCATTCTGGTTCATCCCTTTGCTCGCCAGGGCACCCGACCGTGATTTCTTCTTGTTCTCCAAGGCATTCCCGCCATCGTATCGTATTACCGGTACCACAAGTCTTGCTGCACGTTCCCACTTCAACCGAACATGAACGGTCTCAGCCGGCGAACCCCTATTTTGGACGGCCGGGTTAGATAGATAGATAGATAATTTTTATTGGTTTCCACAATATCTCATTTTACAAAGAGTGTAACCACATATTTTAAAATGTTTATAATATGCATGTACATACAATACCGGTACACATTATTCAGAAAATTGTCCCACACTTGTACTTAAGATATACAGTAGCGGAGCCTTTGGAAAAGCAGAGCTTGTTGTGGGTAGGCTCCTTAAACTACTAATGACATAATTAACTAAAGTTAGGTTTATTAAATACAATTACACGCTAAAACAGGGAAAGTGAGATTACAGGGATACATGAACCGATACTCACAATTAACTACAAAAGACAAGGGAAAGGGAAAGAAATATATCTGCAGCTTATTGTAACAATAGAACAATGTAGTTTATAGTCAATATGAGTAGTATATGTACATAGTTGACATGGCCATATCGTTATTTACGCATTGTAATCAACAGAGGTATACTGCTTGGAGACAAAGATGGTCAGGAATCAGGAATTATCCTGATAATCCTCTATAGCCCCCCCCCCCCCCGGAAACTACTCGATCTGCGCCTGCCATGCAACATAAGATGAAATAAATGATAAAAACAATTTTCAGAATACCCATTATCTTGTCATAACTATATTCCATGCGCATATGAAAATGAGGATTAAGCGCCATTGCATTAATAATACGCACATGTGCGCAAAGTTTGAGAGAAGGCAAAGGGATCACGGAGAATATACAATAAAAGTTAAGACGAAAGTAACTAAATTTTCAGAATTGTTACTATCTCACGCATAAGTATTAGATTTGTTTAACAATGTTGACGTGCAATTCATTTGGGTTTGTGTTTAACGATACAGAACCAATTTACACTTAAAACCATCATTGACAAATACGTGAGAACCGCAAACAAGGCTTGTGAAAAGAGTCATATCTACTTGTGCTTTGTCGATCTACGGAAAGCCTTCGACAGTGTTTGGAGGAAAGGACTGTATTATAAAATGTTGACATGTGGAATCGGAGGCCAGTTTTACGAAATCATGACGAACATGTATAAAAACCTAAAACTGAGTGTAACGCTGAATGAAGGGATTACCCAGTATTTTAAAACCAGTTGTGGTATAAAAACAAGGCTGTATTATAAGTCCCACTCTGTTTAACCTATATCTAAATGACCTGCCGCATGAGTTGGGAACTATTGATACTCTTCCCGTGGAATTGAATGGAAAGTTAGTGAACTGTTTAATGTATCACAGTCTTGAAGTGGAATGCAAACATTGTTTAGATAGATTTGATGTGTACTGTAATAAACGGCTGTTGAATGTTAATATAGACAAAACGAAAATGATTATTTGTAACAAGAACGGAAAGATATTGAAAGAACAGAATTTCAAAGTGAAGGGGAAAAACATTGAAATTGTTAAACAGGCAACATATTTAGGTCTTGTCTTTAATAATTATGGTACATTCAAGGACACAAGGGTTAATCTAGCAGATGAATCAAAAAGAGTTTTATTTAAATTATTCCAATCATTCGGATATCACCTCCCTAATATGAAAATAGCAACACGATTATTTGACTCTTTGATAAAACCAATATTTGTGTGTGGATCAGAGGTATGGGGCGCTTTTACCGTCAACTTTGACAAGTTAGCGAAACTTGTAAAAGGTAACTCCAAAACTTATTTAAGAAATGAAATACAAAGTGTTCACTTCCAATGGTTGAGAAATGTTTTAGGTGTTAATAAAAAAAAAGCAGCCATCTGGCAATACTAGGCGAAGTTGGATCGTACCCTTTAATTATACAAATTTGTCGAAACTTGGGAAAGCATTATGCACGAATGTGAAATATAAGTACCGATTCGTTATTATACCTCTCTTTCCAAGAAAACAAAAAGATGACTGAAAATAATTGTGAATGCTGGCTAGGAAATATGCACTAGCTTCTCAGGGGATTTAAATTATTTGTGGATGAAAATGATGGTTGTTTAGACTAGGACGATATTACCAATAATGATGGAGTAGTTGGAGAAGAAATAGAAACCAAAATGGAAGACTTTTACCACCGCCAGTTCTTGATGGATTTATGTAGTGATTGTGTAAATGACAATGAACAAAATAAATTGAGAACATATACTATATTTAAACAGAGTATACAAACAGAGAAATATTTATTAACCGTTAAAAACCGTAAACTACGAACAAATATCTGCCGATTTAGAATTAGTTCTAGGCGTTGTGGCGTGCGCCTGTAATTCAGCTAACAGTGGAAGTTACAAACTGATTCAGCCGAGGACGTAGGTTCGAAACTGAGTCACGTCTTTCGGATGGTGACGTTAAAAGTCGGTCCCCAGACGTAAATAGTCATATCTGATTGATACACGTCTGTATAAAACCCAAATACACACACACACGTTTGCATAACCTCCCGATAGAAACTGGAAGACATAGACATAGGAAAAAATACCTTCACATTTAAGAACTTGCATGACTGTTACTTGGCAAGGGTTGGGGATGAATTTCATACCATAATGGATTAAGGCTGAAAGGGGGGGGGGGTATTTCTCAATGAAATGGCTGAAATATCTCGACAGCTTAAAGATCTTAGCGATGAAGAGAAATGTGTAAGCATTATGAAACTTGAGATTGAAAATATAATTGAGCACTTCTGTAAGTATATTAAAACAATCATAAATACTCGAGGGGAATTTTAACATCCCATCCGTTTTTTTAGAAAATCAATATCGAAATTATCATTCCCATTTGTTATGTATCTTTATTGTCAAACATAGGCTGGTACGTGTCATATAATTAATTTGTAATGATATAATTTACCACTCTATATACAAGCTACATTGTTTATTGTTAATTTATGATTACTCGAGAAACTATACCACTTGCTGATTTTCTTATTTATATATTTGTTTTAATTATGTATTGTGAAACAAAATGTTCATGTATATGAATGAAGTTCAAATTCAAATTCAATCAATGAAAAATAAGGCATATATATTGTCATGGCGAAACTTACCCTTAATAACTCCACAAGGACCCGGGTTGCATGCTGGTCTATCCATTGCCTGGCCAGGGCACCCGACCTGTTTGACACCTCTTTCATCAAGGCATTTCCGCCGTCGCAACGTAACGCCGGCACCGCAAGTCTTGCTACAAAATGGGAGTCCAGTCCAGGGTGACCAGTGGACCGCGCCTGCCATGCAAGATAAGATTTAAAATAAAGATACAACAATTTTTAGAGTACCAATCATCTTGTCATAATTATCTTCCATGCGCATATGGAAATTCGGATTAAGCACCATTGCATTAATCAGTTCAATTTAATGTATTTATGTTTCCAACAAAACATTACACAATTATAAACATTTTCATGACGCAAAGGAAAATGTTACAGATATTGACTTACTGCTTAATTATGCTTTATTTGCAATTCATAAAGCGAGTGTTGTAAATCAATTTAATAAAAATGTAGCAACGAAAATAATAAACGAATATTTTGTGTTTATGTTAAAATACAGACTAGAAGTAGAGGAAGATAAAACTAAGACAACCGATGTGAATACTACTAAGTGGAGGAATATAATTACTGATTTACAGGATATATTATTTCATCTCATTTAAACATATGATTAAGTATTAATTAAATATTTATGTATGATGTAATCCGTAATGCTATATCTGAATAAAGATTTATTTCAACAACAACAAAAATACATCTTGAAAACAGAGGGCTCCACTAAAAAGCAGTGCTTGTACAATTAGTGTGGACCCATCAATTGATACTTAGAAATAATGAGTAATTAAATTTAAAAGTGCGTAACTACAAAAGTAAGTACAAAGGGGGGGGGGGTGTCAACTGAGATGAGAAAGGGACAAGACAGTACTTTACATGACAAATAAAGGAGAACAGGGTCACAGGAAAAAGAGTAGACAATGTCAAAAAAAGAAAAATTAATACGCACATGCGCACAAAAGTTTGAGAGCTAGCAAAGATATCACAGAAAAGATACAATAAAAGTTAAGACGATAAATTACAAAATTTTTAGGAATACCAACCTTGTCTTAACAGCAAAGATACAACAATATTATTAGAGATATAAAAAGTTTCAGAATACCGCCCCGATATTTGCCTTAGCCTTAAACCCCTCCCCCCCCTCCCCTGTACAATTTCTACTGAAAATATTTCAATACGCGTACAAAATTTAAATCCCCATTTTTATTCAAAACAACTCATATCATATATCCTGCATCAAAAATGAATTGGTTTTTAATTGGTTGAGAGCTCGTCACGTGACCAGATATATTTCGACTATTTTAAGGTTGCCCCGAAAAATTACTTTTTGGGAGTGCTATTTGGGAGTTGAATTATTTTTTCAATATTTTTTTAGTTTGATAACTTTTTTTTACATTTCTACATTTTTAAATAATACTCCAACATTTTCCAAAAATTCTATTTTTTGTTGTTAAAGAAATTGTTTTTTGATGCAGGTTATAAAACAAATGTACCATGCCTTCTTCTCGAGGTACTGGTTGAAACTATGGACCTCGGTGACTCCTATAGTTTCATTTACTTCGGATTTTTCGCAGTAAACCTATTTATTTCAGTAAAGGATGAAGCGAACCGTTGGAAATTAAAAACAGCTGCATCATTCACCTCATGGAACTTTTAATATCTCATTCATAAGTATTTAATTTTGTTCAACAATGTTGACGTGCAAAAATTAATTATGGGGTTTGTCTTGAATGATGATACAAAACCTATTCAATCCATGAAAACATAAGGCATAACGTGTCATGGCGAAACTCACGTTCAACTGGACAAGGATTCGTGTTGCATTCTGGTTCATCCATGTCCTTGCCAATGCACCCGACCTGGATTCGACCGTCCTCGTCAGTGCAATTCCTCCGTCGCATCTTAGTACCGGTATCACAAGACTTGGTGCACGTTTGCACTTCAACCCAAGGTGACCAGTTTCGTACTATGTCCAATTTGCAGGTCAACAAAAATGGAAATGTTAAATTCCAACGCCATTTGAAAGACAATACTTATTTAGAACGTCCCTCAAGACGAAAGGGTTCGAAAATGGCTTTTTGTGGGTAAAAGTCGACCATTAGTTGACAAATCGACATATTAAGTGCTTGAAACCACCTTAGTAACAGTTTGATTTTCAGGCCCTTGTACCGAATGCTCGTACGTTTTGTGCTGCACAAAGATTCAATCACTTTGACTTTGGCCATTGCTAGTAGTGGGTTTTTGGATGTAGACAAATGCTCATAAACCTGTTACAGCTCATTTTACGTATGTAATTACCAAATAAAGAAAGATGTCAGCCACTCAGTCAATAGTGTCTGACTGTGAAGTCTAGAGGTAAACGGGTTTCCTTGTACAATTAGAATACTGGGACACTGCTAACGTTTACATTTCACCGATACAACATACATGACATTTTCATAATTCCTGCAAAGTTCAACAGAATTTGATGTTGGCTGCTAAAGTGACTTGGTAGTTATAATCCAGTCTCGACCTACGCACCCCTATTTTGGACGTCTGAGTTAGATTCCTGTAGGTTATGGTTCGCTACAGAGAATAGGTCAATACGCCTTTAAAAAAAATATCCCCATTTTGATTGAAAACGACTCATATTATAACGTTTTTCATTTTGTGAAACAGTAAAACTATTAAATTCAGTAAAAGATGAAGCGAACCGTTGGAAATTAAGAACAGCTGCATCATTAATCTTATCATGAAGTTCTTACTTTCTCACTCATAAGCATTAAATTTTGTTTAACAATGTCGACGTGCAAAAATTAATTTGGGGGTTTGTCTTGAATAATATTCAATCCATGAAAAAATAAGGCAAAACGTGTTGTGGCAGAACTCACCAACTGGACAAGGATTCGTGTTGCATTCTGGTTCATCCATGTCCTTGCCAATGCACCCGACCTGGATTCGACCGTCTTCGTCAGTGCAATCCCGCCGTCGCATCGTAGTACCGGTATCACAAGACTTGGAGCACGTTTGCACTTCAACCCAAGGTGACCAGTTTCGTACTATGTCCAATTTGCAGGTCAACAAAAATGGAAATGTTAAATTCCAACGCCATTTGAAAGACAATACTTATTTAGAACGTCCCTCAAGACGAAAGGGTTTGAAAATGGCTTTTTGTGGGAAAAATCGACCATTAGTTGACAAATCGACATATTAAGTGATTGCAATCACCTTAGTAACAGTTTGATTTTCAGGCCCTTGTACCGAATGCTCGTACGTTTTGTGCTGCACAAAGATTCAATCACTTTGACTTTGGCCATTGCTAGTAGTGGGTTTTTGGATGTAGACAAATGCTCATAAACCTGTTACAGCTCATTTTACGTATGTAATTACCAAATAAAGAAAGATGTCAGCCACTCAGTCAATAGTGTCTGACTGTGAAGTCTAGAGGTAAACGGGTTTCCTTGTACAATTTGAATACTGGGACACTGCTAACGTTTACATTTCACCGATACAACATACATGACATTTTCATAATTCCTGCAAAGTTCAACAGAATTTGATGTTGGCTGCTAAAGTGACTTGGTAGTTATAATCCAGTCTCGACCTACGCACCCCTATTTTGGACGTCTGAGTTAGATTCCTGTAGGTTATGGTTCGCTACAGAGAATAGGTCAATACGCCTTTAAAAAAAATATCCCCATTTTGATTGAAAACGACTCATATTATAACGTTTTTCATTTTGTGAAACAGTAAAACTATTAAATTCAGTAAAAGATGAAGCGAACCGTTGGAAATTAAGAACAGCTGCATCATTAATCTTATCATGGAGTTCTTACTTTCTCACAAATAAGCATTGAATTTTGTTTAACAATGTCGACGTGCAAAAATTAATTTGGGGGTTTGTTTTGAATAATATTCAATCCATGAAAAAATAAGGCAAAACGTGTTGTGGCAGAACTCACCAACTGGACAAGGATTCGTGTTGCATTCTGGTTCATCCATGTCCTTGCCAATGCACCCGACCTGGATTCGACCGTCTTCGTCAGTGCAATCCCGCCGTCGCATCGTAGTACCGGTATCACAAGACTTGGAGCACGTTTGCACTTCAACCCAAGGTGACCAGTTTCGTACTATGTCCAATTTGCAGGTCAACAAAAATGGAAATGTTAAATTCCAACGCCATTTGAAAGACAATACTTATTTAGAACGTCCCTCAAGACGAAAGGGTTTGAAAATGGCTTTTTGTGGGAAAAATCGACCATTAGTTGACAAATCGACATATTAAGTGATTGCAATCACCTTAGTAACAGTTTGATTTTCAGGCCCTTGTACTGAATGCTCGTACGTTTTGTGCTGCACAAAGATTCAATCACTTTGACTTTGGCCATTGCTAGTAGTGGGTTTTTGGATGTAGACAAATGCTCATAAACCTGTTACAGCTCATTTTACGTATGTAATTACCAAATAAAGAAAGATGTCAGCCACTCAGTCAATAGTGTCTGACTGTGAAGTCTAGAGGTAAACGGGTTTC
The DNA here is from genome assembly GCF_000002235.5 of Strongylocentrotus purpuratus. NCBI lineage: Eukaryota > Metazoa > Echinodermata > Echinoidea > Camarodonta > Strongylocentrotidae > Strongylocentrotus > Strongylocentrotus purpuratus. Next base: position 10,917,233 of record NW_022145601.1, read on the forward strand.
CTTGTATAATTTGAATACTGGGAGACTGCTAAAGTTTACATTTCACCGATACAACATACATGACATTTTCATAATTCCTGCAAAGTTCAACAGAATTTGATGTTGGCTGCTAAAGCGACTTGGTAGTTATAATCCAGTCTCGACCTGCGCACCCCTATTTTGGACGTCTGAGTTAGATTCCTGTAGGTTATGGTTCGCTACAGAGAATAGGTCAATACGCCTTTAAAAAAAATATCCCCATTTTGATTGAAAACGACTCATATTATAACGTTTTTCATTTTGTGAAACAGTAAAACTATTAAATTCAGTAAAAGATGAAGCGAACCGTTCGAAATTAAGAACAGCTGCATCATTAATCTTATCATGAAGTTCTTACTATCTCACTCATAAGCATTAAATTTTGTTTAACAATGTCGACGTGCAAAAATTAATTTGGGGGTTTGTCTTGAATAATATTCAATCCATGAAAAAATAAGGCAAAATGTGTTGTGGCAGAACTCACCAACTGGACAAGGATTCGTGTTGCATTCTGGTTCATCCATGTCCTTGCCAATGCACCCGACCTGGATTCGACCGTCTTCGTCAGTGCAATCCCGCCGTCGCATCGTAGTACCGGTATCACAAGACTTGGAGCACGTTTGCACTTCAACCCAAGGTGACCAGTTTCGTACTATGTCCAATTTGCAGGTCAACAAAAATGGAAATGTTAAATTCCAACGCCATTTGAAAGACAATACTTATTTAGAACGTCCCTCAAGACGAAAGGGTTCGAAAATGGCTTTTTGTGGGAAAAATCGACAATTAGTTGACAAATCGACATATTAAGTGCTTGAAATCACCTTAGTAACAGTTTGATTTTCAGGCCCTTGTACCGAATGCTCGTACGTTTTGTGCTGCACAAAGATTCAATCACTTTAATTTTGGCCATTGCTAGTAGTGGGTTTTTGGATGTAGACAAATGCTCATAAACCTGTTACAGCTCATTTTACGTATGTAATTACCAAATAAAGAAAGATGTCAGCCACTCAGTCAATAGTGTCTGACTGTGAAGTCTAGAGGTAAACGGGTTTCCTTGTATAATTTGAATACTGGGAGACTGCTAAAGTTTACATTTCACCGATACAACATACATGACATTTTCATAATTCCTGCAAAGTTCAACAGAATTTGATGTTGGCTGCTAAAGCGACTTGGTAGTTATAATCCAGTCTCGACCTGCGCACCCCTATTTTGGACGTCTGAGTTAGATTCCTGTAGGTTATGGTTCGCTACAGAGAATAGGTCAATACGCCTTTAAAAAAAATATCCCCATTTTGATTGAAAACGACTCATATTATAACGTTTTTCATTTTGTGAAACAGTAAAACTATTAAATTCAGTAAAAGATGAAGCGAACCGTTGGAAATTAAGAACAGCTGCATCATTAATCTTATTATGCAGTTCTTACTATCTCACTCATAAGCATTAAATTTTGTTTAACAATGTCGACGTGCAAAAATTAATTTGGGGGTTTGTCTTGAATAATATTCAATCCATGAAAAAATAAGGCAAAACGTGTTGTGGCAGAACTCACCAACTGGACAAGGATTCGTGTTGCATTCTGGTTCATCCATGTCCTTGCCAATGCACCCGACCTGGATTCGACCGTCTTCGTCAGTGCAATCCCGCCGTCGCATCGTAGTACCGGTATCACAAGACTTGGAGCACGTTTGCACTTCAACCCAAGGTGACCAGTTTCGTACTATGTCCAATTTGCAGGTCAACAAAAATGGAAATGTTAAATTCCAACGCCATTTGAAAGACAATACTTATTTAGAACGTCCCTCAAGACGAAAGGGTTCGAAAATGGCTTTTTGTGGGAAAAATCGACAATTAGTTGACAAATCGACATATTAAGTGCTTGAAATCACCTTAGTAACAGTTTGATTTTCAGGCCCTTGTACCGAATGCTCGTACGTTTTGTGCTGTACAAAGATTCAATCACTTTAATTTTGGCCATTGCTAGTAGTGGGTTTTTGGATGTAGACAAATGCTCATAAACCTGTTACAGCTCATTTTACGTATGTAATTACCAAATAAAGAAAGATGTCAGCCACTCAGTCAATAGTGTCTGACTGTGAAGTCTAGAGGTAAACGGGTTTCCTTGTACAATTTGAATACTGGGACACTGCTAACGTTTACATTTCACCGATACAACATACATGACATTTTCATAATTCCTGCAAAGTTCAACAGAATTTGATGTTGGCTGCTAAAGTGACTTGGTAGTTATAATCCAGTCTCGACCTACGCACCCCTATTTTGGACGTCTGAGTTAGATTCCTGTAGGTTATGGTTCGCTACAGAGAATAGGTCAATACGCCTTTAAAAAAAATATCCCCATTTTGATTGAAAACGACTCATATTATAACGTTTTTCATTTTGTGAAACAGTAAAACTATTAAATTCAGTAAAAGATGAAGCGAACCGTTGGAAATTAAGAACACCTGGCTGCATCATTAATCTTATCATGGAGTTCTTACTTTCTCACAAATAAGCATTGAATTTTGTTTAACAATGTCGACGTGCAAAAATTAATTTGGGGGTTTGTTTTGAATAATATTCAATCCATGAAAAAATAAGGCAAAACGTGTTGTGGCAGAACTCACCAACTGGACAAGGATTCGTGTTGCATTCTGGTTCATCCATGTCCTTGCCAATGCACCCGACCTGGATTCGACCGTCTTCGTCAGTGCAATCCCGCCGTCGCATCGTAGTACCGGTATCACAAGACTTGGAGCACGTTTGCACTTCAACCCAAGGTGACCAGTTTCGTACTATGTCCAATTTGCAGGTCAACAAAAATGGAAATGTTAAATTCCAACGCCATTTGAAAGACAATACTTATTTAGAACGTCCCTCAAGACGAAAGGGTTTGAAAATGGCTTTTTGTGGGAAAAATCGACCATTAGTTGACAAATCGACATATTAAGTGATTGCAATCACCTTAGTAACAGTTTGATTTTCAGGCCCTTGTACTGAATGCTCGTACGTTTTGTGCTGCACAAAGATTAAATCACTTTGACTTTGGCCATTGCTAGTAGTGGGTTTTTGGATGTAGACAAATGCTCATAAACCTGTTACAGCTCATTTTACGTATGTAATTACCAAATAAAGAAAGATGTCAGCCACTCAGTCAATAGTGTCTGACTGTGAAGTCTAGAGGTAAACGGGTTTCCTTGTATAATTTGAATACTGGGAGACTGCTAAAGTTTACATTTCACCGATACAACATACATGACATTTTCATAATTCCTGCAAAGTTCAACAGAATTTGATGTTGGCTGCTAAAGCGACTTGGTAGTTATAATCCAGTCTCGACCTGCGCACCCCTATTTTGGACGTCTGAGTTAGATTCCTGTAGGTTATGGTTCGCTACAGAGAATAGGTCAATACGCCTTTAAAAAAAATATCCCCATTTTGATTGAAAACGACTCATATTATAACGTTTTTCATTTTGTGAAACAGTAAAACTATTAAATTCAGTAAAAGATGAAGCGAACCGTTCGAAATTAAGAACAGCTGCATCATTAATCTTATCATGAAGTTCTTACTATCTCACTCATAAGCATTAAATTTTGTTTAACAATGTCGACGTGCAAAAATTAATTTGGGGGTTTGTCTTGAATAATATTCAATCCATGAAAAAATAAGGCAAAACGTGTTGTGGCAGAACTCACCAACTGGACAAGGATTCGTGTTGCATTCTGGTTCATCCATGTCCTTGCCAATGCACCCGACCTGGATTCGACCGTCTTCGTCAGTGCAATCCCGCCGTCGCATCGTAGTACCGGTATCACAAGACTTGGAGCACGTTTGCACTTCAACCCAAGGTGACCAGTTTCGTACTATGTCCAATTTGCAGGTCAACAAAAATGGAAATGTTAAATTCCAACGCCATTTGAAAGACAATACTTATTTAGAACGTCCCTCAAGACGAAAGGGTTCGAAAATGGCTTTTTGTGGGAAAAATCGACAATTAGTTGACAAATCGACATATTAAGTGCTTGAAATCACCTTAGTAACAGTTTGATTTTCAGGCCCTTGTACCGAATGCTCGTACGTTTTGTGCTGCACAAAGATTCAATCACTTTAATTTTGGCCATTGCTAGTAGTGGGTTTTTGGATGTAGACAAATGCTCATAAACCTGTTACAGCTCATTTTACGTATGTAATTACCAAATAAAGAAAGATGTCAGCCACTCAGTCAATAGTGTCTGACTGTGAAGTCTAGAGGTAAACGGGTTTCCTTGTATAATTTGAATACTGGGAGACTGCTAAAGTTTACATTTCACCGATACAACATACATGACATTTTCATAATTCCTGCAAAGTTCAACATAATTTGATGTTGGCTGCTAAAGCGACTTGGTAGTTATAATCCAGTCTCGACCTGCGCACCCCTATTTTGGACGTCTGAGTTAGATTCCTGTAGGTTATGGTTCGCTACAGAGAATAGGTCAATACGCCTTTAAAAAAAATATCCCCATTTTGATTGAAAACGACTCATATTATAACGTTTTTCATTTTGTGAAACAGTAAAACTATTAAATTCAGTAAAAGATGAAGCGAACCGTTGGAAATTAAGAACAGCTGCATCATTAATCTTATCATGCAGTTCTTACTATCTCACTCATAAGCATTAAATTTTGTTTAACAATGTCGACGTGCAAAAATTAATTTGGGGGTTTGTCTTGAATAATATTCAATCCATGAAAAAATAAGGCAAAACGTGTTGTGGCAGAACTCACCAACTGGACAAGGATTCGTGTTGCATTCTGGTTCATCCATGTCCTTGCCAATGCACCCGACCTGGATTCGACCGTCTTCGTCAGTGCAATCCCGCCGTCGCATCGTAGTACCGGTATCACAAGACTTGGAGCACGTTTGCACTTCAACCCAAGGTGACCAGTTTCGTACTATGTCCAATTTGCAGGTCAACAAAAATGGAAATGTTAAATTCCAACGCCATTTGAAAGACAATACTTATTTAGAACGTCCCTCAAGACGAAAGGGTTCGAAAATGGCTTTTTGTGGGAAAAATCGACAATTAGTTGACAAATCGACATATTAAGTGCTTGAAATCACCTTAGTAACAGTTTGATTTTCAGGCCCTTGTACCGAATGCTCGTACGTTTTGTGCTGTACAAAGATTCAATCACTTTAATTTTGGCCATTGCTAGTAGTGGGTTTTTGGATGTAGACAAATGCTCATAAACCTGTTACAGCTCATTTTACGTATGTAATTACCAAATAAAGAAAGATGTCAGCCACTCAGTCAATAGTGTCTGACTGTGAAGTCTAGAGGTAAACGGGTTTCCTTGTATAATTTGAATACTGGGAGACTGCTAAAGTTTACATTTCACCGATACAACATACATGACATTTTCATAATTCCTGCAAAGTTCAACAGAATTTGATGTTGGCTGCTAAAGCGACTTGGTAGTTATAATCCAGTCTCGACCTGCGCACCCCTATTTTGGACGTCTGAGTTAGATTCCTGTAGGTTATGGTTCGCTACAGAGAATAGGTCAATACGCCTTTAAAAAAAATATCCCCATTTTGATTGAAAACGACTCATATTATAACGTTTTTCATTTTGTGAAACAGTAAAACTATTAAATTCAGTAAAAGATGAAGCGAACCGTTGGAAATTAAGAACAGCTGCATCATTAATCTTATCATGAAGTTAGTTCTTACTATCTCACTCATAAGCATTAAATTTTGTTTAACAATGTCGACGTGCAAAAATTAATTTGGGGGTTTGTCTTGAATAATATTCAATCCATGAAAAAATAAGGCAAAACGTGTTGTGGCAGAACTCACCAACTGGACAAGGATTCGTGTTGCATTCTGGTTCATCCATGTCCTTGCCAATGCACCCGACCTGGATTCGACCGTCTTCGTCAGTGCAATCCCGCCGTCGCATCGTAGTACCGGTATCACAAGACTTGGAGCACGTTTGCTCTTCAACCCAAGGTGACCAGTTTCGTACTATGTCCAATTTGCAGGTCAACAAAAATGGAAATGTTAAATTCCAACGCCATTTGAAAGACAATACTTATTTAGAACGTCCCTCAAGACGAAAGGGTTCGAAAATGGCTTTTTGTGGGAAAAATCGACAATTAGTTGACAAATCGACATATTAAGTGCTTGAAATCACCTTAGTAACAGTTTGATTTTCAGGCCCTTGTACCGAATGCTCGTACGTTTTGTGCTGTACAAAGATTCAATCACTTTAATTTTGGCCATTGCTAGTAGTGGGTTTTTGGATGTAGACAAATGCTCATAAACCTGTTACAGCTCATTTTACGTATGTAATTACCAAATAAAGAAAGCTGTCAGCCACTCAGTCAATAGTGTCTGACTGTGAAGTCTAGAGGTAAACGGGTTTCCTTGTATAATTTGAATACTGGGAGACTGCTAAAGTTTACATTTCACCGATACAACATACATGACATTTTCATAATTCCTGCAAAGTTCAACAGAATTTGATGTTGGCTGCTAAAGCGTCTTGGTAGTTATAATCCAGTCTCGACCTGCGCACCCCTATTTTGGACGTCTGAGTTAGATTCCTGTAGGTTATGGTTCGCTACAGAGAATAGGTCAATACGCCTTTAAAAAAAATATCCCCATTTTGATTGAAAACGACTCATATTATAACGTTTTTCATTTTGTGAAACAGTAAAACTATTAAATTCAGTAAAAGATGAAGCGAACCGTTGGAAATTAAGAACAGCTGCATCATTAATCTTATCATGAAGTTCTTACTATCTCACTCATAAGCATTAAATTTCGTTTAACAATGTCGACGTGCAAAAATTAATTTGGGGGTTTGTCTTGAATAATATTCAATCCATGAAAAAATAAGGCAAAACGTGTTGTGGCAGAACTCACCAACTGGACAAGGATTCGTGTTGCATTCTGGTTCATCCATGTCCTTGCCAATGCACCCGACCTGGATTCGACCGTCTTCGTCAGTGCAATCCCGCCGTCGCATCGTAGTACCTGTATCACAAGACTTGGAGCACGTTTGCACTTCAACCCAAGGTGACCAGTTTCGTACTATGTCCAATTTGCAGGTCAACAAAAATGGAAATGTTAAATTCCAACGCCATTTGAAAGACAATACTTATTTAGAACGTCCCTCAAGACGAAAGGGTTCGAAAATGGCTTTTTGTGGGAAAAATCGACAATTAGTTGACAAATCGACATATTAAGTGCTTGAAATCACCTTAGTAACAGTTTGATTTTCAGGCCCTTGTACCGAATGCTCGTACGTTTTGTGCTGCACAAAGATTCAATCACTTTAATTTTGGCCATTGCTAGTAGTGGGTTTTTGGATGTAGACAAATGCTCATAAACCTGTTACAGCTCATTTTACGTATGTAATTACCAAATAAAGAAAGATGTCAGCCACTCAGTCAATAGTGTCTGACTGTGAAGTCTAGAGGTAAACGGGTTTCCTTGTACAATTTGAATACTGGGAGACTGCTTAAGTTTACATTTCACCGATACAACATACATGACATTTTCATAATTCCTGCAAAGTTCAACAGAATTTGATGTTGGCTGCTAAAGCGACTTGGTAGTTATAATCCAGTCTCGACCTGCGCACCCCTATTTTGGACGTCTGAGTTAGATTCCTGTAGGTTATGGTTCGCTACAGAGAATAGGTCAATACGCCTTTAAAAAAAATATCCCCATTTTGATTGAAAACGACTCATATTATAACGTTTTTCATTTTGTGAAACAGTAAAACTATTAAATTCAGTAAAAGATGAAGCGAACCGTTGGAAATTAAGAACAGCTGCATCATTAATCTTATCATGAAGTTCTTACTTTCTCACTCATAAGCATTAAATTTTGTTTAACAATGTCGACGTGCAAAAATTAATTTGGGGGTTTGTCTTGAATAATATTCAATCCATGAAAAAATAAGGCAAAACGTGTTGTGGCAGAACTCACCAACTGGACAAGGATTCGTGTTGCATTCTGGTTCATCCATGTCCTTGCCAATGCACCCGACCTGGATTCGACCGTCTTCGTCAGTGCAATCCCGCCGTCGCATCGTAGTACCGGTATCACAAGACTTGGAGCACGTTTGCACTTCAACCCAAGGTGACCAGTTTCGTACTATGTCCAATTTGCAGGTCAACAAAAATGGAAATGTTAAATTCCAACGCCATTTGAAAGACAATACTTATTTAGAACGTCCCTCAAGACGAAAGGGTTCGAAAATGGCTTTTTGTGGGAAAAATCGACAATTAGTTGACAAATCGACATATTAAGTGCCTGAAATCACCTTAGTAACAGTTTGATTTTCAGGCCCTTGTACCGAATGCTCGTACGTTTTGTGGTGCACAAAGATTCAATCACTTTAATTTTGGCCATTGCTAGTAGTGGGTTTTTGGATGTAGACAAATGCTCATAAACCTGTTACAGCTCATTTTACGTATGTAATTACCAAATAAAGAAAGATGTCAGCCACTCAGTCAATAGTGTCTGACTGTGAAGTCTAGAGGTAAACGGGTTTCCTTGTATAATTTGAATACTGGGAGACTGCTAAAGTTTACATTTCACCGATACAACATACATGACATTTTCATAATTCCTGCAAAGTTCAACAGAATTTGATGTTGGCTGCTAAAGCGACTTGGTAGTTATAATCCAGTCTCGACCTGCGCACCCCTATTTTGGACGTCTGAGTTAGATTCCTGTAGGTTATGGTTCGCTACAGAGAATAGGTCAATACGCCTTTAAAAAAAATATCCCCATTTTGATTGAAAACGACTCATATTATAACGTTTTTCATTTTGTGAAACAGTAAAACTATTAAATTCAGTAAAAGATGAAGCGAACCGTTGGAAATTAAGAACAGCTGCATCATTAATCTTATCATGAAGTTAGTTCTTACTATCTCACTCATAAGCATTAAATTTTGTTTAACAATGTCGACGTGCAAAAATTAATTTGGGGGTTTGTCTTGAATAATATTCAATCCATGAAAAAATAAGGCAAAAACGTGTTGTGGCAGAACTCACCAACTGGACAAGGATTCGTGTTGCATTCTGGTGTATCCATATTTCTGCCACGGCACCCGACCTGGATCCTATTATTTTGGTCAATGCATTCCCGCCGTCGCATCGTAGTACCGGTATCACAAGACTTGGTGCACGTTTGCACTTCAACCCAAGGTGACCAGTTTCGTACTATGTCCAATTTGCAGGTCAACAAAAATGGAAATGTTAAATTCCAACGCCATTTGAAAGACAATTCTTATTTAGAACGTCCCTCAAGACGAAAAGGTTCGAAAATGGCTTTTTGTGGGAAAAATCGACAATTAGTTGACGAATCAACATATTAAGTGCTTGAAATCACCTTAGTAACAGTTTGATTTTCAGGCCCTTGTACCGAATGCTCGTACGTTTTGTGCTGTACAAAGATTCAATCACTTTAATTTTGGCCATTGCTAGTAGTGGGTTTTTGGATGTAGACAAATGCTCATAAACCTGTTACAGCTCATTTTACGTATGTAATTACCAAATAAAGAAAGATGTCAGCCACTCAGTCAATAGTGTCTGACTGTGAAGTCTAGAGGTAAACGGGTTTCCTTGTATAATTTGAATACTGGGAGACTGCTAAAGTTTACATTTCACCGATACAACATACATGACATTTTCATAATTCCTGCAAAGTTCAACAGAATTTGATGTTGGCTGCTAAAGCGACTTGGTAGTTATAATCCAGTCTCGACCTGCGCACCCCTATTTTGGACGTCTGAGTTAGATTCCTGTAGGTTATGGTTCGCTACAGAGAATAGGTCAATACGCCTTTAAAAAAAATATCCCCATTTTGATTGAAAACGACTCATATTATAACGTTTTTCATTTTGTGAAACAGTAAAACTATTAAATTCAGTAAAAGATGAAGCGAACCGTTGGAAATTAAGAACAGCTGCATCATTAATCTTATCATGAAGTTCTTACTATCTCACTCATAAGCATTAAATTTTGTTTAACAATGTCGACGTGCAAAAATTAATTTGGGGGTTTGTCTTGAATAATATTCAATCCATGAAAAAATAAGGCAAAACGTGTTGTGGCAGAACTCACCAACTGGACAAGGATTCGTGTTGCATTCTGGTTCATCCATGTCCTTGCCAATGCACCCGACCTGGATTCGACCGTCTTCGTCAGTGCAATCCCGCCGTCGCATCGTAGTACCGGTATCACAAGACTTGGTGCACGTTTGCACTTCAACCCAAGGTGACCAGTTTCGTACTATGTCCAATTTGCAGGTCAACAAAAATGGAAATGTTAAATTCCAACGCCATTTGAAAGACAATACTTATTTAGAACGTCCCTCAAGACGAAAGGGTTCGAAAATGGCTTTTTGTGGGAAAAATCGACAATTAGTTGACAAATCGACATATTAAGTGCTTGAAATCACCTTAGTAACAGTTTGATTTTCAGGCCCTTGTACCGAATGCTCGAACGTTTTGTGGTGCACAAAGATTCAATCACTTTAATTTTGGCCATTGCTAGTAGTGGGTTTTTGGATGTAGACAAATGCTCATAAACCTGTTACAGCTCATTTTACGTATGTAATTACCAAATAAAGAAAGATGTCAGCCACTCAGTCAATAGTGTCTGACTGTGAAGTCTAGAGGTAAACGGGTTTCCTTGTATAATTTGAATACTGGGAGACTGCTAAAGTTTACATTTCACCGATACAACATACATGACATTTTCATAATTCCTGCAAAGTTCAACATAATTTGATGTTGGCTGCTAAAGCGACTTGGTAGTTATAATCCAGTCTCGACCTGCGCACCCCTATTTTGGACGTCTGAGTTAGATTCCTGTAGGTTATGGTTCGCTACAGAGAATAGGTCAATACGCCTTTAAAAAAAATATCCCCATTTTGATTGAAAACGACTCATATTATAACGTTTTTCATTTTGTGAAACAGTAAAACTATTAAATTCAGTAAAAGATGAAGCGAACCGTTGGAAATTAAGAACAGCTGCATCATTAATCTTATCATGAAGTTAGTTCTTACTATCTCACTCATAAGCATTAAATTTTGTTTAACAATGTCGACGTGCAAAAATTAATTTGGGGGTTTGTCTTGAATAATATTCAATCCATGAAAAAATAAGGCAAAAACGTGTTGTGGCAGAACTCACCAACTGGACAAGGATTCGTGTTGCATTCTGGTGTATCCATATTTCTGCCACGGCACCCGACCTGGATCCTATTATTTTGGTCAATGCATTCCCGCCGTCGCATCGTAGTACCGGTATCACAAGACTTGGTGCACGTTTGCACTTCAACCCAAGGTGACCAGTTTCGTACTATGTCCAATTTGCAGGTCAACAAAAATGGAAATGTTAAATTCCAACGCCATTTGAAAGACAATTCTTATTTAGAACGTCCCTCAAGACGAAAAGGTTCGAAAATGGCTTTTTGTGGGAAAAATCGACAATTAGTTGACGAATCAACATATTAAGTGCTTGAAATCACCTTAGTAACAGTTTGATTTTCAGGCCCTTGTACCGAATGCTCGTACGTTTTGTGCTGTACAAAGATTCAATCACTTTAATTTTGGCCATTGCTAGTAGTGGGTTTTTGGATGTAGACAAATGCTCATAAACCTGTTACAGCTCATTTTACGTATGTAATTACCAAATAAAGAAAGATGTCAGCCACTCAGTCAATAGTGTCTGACTGTGAAGTCTAGAGGTAAACGGGTTTCCTTGTACAATTTGAATACTGGGAGACTGCTTAAGTTTACATTTCACCGATACAACATACATGACATTTTCATAATTCCTGCAAAGTTCAACAGAATTTGATGTTGGCTGCTAAAGCGACTTGGTAGTTATAATCCAGTCTCGACCTGCGCACCCCTATTTTGGACGTCTGAGTTAGATTCCTGTAGGTTATGGTTCGCTACAGAGAATAGGTCAATACGCCTTTAAAAAAAATATCCCCATTTTGATTGAAAACGACTCATATTATAACGTTTTTCATTTTGTGAAACAGTAAAACTATTAAATTCAGTAAAAGATGAAGCGAACCGTTGGAAATTAAGAACAGCTGCATCATTAATCTTATCATGAAGTTCTTACTATCTCACTCATAAGCATTAAATTTTGTTTAACAATGTCGACGTGCAAAAATTAATTTGGGGGTTTGTCTTGAATAATATTCAATCCATGAAAAAATAAGGCAAAACGTGTTGTGGCAGAACTCACCAACTGGACAAGGATTCGTGTTGCATTCTAGTTCATCCATGTCCTTGCCAATGCACCCGACCTGGATTCGACCGTCTTCGTCAGTGCAATCCCGCCGTCGCATCGTAGTACCGGTATCACAAGACTTGGTGCACGTTTGCACTTCAACCCAAGGTGACCAGTTTCGTACTATGTCCAATTTGCAGGTCAACAAAAATGGAAATGTTAAATTCCAACGCCATTTGAAAGACAATACTTATTTAGAACGTCCCTCAAGACGAAAGGGTTCGAAAATGGCTTTTTGTGGGAAAAATCGACAATTAGTTGACAAATCGACATATTAAGTGCTTCAAATCACCTTAGTAACAGTTTGATTTTCAGGCCCTTGTACCGAATGCTCGAACGTTTTGTGGTGCACAAAGATTCAATCACTTTAATTTTGGCCATTGCTAGTAGTGGGTTTTTGGATGTAGACAAATGCTCATAAACCTGTTACAGCTCATTTTACGTATGTAATTACCAAATAAAGAAAGATGTCAGCCACTCAGTCAATAGTGTCTGACTGTGAAGTCTAGAGGTAAACGGGTTTCCTTGTATAATTTGAATACTGGGAGACTGCTAAAGTTTACATTTCACCGATACAACATACATGACATTTTCATAATTCCTGCAAAGTTCAACAGAATTTGATGTTGGCTGCTAAAGCGACTTGGTAGTTATAATCCAGTCTCGACCTGCGCACCCCTATTTTGGACGTCTGAGTTAGATTCCTGTAGGTTATGGTTCGCTACAGAGAATAGGTCAATACGCCTTTTAAAAAAAAATCCCCATTTTGATTGAAAACGACTCATATTATAACGTTTTTCATTTTGTGAAAAAGTAAAACTATTAAATTCAGTAAAAGATGAAGCGAACCGTTGGAAATTAAGAACAGCTGCATCATTAATCTTATCATGAAGTTCTTACTATCTCACTCATAAGCATTACATTTTGTTTAACAATGTCGACGTGCAAAAATTAATTTGGGGGTTTGTCTTGAATAATATTCAATCCATGAAAAAATAAGGCAAAAACGTGTTGTGGCAGAACTCACCAACTGGACAAGGATTCGTGTTGCATTCTGGTGTATCCATATTTCTGCCACGGCACCCGACCTGGATCCTATTATTTTGGTCAATGCATTCCCGCCGTCGCATCGTAGTACCGGTATCACAAGACTTGGTGCACGTTTGCACTTCAACCCAAGGTGACCAGTTTCGTACTATGTCCAATTTGCAGGTCAACAAAAATGGAAATGTTAAATTCCAACGCCATTTGAAAGACAATTCTTATTTAGAACGTCCCTCAAGACGAAAAGGTTCGAAAATGGCTTTTTGTGGGAAAAATCGACAATTAGTTGACGAATCGACATATTAAGTGCTTGAAATCACCTTAGTAACAGTTTGATTTTCAGGCCCTTGTACCGAATGCTCGTACGTTTTGTGCTGTACAAAGATTCAATCACTTTAATTTTGGCCATTGCTAGTAGTGGGTTTTTGGATGTAGACAAATGCTCATAAACCTGTTACAGCTCATTTTACGTATGTAATTACCAAATAAAGAAAGATGTCAGCCACTCAGTCAATAGTGTCTGACTGTGAAGTCTAGAGGTAAACGGGTTTCCTTGTATAATTTGAATACTGGGAGACTGCTAAAGTTTACATTTCACCGATACAACATACATGACATTTTCATAATTCCTGCAAAGTTCAACAGAATTTGATGTTGGCTGCTAAAGCGACTTGGTAGTTATAATCCAGTCTCGACCTGCGCACCCCTATTTTGGACGTCTGAGTTAGATTCCTGTAGGTTATGGTTCGCTACAGAGAATAGGTCAATACGCCTTTAAAAAAAATATCCCCATTTTGATTGAAAACGACTCATATTATAACGTTTTTCATTTTGTGAAACAGTAAAACTATTAAATTCAGTAAAAGATGAAGCGAACCGTTGGAAATTAAGAACAGCTGCATCATTAATCTTATCATGAAGTTCTTACTATCTCACTCATAAGCATTAAATTTTGTTTAACAATGTCGACGTGCAAAAATTAATTTGGGGGTTTGTCTTGAATAATATTCAATCCATGAAAAAATAAGGCAAAACGTGTTGTGGCAGAACTCACCAACTGGACAAGGATTCGTGTTGCATTCTGGTTCATCCATGTCCTTGCCAATGCACCCGACCTGGATTCGACCGTCTTCGTCAGTGCAATCCCGCCGTCGCATCGTAGTACCGGTATCACAAGACTTGGTGCACGTTTGCACTTCAACCCAAGGTGACCAGTTTCGTACTATGTCCAATTTGCAGGTCAACAAAAATGGAAATGTTAAATTCCAACGCCATTTGAAAGACAATACTTATTTAGAACGTCCCTCAAGACGAAAGGGTTCGAAAATGGCTTTTTGTGGGAAAAATCGACAATTAGTTGACAAATCGACATATTAAGTGCTTGAAATCACCTTAGTAACAGTTTGATTTTCAGGCCCTTGTACCGAATGCTCGAACGTTTTGTGGTGCACAAAGATTCAATCACTTTAATTTTGGCCATTGCTAGTAGTGGGTTTTTGGATGTAGACAAATGCTCATAAAACTGTTACAGCTCATTTTACGTATGTAATTACCAAATAAAGAATGATGTCAGCCACTCAGTCAATAGTGTCTGACTGTGAAGTCTAGAGGTAAACGGGTTTCCTTGTATAATTTGAATACTGGGAGACTGCTAAAGTTTACATTTCACCGATACAACATACATGACATTTTCATAATTCCTGCAAAGTTCAACAGAATTTGATGTTGGCTGCTAAAGCGACTTGGTAGTTATAATCCAGTCTCGACCTGCGCACCCCTATTTTGGACGTCTGAGTTAGATTCCTGTAGGTTATGGTTCGCTACAGAGAATAGGTCAATACGCCTTTTAAAAAAAATCCCCATTTTGATTGAAAACGACTCATATTATAACGTTTTTCATTTTGTGAAAAAGTAAAACTATTAAATTCAGTAAAAGATGAAGCGAACCGTTGGAAATTAAGAACAGCTGCATCATTAATCTTATCATGAAGTTCTTACTATCTCACTCATAAGCATTAAATTTTGTTTAACAATGTCGACGTGCAAAAATTAATTTGGGGGTTTGTCTTGAATAATATTCAATCCATGAAAAAATAAGGCAAAACGTGTTGTGGCAGAACTCACCAACTGGACAAGGATTCGTGTTGCATTCTGGTGTATCCATATTTCTGCCACGGCACCCGACCTGGAACCTATTATTTTGGTCAGTGCATTCCCGCCGTCGCATCGTAGTACCGGTATCACATGACTTGGTGCACGTTTGCACTTCAACCCAAGGTGACCAGTTTAAACGTACTATGTCCAATTTGCAGGTCAAAACAAAATGAAAGGGTTCAATTCCAACGGCATTTGAAAGAAAATAATTATTTAGAACTTTCCTCGAATCGACAGGGTTTGAAATTGGCTTTTAGTGTGGAAAAATCACCAGTAGTTGTAATTACAAGTAGTGGGTAATTGATGTAGACAAATGCTCATAGACCTGTTACAGCTTATTTAATGTAGGCCTATGTTATTACCAAAGAAAAAAAAGATGTCAGTCAGTCACTCAATAGTGTCTGACAGTGAAGTCTAGACAGGCGCGGATCCAGGATTTCTTAGGGGGGCCCAAATTTGAAATTATGGGTCCCCAAAAATCGCAACGACTCAGCCAGCCGCTGAATAAGCGGGGGGGGGGGGGGGGGGGGGGGGGGGGGGGGGGGTAAGAGGACATAATTTTTGTTGTTGGGGGGATTTCCGATTTGGACCCATCGACATTCCATTTTGTTCATCTATAAGATTAGTTTTTTTTTTTTTTATTAATTTTCTTTTGTTACTAAAAAAATAAATAAAAAGGGTTTTTTGCCCCCCAAAAACATACATATAAAAAAAAACTCAAGGAGGGGGGGGGGGGGGGGGGGGGGCTAACCTCCAAACTCCCCCCTCCCCCTGCGTACGCGCCTGTGCGAGCCAAATATTGGTACTTTATGGTGACCAGCATTGACGTAATGGGGGGGGGGTGCAGGAAGGTGCGATTTTCCCCCTCCATCCTCCGCAAAGCGCCGAAGCTTTGACGTTTTATTAAATCATTAGAGAAAGAAGACGATCCGTTGTACCGTTCTCGACTCTTAATCCTGGTCTGAATTCAGTTCCCCCTTCCCGCGCGCGCGAAGCGTGGAAGCTTTTCCATTCAATTAAATCATTAGAGAAAAAAGGCGATTCGTTGTACCGTTCTCGACTCTTAATCCTGGTCTGAATTCAGTTCCCCCCTCCCGCGCGCGCGAAGCGCGGAAGCTTTTCCATTTAATTAATTCATTAGAGAAAAAAGGCGATTCGTTGTACCGTTCTCGACTCTTAATCCTTCATTTTTGTCTAAATTCAGTTCACCAACCTCCTGCGCGAAGAGCGGAAGCTTTGACATTTCATTTAATTATTAGAGAAACAAGACGATTCGTTGTACCGTTCTCGAAATTAATCCTCGTCTGAATTCAGTTTACCCCCTCCCCCCCCCCCCCCTCACGCGCGAAGCGCGGAACCTATTACGTTTCTTTAAATCATTAGAGAAAGGAGACGATTCGTTGTAATGTTCTCGAAAATAATCCTCGTTTGAATACAGTTCCCCTTCACGCGCGAAGCGCGGAAGCTTTTACGTTTCATTAAATCATTGGAGAAAGAAGACGATTCGTTGTACCGTTCTCGAAAATAATCTTCGTCTAAATTCAGTTTACCCCCCCCCCTCCATTCACGCGCGAATCGCGGAAGCTATTACGTTTCATTAAATCATTAGAGAAAGAAAACGATTCGTTGTACTGTTCTCGACTCTTATTCCTCGTCTGAATTCAGTTTCCCCCTCATGGTACGCGCGAAGCACCATTCACCTCATGAAGTTTTTACTATCACACTCATATTAGTATTTAATTTTGTTTAACATAATGTTGAATTGCAAAAATTGATTTTTGGGTTTGTCTTGTGTGATTAAGAATCCATGAAAAAAAGGCATAACGTGTCATGGCGGAACTCACCTTCAACTGGACAAGGATTCGTGTTGCATTCTGGTGTATCCATATTTCTGCCACGGCACCCGACCTGGATCCTATTATTTTGGTCAGTGCATTCCCGCCGTCGCATCGTAGTACCGGTATCACAAGACTTGGTGCACGTTTGCACTTCAACCCAAGGTGACCAGTTTAAACGTACTATGTCCAATTTGCAGGTCAAAACAAAATGAAAGGGTTCAATTCCAACGGCATTAGAAAGAAAATAATTATTTAGAACTTTCCTCGAATCGACAGGGTTTGAAAATGGCTTTTAGTGTGGAAAAATCACCAGTAGTTGTAATTACAAGTAGTGGGTAATTGATGTAGACAAATGCTCATGGACCTGTTACAGCTCATTTAATGTAGGCCTATGTTATTACCAAAGAAAAAAAAGATGTCAGTCAGTCACTCAATAGTGTCTGACAGTGAAGTCTAGACAGGCGCGGATCCAGGATTTCTTAGGGGGGCCCAAATTTGAAATTATGGGTCCCCAAAAATCGCAACGACTCAGCCAGCCGCTGAATAAGCGGGGGGGGGGGGGGGGGGGGGGTAAGAGGACATTTTTTTTGGGGGGGATTTCCGATTTTGACCCATCGACATTCCATTCAGTTCATCTATAAGATTTTTTTTTTTTTTTTTTTGTTCTCATTAATTTTTTGTTATTAAAAAAAAATAATCAAAAGGGTTTTTTTCCCCCAAAAAAAACATACACATCAAAAAAACTCAAGGGGGGGGGGGGGGGGGGGGGGGGAGGGGGCGGGGGTTAACCCCCAAACTCCCACTCCCCCTGCGTACGCGCCTGTGCGAGCCAAATATTGGTACTTAATGGTGACCAGCATTGACGTAATGGTGGGGGGTGCAGGAAGGTGCGATTACCCCCCTCCATCCTCCGCAAAGTGCCGAAGCTTTGACGTTTCATGAAATTATTAGAGAAAGGAGACGATTAGTAGTACCGTTCTCGAAAATAATCCTCGTTTGAATACAGTCCCCCCCCCCTTCCCGCGCGAAGCGCGGAAGCTTTTACGTTCCATTAAATCATTAGAGAAAGAAGACGATTCGTTGTACCGTTCTCGACTCTTATTCCTCGTCCGAATTCAGTTTACCCCCCTCCCGCGCGAAGCGCGGAAGCTATTACGTTTCATTAAATCATTAGAGAAAGAAGACGATTCGTTGTACCGTTCTCGAAAATAATCCTCGTCTGAATTCAGTTTACCCCCCTCCCGTGCGAAGCGCGGAAGCTAATAGCTATTACGTTTCATTAAATCATTAGAGAAAGAAGACGATTCGTTGTACTATTCTCGACTCTTAACCCTTGTCTCAATTCAGTTCCCCCCCCCCCTCCCGCGCGAAAGCTTTGACGTTTCATTAAAATTATTTAAGAAAGAAGACGATTCGCTGTAACGTTCTCGTCTCTTAATCCTTGTCTCAGTTCCGTCTCCCCCCCCCCTCCTGCGCGAAGGCTTTGACATTCCATTAAATTAATAGAGAAAGAAGAAGATCGTTGTACCGTTTTTTACTCTTAATTCTTGTCTGAATTTCAAAAATGCTTTTTGTCTGCTCCTTTTTCTTCCTACGTCCTCTTCCTTTTCTATCCTCTCTTTTTTTGGCCGGCTTTTTTTTAAGGGGGGCCACCCCACCGCCCCCTGGCTACGCGCCTGCGGTCAGATGAACATATTTTGATACCTTGGCCGCCCCCGGAAACTCAGGGGTTTAAGGCAATAACTTACGGTCAGATAAGCATTCGGGGTCCCGCCTTAGGGCCCCTGTTTGGGGTCGAGGGTGCGGAAACCCCGGACTCTCAGGGGTTTTAGGCATTTTTGATTACGGTCAGATGAACATATTTTTATACCTTATTTGTGACACTGGCAGGACACTGATTGGCGTGAGGTCCAGCGGGCGGAGCCCCCAGAAGCTCAAGGGTTTTAGGCACTAATTTACGGTCGGATGAGTATCAAGGGGCCCGCCTTAGGGCCCTAATTGGGTCCCGGGGGCAGAGCCCCCGTAAGCTCAGGGGTTTTAGGCGTTTAATTACGGTCAGATGAGCATTTTTGATACCTTATTTTGTTGTGACACTGGCAGTTAACTATTCTTTCTTCCTTGCTCTCTTTCTTTCTATTTCTCTTTAATATTCTTTTTCAAAAAATTCGGGGGGGGGGGGGAGGGAGCTGGAAGCTCCCAATCCCCGCCGTTCCGCGGGCCCTGACATGTAGGCATCTTTAAGAGGCATATTTCTTGCCTGGCTGTAAATTTAGGAATTTGTCATTTTATAACAAACGCATACAAAAGTATAATTTACTAAAAAATGAGAAAAAAATCTCGGAAAATTATGTCATTTAAAGATTATGGGTAAACCACCGTTATGGAATTAGAAATAAACCACGATTAAATTTATTTTCCCCGAGCCCCCCCCCCTCCTTTTTTTTCCTTCTTTTTGTTTCTTTCTTTTTTTTCCTTTCCCCTTTTTTTTCCCCAGGGGGGGGGGGGGGGCCGAGCCATCCGGACGTCCCCCCCCCCCTGGATCCGCCACTGAGTCTAGAAGGTAAACGGGTTTCCTTGCATAATTTGAATACTGGGACACTGCTAACGTTTACATTTCACATAATAAGACATACATGTACATGACATATTCATAATTCCTGCAAAGTTCTACAGAATTTGATGTTGGCTGCAAAAGGGACATAATAGTATCTTTCATCCAGTCTCGACCTAGCCGGGCACCCCTATTTTTGGACGGTCCGGATTAGATTTCTCTAGGTTACAAAAAACCGTATCCCTATTCTGATTCAAAACAACTCTTATAACGCTTTTCACTTTGTGAAACAGTAAAATCTAATTTACCCATAAGTATTTAATTTTGTTTAAGAATGTTGATGTGCAATTTTTTTATTTGGGGGTTTGTCTTGAATGATACAGTATACAAATAATACATACCAGTGAGGGTATTAGTAAGAATTACCCACACAAGGTAAGGAGGGTGTTTATACTGTTTTGAAGTTACCGAGTGTGGGTAATTTTACGAATGACCGAACAAAATTATGTGTATTATTTGTTTCATAAGATTACGTTTTATTTGTTTTATAATATGATTTTACTAATGACTGGTCATTAGAATTGGATAATGACCGGTCATTATCCAAATTACGCGTTAGGCAAAATAAATGCCTGGTCACGTGTACGCTTTCATCCAATCATTTGATTAGGACCCACGTCATCATCTTATAAAACCTATTCAATCCATGAAAACATAAGGCATAACGTGTCATGGCGGAACTCAGCTTCAACTGGACAAGGATTCGTGTTGCATTCTGGTGTATCCATTTCCTCGCCAGGGCACCCGACCTGGATCCTACCACCTTGGTCAGTGCATTCCCGCCGTCGCGTCGTAGTACCGTTATCACATGACTTGGTGCACGTTTGCACTTCAACCCAAGGTGACCAGTTTAAACGTACTGTGTCCAATTTGCAGGTCAAACAAAATATAAAGGTCAAGTTCCAACGGTATTCGAAAGACAATACAATTTAGAACTTTAAGAATGTTGATGTGCAAATTTTTTATTTGGGGGTTTGTCTTGAATGATACAGTATACAAATAATACATACCAGTGAGGGTATTAGTAAGAATTACCCACACAAGGTAAGGAGGGTGTTTATACTGTTTTGAAGTTACCGAGTGTGGGTAATTTTACGAATGACCGAACAAAATTATGTGTATTATTTGTTTCATAAGATTATGTTTTATTTGTTTTATAATATGATTTTACTAATGACTGGTCATTAGAATTGGATAATGACCGGTCATTATCCAAATTACGCGTTAGGCAAAATAAATGCCTGGTCACGTGTACGCTTTCATCCAATCATTTGATTAGGACCCACGTCATCATCTTATAAAACCTATTCAATCCATGAAAACATAAGGCATAACGTGTCATGGCGGAACTCACCTTCAACTGGACAAGGATTCGTGTTGCATTCTGGTGTATCCGTTTCCTCGCCAGGGCACCCGACCTGGATCCTACCACCTTGGTCTGTGCATTTCCGCCGTCGCGTCGTAGTACCGTTATCACATGACTTGGTGCACGTTTGCACTTCAACCCAAGGTGACCAGTTTAAACGTACTGTGTCCAATTTGCAGGTCAAACAAAATATAAAGGTCAAGTTCCAACGGTATTCGAAAGACAATACAATTTAGAACTTCACTTAAAACGAAAGGGTTTTAAAATAGCTTTTTGTGGGGGAAAAAAGACCATCAGTTGTCGAATCGACATAATAAGTGGTTGCAAACACCCAACCGAACCGTTGGAAATAAAGAACAGCTGCATCATTCACCTCATGAAGATTTTACTATCTCACTCATATTTATAATAATTAATCGATGTCACGGTGTTGCCATTAACATTTCGAAGTCGTACAAAATGACATGCCCTTTCACATTCGTGAATCGAGGATTATTTTGCCGTCGCAAAATGGCATAAAAAAACAAACGAACCCACAAACAACATCGACAATGATAAATTATAATGATGGGGGGGGGGGGTGGACGCTCGAGGTGAAATATGTAAATGCGTCTTCTTTCATCTCTCTCTCTCTCTCTCTTTCCTCGCCTTTTCACCTCTGGATTGAAGAGGCATATTCCCCTGTGCCCCCAATATCTATACGCGATACGTAGCATGTGTCCCTGGATCTACCCCTGTTCTAGAGAATTAGGTCTTACTCCGAGATCGGAGGTGGTTTTTCTTACCCCTCTGTGACCCACGTGTATCTCCGCATTGACACGGTTCTGTCTCTTCGGTCGGAAACAGACCCTTGGCTCGTATACACCTTCGCATGCCTACTATGCAAAACCGATATCGGGTGTGCATTGAAGTGGTGCACGAGCACCTCGCCCATGGCGTCCAGTTTGAGTAAATCATTTCGCCCATTGCTATACCTATAGTGAAGCCAGAAAACAAACAAACAATTATACAAACGCACAAACAATCAAATATTGTTTACTTTTCAATTCAGTTATCCGAAAAACGTGATCGCGACTGCTTTAAAAATTTCAACCTGGGCAATATCATTAGCCTTGTCTATTATCTATTGGAGTGTGCAAAAGTGACGATGACATATCGCGTAATCCGGACATTATTTCCTTGGGAGTGATGGCTTGTTGTGGGGTGTTGGCAGCGTAATAACACGAAAATTATCACACAATTTCACTCTGTATATCTAATATCATGTGTCTTGGAATATCTAGTCAGCCATTTTTGTATTTCCCTGCCCGAATGGTTTTGGGCCGTGATGATCGTAATTATTGGTTAGCCATTAGATTCGTCTGAATATGTGTGTACCATTTTCTGGATATGATGGAAAATGTCGAATTTATTTTGTAATTAAGAACCCCGTGGAAGCAGAAATAATTTAAATTATCCTTGAGCTGATTTTCCGAAATTCATTGAGATAAATTTAGATGTTATTGTTTAGATATATGGAAACAGAATATAATGAAAACATTGAGTATATAACCGGGGGGTAATAATGAATAAGCGTTCAAATGGCTTGTCAAATGGCTCGCCATCATACTCCATAGATTTAAAAGACCGGTTTTAACATCAGCTTCTATAGATTTGTCCTGTTTTTGTAGTCTGGATGTCATCAATAAATAATATATAGAAAAGGCCAGGAAATTGCGCTTTGACATACTATCCCATCGATTTATGACTTAATCAATACCAAAAGGATTAAATTTGTGATTATTTGAATGATTTGAATTGATTAGAATTGATATAAATCGAATAAAATTTGGATTAAAATTACGAAAATATGTCATCAATCATTTTCAAAGATTGTGCTCACTGTACGTACGGCTCTATCTTTTCGACTTACGTATTGCTCTTCTTAACCTGACGTGATTACTGCTAGAATTTCTGCATGCGAGTGACTGGTTGAACACAGAACAACCGTCATCATCCGTCGTGGTCTTCGACGTCGAATCGTTATCGTATGCGATGTATCCGTATGCGTCGACGGCCGCTGCTGAGTTGTCTTCATCACGGTATTGATGTAGGATTTCTGCTGGATCCGTCAATGCGTACGAGAAGGCTGGTATCGATGAAGGGTCTAATTCGGTTTTAAAGTCTGTTTTTTTTTAAAAGAGACGTTTGAAATCCGCATAAGCATCTACATGTTTTGGTGATTTTTTGTTGAATAAAATCAATAGTAGTCTTAGACTAAATGAAAGACATGTATAGCTGTAGAATCTGAAATTGTTTTTTTTATAAGAAATGAACTATATTTCTCAATACTTTGTACGAATTAGAGAAATACAAAAATACCTCTCACCTCGAATATGATGATGATGATGATGATAAAGGTGATGATGGTGATGATGATGATGATAATGGTGATGACGATGATGATGATGAAGGTGATAATGGTGATGATGATGATGATAATGGTGATGACGATGATGATGATGAAGGTGATGATGGTGATGATGATGATGATGATAATGGCGATAGTACTTATGATGATGACGATGATGATGATGATAATGATGATGATGGTGATGACGATGATGATGATGATAAAGGTGATGATGGTGATGATGATGATGATGATGATAATGGTGATGACGATGATGATGATAAAGGTGATGATGGTGATGATGATGATGATGATGATAATGGCGATAGTTATGATGATGACGATGATGATGATGATAATGATGATGATGGTTATGATGATGATAATGATGATGGTGATAATGATGATGATGATATATACATCATAACGCAAATCAACTTACATGAACATGGTACCAGTTTACAAGGCCGTCTGGTTATCATACTCTTGTTACCTCTGCAACCAAAGACGTTTGAATGCATCGTTTGTATCCTTCTCTCGCTCTGGAGAGAAGGAATTAAGCAATCTCGCCTCCGGGTCTGTTCTCCCTCTCCACACGATGCACTGCATAGAGACCATGGCTGCCATGGTCCCATACCACCCAGTGACTTGCAGAGAAGTACTGTAAAAATCACAAAAAGCAAACGTCGTTTATCCAAAAAATTTAGACGATTTAGCAGAAAACGCATAGCATAGATTGGTAGATAGATCTAGTCACGAGCAACATGATATGAAATGCTAAAACCGATGGCTCAAGACCAAGGTACTTGGTGTTGGAGAGACTCTTGTTGCAGAATTCTTGTTGGGTCCCTTGTCATACTGACGGATCACTATTGATGAACAAAAATAAATGCATCAAAATTCTCCAACCATCGTGAAAATTCGTTATTTATGATAATCATTGTCCAATATAGGTCTACATCTAGAAGTTGTAGATCTAATCAACTGTTCGAAAACGAACCGTGGTTATAGATCTAGACCTAGATGTAGATTTTAGATAATTATATAGACCTAGGTTGATTAGGAGAAATATAATTAGACCCCTAGGATGATCTAGACTTTCATAACAATTTAAAATATAGATCTAGCGTATAGACTCTAGACCTAATTAAACTTCTTAAAATTGCAGTTTTAAATAACCTTCCAGATATAGGCCTACAACTAAAAGTACAAGCTGCCCGGGCACACAATGCTGGGTAGATTTAGGCCTAGATCTTTGGCATAATTATCATGTAGCCTACATGTAAGCCTGTCATATTTTAAATAGCACGAACCATAAAGAAATATTTGTCTTTTAAACATTCTGAAATATTGCATGTAAACTTTTACAGGTTTAAATAAATTGTCCGGACACACAACGTCTTGGTAGGTATAGAGTCTATGCATAGATCTACATGTAGGCCTATACGGTATGGGTATGCACTCACCTTCAAAGCAACAAATAACCAGCAACAAGAACAAATTCCTGTCTCTTTCTACTAGTGATAATCGAACGACCATGGCATTGCATACGGCACTACAAGACGCATTCTTATTCAGCAAGAAGAGAAGACAACTCACAAACAATGTCTAGTAAAAAAAAAATGTCTAAAATCACGAAATCAAAGTAGAAAGATCAATAATAATATCATTCACTTTGCACGTGAGTCTTTGTATCCACTATAATATTATTTTGGAAATGGTTACTACGCGCAAGGATTACGTCACAATTTAACGCGTATTTTATTTCGCGCCAGTCTAGTTGCTAACACCGCAAAAGATGTCTGCGAAGCTAGCACGTCGCACTATTATTACGTCACAAAGCATCCAGGAGGATTGATTGAGAGTTGTTGTTTTGCTTATATCAATCTTATTTGCAGTATGTAAGGAAATGTGAAAAGGTTGCCCATAAATCCGAGTTTACATTTTGTTTGACGTTTAAGGTTATGAATCGCGTTGCGCCGTTTTTTGACAAGTAAACGTTTTACAGTGCATCCCAGAAAAAAGAAACCGAGAATTTTCGATGTTTTATCAATACTTAATCACGATCATGATTAATAAATGACACACATTTGTAAAGCTTAGATCCTCTTCTTTCATTTGAAGCAACTCATATGATGCGTATTTTACGCATGGGTGATTAAAGATAAAGACCCGTTATGATCATTCGATTGTATTGTTAAAGAAACGTTGTGGAATCAATCAGAAAAGGTTGATCATCTAGCATATAAGTATTGGTGTGTACTGCAAGGTTCTGAAATCTTCAAAATGATAAGAAATTTGGCCCAGTCTTCGTAAAGTTACAAACACGTACACAGAAAGATGTCTATATAGGACTTCGCACACGTGCGCGACATGTGCGTTTATCTCTCACAGTCCAATAGATAAACTACTTTACCAAATATATCAATTAGTAGGCGGTTTCCCGGCAAAATTTGTATCATCATGTATAGTAAAAACATATTTTTTCACATGATTGGTAATAAAGAGCTTCCATTTCATTTTTTTAAATTGGGGCGTTTTCAATACTGGTCTTTACCTTTAAAAACAATTTGAAGAGAGAAAAACCAAAAAGTCTTTTGGCGGGCGGTTTCTGAATTTCAAAGAGAAAATCACATTTCTAGAAATTTCATTTTCTGGCCCTTCATATGACACCTATATCAGGAAAGATGAGTCAGTAATAACAAATTTCTGTTTGTTAAAAAAGAAAATGCTTGTATTTCAATAATTTAACTAAACGAATTCGTTTCCACTGGCTGCCTGCCGTAGCAACAAACAGAATTGACAAAAGACTTAACTCCGTTTCGTTGACGCTCAGACATGCACAAAGAAGACGAAAGACTTGATGCACCGGGCTGATCTATCGTCAACGAAACGGAGTTAAGTTTAACAATTAAGCACTGATTCGAGCACTCTTTTCTCGTGCTTTTTCCCACTATATTTGTCGTCTCATCGCATATTTGTTTGTGATATAATTATTCTTGTATTATGTTTTGCATGAGAAATAAAATCATTTGAATCAAATCAATTTAGGACAATTCATTGGTCAATGTCAACTTCAACTTCATTCACGCACCAAATTAAGTCCGGCTCGTAGTACACAAAAATCAGGCCCGTATTGACTTTACACACCGGACTTAGGAGGTGTTTTCAAAAGGAGGGAACATGCATATGCGTACCCTAAATAACACTGAGTGGGGGAGGGGAGGGGGGTGGGGCGGGCCACTGGCAAAAAAGCCGTCAAGGATAAAACGAGTTGCTATACCTGCAAAACCTGAATTTGGCATAGGAAGTATTCTTCTTCTTCTTCTTCTTCTATTTTTTTCTTCTTCTTTTTCTTCTTCTTCTTCTTCTTCTTCTCCTTCTTCTTCTTCTTCTTCTTCTTCTTCTTCTTCTTCTTCTTCTTCTTAGTATAAATTAGATTATGAATTTCACAAATTACAAAACAATTTGGTGTTATTTCATAAGATATGGTCGTACAATAATGTACTCTTTCTTTCAGATGATATTGATCTCACATGGTTGATTTAATTGTTGTTTGTGATAAGTTTGTCTTGAGAAGAAGCTCATAGTTGGAAGTTATGAATTCCCATAATTTAATCGTTTTGAAACACTCTATGGATGTGTAATCATTTGTAATCAGTGTTTAGTACAATTTATGTTTTTTCTCAATTTCTACCGTCGAAATTATTGTTTTTTTATGAATTGTTTAATGGTTACTTTCTCATGTATTACGTACTACTTGTTGTTGATTATTGGTATATGATTCACAAACACTTATTATATTAAGTGCATCACTGTTATTTTTTTATCTGTTTTTATTATTATATGTATTGTAAATAAAGTTTTACTTTCAAAAGTCAAAAAAAGTCTTCTTCTTCTTCTTCTTCTTCTTCTTCTTCTTCTTCTTCTTCTTCTTCTTCTTCTTCTTCTTCTTCTTCTTCTTCTTCTTCTTCTTCTTCTTCTTCTTCTTCTTCTTCTTCTTCTTCTTCTTCTTTCTTCTTCTTCTTCTTCTTCTTCTTCTTCTTCTTCTTCTTCTTCTTCTTCTTCTTCTTCTTCTTCTTCTTCTTCTTCTTCTTCTTCTTCTTCTTCTTCTTCTTCTTCTTCTTCTTCTTCTTCTTCTTCTTCTTCTTCTTCTTCTTCTTCTTCTTCTTCTTCTTCTTCTTCTTCTTCTTCTTCTTCTTCTTCTTCTTCTTCTTCTTCTTCTTCTTCTTCTTCTTCTTCTTCTTCTTCTTCTTCTTCTTCTTCTTCTTCTTCTTCTTCTTCTTCTTCTTCTTCTTCTTCTTAGTATAAATTAGACCTTTTTTTTCTGTAAACGTTTGCTTGGTTGACACTACCGTCCTATTGTTCTGATCGCAAATTCGACACCAACCAACATAACCAACATAACATAGTGGAACTCTTAATTTTTGTCATTATGGCCAGTCTTTTGAAGCAGATCGTTAGTGGATCAGAAAGTGGCTGCACAGTGACAATTCATGGTAATTTTAATTCATTGTTTAGTCATCTTAGGGAGTATTCCCCTTCGAAATTGTTCGTTCAAATTTGTCTAGACTCTGTGCATCGTCTTATCGCTGTCCCATCCATTCGATTTCACGTTTGACCTGTCGGAATAAATAAGGAGACGGCGACATCGCGCGCGCCGCGGCATGGCCATGTCGATGATGCAGCGACGCGCGACGTGAATTCATTTTGTTTACCCATATGTCGCGCCAAGCCGCCAACTACGCTGCTCATGTAATTGAGTATCCAAACTTCACGTACATTTTAAAGTTAGTCTACTAAGAATGTGGTATATCATCCATCATTCTGAGTAGATAAATTTGTACGCCAAACAATGAAAAGCAAAGCAAAAAGTTTTACAACTACTCTACAAAAGTACAAGTTAACACAACTCTCAAAATGGACAACTCAAAAGTTTGTCTTGTTAATTTCACACCAGCAAGTTCAGCAACACTAGCAACAAAAATGTATGAAAGAGTTATGACAGGGGGTGCGGTGGGAGGCATAAGTAGTACTTGGTCAGGATGTTGTCCTTGATCTTGGCAAAGATGTCATTTATTGGTAGACTTGGCCTTAAGGGCTCCCTCGAAATGTTTTTTATGATATTATTCGAGGGAGCCTTAATTTGCACAATGGTGATGACCTCTGACTGGCACTTCCGTGATTGTGCTGCTTCTGTATAATGCGCTGTATGAGTGTTATTCAGCGCATTATACGGAAGCAGCACATTTACGAAGTGCCAGTCAGAGGTCATCACCATTGTGTAGAGATCGTGGATTCACACGGTACACGTGAAAAGGGAGCTGAGCTGTATCGGTCTGGTAAGAAAATTGCTTTTAATTTTTTATTTTTACCTCTGATTATGATATTCTGGGTGTAGTTACGATCACAAGTCCCACACAATTTATCAAAGCCACTGTCCAATATTGGTCGGGTGCGGGAAAGTGTGATTTTGGACACATTTTTGATGTTGTTTACCTACCTCTCCGTGGGACCCTATGGGAGCAAATTAAGGCTCCCTCAAATAATAATAAACACAATGGTGATGACCTCTGACTGGCACTTCCGTGATTGTGCTGCTTCTGTATAATGCGCTGTATGAGTGTTATTCAGCGCATTATACGGAAGCAGCACATTTACGAAGTGCCAGTCAGAGGTCATCACCATTGTGTAGAGATCGTGGATTCACACGGTACACGTGAAAAGGGAGCTGAGCTGCATCGGTCTGGTAAGAAAATTGCTTTTAATTTTTTATTTTTACCTCTGATTATGATATTCTGGGTGTAGTAGTTACGATCACAAGTCCCACACAATTTATCAAAGCCACTGTCCAATATTGGTCGGGTGCGGGAAAGTGTGATTTTGGACACATTTTTGATGATGTTTACCTACCTCTCCGTGGGACCCTATGGGAGCAAATTAAGGCTCCCTCGATTAATATTATAAAAAACATTTCGAGGGAGCCCTTAAGGCTAGGTAGACTGGTTAACAAAACTCGGACCATACACACTTTTAGTAATCAGTTATAGCTTCGTTATGGCTGGTAGAAAAAACATTTGCAATTGATGCAAAATAGAAAAAAAGATAAAGGCGAGGAAATGGAAAACTTGAATTTTGAGAGAGATTTTTCTCTATATGAAGTAATCAAATTCAAATATCATTCTGATCTTGTGTATTTTATCTTCTTTTCACTTACAGATACAGTGGATCATAGTGGCAGATACCTGCTCAAATGCTTCTTGAAAGAAATGGCACAGAGGTAAATATATATCTGTTTGAAATTCACAATATTTTAGAACATTTGGTCGCTGGATCACCTCGTATGACTTTCGTTACTTGGATGGCATGGAGTCTCCGGACGATATGGTACAATCTATCCAGAGTGTACTAGGGCAAGCTTATCGGCAACATTTTCCGCTGGTTGTTCGTCGCCGTTCACCTAATGACAAGCCCTGGATCACGGACAGGTTGAAATCCCTCATCCGTAAGAGACAACGTGCGTTTGAGTTAGCTGACAAAACAACCTTCATGAAACTTCGGAACCAGATTCAGCGCAAGATAAAGCAGCGGAAGTCGGTTTTCTACCAGAAGAAGATTGCAGCCATGAAAAAATCAAGCCCTGGCAAATGGCACCGACAACTCCGCTCCCTCGCTGGCCTGAATAAACGGTCTTCCTTCAATTTTCCGAACGACTTTGGCACAAGCCCTTCTGAGCAGGCAAAACACATCAATGACTTCTTTGCGAATATTTGCCGTGAATTGCCTGCCTTGGATATTTCGTCTTGTCCAGCCTTTCTACCTGCCAGAAGGCCACCTCCTAGAATTCAGAGATTCAAGATCTTTGAGATGCTGAAAAAACTGAATCCTTCTAAGGCTTTCCACCCTGAGGACATCCCTATACAACTGATAAGAGAATTTGCCTTCGAACTTTCCGCTCCTTTGTCAGTCATCTTTAATGTCGTTCTAGATCGAGGTTCCTTTCCGCCTCGTTGGAAGCGCTCTGTCATAACACCGATACCAAAGTCCTATCCAGTGACCTGCTGTTCTGACTTGAGACCTATTTCAATTACACCAATACTGGCGCGTGTGTTTGAAGGTTTTCTTTCGCAGTTCCTAATTAGAGACTTAACACCTCACCTGGATCCGCGTCAGTTCGGCAACATAAGGGGAAGTTCAACCACTCACTACTTGGTGAGCCTCATGGATACCATCCTCCGTGGCTTGGACAAGCCTAGGAAATTTGCTACACTCTGCACGATAGATTTTTCAAAGGCCTTTGACCGCGTCAATCATAATGTTGTGATACACAAACTCATCAAGTATGGTATTGATGAAGCAATCTTATCAACTGTAATTAGCTTCTTGAGTGATCGAACCCAGGCAGTCAGAATCGGTCCATGTATCTCCGAAGAATTATCGCTGACCTGCGGAGTGCCTCAAGGGACCAAGCTGGGTCCTTTGATATTTCTAACGCTGGTAAACGACGCTCTGATGGATTTCGATCAACGGTGGAAATATGTGGACGATTTGAGCATTCTTGAGGTCCGCTCCACTTCTGGCGTCTCGACGTTAGCGGATCATCTCGACAAGCTGACATGTTGGAGTAAGGAAAATGACATAAAATTCAACGTTCAGAAAAGTAAGACCATGTCAATTGACTTCTCCAAAAACAGAGCGAATCCTCCGAGCTTACATCTGAATAATCAACCGATGGAGGACACGAATTGCCTGAAGCTGCTTGGCGTTCTTATACAGGCGAATCTCAAATGGGATAGCCATATCTCCGACGTGGTTTCAAGAGCTGGAAGGAGAATATTCATGATTTGTCGTCTGCGGAAAGCGTCAGTCCCGATGCACGACCTAGTGAATATATATTCCACATATATTCGTCCGTTATTAGAATACGCATCTCCATTGTGGTCTACAAGCATAACAACAAATCAAATCAATGATATTGAGAGGATCCAAAAGCGTATATGTCGCATCATCCTGAGGGATCAGTACATCTCCTATGAACACGCTTTGGAAACACTTGGCATCAGTCGTATGTCCGAGCGACATGAGCAGTTGCTGCTCTCCTTTGCCAAGAGCCTGTTGGCTTCTTCCAGGCATCGAGACTTCCTTCCGCCCCTACGCAGCGAAATATCCTCCCGGCGTCTACATTACTCGCACCACTTGGATACCCCCATGTGTAGGACTGCTCGGTACCGCTCGTCAACAATGCCCTCTGCAATATTAAAGACTGCTTAACGAGAATCTATAAATCGTTTCATTATTTTATTAATTCATTAGTGTTCCTTTTTTTTTAAAACTTCAATTGTATGCCCTTGCTAAATATTAATGTTGTGCTTTTTATCTATAATATAATGTGCAATATCTTATACGAAATTATGTATATTGTTATTCAAATATCAATTTTTTCTTGTTTCAGATGAATGATGTCATTACAATTAACAATAGCAATTGTTAAATACACTCTGTACTATATTTTTTTAGACAAATAACTTTCTTATTCTCATGCATATTAATAGATATTTGGTTTTAAACAAACCGGTATAATAACACGTTTGCAATATACACTTTTATCCAATTTACTCTCAGACTGCCTAAAACTGTAAACATATTTTAATCCGTTGTTTCATTAGGCCTTTAGTGTTCCTTTTTTTTATATATTTTTTTTTTAATACAAATTCATGCCCTTGCCAATTATTTGACTTGGGTCTTTTTTTCCAAAGTAATGTGCAATATCTAATTCGAAATTACACTATATTGTGATATTGTTATGTAAATACTCATTTTAATTTTATTTGAACAACTTTCTCGATCTAGATGAATGCTGTCATTACATTTATATTAAAGGGGAAAACGGAATAGAGACTGTCATTTTGACTTTTACGGTTTAATTTCATCCCATCCAATAGGTTTTTTTTTAATGCTTAATTTCATTTTTTGTAATAGAAATGTTTGTTTAGCAATTGTTAAATACTTTCTCAACTCTTTCGGTCAAACAACTTCCTTTTTTCTTCTCCATTCTCTCCTCCCCACCGTCTTGGTTCTTCAACATGAAAGTATATTATTACATTACTCTATAACTTTGTTTTGCGATTTCGATTTCATCTTACAATGACTTACAATATGTATGTTTTGTATATGTTTATATCTCTCTATATTTTTAACTTGTTTGTAAATTGAACATTTTCAGCCTGCGAGCTGCTTGTTTGATGTGATTTCTCAATAAACCAAACCAATTCAATCCAATTCAAAACATGGCATACATGTATGTACAGGTGTAGATAATAACAAAAATTAAAAATAAAAGAAATGAACCCCCGATAGCTGTCTTTCATACAAGTTCTCCGTACATTTCTATTGTGAACTTGTCCGTTAAGTAATTTTTGTGTGTTAAAAAATTATATTAATTAAATAAAAGGTGTTAAAAAAAGAAGACCTTTTCGAGTTTTAATGAATTTGATCGCATTTAGTCATATCTTTAAACCTTGTCATGTTCTACATGTGTAATAAAATTGTATTCAGTGTCTTTAAAAATGTATGAACAGAAGGAAACAAATTTTCTAAAATGTGTGTTTAATCATTTTTCTTGCGTGAGCCTGCTGAATGTCATTTGGATGTCAGGAATTTTCAAATGAAAATTTGCCTGTAGGTTGAAACGTTATCTCCTCATTCTCTTTTTTATTTGTCTTTATTTTGATACACTTAATTTTTCATTTATTTTTGATCTTTTTTAATTTCAGATTATTTTTCTTCTTTCGGAATAGTGTTGCTATAAAAAAAGAAAAATGGTATGTTGCCAATTGATGAAGAAAAGCTGAGCTTTTAACGAAACAAGACTGTTTTCATGATAGGATGCATTTCTCCTTCTTCTTGTACAAATGTGCATTGTTTTATCAGTCTTTAGCCCATTCAGTATGCCATGTTTTTCTCAACAGTAACACACATCTTTAATATGGTACTATGCACCACATAAGATATAGCAACAGTATTGAAAATATTAAAGTATTTTGCTGATGTTACTTTCAGGGTTGATGAGATTCACCTGTTTGCGTTTGACCAAGCCCCCGATGCCCTCTTAGCTGGTACTGATCCAGAGACAAGGAGGAAGGTCAAAGGTCATGATGGATGGACTGACCCTCAGGGCTGGAATCAGGATCGGTAGGTTTCATACTTTCATTCTATTGCTTTTTTCCTGATCGTTTGACCATCTAATTCCATTCATCCCAATTCCAATCATTTTCTTCTATCAAGGGTCGAGAGACAGCAAGTTGGCTGCATGTCAAACCTTCTTCAGTGACCACTCCTTGTCTATGAACACCACATTTTTATATTTCCCTTGAACCTGCCATACTTCCATAAATAAGAGTCTGTGGATACCCCCACCCACACCTTGACTACTACCCCTTAGGACAACTACACTGAAGCACTCTAAACGACTACACACTTGTAAATACTACCTTCTACTGAGTGAGGGGTTGTTATTTAGGAAGTTACATTTCATTTTATATTATTTTATTTTATTTTATTTTATTTTATTTTATTTTATTTTACTTTATTTCATTTTATTTATTTGTATTTCATATTTTATTATCATTCTTCTTCTTCTTCTTCTTCTTCTTCTTCTTCTTCTTCTTTTTCAGGGGGGGGGGGGGGGGGGGTTAGTTCTAAACTTGTATGGGAGGAGGATATTTATCCGGGGGCAGAGGTGAAGGGTTACATGTTTTAGGAGGGTAGGTGTACGGGGATGGTACTTCCGGGGAATAGTTGTCCTAGAATCTTCTGCTAAATCATGGCTACAGATATATGCTTTCTACGGCAACATGCAAGAATCTTGTGTACCCCATCAAAGAAAGGAGGGGGTTAGAGGGGGAGGGGGGGGGGTGGGGGCGTTAGACTAGATTTCCACGGTGAGAGACCCAATGTTAGCTGTTGTTTGAGGGTTGTTGTCTAGAAGTGCCAGTTAAATCATGCTTATTTGTTATGTAGAGGTCCTGTGGTCGTGGTCGAGTGGTTAAGTCGCCAGGCTATTAATCACAAGGTCCACGGTTTGAGACCCTCTGCGGCACTAACGTCCTTTGGCAAGACATTGATTTACATTTGCCACACTCAACCCAGGTGGTGTAAATGGGTACCTGGCAGGAATTAATTCTTTGAAATGCTAGAGCGCCGTAATGGCAGCACAGCCAAAGCAGGGGGTAATAATCTCCAAGTTTGGAAGCGCTTAGTGATTGTAATAAGCGCAGTATATGAGTATTATTATTATTATTGTTATTATCTTATCAGCAACGTGATACCATCCAACTACAATGCAGTCCAGCTCTCGTCGGAGAAGAGTCTAGTGGAGCATGTGAAGGACAGGAAGGGATCGGGCAGCGGCCAAATTGCAGTGGTCATCGATTCCCTCACACCGTATATCCTGCACCGGTCAGCCCCGTTCACTTGCAAGAGCCTTCATGCATTGACCCATCTTCCAGAAACATCAGGTAAAGAATATTTTAAATATTATGTTTAATAGATGATTGTTTTACTTGACTGCTGAGAAAGCATGTATCAGGCCTGTAAATTACCTGATTTAAATCAGTTTCCCGATTTAAAAAAAAAAAAAATCTGATTTTTTCCTGATTTTCCTTTTTCTTTTTTTCTTCTTCCCAATTTTATCCTGATTTTTGATTTTTCCCTTATTTTATCCATTCTTCCCTATTTTTCCCTATATTTCCCTATTTTTCCCTATATTTCCCTATTTTTCTCAATTTTCTTATTTAAAAGGGGGGAATGTTGTTAGATTCCATTTTTCCCCCCGAATCCTCTTCTTTTTTCACTCAAGGGGGGCGCGGTTGAGGGGAACTCCCCCCTTTTTTTTAGTGCCCACTATCACCCCTGATGTATACACTTGTAACTGGAAGTAAGCAACCAGGGGACCGACAGCTATGATTCCTCCGAGGGACTTGGTAATGAGGATTAATATCTTACCAAAGGGCACAAGCACATTGACTTGGTTTTGAACCAAGGACCTCTCGGTTATGAAACTACTGCTCTACTACTGAGCCTATGCGAATCGAGAATTGATTTAATTTGTTTTACATGAATGTGGGGGTGGGGGGGGGGGGCCTATTTATAAGCAATTTGCTTCTTTGAGGTCCTGGCCATATATTTGTTTGTATTTGGTATGTTTTATGTATTCTATTTTCTATTGTATGTTTTGCTTTTACATGAACTGTATTGTAATAATAATAATAATAACTTTAACTTTTATAGCGCTTTTTGTAAGACATTTATATCAAAGCGCTTTACAATATTGATACAATTAAAACTAAACAGAGTAATGACAAGAAAACAAATTTAAAGTGAAATTATGAAACATGAGATAACAAGGTAAGGTAACAATTTAAGAACTAGGTTGAATATGCATTTTCCATTAGGTAGGTTTTTAATTTTGATCTAAACAGAGTAATATCAGAGATGCAACGAATGGAGGCTGGAAGAGAATTCCACAAACGTGGAGCAGAGCCTGAATGGACCTATCACCAAAGTATTTTGTTTTTGCTTTTTTATTGGTCAAGAGAGTTTGATTTGCAGAACGAAGGGGCCTATTGGGTGTGTATAATTGAATCAGTTCAGAAAGATAATTTGGGGCATGACCATGTAGACACTTGTATATGGTTTAATTAAATTAAATTCAATTCTAAGATCAATTCCATGTAGCTAATGTATTCTGAGATGTATAAATTGTATAGACCAGTTTGTTGTTACCACAAGGTAAAAATGATCCCTAAATATCAACAGATCGTTTAAACATGGAGAAGACCCACTTTGAGCATTTTAGAATGATCACTGCAAAAGTGATGGAAGTGCTTCATGAATACCTTTTGTTTGCCCTCTTGAGAACAATACTTCCGCCCGAGTATCGTAGCATGTACTGCCAGTACATAAATGAATTCCGATTACATAACTTTCATGAGCACGAATCCAGTATTTGTCTCGCCGTTTTTGAATATTTTGTACAGATCACCTTTATTCTGCCATGGGCACGTTATATCTCCGATCTGGCTTTTTACCATAACTTGGCCCAGTGGACATAACAAGGCACTCAAGCATTCAATATCTGATCCTCTTTACTCCAGAATTCCAGGTCACCCAGGTGGTCAGTTTGATCCATTCCGACGTCCATGACGACTCCGTCCTAAGGGCCATCGGTCACCTATCCTCAACGGTCATCCATGTATCGGCCAACATGTCCCTAGCCCCGCTGGACAGGGAACCCATGGGATACTGTGACATCCAACACAAGAGAGCATCAGGGAAAGTATTACAAAAGGTGGGTACAAACTGCTTTAGTGACTATCTGTCTACAAGGCCACATTTTTTGTTTCCCTTGAAAATTGTTTCTCATTGAAACATATACTAAAGGAACCTGTCTACAAAGACCACCTGTCTATAAGGACCACTTATGTTTCCCTTGGGCAGTCACTATAGACAGGTTCGACTGTATTTAGTTTGTGGGCACAAACCCTTGTCATCAGGGAAAGTATTACAAAAGGTGGGTGGAATGCTCCCCGGGGAGTGGAAAATGTGCATACATTGTGGGGGGTAAGCCTGAATCTGATGACCTGGGTAATAATATATCTGTAAAGCGCTAAGGCACATCATTGTTTCGATGTATTGGGCGCTATATAAAGGAGGAGTATTATTAATTTTAAGTTTGCAGGCACAAACCCTTGTCTACCTTAGTGCGTAACAGAGGGTCTGAACTCTAAGACTAAGCAGACAGCATGGTCTACTGCACCCCATAGGCTCTGCACTCTAAAAGAGTCAGGCTCTGCCCATGACTGTTGGTATTGTAGGACTGTCTTGCGACGACTCACGATGACCCTCGATTTGCCCAAATTTTCTGTCTTGTCATGGCACAAATGCGTCGTGGGTTTGTTGTGACCAGGCCTTAAAGGCCGTCACTCAGTAATAGCCTGATTAAAATATCCCATGACCCCATTTTTTTGCAGCATCGGTACAGTCAAACCTGGTATAGCAACCACCTGTATAGAAAGACCACCTGTATACAAAGGACACATTTTTTGTTTCCCTTGAAAATGATTTCTCATTGAAACATGTACTAAAGAAACCTGTCTACAAAGACCACCTGTCTATAAGGACCACTTATGTTTCCCTTGGGCGGTCGCTATAGACGGGTTTCCATAAAGACCACATTTTTTATTTCTCTTTAAAATGGGCTCTCATTGAAACCTGTAGTAAAGGAACCTGTGCCTACAGAATACTTGCATATAAAGACCACTTTTCTTGTCTCCCTGGAGCGGTCTTTATATACAGGTTTCACTGTATTAGAACTATTTGGCGTAAAGAATGCTGAATGATTTGATGATTGTTTATTTTTTCTTTCAGAGAGAAGGATATAGCGTAGGAGAAAACTATCAAATCATCACGTTCCTTGGCTTACCAAGTACTAATACTACATCAGAGCCAGAGCATCAGGTAAACACTTAAAGGGACTTGGTAACATTGTTCAGATGAGAGATAGTGGTGCTAAGGTAGTGACTCCAATGCTAGATGTACAATTAAAGATAATCTGAATATTTGAGTGAAAACGGACCATTATTCATGGTACAAATTGAGAAAAATGATCTGATCGATTCCTTAATTCTCCCAACTATATTATTAAAATTTAATTACATTTTAGGTGAATGGAAATCATCACAAAGCAATAAAATGGCTCTACATTCCATTCCAGACATTTAAGTGTTGACAGATTTTTTATAGCCTGTTTTATGTCTTTTTTTCATGGAAAAACGGTTGGGAAAATTCAAAAATGGTTGAGAGAATTTATTATATACCTCACTTAAGAAATCCAGCCATCTGATTGGTCGAAATTGCATTCATAAACTTCAACTATTTCTGTAAAATTCCCAGTAACCATGGTTAAAACAGTTCTATAATCCCAGTAACCATGGTTATTGGGAAAATAGTTCAGTCTCCATGGTTACCCCATAGGTTTACATGTTAAAAAATGGTCTGAGCGATCGAGGATACCGTACGTGTGCGAAGAATTGGTCGGTAATTTCAATACAATTGAATCTCGATCGATCTTACCGACAATTTTATCTTGCATTGTTGACATGAAGATGAAAATAAACTTCCAAAAACAAAAAAACAACATCTGCCGATAGATCTTGATCTAAATTCGTGCCAATATGCATTGCAAAAGTAAAAGAAGGGCCTGTTTAATGGAGCAGCCGCGAAGCATCCACCACGCGAAGCCGTTTTCAATTCATTTTAATGTATATATAAGAAAAAACAGCTATGTATGGTAACAGAGCGCGATAGCCGAGCGGTTTAAGGCGGTGATTTTAAATACATCACCTTTTGTACGCAAGAGATCGAATCCCATCTTCGACAAAAGTTTGTTTATTTATTTATTTTTTTATTTTTTTTTTTTTTTCCGGCATATAAAAGTATTAATGACTGCTTTAATATTCGAGAAATAGTTGTTTTTATACGCTCTCGGGAAGGTTACAATTGGGCTATTGCCCTCGGTACGCCTCGGGTAATAGCACAATTCTAACCTTCCCTTGAGCGTATAAAAACAACTATTTCTCTCAAAGCAGTCATTAATACTATACTATTAATCACTGTTAGAGGGTGTCATACATCGACTCCTTCAAAGAAAAACATAGATAACTTCGTGGTTTGAGAATTTTTTCAGAAATTTTTGCATGTCAGAGGGTTAGTACAGTAGTAGGAAAATAGTAAGTAACATTTTATACAAAAATTAAGCAATTTTTTCATCAACCTTCAACAATGTTACCAAGTCATTTTTCATCAAATAAACCAAGAACCAAAATAAAAAAGGCACCTGTTCATTGTTCATTGTTGGTTAATGCTGTGTTGAAAAAAGAAAAAACAGTTTTGAAAGTGTTGCTGAATGGAAAAGACAAGCACTACTCAGTAAATTAAATATTTTAGAAGTTCCCCCATGTAGCCTGTTCCTCTGTACAAGTTCTTAAATAATGATTTTATTATTCGTTTTGTCTCTTTGACCTACAGCCTGACCCAACGGCTAATTTGACCTTTAACTTGACCTTGAGTGAATCAGAGAAGAAAGCCAGAGAGAATGTTGTCTTACCTTTCACCAAAGCATCAAACAAGTGAGTGCTTTTGCAACATTAAAGACAAATGCTCAGCCGTTTCCATGTGGAAAAATAGCAATGAAAACAGACATACTAAAGCTTTTCGCCTTGTCCTCAGTGGAGTAAATCGCAAGACTGAATAGAGAACCAAAACCATACAATATGAGTATAGGCTAAAGTAACTATCGCATGCTGGAAGCCGTGTATACTGACCCGATTATATGCCGACAGAAACTCAAAACTAGTGGATTGTAAAAGAAAAGTCCATTCTGAGTGATTGTTGACATCCATTTTCAGGTTAACAGCCAAATGGTGTGAAATCCCTATGTAAAACCTGCAGTTAGGTGTCTTAACCAAATTGCCAAGTTGTGTATTCACCTGCATGTCGTATTTGTTTATTTTATTTAATTTCCAAGCCTGATAATTACCTGATTTAAATGGGTTTTCTGATTATTTTTTTTCCAGATTTTTTTTTTTTCCTCAATTTTTTATCCTTCCCGATTTTACCCCTTTTTTTGCCTGTTTTTCTCCTTTTCTCCCTATTTTTCTCTTTTTTCCCCTAGTTTTTCCCAATTTTCTTACTGAAAAGTTAGATGCCATTTTTTCCTTTTTCCTTTTTTTTTACTCAAGGAAAGGAGGTGGTTGAGAAAAAAAACACCTATTCATTTCATTCATTAAAAACCAAAAAATATATAAGGTAAGAAAATACATTGTACAGATTTGACAAAGAAGATTCATACTGAATATAGGATATCGTTGGCTGTAGGCTCACAGAGTGTATCATAAAAACTTTTGAAAATACTACTGTAACGTTATAAGAGAGGCTATTTTCCCACAGATGAAAAGGTATGAGTCCAAAATGTTGAATTTATATGAAAATATAGTTAACTTTCTTTGAGAGTGCTATTAAAATTGGTATTTGACATTTGTACCACACAGCTCAACAACAGGATCAGGTCAAATCTTCTACGAACCTGACCAGGCCGACGACTACGACGACGAAGATCCAGACGATGATCTCGACATCTAGCTCAACGACCTTAGCTTTTCTTACCTTGATGGGCCCTTTCAGAAAGGTAGTTGCAATTCCTGCCAAATTTTTCTTCTCTGAAAAGGGTATTTCTTTGAGTTTTTTTACGACTGCAGAACACCACACCTTAATCCTAATCCTTACTGTATTCCTGAGCCTATGGTCCAAATCTAATTCTAATCCTATCCCTTAACCTAAAAATAATAATAATAGTAATATTGATAATAATACCATTCTGGTTTTTCTATTACCCGGTATGCTTAACACATCGCATATGATTCTGAGCACTCCTAAACCTAACCTTATCCCCAACCCTAAGGCATTGTGTGGGGGTTCTGCAGTTGTGAGTTGATTATATTTCTTAAAGCATGTTTTTGTGAATGTTACTCAGGTTAGGGAGCGACATGCCCCTGTTTTTTACAGTGACAATATTTGTAATGTTGATGAAATGCTATTCATCACAGGACTTTGTTCTTCCATATCTTACCAAACAAATGCAATCTTGTTTTCTTGCAATTTCATCGTTTTTGTTGTCCATATAAGGTATGGAAATTTTTCGTATTGAGTTTGTACATACATTTGTTTGTGTATACATTGAATGTATATAAGGACTGTACATAAATAACATGAGGACTGGACACGTACATGTACATGTAATCAGTTTTTTTTTTAATTCATCAAAAAGAGAAAAAGAAATACCCTATGAAAAAATATATATCACTGATTGATAAATTTCTGTCAATACATGAACTGAGATATAGATAATGGTATCATAGGAAAAAATGTGCTACATAATCTCAGCTATGGTGTGCATAAATGGGCAACCTGAAGAAAGCGTCCCTACAGAAAATAACATCCACCTTGCATTTCAAAGGAGTGATATTATACAGTGCATCCCAGATAAAACAAACCTGAGAATTCTTGATGTTTTATCATAACTTAATCACAATTATAATTAATAAATGACACATATTTGGAAAACTTAGATCCTCCTCTTTCATTTGATGCAACTCATAATAATGCATATTTCATGCATGAGTGATTAAAATCAATTTGAAGAGAGGAAACCGAAAGTCGTTTGGCGGGCGGTATCTGAATTTCAAAGAGTTTCTGCCCTTTCATATGACACCTCATTCAGGAAAAATGATCTAGGAATAACAAAGTTCTGTTTGTTTAAAGTAGTGCTTGCATACTTGCATATTAAAAAAAAATTAATGAAAAAACACTTTACACAGCACTCATCTATCTCTTAATGGTATTTCCATTTTTCGTTTTAAATACAATATACCATTTTAATATGATTGCTATAATTCAGCCCGTTTGAACAAGCATTTGAAAATGTGCTATCTAAATACTTTATTTAGTAACATTATTATCATCATCGCAAAGGAAATGAGCACTTCATGAAATAATCATTCTTAATGGCTAGAAAGGTCAAGAGTGAAAATTGCTTCCGATTTGGAGTATTTGTCAGTCTCTTTCAACAACTCATCACTCTTCAGGAAAGTGTGTCCTTTTTTTTTTTAATGCAATAAAATGACTAAAAGCTAAGCCTGAGATAATTCTTGCTGGAGTAAACGAAAACGTGTTCTGTACCAAAATAAAATCACATCTAACAGGTTTAGATGAATCTGAAATATTTCTATTGTTCTGATACTGCCTATTGGCTTGTAGTGTCTCATCATCTAGGCCCCGTCTCTTAAAAAGAATTGTAATTGGTCAGTATTGATCGCAAACCCCCAATCAATCGCAAATTTACGCTATTTTAAAAAAAAATTTTAGTGTCAATAAATTTGAATCGATCACAACTCTTTTTAAGACAGGGGCCTTGGATGTTTATTTTTCTTCAACCCTTTGAATACTACGTGTGAGATGAATTGATATTAAACCCTTGCAACATACATGCTAAAGCTGACTGTAGATTTATTTAATGGGTTTATATGATTTGTATAAATGTTTTATATACTTTTTAATTTTGAGTCAATGCCATGAAGAAGTAGTTAATGCAAAAGTACCGGTAATTGATTTACCTTTTAACATTTTCAAATAATTATGAAAGTACCGGTACTTGAATACTTGAGTACTTGCAACATACATGCTAAAGCTGAATGTAGATTTATCTAATGGGTTCATTATGATTTGTATAAATGTTTTATATTTTTTGAAATTTTGAGTCAATGTCATGAAGAAGTTGTTATTGCAAAAATAATTGAATTACCTTTTAACATTTTCAAATAATTATGAAAGTACCGGTACTTGAGTACTTGCAACATACATGCTACAGCTGAATGTAGATTTATCTAATGAGTTTGATTTGTATAAATGTTTAATATTTTTTTTAATTTTGAGTCAATGTCATGATGAAGTAGTTATTGCACTAAGTACCAGTAATTGATTTACCTTTTAACATTTTCAAATAATTATGAAAGTACTTGAATTGTTTATAAGTTTGTCTGGGAGTGTTGACAAAAGATATTTCTGAAAGACTCGAGAAAAGCAATCGGAAATGGAAAAAAAGCCCACTGTTCTTTTTCATTGAGAATGATTGGAACACTGCATTGGTAATAATGTAATATTGTAAAGTTGGGGTAATTATATGATTGTAGGGCCCTCAGGGAGAATAGTATTAATACTGATGAGGCTACCCTGCATAAACAAGATAAATGATTTTTGTCTCGCCTGCGTAGCAAAAAGCGAGACATAGGCGCCGCTTTTCCGGTGACGGCGGCGGCGGCGGCGACGGCGACGGCGACGGCGACGGCGTCAACATCAAAAAATTAACCTGAGGTTAAGTTTTTGAATTTTTGGTATAATTTTTAAAGTATAAGTTCTTAGTCAATGAAACTTTGACTATAGGGTAATCAAGTATCCCCAATCATGTGAGTAGAATTTCAGATCACAAAGTCAAGGTCAAAGGTCATTTCAGGTCAACAGACTTGGACTATGTTGGAGCATCATCATCGAAAACTTAACCTAAGGTTAAGTTTTTGAATTTTTGATATAATTTTGAAAGTATAAGTTCTTAGTCAATGAAACTTGGACTATAGGGTTATCAAGTCTCCCCAATCATG
Organism: Strongylocentrotus purpuratus; assembly: GCF_000002235.5. Taxonomy (NCBI): domain Eukaryota; kingdom Metazoa; phylum Echinodermata; class Echinoidea; order Camarodonta; family Strongylocentrotidae; genus Strongylocentrotus; species Strongylocentrotus purpuratus. Next base: position 10,961,254 of record NW_022145601.1, read on the forward strand.
TGAGTAGAATTTCAGGTCACTAAGTTAAGGTCAAAGGCCATTTAAGGTCAACAAACTTAGACTTTGTTGTGGCATCAACATCAAGATTTTCAAAATGCTTCTTCTTCGTTATTTTTTCAACCGATTTTGATTCTGATTGTTTCATATGATAGGGCTAGGAGGGGATTTAAAATTTCTACACAGAATCGTGAAATTCATTACCTATGCTAATTTATGCAAATTTATTCGAAATCACTAAAAAGGCTTCTTCTCCTTCATTTCTCGACCGATTTTGATTTGGTTTGCTTTATATCGTAGAGCTAACTTTGGTACACTAAACTTCTACACAGAATTTTGAAATTGTTCTCCATTAATTAATTATTGTAATTTATGCAAATTTATTCCAAAAATAACAAAAATTGCTTCTTTTCCCTAATTTCTTGACCGATTTTGCCTTATCTGGTAGAGCTAAATTTGGAACAATAAACTTCTACACAGAATTGTGAGATTTCGCTCCATTGATTATTTATGGTACTTTATGCAAATGAAATGAAATTATGTCCCTTCCAGGGCATCAAATTTCTATTTTTTGACCAGTTCAAAAGTGTACCACATAAAATTTACGATATTTGTTGTTGTGAGATGCGGATGAGCGCTACGTCATTGACGTTCTGGTTTATCATATTGAATTGCGTTATGCAGGCGAGACCGCCGAGAGCGTTTCCCTTGTTATTATTATTATTATAATAATTAATGAAATTATTATTATTATCACTGCTGTGTCTAAACAACTTGAAACAAGTAACTCTAAAATAATAGATGTCATCCTTCAAATGAAATTCAGTGGTAGATATCCAGGATTGTTTTAAAGGGGGTGGGGCACAAGTAAAAAGAAATCCTCTGACAAGAAATAATAAATGGACAGAAAATATACTTTTTTTAAAAATAGTTTTATGTTTTTAAGGTGAGTTTTGGAGTGTACATGTAACATTGCTCCCCCTCCCCTCCAACTGCCCCACGTCTGCCTCTGAATTTCATACTACAGTGTGTCCCGAAAAAAACTATACACTTTTGAAATGGCTGTCGAATAACAAATATATGATTCTAGGGGAAAAGTTATATATGTATGGAAAGCTCATATACTCAACTTTCATATGACACCAAAAGTTGCGAAAATAATTCATGCTCGGGTGAGCACTGCTCACTTTTGTAAAGGGTATGAAAATTAGGTTGCGCAGGAATTAGCCTTCCAATGTGTGAGAGGTAAATCCCTTGGAGCTTACGGAATTGAGGATGATATGACCAATTTATGATCAATTGCGATGAGTTTGGGTTTGCTGAGTGAAATGTTTGGTTTATGGGATTAACATTTTATGCATGAGTGAACAGGAATTGCATTTTTTTATTGTAGCACTGTAACTTCCCTGTTAGACTCAGTGGTGTGTTCATGGGAGTCAGGATGGGGTGATGGTACATGTTGTAATTTCCATGTTACAAACTGTTATTCTCTGTGACTTTGAATAAAAACCTTCACCCCACATTTCAATTATTGTAAGATTAGTTGAACATCTCATTGATTTATTCAATACCCAGGTAGGGATAATGTAAATCGAATATTCAAATACGGTTTGTTGAAAAAAGGAATGTCCAAGATGTCGGCTACTTATTCTTCAGGTAAATGGTAACTGAAATGTGGGGTGAAGGTTTTTATTCAAAGTCACAAATGTAAAAAATAACAGTTTGTAACATGGAAATTACAACATGTACCATCACCCCATCCTGACTCTCATGAACACACCACTGAGTCTACTAGGGAAAGTTACAATGCTACAATAGAAAAATGAAATTCCTGTTCCGTGCATAAAAGTTTGGTTTAATAAACCATGGAATTCACTCAGCAAATCATGAATTTATCATATCACCCTCAATGTTGTAAGCTCCAAAGGATTTACCTCTCACACATTGGAAGGCTAATTCCTGCGCAACCTAATTTTCATACCCTTTACAAAAGTGAGCAGTGCTCACCCAAGCATGAATTATTTTCAAACTTGTTGGTGTCATATGAAAGTTGAGTTTATGGGCTTTCCATACATATACAACTTTTTCCCCTAGAATCATATATTTTTTTATTCGGCAGCCATTTCAAAAGTGTATAGTTTTTTTCGGGACACACTATATTGTCACCTGCCTTGCAACCTTGCCTATATCACCTCTTAGGATTGATTTTCTAAATATTTTTTATCAAATGTTTGAGCATGTAAGGTATTTTCATAGTCTCGTAATATCCTTGTAATGTTGTATAAAATATAAAAAACTGATTAAAAAGTTGATCATGCATTTATAAGAATCTTCCAATACTGGAGGGATTGTTTGAACCGGCAAAATTAATTTTTTTTTTTTTTTTTTTTTTAAACTAAAAATCGTAACTGCTATCATGGATTACGCCTTGTTGATACAAGAAATTAGATGCAGTAAATTACATGTTCCTCCAAAAAGACCACTGCTGCAAAATAGAAATGACTCTAGCGCTGTCTGCTCCTCATTTGAGTATCTTGATAAGTATATTCGCTCATGGGTCTTTAATGAACTAGTTTTTTCACCAATACTTTATAATTGATATTCATGTATGCATATCAAATTATCTGTGTTAGCAGTTTTTTTTTTTGCGTTGTCTGAAAAAGGCTCATCTTGGCTGAAAGTTTGTCTATTTCCGATTAACAATTTTTTTTTCCTCATCTAATTTTTTTTTTAAATAATGAAACTTTTATACCAAAGTCAATAGATTCATGCACAGTCCTGTGATTTGATTGTATGTATTAGTTCATGAATGTACATATTTGATCATTACATGTAATTTCTACACATTTTGTTTTTACATTTGAAGGAATTAATGAATAAATGGATGCAATACATGTATATATTTGTTGTACTTGAGGCTTTAACTGTATTGTTATTGTATTATTTATTCCGTACTTTCAAGAAATATAACAATAAAACCATATAATCATGGTAATTACGAAATTGAAATGACAAAACTATAGAAATACACATTTTTGTAGCAATATTCTGAGTGTAAAAGATGGCCGCCAGGGAAGAGCAAACTTAATCACTGTAACCGTGAAGGTCCCTCCGCCCAACCAACTGATGCACTCAAAAGACTGGTAAGAATATAGCATAAGGACAATAAGAGAGTAACACATCAAGGATGAACAATAAGAAAATAAAGGATAACAGTTATTGTCTGCTGATCGAGAGCCAGAAGGGTGTTTAGTTGTAGCAGTCAACACCCTATACACCAGTTTACAGATCCCGAGATATGCCTGACCTGGCCCATTGAGAAAATTATGTGGAATGTTAAAGATAAAGTTGAGTTATGGTCATGCGATTTCATTGTGAAAGAAACGGTGTGGAATTGATCAGATAAAGTTGATAATCTAGCATATACGTATAGGTGTGTGTGTACCGCAAGGTTCTGGAATCATAAAAATGATAAGAAATTTAGCCCAGTCTTGGTATAAAGTTACAAGTACTGTACACAGCAATATGTATATGGGACTACACGAACATGTGGCATAAAAATATGTCCCGATTTTTATGCTGTTACATGCCATATATAGAGTATTAAGGCATTTGAAGAGCCATGCTTTTCAGGGAACATTTTTTTATCTGATGTTCTTCCACACTTGCATAATAAGAATGATAACGCTCACAAATCACCTCTTCCCAGAACTCGACCTTCTCTTTAAAGCCCCATTGCACTAATTTGGCCAGGAGGGACTTAGACCCCTTGCATGTTCACTGATCATGGGTGACCAATGGTCACCGATTAGGCATTGTTTGCTATATAGAGGGCGCAAGTAGCTACAAGTAGTGTAGTGGGGCTTTAAAAGGCCGTTACTGTCATTGACAATACATACAGTGTAGCTCTTACGGCCTACTTGCGGCAAGCCGACAAGTAAAAATATTTGCATGAAAATAATTTTTTCCTCAACAGAGATATATCCTAAGAGGGACGGCGTGATTCCTTAAATCATGTTCCTTGGAAACATCAATTTCAGGAAACAAAACACAAATACTTGCGCGCGCGCTCTCTCTCTCTCTCTCTCTCTTATTCTAAGTTGTATGGAGAGGGAATTTTGGGGCAGGCTTCTTTGCTAAAAACACATGTTTATACCATTGATTGTCGATTCAGTACAAAGTCTTAATACTCTCTAAACATTGGGTTCATTGCACTATATCCTTGGGGAAAAATAAAATAATGTTGACTTAGGGGACACCCGGGTTTGAACCAGGGACCTCTCGATCTGCAGTCGAATGCTCTACCACTGAGCTATATCCCCACCACAACAATACAATGGTATAATAGCACTTAGTCCTTTTCTGCATTATTGAAGGAAAATTGAAGGAAAAGCAAAACATTTTCCACAGTCTAACTTATATACGAACTGAACATGATAATAACAAACTTTTTATCAATTGATAAACAAACATATTAAATCACAGTATAAATCGTTATTCATGCACAACCACATAATATAAACATATTTCACGCTGGATACAGTTATTTCATGAACTAAAAACATAAACAAGCAAAGTTACTTTTTCAGAATAAAACACATTTTCTTTCAATTTTTTTCCCTCCTATCTCACCATATAATTTATACAGAATTAAAGTTATTAGTCTTCCCTTTATCTTATCAAAATACACCATCTCCCCCCACCCCCTTCCGAACCCTTTCTCTCTCTCTCTCTCTCTCTCTCTCTCTCTCTCTATCTATCTTCCTCTCTCACTATACTTGTATGGAGAGGGAATTTGGGGCAGGTTTCTTTACTACAAATGTTTATATCATTGATTTTCGATTCAGTACAAAGTCTTAGTACTATATAAACATTGGGCTTATTGCAGTATCCTGTGGTAAAACTAAAATAACATATACAAGGGAGCACCCGGATTTGAACCAGGGACCTCTCGATCTGCAGTCGAATGCTCTACCTGAGCTATATACTCCCTCCCTTGCCGATGCTAAAGTATAATAGGGCTCAGTCCTTTCTTGCAGTATTGAAGGAAACATATGGCTGTACTGCGTGAACGACACAGCTGACGAAACATGAGTTCGATGTAAACAAAACCAGACCCACGCCCACTTTTATGCATTCAGGAACTACGTAAGCTCAGTGAAGCCTATCCTAGTCCACCTAATCCAAAGGTAACTTTAAAGAGCGCCAGCTACGGTAAGTGCCATACATTTTGTTGCATTTTGAAAGAGATCAGATAATGAAAGATTATAAGGATAGTGGAAATTGCTATCTAAATGCTATATGAAGGAGTAGCAGTAGTAGTAGAAGTAGTAGTAGTAATGATTATCATAATAATGATGATAATAATAACAATAACGATAATAATTATTAAAATAATATAAATAATAATAATAGTAGTAGCAGCAGTACAAATATTATTGTAGTAGTAGTAGTACTAGTAGTAGTGAGACGAGGAACAAAGCGATCAAGAAGAACGAGAAGAGGATCATGATATTTTCTGGTTCCTTTTATCCCTTTTATGTTACTGTGTAAAACTGTTTATACCTATTGTTATGTGTTTATTATTTGAAAACAATATTTCAAGTTCATTCAGCTCATCAAGAAGAACAAGAAGAAAAATAAGAAAAAGAAGGAGAACAATAAACAGAAGAACAAGAAGAAGAGGAAGGAGGAAGAGAAGAAATTTAATCCCAAGATAGAAAGAGAAAGTGAGAGAAAGAGAGAGAAAGAGAAGGAGCAATAGAGAGAGGGAGGGAGACAGAACGAGAGAGAGAGAGAGAGAGAGAGAGAGACAAACAGACAGACCGACAAACAACAGACAGAGACAGACAGCGACAGGTCGTGTCTTCACCAAAGAATATGCTTCGTATAACATGACTGTGCAATACTTCCAAAAGAAAGCAAAGTATGTGTTCCTTTGAAGAAACGATGATACACATATCAACACAAGGGGTAACTATTTTAATTTTTTAAAAATATGGAGGGGGCACCCGGATTTGAACCAAAGACCTCTCGAATGCTCTACCACTGAGCTTTACCCCCACACGTAACATCCCACTCAGAATTCTGATAGTTTGAAAGTGGCTTTAGCATAATTATAAAGAACGAGCAATAACGAATAAATGAAATACTTTGTGAATTAATTTTGCAATTTCAAGAACTCAGAACGAGACATCCTTATAAAGATAGAAAGACAAAGGGACATAAAGAAAAAATAGAGAGAAAGGGAGAGAGAGTAATTCAAGGCTTAAGCATACATCGCTCCAAATTGAATTTACTTATTGACGTAAATTCCACTTTCGAAGTGTTCCGGGTAAAACGAAATAGGAGAAATCACAAACCAAAACAAATGTAAATGAACTCTGAAATCGAAACGAAATGTCAAGTCCATCGCTATAAGTGATTATCATTACAAAGTATCTATAAGCCAGTTCAGTGATAGTATCTGAACATAAGATACTCCTATGAAGACGAATGTAGGGTAAGTGTTCATGAAAGTTATGCAATCATTATTCATCTATGCTCCGACGGTACATTCTATGATACACAGGTGGAAGTATTATTTCCAATGGGGCAAACAAAAGATATTCATAAAGTGCCTTCATCACAGTCTTTTGGCAGTGATTATTATGAAAATGCACTAAGTGGGACTTTTTAATGGTTTGAGAGCCGTGGATAATTTGGGTCATTAATTGTGTGCATGTGCTATCAACGAACTCGTCTATTTTCAGAAAAGTACAATGACCTCTTGTCAAAGTCTTTCTGAGTAAGAAAAAGGTTCGACATATTCATGATATTTATAAAAATAAAATCATGTCATTTTACACCAATACATCATCTTACTTGCAAATGAACCTCTCTCTCAGGCTCTCTCTCCCTCCCTCCCTCTCTCCTTTCTCACTCCCCTCTCTCTCCTCCGTGCTATATATCCGGTATCTAGAAAAAGTCATTTCTCAAAGCTACTTGCTCTGATAGGACGCTATACACCTTGAGACCACAGCTCATTAAAGCTACATGATTACTTCTAAAGGAATCTAACAGCAACTCACCCCAGGGTATCTTTAAAATACCCTGGATTAATTTTACCCAAAATAAAAACCAAGATGGGAAAACAAAGTTTTTCATTTGATGGTGCGGCTTTTTGGAATAGTTTGCCTAATTTTTTTTAAATGCGCCATCAAATTCGTCATATACTTTTGTTTTGGCGCTAAAATAATTTAAATCATTGAACTGGTCTATTGTGTTGTTTTTGTTTCTTTTCTTTTGTTCGAAAATGTACCTGAATTCATTTTGTTTCGATTTGGATTGCATATGCTTGTAAATATTGTATTTATGTTGTAGGGCCTCCACGGAAAACAGTATTTAACTACTGATGGAGCTACCCTACTAAAAAAAAGACTAGTAAATAAAATAAATAAATAAATAAATGAGACTGGATGAGCACTAGTCCAGAATCTGGCCTATTTAATTTTGATCTCCACCACACCAACGCTAACCTCTCCCTACTTACTTGCTACCAGCCGATGATGGCGTGATCATTAAATTAAGACGCCCGGCGAAAAAAAATAAGGTCCTTAGGCTGGGCTGGTGAGTTTGTTGATAACGCCATCCTCGACGGCTTGAATCAAGTGTAGGGAAATTATAAAGGACCGTGCAGATTCTGGACTAGATGAGCACTTGTGGTCAGAGCGATTTGAGTTGATTTATTTCAATGTGATCAAAACCGCCCCAACCCTGTGCATGTACAAATTAGCTCACTTTAGAACATAACCACTGAACCCTGAAGAAGTGACCGAGGATTACAGGATCTACCTCTCCTTGTATCAAAATGATGATGAGGGTGTGACAGGCCCTATTGTGCAATTTAGGAAAAGCATCCTAACCAATCGGTACCAGATTATATAGGATCATTGTAGGATTATTGCCATTACATCTCACGCTAACAATTAGTTTGAGGTGGATTTTGAAAACAATAGAAGAGAAGGAGAAGTCCAATTGATGGATCCCCTTGGGCTTGTTGGTGTTGCGTTAATCGATATATCTTACGGATACGGATGAACTCCCGCTGGGAGTAATTATAACCGAATTAAGCTCCAATAAGTCAAGGCATCGTTTAACAGTGTTTAATCTGAGATGCATGGCCCTACGTGTTATCAGTGTCTGTGATATGGTGTAATATTGATGCCCTACAAAAAAGTGCGCTTCAAAATGAACACGAAGTCGTGCCTTAAACAAGTAAAAACTTGAGTGACAGGTTTCTACCACATTCATTTCCCCCAAAAGACTGTAGTGTTATAAAAACCGTTAGGAAAACGAAACATATAATTTCGATTTTCAATCATAAATATCTTGATAATCAGACAGGCGACCGGCTTGGAAAAATTCATGGGATTCCTGACTGACCTTATTAATAATTATGATTGCAGCATGAGCTAAATCCAGGATTTTGTTTCAGAATCTGAGGTAATGTTACAAAAAACTGAACTACAATGAACATGAAGATGAAATCACTGTCGTATAACCGTGGAATACCGAATTTAATTGAATTTATTTATTCACGATAAAACTCACATCAGCCTAAAAAGACTGCTTTTCAGCAAGTCCGTGAAAAAAACCTAAAACAGATCATATATACTTAAAGATGATAATACATGTATATAAAACAAAATTTAAAAAAAGCTAGCGCATCAAATAAAAATAACAAGCTAAATATATATGATATAAAAAGTTTCATATGAATAAATTAGGAGGAACAAAATCAAGTAAGAAGCTAACATATTAAATGAAAATAACTGTGCTGCACTATAACATAGTTTTGAATAACCGTCGGTAAACTATCCATGTTAGGCAGAAAACGGTTAAATTCTGATTTGGGTATATTAAAATTTCCTCTTGTTGGCTAAATGCAAAGAAGGAATTATGACAAATGTTTTGTTTCCTTTTGTTTCTGCTCTTGCCTTTCCAAGCTGAAGAGTATTGAAGAGCCGGTGCAAGAGTCATCTCCATGTGTGGCTGGTACCTCTCCCCCCGCCCCCTCCAAAAAAACAAAACAAACAACCTAACTATCTTCAGTACTCCCCTCTCATTTTGAAATATTGCCTCCTCTACTAGAATGAAAGGAAAGTTTAGTATTTACTAACGAAGCAGTAAACGCTATAGAGATAATATCTAGTGGGTGTGAAAAATGAAGATACAAACATGGTCCATGATAAAAAAAATATGTTTGTGACTTTAATAGAGTCACAGAATTTGTTTTGCCCCAAACAGACGATATGAAACGTGTATCTGCTCCCTCCTTTTAGCTTGTCACCTCCTCTTTCTCCGTACTCTCCCTTTTCTCTCTAAACCTCTTTCCTCACCCTTTGCTCTATGAAGCTCTCTTTCTCTCGCCACCCCACCCCCCCCCCCCCTCTGTCCAGGCCCCCAGAAGCCACTCTCCCCCTTCCTTCTCCCAAACTCTCTAATGAACAACATATATTGTGAATTTTACATCAGAAGCGCAATTTGATTTATTTTACATTGTCAACAACTTAAATTGTATCCCTATCGCACTTCAAAATGCTCAAGGGATTACAATTTTACAATACTTGTTTAGGATTACAATTTTTTTTAAATGACCGTTTAGGGTGTGAGTTCGGGTAGAAAAACGAGATATCCTCATTTAGGGTGTATTTTGATTTCAGAAGAAGAGGTGTCTGGAAAACCAGTGGTCACGCATGCTTACATCATTTGTACATGACTGAGACCCCCCGCTGGTTCATTGAACAGGCTTCTCGGCTTATATGCTCATGCACAGCCTAGGTCCTTTCAATATTCGGTTACGTCATGACTATGAATGACACGTACTAGCCTAGGTCCTTTCAATATTCGGTTACATCATGACTAGTTTGAATGACACGTACTAGCCTAGGTCCTTACAATATTCGGTTATGTCATGACTAGTTCGAATGACACGTACTTGTAAAAGAAATTCAAGGGGAAAACTGGTAACGACCATTCGGGTATATTAAAGCAGATAATGGATGGTCAAGACTCTCACAAACTAAAGTGGTTTTCTAGTAAGAGTAGCTATTAATTACAAGGCTGCGTTACTATACTTCGTCCAAAGAGAAATACTTTAATATTTGCTATAATATCCATCAGTCGTTAAGGTGGCGAGTATATAGTAACCAGCGAGAGAGCTCGACGTCTTAATTTCGGTCTTGTTCGCACACGAGATGGAGCCTTACGTTGGCGTCTTGGTGGCTTTCCACGTGGTGCTGATGGCGGTGGGTATACCGGGAAACCTCCTCGTTTTTCTCGTCACGGCGAGTCGCACTCCAAAAAAGAGCGTTCACGTTTTCGTCATCGCTCTCGCCGTCGCCGACCTCCTTGCCTGCTGTCTCATGCCGTTCAGTATCCATTACTGGCTGACCTTCAACAATCAACAATCCAGCATCTTATGCAAAATCCATATCTTCACCGACTTCGTCAGTGTTTTCACCTCCATGTTCCTCACCACCGCTGTGGCCTTTGATCGCTACATCGCAGTTTGTTATCCTCTGAAGACAATCCTCAACTTACCACGATCCTTCAAGGTGTGTGTAGGATGTTTCGTGAGTGCCTTTGTATGTAGCCTGCCATCCGTGTTTGCTTTTGATATCCGCAGCTATGGGCCTTCGGTGTCTAACTGCACACCAACGGCCCACCATTGGCTCTCACGCGGCATCTACGGCATAATTGTCTTCACTTTTTTGCTGTCCACTGCTGTACTGATCATACTCTACTTGCAAATGTGCATCATGATTCGGCGCCAGGCCCATTTCAGGGCCCGTGTGGCACCTGCTCCCAATCCTGCACCCATGCACGAATCACCTTCTCCAAATGACATTCAAACCATATCTGATAAAGTTCCCGTGGCGACCAGCTCAACCAACAGATCCATCGAGGACTACAAGGTTCCAGAATCATCTTCCATGCATCGTTCACTAATTGGTCCCCACCTAGCAGTCCCTGTGACATGTGCATGGCCCCAGAGTCTGTACAAATCTGAAAGCACCCTTCAGCCGCTCCCTGAGAAAACAGACCGACAGAACCGCAACGCTCGTGTTGCTGGGGCTGTGGCTGATGGAATGAAGAATAAGACAACGAAGATGCTGATTATGTCTACGGTCGTCTTCATCGCGTCCTGGCTACCGAACATCCTCATCAAAGCCATTCCCCGGACACAGTACCAAGGACTCCCCCAGTTACATCCTGCTATACTCATTACAACAAAAAGTTTAGAATATCTCTTCCTTATTAATCACGCAGTCAATCCTTTCGTTTACAATTTAGTCAACAAAAGATTTCGAGGGCTCTGTGCAGAGAAAATCAAGACACTTCGACGAAAATTCACTAATTACATTGGTTGAGGAACACAACTTAAAATTGCCTTATCATCTCAAAAGTGCACATTGGCGCATTAATATTGTACACACTTTTAGAATGTGATGCTTGAGTTACATTGAATGAAATATAAATCTTGGTCCTAGGTTTGATGTAACATCTTTATTATTATGTTATATGTATTTTCTTGAATAAAGACGAATAACGTTTGATTATTAAGATGACATACATTTCATCTTCTAGCAGGATTGGAATTGAAACCCTATAGTCTGGCGCGGCTGCGATGACGTAACGTATTTCAATGGCATAAGTCAAGATTGAGACTTCATTGCTTAAACATATGATGACATTTTGTAACATGCTGTAGAGTAGGGCAATGTTGTAACAAACTAATTTTTACATTAGATTAAAATGCGGCATGTGTACAATTTTTAAATGAATATAATTGTATAGCATGAAATATTTGTATACATTTGCTAAACTGGTTACCATCATACTTGAGAGGCAGAAGGTAATATGTAACTATTAATGGGAAAAATTCTTCTGTCAAAAGAATTCACACAGGTGTACCCCAAGGATCGTTCTTTGTACCGCTGCTATTTACAATTTTCAAAAACGATTATCGACAAGTGTTACTAGTTGAGACGTTTTTGCTTTTGCCGACGATGCAACCCTATCAGTACATGGGTCCACAGTTCGTGAAATTGAATCGAAGTTGAAGCCAGCATTACATGAAGTTTATTCTTGGACTCAGAAGAATAATTTCGTACTAAATACAAACAAAACTAAGGTTGTGATCAAAGGATCAAGACAGAAAATTCAAACTCTTAGTGAAAATGAACTTCATGCTCACATTAGACCCTCATGCACAAGTTGAATCCGTATCTGAATATAAAAGCCTTGGTGTAGTTTTGGACAATTACTTGTCGTTTTCTAATCATGTTGACAGAGTAGCGCTAAAGATGAAACAGAACTTAGGTGTTATCAGACAAATTAAAAAAAATTCAATAAGCGTTACTTAAGTATGTTGTACTAGGGCTATGCTTTTCCAAATACAATGTACTGTTGCAATGTTTGGTCAAATAGATCACAGAATAATTATGAGATACTGAATAAATTGCACAAGCGGGCAGCATACATCATAGCTGGCCATCTGCAACAAATGCATACAAAATCGTTACTCTGCATGGTCTTTTTTCACCATCTAACTCCCTATATTTTGGGAGACAAATTTATTTTCCACGATGATGTGGCAGTACGGAAGACGTTAGACACACACACACACACACACACACACACGCACACATACACACACTTACTCTTACCCTTCACATTAATGTAAAATTTATATTCAAATTTGCATTTAAATATTTTGTAACATGGTATGCAATTATTATTGGTTGTATAATGAAATGTTCAATTTTGTCTTATTCACAAGTTTTTTGGAATGTTTCTAGTTTGTTTGTATTTAAAGGTCTTCGACAAAATAACAGTGCATACGCTGATTGGGCGACCCTTTTTACATATATGAAATAAATAAATAAATAAATATTCTCGCATACCCAGACAATCAATTGTGCTTTAAAAAAAAAAACAGGTGTTACTAACGTTAGTATTGTTCCTTGGAAACATCGATGTCACAAAAATTGTCTGCCCCTACATTTGTGTTTATACTTACACTTTGATTCCTTTCGTATTGAAATTGTCTTTATTAATTTGTATTAGTCACCTCAAGGTACATTTATATATTTGACAAATGATTCACATACCAGTGAAAATGAATATTTAATTACATAATGCAAAGAGCATTATACAGCTTATTAACATATCGAATACCTTTCTTCACTTATCTGACAATGGATATCCACTGGGCATTGCCCTGCCGCTTGCTGTCAATGGCAGTTTTGGTATCATTACGTATAACAATGTATATTTCCATTTTGTAAGATTTGATTAATAAAGAAATAAAGTCAGAAATATCTGGATTAGCTAATTTCCATCTATTTAGGTAAATTGTTTTCTTTGCAATCAGTAATATATGATTGAAAAGAATATTATTCTTCGACAATATACCAAGAATTACCTTTTTTTCGGTTAAAATCTAGACATCAAACAAGGTCAGCTAATTTTCAAGCTGATTACCAAAATGTTGTACTATTGTACATTTCCAAAAAAGTGTTCAACCGTTTCATTTTCTAGATCCCAAAATGAACATAATGGGGAACTAATAACTTTCATTTTATACAATTTATAATTTACATGAAACACGTTGTTAGTGTAGAATGATATACATGAAAAAGAAATACTTTTCCTCCTCTCTCTCTCTCTCTCTCTCTCTACATGCCTCTTTCCTCCCTCTGTGCTCTGTTTAAGCTCTCTTTCTCTCTCCACCATCCCTCTCCTTGTGTCCAAGCACCCAAGTCTTGCCCCACCCACTCTCCTTTCCCTTCCTTCTCCCAAACTCTACATTACCCTCCAACCATCTTTCTTCTTCAAAGCTTCCCCCTCCTACATATTTCACCCCATGTGTTTTATCAATTTGTTTTCAAATCAGGCAAACCCTTTTGTAGGCAAGTGAAACAAAAGCACAGACATGATGGGGTGGATCCAGCCGACGACAAGAGAGGGGGGGGGGGGGGGGGCCCAAAATTTTGAGAAAAAATTTAGCGCCGACTCAGCCGGCCGGTGGATAAACGGGGGGGGGGGGGGCTGGTAAGAGCACACTTTTTTTCGGAGGGGGGGGGGGGGGACCAATTCGTGAGAAGATATTTAGCAGCGATTCATCTAGCCAGGGGGAGGGGGATGATGGAAAGGAGAACCACTATTTTTTTTTTGATGCGGGCGAAAATATTTTATTTTTCGGGGGGAGGTGGGCCCGATTTTTTTTGTTTAAAAAAGATTAAATTTACGTTATTATCATATTTTTTTAAAACAGTTTTGGGCGCTGGGGGGGGGGGGGGGGGGGGAGGGGGGGGGGCAGGGGGAAAATCGCCACGTGGATCCGCGCCTGAGACATCTATTGTAAATTTTCATTGTTAACAAAAGACATAGCCAACGATTGTTTATGTACCTACGTATTGAGATAGCACATTGGATTCATGTGCACTTCATGATGATGATGATGATGATGATGATGATATGATGTTGGTTGTGAATGTGTAGTTAAGGAACAAATTGTCAGGGAAATGCCACTTAAACATTCAGCTATCTTGATAAAAGTCAATGCCTAATCAGAAAAGGGGAAATAATGAAACAATAATTGTTCACATGTGCGTTGTGTGTACGTGTGTTTGCATGTGGATGCGTGCGTGTGTGTGTGTGTGTGCGCGTGTGCGTGTGCGTGTGTGTGTGTGTGTGTGCGTGTGTGTTCGTGAGTGTATGATGGATCATTGATCACCATCACCCCCTCCTCTCTCTCCCTGTCCCAACTTTACTGTATATCACATTTTTATACTGGGTGTTAGGAAGTGACAATTATAATGATATTAATGACCATTTCACCATTTGGGTTGGTAGGAACTATTAATATTTATAAATTCCTTCAATTTGTATTGTTTTATTGTTCAGCAAGTAATGCTTTTCTTGAAGATTTCCTGCACGGCACAATTTGAATCTTTTTCTACCCATCAACAATGATTATCGCATCTTCATTATGAAATTAGAAAGAAACGATTAGGGAGATGAATGAGGTGGTCTGGACGTATAGAGAGATAAATACAGACAAAGAGAGAGAGAGAGAAAGAGAGAGAGATGTATGGCAGTAAATAGATATTAAGGAGATAGGGAGACGGGGTATAGTCATGTAAAAAATGGATGAGCTGGATAGAGGGATGAAAGCGGAATCAGAATGCATGCACTTGGAAGGAGAGAGAGGATAGTATAAGGAAACATGATAGGGGTGAAATAAGAATACAAAGGGCAAAGGAAAGAGCTAGGAATTAATTAAGGAACATTTTAAGACATAAAAGAGAGGAAACAGGAGCCAAGAGGTGGAAAAGTGAGAGGGTTAGAGGGGTAAGAGAGTAGAGAAAGAGCTACAGAGGCAGAGACAGAGCTCGGGAGACAGATCAATAAAAGAAATGGGAAGCAATAGAGCAAGAGAGGGAGAGGAAGACAGATCGAGAGAAGGAGAGGGAGGCAATAGAGCAAGAGAGGGAGAGGAAGACAGATCGAGAGAAGGAGAGGGTGAAAGAGTAGAGAGTGAAAAAGAGATGTACTAGAATATTAATAGTGATACAGAGCAACTACCTTCTATCCCAGATGGGGCAGACCAGGGAGGGGAAGGGAAACAGAGCGAGAGAGAGAGAGAGAGAGAGAGAGAGAGAGAGAGAGAGATACAATGGAGAACGATGCATTCAATATTTCCAGCATAAATATAATTGAATGTTTACTATATAGAGAAAGAGAGAAGTTATAGACAGGTAAACAATTCCAATATTTTGGGGCGAAACGTAAACATTGCATTTTTTTCTTTCACCCTTATCAGGGGGTTTTATTACAACAAAATAATCAAACTCACATATATTTTTGTTTAACATAACCGCTATAATACTATACACATACATTTCTACCAATTCAGGTAAATTACACATTTTTCGTTTTCGATTATGGGCCCATATACATGATATAATCACTAATTCCTGTGCCTGGACATTTATCCCTAGAGGTGCGCCAGTGATAACTGTCCAACGGAGTGTTGTGGACAGATTTCCCTTGATTCATCTAGGGATAATTGGCACCGGACACGTGGAAAATCGTATCACACCGGCCTTTACATTCGCTCTAACTCACGTTTTCCTTGGTAGATTTCGCTGGTTAAATTGGCTATGTCTTCAGTAGAGCTATTCGAGCACGGAAAAGGCATTTGATAACCAATAGAAAGTTGCACGAATGCGTTTGAATAAATAACAAGATTTACCACTCCTTTCTTTCACCTCCCTGATTACAGCTTCCTGATATTTCTGAAATAGTGCGCAAACATTTTTTTTTAAAAATATAATATGAAGAGGCTCATATAGATTTTAGTTTTGACTAAAGGAATGATTAAAAGATGACATACATTTTATTTTCTAGGAGGATTATAATTAAAACCCTATAGTCTGATGCAGCTAAGATGACGTAACTTATTTGAATGGCATAAGTCAAGAAGAGCGCATGCAATTTAATTTTTAAGAACCTTCCTTGCTTAAACATATGATGAAGTTTTGTAACATGCAGTAGAGTAGCGCAGAGTTGTAACAAACTCATTTTTACTTTAGATTAAAAATACATGTATTTGTTGCAAACTTCTAATGGTCAAGAGGATAATATGAAAAGTAGGAAAGAGTAAAATGCGGCATGTGAACAATTTTTCAAATGAATATAGTTGTATAGCTTAACATATTTGTAGACATTTGCTCTGGAGGAAGACGCATGGCGTGAAAACAATGAGCGACATCAAAATACGTATTAATTATAATGCATCACCTCAGACGGTGACATATAATTAATTAATTGATTAATTAATAATAACAATATATGGGCCGGCTGGTTGTGCGTAATATAACCACCACGAAAAAGCCAACAAACAAGCAAACGTAGGCATTGGCTCAAATACAACGTAAAAGGCGCTATTTTGTTTTTGCAACGGCCGATTCATATAATCGAATATTTGTGGTGATACATAAATATTAGAAATCGTTATATTTATGGATATTTCAACCGTTTCTGAACCGAATTCGTTCAAACAAAGGTGATTTTGTAATGTAAATTTTATGTTCTTTCAAATTTGCCTATCTCACAAAAAATTATTTTGTGAAGCCTTCTTCAACAGAACATAACTATCCCTTTAAGCTCTCTTTCCCTCGCCACCATGCCTCTCCCTCTGTCCGACTCCAAGACCCGGAGCCTTCCCCACGGTACTCTTCCTTTCCTTTCCTTCCTTCTCCACAACTCTCCGTCACCCTACAACCAGGCGCGCCGGAAGCAGTTTGGGATTGGGGGGGGGGGGGGGCAAACATTCCAGGGGGCTCACTTGAGCAAAAACGTTTGGGGCCGGGGGGGGGGCAGCAGAAACATCTGCATCACCACCACTCCTACACGTTACATGGAGGCCCCGCGGAACGTTTTTCAGAGTGGAGTATTAACGATCAGGTAGAGCGTAAATTGGCGTGTGGTCCAGGAACTGAGCCCCCGGAAGCTCAGGGTTTTAAGGCATTAAATTACGGTAAGATAAGCATATTTAGATACCTTATTTGTGACACTGGCAGGTCACTAATTGGCAGAGAGTCCAGGGAGCAGAGCCCCCGAAGCTCAGGGGTTTTAGGTATTTAATTACGGTTAGATGAGCATCCAGGGGCCCTCTTTAAGACCATTGATGTGGTCCAGGGGGCAAAGACCCCGGAAGCTCAGAGGTTTTAATATTTAACTACGGTCAGATGAGCATCCAGGGGACAGAGCCCCCGGAAGGTTTGGGGTTTTAGGCATTTAATTACGGTGAGATGAGCATATTTTGATACCTCATTTGTGCATTTTTCTTTTTCTCTGTAAAATACTTTTTCAAAAATTGAGGGGGTTCGAGCCCCCAAGCCCAGCCGTTCTGCAGACCCTGACATAATGTTTCTAAATAAGCATATTTTTTACCCGACTTTAATTTTGGGAATTTCTAATTTTTCAACAAACGCATAAAAAGCTATGACTTACAAAAGAATTGAGAAAAAATACCTTGAAATTCATGTCATTTCAGCAACATTTGTAATTGTAAATCACTAGTATCGAATAAGAAATAACCCCCCCCCCCCCCATCAGTACGCCAGCGTTCAGGGGCTCACGTCTTTTCACCCCTATAACAAAAACAGACACGCTTTCCCATTCTCTCACAATATGTCCACGATATGCGCGCATCGCTATTATAAAAACCTCCATTGATAAATATAGGTGGAATGCGCAATGTTTTTCCTGTTAACTTTCCTTTTCTTTGAATAGAATTTTATATGTGATTTAATTCAGGTTTTTATTATTGTTATGTTCTTTTGGGTTAAAAATACAAACCATCTTTACTCCTTTACTGCTTTTTTTTTTTTTTTTTTTTTTTTTTTTTTTGGGGGGGGGGGGCGTTTTTTTTGTTGATTTTTTTTGGTTACGGGGGGGGGGGGCAACTGCCCCCTGCCCCCCCCCCCACTTCCGGCGCGCGCCTATACCTACAACCATCTCTCTTCTTCAGAGCTTCCCCCTCCTACCTATTTCCCCCCATGTGCTCTCATGCACCCTGCTCTCATATATATTTGGCCTCTTACTTTTCTTCAAGTTCATCTATATGAGCATCGAATTATTACAACTTGCTTAACCTTTGATATTCTCGGAAATGGGTTTGCGTCGTTCTTGATTGCTATGATTTATTTTTTGTTGGTGTTGTTGGGTTTCTTTAAAGGCTGTCCAATCTGAAAATCGATACTAAATTCAACAAATGATGAAGACAACACTTTCCTTATTTTTATTATCGATTAATTTATGTAAGTTTCAGTTTAAAATTTTTTTTTTTAAAGCAGAAGAAAGAAGGAGAAAGAAAAATAAATATACGCTGCTAAATTTTCCGCAATTTGTGGAGATTCTAGACAGGCTGTTAACATACTTCGTTGATCGTTTTACGTGTGTATTTTCTGGCCAGCCCGGTTCAGTACATTTAACAGGCTTCTCGGATAGCATGCCCATGCGCAGCCAGTTACGTAAGTTACGTCATGACTAGTTTCAAATGCACGCATTTCGATTTTTTTTAAAGTAGAAAAGTTAGTGATCGTTACAAGGCCATTCGGGAGTATTAAAGCAGATAATGGGATGACGAGTCACAAACTTGACTGATTTCCTAAGAGATAGCTCGACGTCTTAATTTCGATCTTGTTCGCACACGAGATGGAGCCTTACGTTGGCGTCTTGGTGGCTTTCCACGTGGTGCTGATGGCGGTGGGTATACCGGGAAACCTCCTCGTTTTTCTCGTCACGGCGAGTCGCACTCCAAAAAAGAGCGTTCACGTTTTCGTCATCGCTCTCGCCGTCGCCGACCTCCTTGCCTGCTGCCTCATGCCGTTCAGTATCCATTACTGGCTGACCTTCAACAATCAACAATCCAGCATCTTATGCAAAATACACATCTTCACCAACTTCGTCAGTGTTTTCACCTCCATGTTCCTTACCACCGCTGTGGCCTTTGATCGCTACTTCGCAGTTTGTTATCCTCTGAAGACATTCCTCAACTTACCACGATCCTTCAAGGTCTGTGTAGGATGTTTCGTGAATGCCTTTGTCTGTAGCCTGCCATCGGTGTTTGCTTTTGATATCCACAGCTATGGGCCTTCGGTGTCTAACTGCACACCAACGGCCAACCAGTGGCTCATAAAAGGCATCTACGGCATAATTGCCTTCGCTTTTTTGCTGTCCACTGTTGTACTGATCATACTCTACCTGCAAATGTGCATCATGATTCGGCGCCAGGCCCATTTCAGGGCCCGTGTGGCACCTGCTCCCAATCCTGCACCCATTCACGAATCACCTTCTCCAAATGATATTCAAACCATATCTGATAAAGCCCCCGTGGCGAGCAGCTCGACCAACAGACCCATCGAGGACTACAAGGTTCCAGAGTCATCGTCCGTGCATTGTTCACATGGTCCCCACTTAGCAGTCCCTGTGACACATGCATGGTCCCAGAGTTCGCACAAATCTGAACGGCCTCTCCCTGAGAAAACGGAGCGACAAAACCGCAACGCTGGTGTTGCTTGTGCCATGGCTGATGGCATAAGGAATAAGACAACGAAGATGCTGATTCTGTCTACTGTCGTCTTTATCGCGTCCTGGCTACCGAACATCCTCATCAAAGCCATTTCTACGACACAGTACCAAGGACTCTCCCAGTTCCATCCTGCTATACTCATTACAACAAAAAGTTTAGAATATCTCTTCCTCATTAATCACGCAGTCAATCCTTTCGTTTACAATTTAGTCAACAAACGATTTCAAGGGCTCTGTGCAGAGAAAATCAACACACTTCGAAGAAAATTCACTAATTACATGGGTTGAGGAATACAATTTAAATTTGCAAGGAAATTCATTGGGACATTTAAACATGATGTAATACCTTACTGTATGTATTTTGTGTATTTAAAGTCTGTTCATTTCCTCTTTAGTGGTAGCCTATAGTCCGTACAGGGCCTCTCAGGGAAACAGTTTTAATACTCAGAGAGCTACCCTGTTTAAATGAAACGAGTAAATAAATACTGTGTTAATAGTTGTACGTTTCGGCGGGGGTGGAGTGGGGGGGGGGGAGCTACAGCCTCCTCTCCCTCGATAATTTGAAAACGATGTATGAAAATATTTTATTTGCGGTGGTGGTGGATGCGGGATTCTCTGGTGGGCAGGGGATGGTGTACATGCTCCAAATACGCTGACAAAAACAACGACGATGGAACAACCTTATCATCTCTAAAGTGCACGTTGGCGCATAAATATTGTGCACACTTTTAGAATGTGATGCTTCAGATGCATTCAATGTAATTTAAATCGTGGTTCTTGGTCTAATGTAACATCTTTATTATTATGTTATTTGTATTTTCTTGAATAAATACGAATAAATATTTGAATAAAAGATGACATACATTTCATCTTCTAGCATGATTGGAATTGAAACCCTACAGTTTGATGCAGCTGCGATGACGTATCTTATTTGAATGTAACATGATGTAGAGTAGCGCAGTGTTGTAACAAATTCATTTTTTACATTAGATTAAAAAATACATGTATTTGTACAATTTTTCAAATGAATATAGTTTTATAGCATGAAATGTTTCTATAAATTTGCTCCGGAGGAAAACGCATGGAGTGAAAACAATGAGTGGCATTAGAAAATGTATTGATTATAATGCATCATCTGCCAACTAGAAATACTGTTTCATATAGAGATGAGAGTTAAGTCAGATATCATTATTCCAAATGCGAATCATATATATCTCAGATATTAGAGAGAGTTGTGCATACTGCACTGCAAGAATATTTATTAGAGCATAATATTATCACCGATCGACAATTTTCGTTCCGCCCCAATCACTCATGTGAGACTGCACTATTCTTCTGGCTAAATACGTAGATCTAGGGAATATAAATGGTGTCGCATTTCTTTACACGAGAAAGGCATTCGATACGGTCAATCATAATATTTTGCTTCAGAAACTATAAAGCAGTGGTTGTTCAACGATAGCCTAAACTGGTTTTCATCATACTTGAGAGCAAGAAGGCGATATGTTACTATCAATTGGAAAATTCTTCTGTCAAATGAATTCACACATGTGTACCCCAAGGATCGGTCCTTGGACCGCTGCTATTTACTATTTTCATAAACAATTTATCGACAAGTGTTACTAGTGGAGACGTTTTTTCTCTTTGCCGACGATGCAACCCTATCGGTAGGCCTACATGGGTCCACAGTTCGTGAAATTGAATCAAAGTTAAGTCAAGATTACATGAAGTTTATTCTTGGACTCAGAAGAATAATTTCGTACTAAATACAAACAAAACTCAGGTAATGATCTTAGGATCAAGACGGAAAATTTAAACTCTTAATGAAAATAAACTTCATGCTCATATTAGACCCTCATGCACAAGTTAAATCTGTATCTGAATATAAATGCCTTGGCGTAGTTTTGGACAGTTACTTGTCGTTTTGTAATCATGTTGACAGAGTAGCGCTAAAGATGAAACAGAACTTAGGTGTTATCAGAATTTTTCAAAATACATTCAATAAGCGTTACTTAAGTATGTTGTACTAGGGCTATGTTTTTCCACATGCAATGTACTGTGGCAATGTTTGGTCAAATAGATCACAGAATAATTATGAGATACTGAATAAATTGCACAAGCGGGCAGCATACATCATAATCTGCAACAAATGCATACAAAATGGTTACTTTGCATGGTCTTCTTTCGCCATCTAACTCCCTATATTCTGGGAGACAAATTTATTCTCCACGATGATGTGGCGGTACGGACTACACACAATTTCAATCAACAAAAAATGAGATCAAATAAATGCAGAACTGAATACTATAAACGATCGTTTGTCAATTTGGGTAAAACCCATTGGAATAATCTCCCAGTGGAAATTCTAAATTTGAAGGCAGTCGAGAGCAAACTATATTGGACGAAATGGGGACAAAATCCTTTTCCCATAATGTTACAAATCTCGTACTTTATTTAAATTTTTTTTTCTTCAATACTCATTTTGTTATTTTGTGTGGTTTTAATATTTCATGTATTTATTTTGGGAATAGTTTTGCGTGCAGCTACGGTTAGTGTTATTTGAAATGTTTAATTTTTATTAATTCAGTTTGTTTTAAATGTTTATTTGTAAGTCGGAAGACGTTAGACACACACACACAGACACACACACACTTACTCTTACCCTTCACATTAATGTAAAATTTATATTCAAATTTGCATTTAAATATTTTGTAACATGGTATGCAATTATTATTGGTTGTATAATGAAATGTTCAATTTTGTCTTATTCACAAGTTTTTTGGAATGTTTCTAGTTTGTATTTAAAGGGCTTCGACAAAAAACAGTGCATACGCTGATTGGGCTACCCTTTTTACATATATGAAATAAATAAATAAATAATATTCTCGCATACCCAGACAATCAATTGTGCTTTAAAACAAAAAACAGGTGTTACTAACGTTAGTATTGTTCCTTGGAAACATCGATGTCACAAAAATTGTCTGCCCCTACATTTATGTTTATACTTACACTTTGATTCCTTTTGTATTGAAATTGTCTTTATTAATTTGTATTTAGTCACCTCAAGGTACATTTATATATTTGACAAATGATTCACATACCAGTGAAAATGAATATTTAATTACATAATGCAAAGAGCATTATACAGCTTATCACAGGGGCGTACGCAGGGGGGTGTTATGGGGGTTCAAACACCCCCCTTTGGTATTTTAATGTATGTAAACCCCCCTAAAAAAACCTAAACCCCCCACGGCTAACCTAAATAAGGTGACCTTACCCCCCCCCATACGTAAAAAATGTCAAATTTTGAAATTTTGAGACCAAAAAAAAAAAAAAAAGTGTCCGCTTACCCCCCCCCCCCCCCCCCCCCCCCCCCCCCCCCCCCCCACTGAGCGACTTTTCGGCCGGCGCGATTTTCAAATTTTCGGGAGCAAAATATTTTAAAACCCCCCCTTGAAAAAATCCTGCGTACGCCCCTGGCTTATCACATATCAAATATCTTTCTTCACTTATCTGACAATGGATATCCACTAGGCCTTGCCCTGCCACCTGCTGTCAATGGCAGTTTTGGTATCATTACGTATAACAATGTATATTTCCATTTTGTACGATTTGATTAGTAAAGAAATAAAGTCAGAAATATTTGGTTTAGCTAATTTTCATCTATTTAGGTAAATTGTTTTCTTTGCAATCATTAATATATTATTGAAAAGAATATAATTCTAATTCTTCCACAATATACCAAGAATTACCGTTTTTTCGGTTAACATCTAGAAATCAAACAAAGTCAGCTGTTTTCCTAGCTGATTCCCAAAATGTTGTACTATTGTACATTACCAAAAAAGTGTTCAACCGTTGCATTATCTAGATCACAAAATCAACACAATGAGGAACTAATGACTTTCATTTTATACAATTTATAATTTACATAAAACACGTTGTAATGCTATGGTCACATTACCCAAAAGTAGCCTGCTCGGCGGCCGAGCGGCGAGTTTTTAACCAATTCTGCCAGGCGGCTGCCCAGCCACCGAGCGGCGGCCGCCCAGGCACCGCGCGTTTTTAGGGCATCGCTCGGTCGCCGCTGAAGTTTTAGCGCGGAGTTAAAATTTGGGCGGCGCCGGCTCACTTTTCACTCGCCGCCCAAAATACGCTCGGTGCCTGGGCGGTCGCCGCCCGGGCACCGACCTAATCGCTCGGCGATGCCAAAATTCCATCAGCGACCGAGCAGGCTACTGTTCGGTCGGTCGCTGCTCTGATTTGTGACCATAGCTTTAGTGTAGAATGATTTACATGAAAAAGAAATCCAAATTGCAATGCTTTTAAAAGTTATTTGTATCTTGTGTATCTGAATATCTGTATATTTGATGTTTATTCAGTTTAGAATTGTGTCATGAATTGTAACATGAATTAAAATACTACGGTTCAGTGTAAATTTACTTTTTGTGTCTTTCTCACCCTTCTTTCTACTACATGTATTTTCTATTGCTGTCTCGACCTTTTCTTGGGTTCGGGGATGCTATTTTATCAGAATGTCATTGTTTAAGATTCACCGATAAAAGCTTGAATTTTTTACAACGGGGGATTTATTATCTACATATTAAAACAAATATATAAATGTGGCATTGATATGCTTCGTATCCTCATCTAGTATGTAGAGTATATCGTATGGAGCAGAGATAAGTAGACAAACGCCCTTCTTGCCTCCAATCACACGATACGAACCATCTGTCTTCCCCATTCAATCTCTTTCCCCCTCTCCCTATCTCTCTCTCTCTCTCTCTCTCTCTCGCGTTTTTGCTATGTCTCTCTCTCTCTTCTCTCTCTCCCCTTCTCCTTTCATTTCCGTTCTACCACCTCTCCTCTCTCCACTCTCTCCCACTTCGTATTCCCTCCTAGGAGGCTAAGCTCTTCCTCTCTTTCTTCCCCTATTTTCCCTCTCCTATTCGTTTTATTGTTTTATCACTTTCTTATTCCTCTTTCTCTCCATCCTTTTAAGTGTCAACTCCTCTTTTTCCGTACTTTTCCTTCTCTCTCTCTCTCTCTCTACATTCCTCTTTCCACCCTCTGTGCTTTGTTTAAGCTCTCTTTCTCTCTCCACCATCCCTCTCCTTGTGTCCAAGCACCCAAGTCTTCCCCTACCCACTCTCCCTTCCCCTCCTTCTCCCAAACTCTCCATCACCCTCCAACCATCTCTCTTCTTCAAAGCCTCCCCTCCCGCATATTTCACCCCATGTGTTTTATCACCTTTCCCCCTTCAAATCAGGCAAATCCATCGATTGTAAATTGTCATTGTTAACCACAACAAAAGACATAGCCAACGATTGTTAATGTACCTACGTATTGATTAAAGATAGCACATTGGATTCATGTGTACTTTATGATGATGATGATGATGATGATGAAGATTAAGATGATGACAATGATGATGATGATGATATGATGGTGGTAGTGAATGTGTAGTAAAGGGAAAGATTGTCAGGGAAATGCCACTTAAACATTCAGCTATCTTGATAAAAGTCAATGAAAAGAGGAAATAATGAAACAATTGTTCCCGTGTGCGTTGTGTGTGTGTTTGCGTGTGTGCGTGTGTGCGTGCGTGTGGGTGTGTGTGTGCGTGTGTGCGTACGTGTGTGGGTGTGTGTGTGTGTGTGTGTGTGTGTGTGTGTGTGAATGTCTGTCTGACTGTCTTTGTTCAATGCACTGTCTTATTCCTCACCCAACAACTTGGCGCAAGCGAGATATGGCAGTCTTGTAAATAATTCAAATGAAAATGGTACCTAAATGTACTGGGAGGATAACTCTATCTAGACATATCATGAAACCCATGATTAAATATTCATACTTCAAACAATACAACTTTTAAAAAGTGACACATTTTTTTTTTCTGACTCACTCTGTATTATGAGCATCAAGTCATTTCAACTTGCGTAACCTTTGATATTCAGGTAAATGGGCTTGCGTCGTTATTGATTACTATGAATTCTTAATATCTTGTCTTGTTCAGATATAGCGCGGTAAACCACCACAAAAAGGCGGCCGTTGTTTAAAAAAAAAAAATCTTGTAAATGAATTGCAACTGCGTGCAACAAAGGACTTGTGCATATTCACTGAGCTCTGAGCTATGATATTCGAAATTGTGAAGCGTGTTACACTTCAGTATCATTTAGGAAAAAATAAAACCGCCGCGATTTTGCTATCTCGTGACTGAACGAGCCCTTAATTAAATGTTAAATCGGGTTTTCTTTTCTTAAAGAGCGTCGATGTGGAGTGACACTGACAACTGATTTCCGGATTATCTATTCATAATTATATTCGTGTGGTATTTTGGACAAGAAATCGCGCAAAACCAATCAGCCGGGCCTTGAAGTACAACGCGTGTCTTAAATTGTGATTAATCTTGCTAGCTGAAGTATATATATATTGACAATTATCATAATGACAGCAAACGATGCGACCTGACAGGTTTATACGTTTGTAAACACGCATTATAGCTCCACTGCAAGAACGAAATAACAACGAATGCTGATTCCCTCACAACACAATAAAGGAAGATATGAAAATAGCGAGAAAAGAAATATCATGACTGAAGGGTGGGGGGGGGGGGGGGGGGGACGGGGGATACCAAATCCAACAAATGATAAATCCGCCACTGTTCATAGTTCGTATTGTTGATTATTCTATGTTAGTTCCATTCAAAACAAATTCTCATTATTCTATGAAATTTGAAGAAATATTAACGAATGTTGATTCACTCCCAACAACAAAAATGAAAATATGAAAATAGCGAGAAAAAACACATGAACGCTCCCCTTTTCCCCAAACGGGGGGAGGGGGGGGGGGGGTCCGGCTACAATTTCTCCCCCATCCACCAAAGGAAATGAGGATAACGAAGAGTTCATGACAATCCAGCACAATTTTTACATAAATGTTTTTATTGTTTTAGTTTTAAGGCGTGTGTCATTCAGTTGACAATATTTGCGTCATGACTAGCCTCAATAACACAGACTTGCAATTTGTTTTCAAGTAGTAACAATGAGTGATCGTTACGAGCCTATTCAGGTATATCAACGCAGATAATGAAATGAAGTCTGGAGTCTCACAAGTGGAGTGGTTTTCTATAATGAGATAAAGCTGCGCATATACTTCGTCGATAGAGGAATACTTTGATTTGTGCTATACTAATATCTATCAGTAGTTGAGGTTGCGAGTGTAGTATCAACCAGCGAGTGAGCTCGACGTCGTAATTTCGATCTTGTTGGCGCGATAGCTCAGTCGGTAGAGCAGTGGTCTCGTTATCCGGTGACCCGGGTTCGAAACCAAGGTGATGCGCTAGTGCGCTTTGGTAAGGCATTAATCTTCATTACCAGGTCCCTCGGAGATGACATTAAGCCGTCGGTCTTCTGGTTGCTTACTAACAAGCATTTATTGCATTCTTAGCTGTCAGGTAAAATAACCACCACTATCACTATCACTATCACAAGATGGAGCCTCTCAGGGGCATTTTTGTGGCTTTTTACATCGTGTTGATGGCGGTGGGTATACCGGGAAACCTCCTCGTTGTTCTCGTCACGGCGAGTCGCACTCCCAAAAAGAGCATTCACGTTTTCGTCATCGCTCTCGCCGTCGCCGACCTCCTTGCCTGCTGTCTCATGCCGTTCGGTATCCATTACTGGCTGACCGTCAACAACCAACACTCCACCATCTTGTGCAAAATCCATATCTTCACCAGCTTCGTCAGTGTTTTCACCTCCATGTTCCTCACCAACGCTGTGGCCTTTGATCGCTACTTCGCAGTTTGTTATCCTCTGAAGACAATCCTCAACTTACCACGATCCTGCAAGGTCTGCGTAGGATGTTTCGTGAGTGCCTTTATCTGTAGCCTGCCACCCGTTTTTGCTTTTGATATCCGCAGCTATGGGCCTTCGGTGTCTCTCTGCACACCAACGGCCAACCAGTGGCTCATAGAAGGCATCTACGGCATAATTGTCTTTGCTTTTTTGCTGTCCACTGCTGTACTTATCATACTCTACCTGCAAATGTGCATCATGATTCGGCGCCAGGCCCATTTCAGGGCCCGTGTGGCACCTGCTCCCAATCCTGCACCCATTCACGAATCACCTTCTCCAAATGATATTCAAACCATATCTGATAAAGCCCCCGTGGCGAGCAGCTCGACCAACAGACCCAGCGAGGACTACAAGGTTCCAGAATCGTTGTCCGTGCATTGTTCACATGGTCCCCACTTAGCAGTCCCTGTGACACATGCATGGTCCCAGAGTTCGTACAAATCTGAACGCACCCTACGGCCGCTCCCTGAGAAAACGGAGCGACAAAACCGCAACCCTGGTGTTGCTTGTGCCATGGCTGATGGAATAAGGAATAAGACAACGAAGATGCTGATTCTGTCTACTGTCGTCTTCATCGCGTCCTGGCTACCGAACATCCTCATCAAAGCCATTCCTACGACACAGTACCAAGGACTCTCCCAATCCCATCCTGCTATACTCATCACAGTCAGATTCTTAGAATATCTTTTCCTTATTAATCACGCAGTCAATCCTTTCGTTTACAATTTAGTCAACAAAAGATTTCGAGGGCTCTGTGCAGAGAAAATCAAGACATTTCGAAGAAAATTCACTAATTATATTGGTTGAGGAGTGCAGTTTAAAATAAATACCGTATGTATGTATGTGTACAAATTTGTTCAATTTCCTCTGTATTGGTAACCTATAGTTTGTACAGGGCCTCCCAGGAAAACAGTTTTAATTCTGAGAGAGCTAACCTGTTTACATGAAACGAATAGATAAATAAATAAATAAATACCGTGTTAATAGGGTGTACAGTGCCGGTCTGTTACGTTATGTATGAAAATATTTTTGTTTTATTACTGTTATGAATTAACATTCATTATTGTTATTGTTACTGAAAATTGTTGTTACAGAATAGGGCTTATTATCTGGAAAACATCAATATCGGTTAAAATGTGTAACCGTGCATGAATATAAGAAATTAATTAAATAAATAAATGAATAAATAAATAGAAAGGATTAAAACTATTTTAAAAAGGGGGAAGGTTTAGCCATAGTGTAAGGGCAATACTAATGAAGGAAGAGATAAAAAAAAAAGATATGTTATGAAGAGGAAAAGACAGGGAAATATAAAGAACAGAATGAATTGATGTGTATCTAAACATGCTACAACAGATCTACCAAAGATAGGTTGGATATTATTGAATTAGGAAAGAAGTCTTGTGTTGCCGTTGGCCATTCTTAAAGCCCGTCTGCACTAGTTTGGCGAGGGAGATTAGACCTCCCTGCAAGGTCACTGACAGGTCTCATCAAATCAGCTCTCAATTAACATAAGGAAAAGGGGATCATGGGGGACCAACAGGCACTGATTAGGCATTGTTTGCTTTGTAGAGGGTGCAATTAGCTGTAAGTAGTGCAGTGGGGCTTTAAACCTTCGGATTAACGAACATTTCAGGAATAATTCATGAACCTGAGGAAAGAAAACATACAGCTTGTATAAATCCCATGCAAGAAATTGTCAAGTGCTCAAGGATTATGAAAAACTGACCGTTGGTACAAACCCCAGGAAATCGAAAAAATACTGAAATCATGATTACAAGTTTCCTTATCTAACGTATTTAATAATTTAGTTGTAGCTTTTAACATGAAAAGGTAGACGAATTTTCGTTTACATGTGTTTTGTTGAAACTTATCAAAGTCATAATTATACCTGGCACCATGAGCGTTATAAGTTGCGTCAATTGTAAATAAATATTTCGTTTGTACAAAGCGATCGTTATAATACGTTGGGTATGAAATCTGATTTTGTAAAACTGGAATGAAATCACCAACATTGTATAAATTCATAAATATCATGTTGGGGAGTTAAATTAGCGGAATAAATCGTCTCATTAAAGATTCTTTTCATAACCTTTGCTTGTATTTATCAGTTAAATGTATACCATTCAACAACAAAAAAGTCATAAAAGTGGAAGAAATGGATGTTAATTTAGCTGACAATAAATTATTGACAATTTATATAAGAGTTTGAGGTAAAAACATTGTCGTTGACTAGGTAAACAGATCAATTGCTCGCCTGTTGACTGAGTCTGTTTAATGAACTTTGAGAGTAAAAAGAAAACACCAATAGTATTTACATTATTATTTAGACGAATAATGCCCTCGAAATGTAGTAACTGCTACATTTTTTGTAAGAAATAACAATACCCCATAAGTCAAAGTAGTCTCTAACCCATTCCTCGTACCCGAAAATTGTTTGCTAAAGTGCCTCCCAAATCACTCTCATTATCCCGTTCAAATGCCAGCTGAGACGTTATTTTTTACATGATTATGCAAAACGAGCAGGAGAAGACACCTGACGCACTTATTCATGCATCAGAGGTCTCCCTTGACAATTACGTGTTCGAATCTTTTCCCGTGTCTCTAATTATTGCAACATTAAAATGTTGACGCCAATACCTTTCTTTTTTCACATCCCAGTATATAATAGCTAAATCCTTTCTATACCTTCATATTCTGTATCTCATTCTGAATTAGACATTGAAAGTTACAATATTTTCCGCAAAGACCGCAACCGACATGGAGGGGGTGTAGCACTTTATGTAAAAAATGACGTAAGTAGCCAGTATGAACAATAATATTACATGCGACGATATTGAATCTATGTGGGTACAATCACCGCCAAAACATTCGGAAACACTAACTCTTATGCGAGTTATCTACAGACATCCAAATTCGTCGTCAAATTACTTCGATTTATTGAACAGAATGTTAAGTCAAGCTGTCACCAATACAGATGTAGAAATTATATTACTAGGTCTTGGAGACTTAAACTGTGATATCTGTCCAAACGACATAGACTCCAACTCTCGAGGAGATGATGCCTGGTTTTCTTTTTGATCAACTGATTGATGTTCCACCACGAGTGACGACAACGTCGCAAACTATTATTGATCTTATATATTCCACTGACGAAGAAAATCACTCGTTGAATGGAGTGCTAAAAAAATAATTCAGGGATCATTATATGATTTTCACTGTTTACGGCGATGCTGTTATTGCTCATAAAGAAAATATCATAGAATGGAGAGATTTTAAGGGTTTTGAGTTTGCAGAATTCAATTCTTTACTATCCCAAGTGCACTTTGAAAAAGTATAGATTCAGCGTAAGGACGTAAACTGTGCGTGTGATATATGGTACAATCTGATAATGGAAATTGTAAATATGTGTGCACCTTACAAAAGAAACATCTAAGAAATAATTCATCTCCTTTGGTGTCAGGTGAAGGCATCGAATTGATGAACACGAGGGATTACCTTCGTGATAAAGCAACACAACTCTCAGATTTTTGGAAACAATATACAGAAATCTTATCACACGTGAACTCAATAAACTTAAAAAATCATGCATTACTTCATCATTGAACGATAAATCTGGAAATGCAAATGCGTTATGGACGTCTTACTAAAAAAAAACAGTCTAAAAATATAATTTGAATGTAAACGATGTTGAAATATCAGACTTGAAGAAAAAACTACAGACCCGTATTTATACTGCCGATTTGATATAAAATAATTAAAAAGGGCAGTTTATTTCAATATCTATGAATATTTGTCTCAGTATGATCTATTTTATTAACACCAATTTGGATTTCGTCCGAAGCACTCATGCGAAACGGCCCTATTATGAATTCTTAACCAGTGGTCAGACAATGTAGACAAAGGGTTTTTGAATGGTGTAGCTTTTATAGATCTTCGACGTGCATTCGATACAGACAATCACTTTCTCCTCTTAAGAAGATTACATCGATGTGGTTGCTCCCCGAATGTAATCAAATGGTTTGAATCGTACTTGAAAGATCGCCGTCAATTTGTCTCATTAGGGGAAGAAAAATCAACATTTATAAAAAAAAAATAACAATGGGAGCTCCACAAGGGCCCATCCTGGCCCCGCTCCTTTTTACTCTACTTGTCAATGACCTGCTATGTTCCATCTCAAATCATGGCATTGTTTATATGTATGCAGATGATATTACTATTTCTGTATGGGGAAAAGCTAGAACTCAAATTGGCAAAAGCTCTTAGTGAACTGAATTCATGGTTAAATAAAAATAAGTTGATTTTGAATATTGAAAGACCAAAACGATATAGGATCAAAGCAAAAGCTTAGATATTAGATAACAGTATGCTGTCGATTGAATTAAATGGTTGCCAATTGGAATGTGTATATACATATAAATGTTTGGGAGTTATAATTGATGACAATCTTGACTTTAACAAACATATCAAAAGTATTGCTTTACTTGTGAAACAGATAACAAATACATTTTTAAAAATTCTACAATTTAATGCCGAAATTTTGTTTCCATCGGTGAAAGAGTATTCACGATTGGAGGCTTTCGGTAATACCATAGTTGGCTTTATTGAAAAGGCTGTTGATAATTTTCTTTTCTTCAAAACAACCCGCTCAAAGGGCGTTTATAGGAATCATTCGATTCAAGGTGTTATGCATCATATTTGTCAGTGTTTTCTACGTGTCTTCATGTTTCTGATTCTTGTTAGTAATTACGTGGACTTTCTGAAAAGCAGTCATCTTAGCTCAATAAGCTTCAGCGTGAATAAATGAATGTAGTTAAAATCAAAACTCCTTGTAAAAGCTCATTTATTTTCTACCCAGATGCACACACACACAAACAAAAATAAAAATCATCACCTCAAAAAGGGTGTACAACTTTGTTGAGGCTACCACGTCTGAAAGTTTAAGTATTACACGGCGTTTAAGGTCAAATAGAATTAACTCCTAGTTTATAATCCCCTCATCCTTTTTGTTTTCGGCCCTCCTAGATTTTTCTGTTTTTTTGTTGTTCTTCTCTTTACCTCTTCAGAGGGACTTTATTGTCTCATTTCAAAATACATAATTATATATTATTAACAAAACAACTAAAATGAAACATATGAATTATATACAAGATTAACATAATTTCTTAAAAAGATCATTTTAACATTTCTAATACTTTCTTAACTTCTTCATTATCGAAGTATCTTATATTTTCTTTGTATTTCAAATAACATTTTAATGATGAAATGAAATTATTTATTAACCTCTATGGATTGGTTGGTACTTCCCCAAAGTTATGCTTTACGTAGTCTTTGTATATAACCAGTTAAGTAACCAGTTTATCAAAAAATTTAGTAAAGTAAATTTTTTGTTATCTTTTTTTTATATCCAATCAATAACATTTTCATATCAATTTCAATTTCTATTTTAAAAATGAAATATATAATTCTTGAGATAATTTTCCGGAAAACTCTTAATTTCTTGCAACGAAATATAAAATGTTCAATAGTTTCTTTTTCACGACAAATTTCACATTCGTTAGACTGTACGATTTTCCATATAAAGAGATTGTCTTTCGATGGCAATATTTTATGAATTAATTTGAAATTATATTGCTTGATATTACTGTCTCTGTTATTATTTTTCTGTTGTTGTTTGAAAAATTAATTTTGAAATAATAAGTACGAGGACCTAACTCTTCAACCCACAGTATATACCCACAATTCTTAGCACATGCACTTCAATATGTATAATTCATGTAATTTTGACCTTTTAGTATAATTTGCTCTCTGTAACTCATTTTACTTTTATGCATATTGCCTATATCATGTTATCTTGATTTAATATATCTTTAAGAGTTGTTTAATCGATGTAAAATGCCTAGAAAGGATAGAGATTATAATGGATCATAATTACGACTCGGGTTTTATCCGGTCTGTAAGTGGTAAACTGTAAACAGTGCCTGGATGTAGGAAAATGAACAAAGAAAAACAAATGGCGTAATTATAGTTAAGAGTCTAAGGTATTGACAATGCACATTAATGCTCTTAGAAATCATAAAAAGAACCTATATAATATTTATATGTAATCTTTTGAAATGTAAACAGTGCTAGGATGTAGGAAATTGAACAAAGTAAAAAACAAATGGCGTAATTATAGCCCCAAATCTAAGATATTGACAATGCATATTAATGCTCTTGGAAATCAGAAAAAGAACCTATATAATATTCATATGTAATCTTTTGGAATGAAATCGGTGCTTGGATGTAGGAAAATGGACAAAGACCCCCCCCCCCAACCCCCCCCCAAAAAAAAAAAAATGGCGTAATTGTATCCCAAGAAACTGAAATAGGCAAGCACATAAATGCTCTTAGAAACCTTAAGATGAGCCTATACTGGTTATATTTATCTGCATTAAAAAATTAAAAAAAAGGAAACAGTGCTTGGATGTCAACTGCAAGAGAACGGCTTAACATTGATCATAATTTAGGTTTCATCCGGTGTGATATGGGTACAAAAAACCATTATTGAAAAAGCACAAATATGGCGTAACTATAGTTGAAAATATAAAAAGTAGACAATGTACATTAAAGCTCTTGAAAATCCTTTAAAAACCTATATAATATCTATTTGTATTCCTTTGAAATGGAAATGGTGCTTGGCATTCTACACTACAGGAGAACAACTTAAGAAATAGATAATAAATTAGGATTTTTCCGATCTGTTAGAACAAATAAAAAATGGTGTACTTATAACCAAAGAATCTAAAATATGCAATGCTCAAAACTTGCTAAAGAATGTGAGTGCAAAGGAAAAGGAAAACAAAATAATAAGTAGGTAGTGTAGGAAAGCATACACTCATACTACTCAATAGTCTCGAAATGTTTGAACCATTTTGAATGGTTTCCCCCC
Organism: Strongylocentrotus purpuratus; assembly: GCF_000002235.5. Taxonomy (NCBI): domain Eukaryota; kingdom Metazoa; phylum Echinodermata; class Echinoidea; order Camarodonta; family Strongylocentrotidae; genus Strongylocentrotus; species Strongylocentrotus purpuratus. The sequence goes on from NW_022145601.1 coordinate 10,996,183, forward strand.
TCACGTCAGCTTTTAATTAAATAACTTGAAGGTTTTCTGAGAGATGTCATTTCCTTATTGTTGTTTGGGTAGAATTAAAGATCATCTTTTCAATTCAAGTTCAATTCAATTCAAATTTATGTCCACAATCTGATAAAAATACAAACAATCAAAAGACAAACAAGAATACAAGTCCATAAATATAACATAGCATATATGGTGGGATCGACAATAGGCCCACAGGCCTGTCTATGGTCAATCCCTTAAGTATATACATGAAAGTCAAATTTGACAAAAACATGAGTAACTTACAATACAACAACAGCAACTACAATAACAAAACAAAACGGATGGATAAAATGAATAGGAGAGGAAGGGAGAAGGCAAATTAACATAAATTTAAAAGATGATTTTTATATGTTCGTTTTAAAAAACTGGAAGACTTTTGGTACATTTTAAGGTATTCGAGAGATTATTCCACATGATCGGCCCTGAGTATTTGATAGTACATCTATAGACATTATATTTATAATTCGGAAGACACAAATTATTGTTCTGTCTTATATTTTACATACATTTTTTTCTTTATGAAACCATTTATAGAAAAGACAAAAGTAATTTAATAAATAGTTATAACCTTAACATTTCCTGAAAAATTTCTTTGTGTTTCGTCAATAAAATTTTTTTTGTTTATTTGCTATGTAATATCGTAGTTTTAATTTGAAATTAATGAAAAGACTTTTACTATTGTACTCTTTACCATCACACCGAAGTTTAATATACATTATGGATATTATGTATTGTCCTAAAATTAACATGAAGTTTAACCCAACTTTTCCTTTTTTAAATAAAATAACCTATAACTCATGCTTTTTCATTCGTTCATGAAAGTAATTATAATAGAAGTTTTCAATAATTTTCCTAAAAATTCTAACCTTGTTACATTTTAACAAGACATGAAAAGTAGTTTATGTTTTTTTTACATATATCACACTGGTCATTTTCATTATACGACATCTGCATGAATTATGTTTTGATGGAAATATATTATGCAATATTTTAAAATTAACTTGCTTAATCCTATTATTACCTATTTGTTGAAATTTAGAATTTAACACTTTCTGCCAATTAAAAGAAACAGGTAAGTTCAAGTAATATTCCCAGTAAAGTTTAAAATTTGATTTTTAAGTTTTTGTTTCTGGAGGGATAAATAATAATGTTTCGTCTTGAAACTAGATATATCAACTAAATCTCCTGTAGCTACTTCGATTACATTTAAATCGTTTTGTTTACTACTTAATTGAACATTCTTTAGAACGTATAATTTATTTAACCAATAGCATGGGAAACATTTCTTCAATTTTGCGTATTCGAACTCAAATAATATTTGATGAATACCAACTTTACTATTTAACAGAATCGAGTGTTTTCAACTACCATTTGTAATCACGTGCTTTACTTTACAATTTGTTCATCCAATAATTTGCTTATCCAAGATAAATACAAAGAATTAATTTTCGATTCCATGTCTGCCATATCAAGACCACAATCTAACTGTTTATTTCAACGGACATTTCTTTTCACTCTTTCTCTTTTTGAAGTCCAAAGAAAAGCATATATACTTTTATTCAATGATTTAATAACACAATTACTAATTAGGAGCAGGTACTACAGTCGCCATATAAACAATTTGTGAAACGATAAATGCTTTAATAACAACCACTTTATCATAAAACGTTAATATTCTCTGTTTCCAGTTTTTCAATATATTTTTAATTTTTTCGACTTTTTTTTATCCCAAATTAAACATTCATTTTCCCTTTTATTTTTCCCCGATATATATTCCCAAATATTTTATTGGTTGTTCAGTACTTTCCCTACATTCTCCATTCGCATAATCTGTATTGATCTACATTACTTTAGTCTTATCCCGATTTCCTTGAGGACCTGCCACTGCTCCAAAATTTCTGAGCTCTTCCTCAATTTGTGTTTAAGAATGTCATGGTCTATGCAATCAAACGCTTTTGAAAGATCAAGGAAAGTGCCAATAACAAATTGTTTATTCTCAAGCGCATTAGCTATTTTATCACAAAATCAATTAATGCCATGTTAAAACCCCACTAAAGTGTTGGGATCCCCAAATTCGCCAAACATTTGATAGCCAAAAATTAGTATCATAATGTGAAAGAGGGTGTCATTTTAAGGCACACTTTTGGCAAAGATTCCCCCCAAATGTGTTTGAAGACAAAAAATGATAAAAGAAAATGGGTTTGGTATTTTTCCTTCTTCTTTTGTACGCAGTAAACCTCAATTTTGTAATCTTTCATCAGTATTCGACGTCAAACACATTTGTTTTGAAAATTCTTGCAGAAATGTGCCTTAAATGACACCCTCTTTCACATTATGATACAATTTAGGTGAAATTTTGCCATCAAATTTATGGGGCTCCCAACACTTTAGAGGGGTTTTTAACGCCTTTAGAGATCTTCAGAAAAATCTGAATAATATAATGTCTGGAAATTTTTCGAAATAAAGAACCTATTATTCATTGTTATCATTTGTTTAGAAGGGGAATTTTCAGCGAAATTTTCGGATAATTTTGGGGACGCCCATTTGCCATTGTCAGATACAGGAAGACATCACCTTAATAAATCGTAATTTATCTCATTTGTTTTGGGGTAGAAAAAAGGAAGATAAAAGTTATATATCTCACGCCATAAAACTTGTTGTGAACGAAATTATGACCATAGTAATAAAACAAAAACAAAATTAATGAAACGATCGTGATGACTATAAAAAGTTCAAAAAAACTGAGTAAAAAATAAGGACAATCTATTATAAATCCTTTGCGAAACTACGGCCAAAGAAAAAAAGAAATAACGTGATGACTTTTAAAATGAAAACAAAAAACAAGGACAACTCCAAATAATTTATTATACATCCTACAGAAACTTTAATTTGTTCTATGTATACATCATTGTAATATTTGAAAATTGCAACGGGTGATGCACAAGGCTATTAACATTTGTGAAGGTTCATTTTTTTAAGGCCTCCTCTTTACGTCCGTGTTTAAGGTGATATTTGATAAGATCCTGGAATCTTTTCCATTTCTATTTCTTCGAGCATTACAGAATGATCTGGATCACAATGATTTGTTAATTGGTAATTTTAAAGGCCAGTCACACACAATAGTGAGATTGAACTACAGATAAAGAGAGAGAAAAGGAGAAGAAGAAGAGAGACAAAAGGGAAGGAGTGAGGGGAGGCAAGGGAACGAGAGACAGAGATAGAGAGAAGGGGTTTTAGCTTAAAGAAGTGAATTAGAGAATCTAAAGATATTAACACAGATGCAGCATCCCCTATCTAAGATGTTTTTCTTCAAACGGTAATTGTTAATGCTTTTAATGGCCAGTAACATACAGCACACGAACAGCAGATAGATAGATAGAGAGAGAGAGAGAGAGAGAGAGAGAAAGAGAAGTAGAGAAAGGTAGAAAGAGCGAGAGAGAGAGAGAGATAGGATGTCTAGTTGTCAAATGATCTAGAAGAATCTAAAAATATTCGCACGAGGATATACATGTAACTCCCAAATTAGAAGACAAAACATCGTCTCATTGTTATTTCATGTTTTTCTTCAAACGGTAATTGTTAATGCTTTTAATGGCCAGTAACATACAGCACACGAACGGCAGAGAGAGAGAGAGAGAGAGAAAGAGAGAGAGAGAGAGAGAGAGAGAGGAGGGGGGGGGGTCTAAAAATGATGTACAATTTAACGTCAACGAGTTGTCAGAAGCCCTTGAGACTGACGTGTCGGTCATGATTGTGATAACTGTGAAAACTCGTCTTAAGGACCAGGGGGGTGTTTCACTAAGCCCTTAAATCGATCTAAAAATCGATTCGATTTTAGTTGATGAAACACCGCCCAGGAGTGTTTCGAATGGACTATCGGTCTCGTACGCTTTCAGTCTAATGGTCTGTCGGTCTATTTGGCGGTCGGTCTCGTAGGCTGTTGGTCTCGTGGGCTGTCGTTATCGTGGACTGTCGGTCTATTGGGCTAACCCTGCTCCCGATACCCTAAAATTCTGGTTTCTGATACCCGATTTCTTGAATATTTCACAACATTTCTTTTTCTAGTCCATTTCTAACTATCATGATTTTTGTATACAGCGGTGGATTCAGGATTGTCCAAAAGGGCGGCCGAAGCCAACAAGGCGAGAGCCCTTCTGGGTGGGGTCCAGAGGCCCGATTTGATGTAGGCCCCCCGGACGCCCTCGAATTTAAGCAATTTCATACAATTAACAACGGGCTATCTTGGGAACCACTTGTATCTTTATACGGATTGCACCCAGGGGTCAGATTTTGAGGCCCTTGTGGGTTGCTGGGGCAGAGCCCTACCGGGGATCACGAGAGCGGAGCCCCAGGACGCTCTCAAATTAAAGCAATTTACAACCTTTAAGACAGCCATCTTGAACGATAGAAACTCCTTGGAATTTGCCCTGCTCCTGTATTTATTTCGTTGCAAATCAATTCTCTGTCTTTCCCTTTCTCTCTCTCTCTCTCTCTCTCCCACACAAACACACACGCACGCACACACACCCACACACACACACACCTAAGGATGATTTTAAAGAACACAGGGTTGTCTTTGATGGTGTCTAGGGGCCGCTTTAGACCCCTGCCGGGGGTCCAGGGGGCATAGCCCCCGACGCTCTTGAATTTGAGCAATAGTCCATTTTCTTAATGTAACCCAGTTTATGCATAATTATGGCTTCGCGAAGCGCTTCGATACGAATCATTTCATTGACCTTTTACGAATAAATATATATCAATATTCAGAATCCAAATTGTATACATTAGTTGTTGCTAGGTAGGTCAAACGTTATCGCTTCCCCTTCCTAACATCACGTAATGCATGCAATTTGCTTTCTGGCTATTGAAATAGATTATTCATAACAGATGAATGAAGTAATTCATATCGAGGCACATAAGCATAAATTTGGTAACATTAAGAAAATGGCCTATTCACACCTTAAAAAAAGCCGTCTTGAGCGATAGAAACTTGTATCTATGCCTTGAAATTTGCACCACCCCCATTGTGTTATTCCGTTGGGAAATCAATTCTCTGACACACATACACACACACGCACGCACACACACTCTCTCTATCTCTTAGAATAGAATAGAATTTATTGACTCATTCGACCCCCTTCTGGGGTATGAGAGTACAACACATGTACATGTCATGATAATGATACATAATAAAGAATACAAACATGGCTTAATAATACAAAGAATACAGAGTACAACAAAACAACAATATAAAAGTATAACGATAAATAGGAATGATCTAAACCTAGCCTATGCTAAACATAAATACAATATTATACAATATGGCAAGCATACATGAAAAGTGGAAAATACCACATGAACAATCTAAATACAAACACAAAGAAAAAGAAAGATAAAAACAAAAAATAATTTTACAATTTTTTTTTTGTTTAAATACATTATTGTCTTAACAAAAAAGAAATTATAAGTTTCATTTTTGTACATGTAAGTGAGTTGTGATTGGATTGTTAAGATATATGCAGACTAACAAAATACGCCATAATCGTCCATTGGACAAACAAAAACATAATGGAATATAATGTAATAAGACAAACAAAACAAAAAGTATACTAACAAAAAAAAACAAAAAAAAAATGAACAAAAGAACAAACAAACCATCAAAACTATACTTGACCTAAAGAAAGACTGTACTACAGATCAAGAATTGTTGGTTGCTTAATTAACCTACCACTTCGGGTTGTAACATTTCTTTTTATGGGCGACATAATTATGATTGGATTGTTCAGATTTACATGTATATAGACGAGCAAAATATGACATTATTATCCTTAAGAAGAGTACTAATTTCTTCAGCTGTCCTATACCGGAACATGAAAATAAATTCAACATGTGTAATGTGCAAGGGCGTTTAACTATTACTTTGCGACCTAAATATAACTCTCTTTCCTTTCTGAAAAAAGGGCATACAAAAACATAATGGAATTCATCACCAGACTCATGCATATCACAACATGGGCATTCAATACTAATTTCATTAACAGCTTCTTTGAATCTGTTATTATTAATTGGTAAACGGTGTGACCTACATCTAAAACGGCTCAGTGTTATTCTATCTTTTTTACTCAGCAAAACTAAATACCTTTCAAAGAGACAATCCTCTTTAAAGATCCTATAATTTAGGCACACACTGTTTGTCCAAATTGTTGCCATCACATCTTGTTTTGAAATATCGTTTAATCTCAACTTCAGAGTGCTCAGTATCCAACTATTGCTAAATCCTTCCCCTTGCTTTAGCCAAACAATACCAAGACCAGCATGGTTCAATATTTTTTCAATACAAGATAACCACTTGAAAGAAGTAGACATATCTACATTCTGACTAATTAACCTTTGCAAAAAATAAAATTTGACTGAATATTTAGAGGGAGAACCTTTTACTATTCTTAACCAGAAACTAACCATTCGATGTTTGATACTGTTAGCTAGCCATGCCCTCCCAGTTTCTCCATATATCATACAATCTGGTGTAAATGTATTTACACATAACGCTGACCTGAGAAATTTTCTATGGAATATTTCAATTTGACTCAGATCTTCATATCCCCACACTTCGCATCCATAAATGAGTATTGGTAATACAAGTTGGTCAAACAATTCACATTGAATATCCAGTGGCAGTTTGAGTCTTTGAACCTTTAATGACATAGAGAAGAGGGCTTTCCTGGCCTGTGATACCTGTTTTGAAATAGCCTTTTTAAAACTTCCATTATAATTAACCTGAACCCCAAGATATACAAAATCATCCACAACATCAATTTCATCTTCTCCAAATCTGAAAACTGGAAATTTACGTACTTTGCCTCTTGAAAATATAAGTACTTTAGTTTTCATAGCATTAACACTTAACTTCCAAATTTTACAATATTGAGACAAGGCATTCAAAGCCACTTGCAATTCCTCTGCTGTGTCAGCCAATATTAGGGTGTCATCTGCGTACAACAATGTGTATAATTGTAAGAAAAGATCTTTGTTTACTTCTTTATCTAAAATGTCAGCACATACATTTTCAACTAAAAATTTGAGACCTTTAAAGTGTTTACTGAGAAAATCCTCGAAATCATTAAGATATATTGCAAAGAGCAGTGGTGATAAGTTTTCACCCTGCCTAACACCAACATCGCATTGAAAAGCCTCAGACATTTGACCATCTACTATCACGCACGATTTTGCTTGAGAATACATATTCTTAATAACTGTGAACACCTTACCATCCACCCCTGACCTCAATAATTTGTGCCAAAGTGAAACCCTATCAACCATATCAAAAGCTTTTCTATAGTCTATAAAAGCGCAGTAAATTCTCTTCCGTTTAGACAAGTAAATGTCAAGCAGGGATTTCAAAACAAAAATATGGTCTGTTGTAGAATAGCCAGCACGAAAGCCAGCCTGTTCTTCTCCAAGCTTGCATTCATTTTCGAAATAAATTGTTATCCTATAATTCAAGATGGAAGTAAACAATTTTCCCAAACAGCTTAAAAGTGTTATCCCACGATAGTTATCTGGATCTGTATCCTTTCCTCTATTTTTGAAAATAGGGACTATACTACCTAGACACCAGTCTTTTGGTACTAGACCACTCTCCAGTATTACATTAAAAAAAGCAGTAATACAACCAATTACAGCTGCTGAACAATTTTTCAAAAACTCATTTCTAACCAAATCTACACCACATGCCTTATTATTCTTTAGTTTCTGGATAAGCTTTATAACTTCATCAACCGAGATAGGGGCATTCAGCTCATCATTGCCCATTGACTGGTCAAAATCCACATAATGTGTTTCAGATGCTGCACATTGCACATTATTCAAACTACTAAAATGATGCACAAAATCATCTAAAGAGACCTTGGCTGGACAAGAGCTACGCTTCGGTCCATCCAAAATTTTCCAATACTCTTGAGGACTATCCTTCTTAAGTATATGAAGATTGCTGTGTAAGAGCCTAGTGTACGCTTTTTCCTTTCTACGTAGCAATTTCCTATAATCTTTTGCAACAGCATTAATTTCAGCCATTTTTTGTTCTTTATCACTCAAAGTTAGACCTTTGCACTGTCGTTTAATTCTATTTTTTAGATTAAAATATCTTGATCTGGCATGCTGACACTCTGTGTCAAACCATGGTTTCTTCTCCACGATAAGTTTCCTAGAATGAATTTTCTTACAGACTTTATCCTCACATATACCGACTTCCTTTGCCGTCTTCAAAAATGAATTTGCCAATACAGTACTAAAATTATCTATATTACCTTGTGTCGATGACTTCTCAACCATTTCCAATGCATTCATCAGTACTGGAATACTTTGATCAAGTTTCAACTTAAATTCAGATGCCTTCTCTTTAGAACACTTAAATGAAGTGTATTTCACTTTTTCGGGAGCATCAACCCTATTTTCAATTTTTCTCAATTCAACATCTTCATTTATAGGAATCAGTTTATTTGAAAACATCAGATTCAATGGACAATGTACATCTGAAACACACTTATCAAAAATGTCAACCTCAAAATGAGTAATATATTGAAATAAACTAACAGATGCAATGACATAATCAACCACACTTTTCCCTCCATTTTCTTTCTCTCTCTCTCTCCCAATGACAATTATAGAACAAAGGGTTGTCATGGTGACAAGTTCTATCTTTACGGATGGGACAATTAGGAACATTTGTTCTTCTTTTATGTACTTCAAATGCCAAAATAAAAAAGAGAAAAACATGGAGACTATAGTTTACTGCAAGTATAAATCATCTCCCCCTCGCCGATCTGGCAAAAAAGAAATGATCTGATAATGCCATTAGCTAAATATTACACAAGTTGACACGCTAGAATTATGCTTTTGTTGCAAAAGGCAAGCTAAAAACAAAACACTTGAATCACTAGCAAATTGGAGGAAAGGGTGCAATTAGCCCCTGCCATCCATTTCATAACAAACGTGACATAGCATGATACCTTTTCAATTTTTGATACATATCTGACCTTTTTTTTAAAGGGGGGGGGGGGAGGGGTATTTTGTTTTGCTTGTCAATATTTTTTAGTTTTAGAAGCCCCCCCCCCTCCTTTTCAAAAATAAAAACCTGAATTAACACCTAAATTGAAGGGAAAAAATATGAACAATCCCCACTTCACTTACAGAAACTAAACATGTTTTTATGGAAAATGTAACAATCTCTGATTGCTTAGCACTTCAGGAAGTGTTTTCCTAACAACTCCATTGAAAACAGCATAGAAGGACAAATCACTGGAAAACTAAATTGCAGAAGCACTCACACAAGTAAGAATTAGAGTCACATAATGGCCCTTTACTCTTTGTCCTTTGTACAAGTATGGTGAATTTATATTTGGAACTGATTTAGCTAATCGAGATAGAAACTTCTCCCAATAACGGACATATTTATCCAACAATAAACAGAAGCTTCAGAACATAACTTTCAATTAATGATGTATTTATTTATAAAAAATGAAATAACAAAAAATTTAATAAAAAATCACTCAATATTTACACCAAGAATTATCACTATTCTCACAAATTTATAAAATACTCACAACTTATCTTTGATAGTACATGTGGAAGAAACAAGAGGAATTGAAAGAGATGAATTTATCTGGACTGACAAAAATAACATCAGCAACGCCTGAACTGAAAATACATGTGAGTTGAAACATTATCAGCAGCAGCAAAACAAAAGTTACCAGACGGCAAAAATATGATTTATCCTTTTTAATGAAAAACAACACACACCTGGATGCGAAAGCCTACGTCAAACATAAACATTAATGAGGTAATAAATACACGTAGGACATTAACGATGGCTAAAAAGTAGTCATTATGTCGTACACTGACTTATAAAAACTCAATTCTTTTCAGACAGTGCACGTGTACGGTGTTACATTACAGTCGAACTTCAATGGTTAAAAATATCCGTGTATTATAACGCGTGCTCTAACTCAGTTACCCATAACCAAAATGCTGTTTTTATGTGTTTATTGTAATAGATGGATTCATTTAAATTGTTCTTAACTCAATACCGATTGGCTTTGTGATAAATGCTTGTTCGGTGATTTACCTTTTAATATCATAGACCTAAAAAGTGAAGCACCCAAGGTTCAAAAAGATTTAAAAAAAAAGAAGATAAACCTGTTCAATATTTTATGATACTGTTCCTAAAGTGTATGAAAATTTACATTCGTACAATGGGGTTAAAATATATGATCATTGTTAAAAAAAATCATGACGAAATAGATGGGATACTGTCTTCCAGACTTGATGTTTTAACTCTTAGTGAAACAAGATTGGATTATAGCATACATGATTCTGAAGTTTCCATTTCTGGATACAATATTGTGAGAATGGATACAATCCGGAATGGTCGTGGGGTTAAGATGTCCGTCCTTGTTTTCACGAAGTGACGGTAGTGAGGAATAGACGAAATTCGATACCTTTTACGTAAGAAAAGCAATTTAAAGATAATTCGGTGCTATTGTGTGCTAGAATACATGTCGATAAACAACAATTGATTATGATCAAAAATTAAAAAAAAAACAGGTTACTTCTAATATACGTCGAGCGAAAAAAGGATATATCACAGCTAATATTTTTCAGAGAAATAGTTACCGTGTAGAAATATGGAAAATTGCCGTCATGTTGTATAAAGCACCTTTTCAACCTCATTTTGATTGCTGTTTCATTGTACGGTACAATATTGGTATAGTTTTAATCAAGCATATACAATTACTATTAATTACTAATTAATTACTAATTACTAAATAATAAATCGGGCTTTACGCATTTTTCTGAAAGTTCATACCAGATTGTGCTCCCAGCTTTTATGTACATATTTGGATATTAATCGCCTTAAATTACATTGAAAAGTGCAAGCTGAATGCTTTATTTTTTTAATTATTGCACAAACTCTTACCACATTTGTTATGCTTCAGGATTCATTTGGAAGAATACGTATATTGTCTTAAAATTTCAGACTACACCTTGTACATTGGTCAAACAAGATCAAATTTTATGCGTTTGGGAAGCATATATGCCTGTACCGAATTATTTAATCAATTGCCATGTCTTTCACGTGTTGAGCAAGAATTAACAACAACAAAAAGTCGTTTCAGCAGATCAAGAATATTATGGAAGGAAATCATCAATCAATATGCCATTTCAAAAATGTTTTTAATGTTTGTAATCCTTTTTACCCAACATCATTATTTATTGTAAATGTCATATTTCTTTCTATTTATGACTTTCTCTTTTGTTGCCCCTTTCTTATTCAATTTCCTATTTTGACAAGTAGCCTAGATTTATATCTCTATCTCTCTTTTCTTCTGCTATATTTAAAGACGTTTCAGCAATACAAGAATATTACAAAAGAACTCATCAATATGCCATTTAAAAAATGTGATTAATGTTTGCATGCTTTTTACCCTATATCATTATGTATTGTAAATGTCATATTCCTTTCTCTGTTTGACTTTCTCTTTTGTTGTCCCGTCCTTATTCAATTTCTCATTTTGACTAGTAGCTTAGTCATATCTCTATATCTCTCTTTTCTTCTTCTATATGTAAAACTCTATATAATTAATCATTCATTCATATGTAATGCCTTATGTTTTGAAATATGATTGTTTTGTATTTTTTCCGGTTTAAGGTAATTTTGTTGTAAAATTCATTTGTGTAAAACCATGCAAACGGACATACTGAAAAACAGCCTTTTTGTTTACCATGTCTAAATAAAATCAACAAACAACCCACAGATAACCAATACCTGTCACATATTAAGTGCAAACAAACTAACAAAGTAGTTGAATTCCATAAACCATAGTCTGGTGTTTATTCCCCGCACTGGGTATCCAGTCACGCGTATCGCATATACATCGCGCACATGCGATCTGACCTCCTGAGGTCACAGGTGTCACATTTGCATAATCTGATACATATTCATTATCATGACATCCCTCCTTTGCCAGAATGAAACTTTATCCTGGTCTATTTTTATACTATAGTTTCACTGAAAATTCTTGTAATATTTCTTTTGTTCTTGTGTTTCAGCCATATGTGAATTACTGAAATAAACATGCTTTGATGCATTTGCTTTTGTTTCTTCCTTTTTTTTTTCAAAGAACAACTTCTAACAAACAACAAATTTATCTGGTCGATAAACTTTTCCCAAATGTTTTATCTTCCAAACAACTTTGTTGAACAACATAAAACATAACATGCAATATAATATCTTTCATGCAATATCTTTCATGCATCCGGTCTGTGGTCCAAATAAAGTTCAACTGTTCACTGGATACTATTTGAGTTCTAGTTTTGAGTTCGTGTAAATCATCTGTTATCTCCAAGCGTTCATACGACTAGCTGAAGCTGAAGTTTCTGGAAATACTCTCTTCGATGATTGAATCCATTTTTGAAAACTGATCGATGCTCCAACTCAACTTGTGTTTTTCGCAACACCTATCACATACAATAAGGGCAGCGTTCGGCGTACACCCTTTTACATTGATTAATGTATGTGTAATATTGAAACATATGTATCAGAACTTATTATTTTAGCACATAACACAACTTCCTCGTACGCTTGGTTTCCATGGTGATTTCTCCAACATGTCGATTTCACAAATATGGGCAGCGCAAGGCGTACACCCTTTAAATCATAACTTGGCTTCAACCAATGATTTCCAAACATTTCTCCTTGGCACATGTAGTTTCCGATATCACTGTCGCTATTTTACAAAGAGCTCATTCCCACCATATTGATCTGGAATCACACAAAATCATCATATCGCTTAGGGAATCTTCTCTGGCGTTGTGGTCTACTAGCTGCCATAGGAACGTTGGTGTTTGTTGTCTCTGCTTGGGTATCACCATCTTGATGTCTCTGGTCACCGCCTGATGTGTTGCTCGCTGCCTCTGAGTCTGGATCTCTGGTCACCGCCTCAGGAGTACTGGTCTCCGCCTCAGGATTACCGTCCGACCCTTCAGGAATACCGGTCACCGCCTCAGGATTGCCGTCTGTCCTCTCTGGATTGGCAGCTTCGTTATGAGTGTCTCGGGACATGTATCTTTTTACACTTGATACATTCCTATTATACAGGACTCCGTCAGGTGATTTCACAGTTACCATACTTCCTGTTCTTGCTGTCACTGTGTATGGCTGGCTAAAGTATGGCGTGTCTAGTTTCCTCCTTTCATCACGTCTTACTATCACCTTATCTCCTGGCACTATGTCAGAATGTACGGCTCCCCTCTTCAGATCTGCATAGTGTTTTGCACCACTTTTCATTTGGAGGTCCCTGTCTCTGAGTTCCTGATCCTCACTAATGTCCTGGATTTGTGGTAGTTTAGTTCGGATCTTTCTCCCGAACAACACTTCTGCCGGGCTTTTTCCCGCTGTCGAATGAGTACTAGCCCGGTAGACTGCGACGTAAGTCAGCAAGGCCTCCTTCCAATCCTTGCCTTCTGCCTGTGCAATTCGAAGCCTTTTCACTATACTCTGGTTCTGTCTTTCGACCTCGCCGTTGGCTTGGGGCCATTTAGGAGTCACCCGATGGTGGTGAATTCCTGTAATGTTCATGTACTCTGCGAAAACTTCTGAGATGAACTGGGGTCCATTGTCTGAGTATAACGTCACAGGTAACCCATGTCTGCCAAAGATTTCAGCCAGGGCTTTGACTGTCTTCTCTGCAGTGGTTGATTTCATGATTGCATACTCGTAGTATCTGCTATAATAATCAACTACCACAAGTATAGATTCTCCTGTCGGAAGTGGTCCTAGGAAATCAACAGCTACATCCACCCAAGGTCCTGTTGGCAACATAGTACTTCGAATTGGTTCTGGTGGATTACCCCTGCTTGTGATTTGGCAACCATGACAAGTCTTGACGAATTTCTCTGCATCTTTCTCACATCCTGGCCACCATACCTTGGTTCTCAAATTCTGTTTGGTGCCAACAATGCCCAGGTGTCCTTCGTGAGCTAATGACACCATCTTTGGCCTCTGTGCCTGTGGAATCACCAATCTGCTACCTCTCAGCACACACTGACCAATTATACAGAGTTCATCCTTGATGGGAATGTATGCTTTGTATGGACAATCATCCCATTGTCCACTGTGAATACACTCTCTGATAACTTCGAGTTCAGGATCATGTTCAGATTCTCTTTCGACTTCCTTCGTTGTCACCGCACCTGGCGTTGACTGGACTGCCACAAAACGCACAAAGCTCTCTGCTTCTGTTTCCAACACAGAAGTTTCTCTCGGGTGATCATCCTTCAGCAATCTTGACAATGGATCTGCTATGTTGGACTTTCCTGCGATGTGGACTACCCTGTACTTGTACTGTTGAAGCCTCAGAACCCACCGCTCTATTCTCGCACATGGCTTAGATCTCGGTGAATAAATGACTTCAAGCGGTTTGTGATCAGTCACTAGATCAAACTCTATTCCATACAGGTACGCATGGAATCTCTCACAAGCCCACACAAGTCCAAGGGCTTCTTTCTCCGTCTGAGAGTATCTCCTTTCAACGTTACTTAACGAGCGGCTGGCATATGCTACTATCCTCGGGCCATCAGCATGCACCTGCACCAGCACTGCTCCTAAGCCAACTGGACTGGCATCCGCTATGACCTTTGTCGGTGCATTTAGATCATAGTAGCCCAGGGTCTCTGCACTCATTAAGCTTTCCTTCAGCGCCTTAAACGCTTGTTGTTGTTCATCCTGCGTCCCGCAGTCTGCCAAGCACCTGCTTCAACCTCTTGTCATGCTCTTTCTGGGTCGATGCATGCACAATGATGTCATCTGATATGTTCGCAGCTCCTTCTATCCCAGCTATCACTCTGTGTATCTCATATTGATAAATCTCTGGAGCAGCATTGATTCCGAACAACAGTCTCTTATAGCGGAACAACCCACAATGAGTGACAAAGGTTGTCACCTCTCTAGACTCCGGATGTAACTCCAGTTGGTGGTACCCCCACTTCAGGTCTATTTTCGAAAAGACCTTGCTAATCGACAGCTCCTGTAGGACTTCCTCAATAGTGGGAATGGGGTGACGTTCTCTTATGATTGCTTCGTTCACTCTACGCATATCGATACACAGTCTTATTTCATCATTTCTCTTTGGAACTATGACAACTGGGCTTACCCATGGCGTGGAGCGTTCAACTGGCTCAATGATGTCGAGATCGATCAATTCCGCAATCTTCATCTCGACCTTTTTTCTCAGTCCAAATGGAGTCCTTCGCACAGGCTGGGCCACTGGCTTCACCGTTTCATCCACTGCTAACTGCACCTGTCGACCCTTCAACTTCCCTACTCCTTTGAAGACTGCTTCAAACTCCTGCTTTAAACCTGCATAACTCTGTACCGCATTTACATGTACAATTCCCACCTGGAGCACTCCCAGCTCTCTAGACGTATGTTTGCTCAGTAAAGGTTCTCCCTTTTCTTTGATGACAACAAACTCTGCAGTCGACTTCATCTTGCCAACTTCTACGGTGGCTGTGAAACATCCAACAGTTGTTAATGGTATCTGTGATGTGTACGGATAAAGCCTCTTGGTACTCTTAGTAGATTTGCAGATGATTTTGTCCTTCTTCAGTTTCTCCCACAATATCTGATCTATTACATTGCAATCACTTCCCGAATCTACTATCACTGGGACTGTGACACCTCCAATGATTATTGGGACTTTCTCATGATCACCATTCACAGCAAATTGATAGTACCTCTGATCACGGCCACGGCTGTTGTCATCATCACTATCATTTCCGGGTTCACCTTCCACTTGGCGAACTCTATTCTTATACTTCTTTCCCTCTCTGGACTTCCCATCTCTGACTTTTCCTCTCGCCTCACTTGTGCTCTTGGCCTTACTTTTGCACATTGTCGCAAAGTGGTTTTGGCCTCCACATTTCCGACAGATCTTTCCTTTGGCTGGACATGATGCATCCTTCCCAAAATGTCCTTTGTTCCCACATCGGTAGCATTCCAAATTCTTTTTTCTGTCATTCTCGTATGATACTTGATTCACTTGACCAGCTCTAGGCCTTTCTCTCTCTCTCAATGACATGGAGTTAAATTGACCTTCAACAGCTTCTAGAGCAGCAGCCATGGACAATGCATCATTTAACTTGAGCTCACCTCCTTTCTCCAGCATTCTCCTGCGAACTTTATCAGCTCTGCAGTACTGAACTACTTGGTCAAGAATTTGGTTTTCTACATCCCCAGCTACGAAATTGCATCCAATAGCAACCTGTCGTAATTTGGTAACAAATTGGGCAACCGTTTCACCATCTTCCTGCTTTGTTTTCCTGAACAAATGTCTTTGAAACGTAGCATTAGGTTTGACAACATAATGAGCATTTAGGGCATCTGTGGCTTTTTGATACTCATTCCTCTCTCCTTTATTGGGAAGTGTTTTGAAAGTCTCCCTTACCACAGGACCCGCAGTGTACAGCAACAATGCTCTCCGTTGAGCCTCCTGGGCCGGCGTACATCCGTCCAGAAACAGGCCGCGACTATCGGCGTAGGCTTCGAACTCTTCAAGCCAAGCTTTCCACTTGCCGCTGACAATACTTGCACCACCCGTCGGATCGAAGTGTGGAACTCCTCGAAGCGCTAACAATTCCGCTCCAGCGAATGCCATGTTGAAACTTTTCCAGCTCGTAGCCACAGATTCAACATCCAAGAAACATTAATCCTCGTCGCCAATGTCACATATTAAGTGCAAACAAACTAACAAAGTAGTTGAATTCCATAAACCATAGTCTGGTGTTTATTCCCCGCACTGGGTATCCAGTCACGCGTATCGCATATACATCGCGCACATGCGATCTGACCTCCTGAGGTCACAGGTGTCACATTTGCATAATCTGATACATATTCATTATCATGACAATACCTAATCAGAAATATGTGATAACAATAATAAGTCCAAAATACAATTAGTATTTCATTCTATTTTTTTGCACTTATAAAGTGCTACACATGTTGCTCTACATATCTGCGCCGCTTTAACTCATAGCCTGCCATGAGGCTGCATGCACGCTACCGTCATAGCGCTTTGTACATGCCAGCAAACCATTGCGTCCCTGCCTTGTGCATGATTGCACGCATTCGTAATAGCAGTTATTGTTCATGCTCATTGGACTGTGCTGTGTGTTTCGCATGCGCTATTCATTGGACCATCGCGTTAATCAGATTATCTCAAAATAAACCTGGCACGGGGGGGGGGGGGGGGGGGGCTTGGCACAATGTGGCATGATAACAGTTAACAATATTAGAACATGTCACAAAACTTAAGATGCCCCAAAAGTGTATCAAATCAGACACTTATGCAGGGTTTCCACGGATATTTGAGAGCCAAATTAAATGAGTTTCCATGACTGTGTCTTTTGTCTTTTCCTACGATCAGATAAGTACCATTTTGATATGGCTGCGGCATCCAGGTGGCGTACAAATATCACGCTCATTGTTGGTTCAAACTGGAAGGCTGCCACATCTACACACGGCCTTCATCCATGATCTATTTCCACGACTTCCCATGTCTTTAGATTTTTCTCTTTCTTTTCCATCACCGTCGGAACCCAATTAAAAGACTTCACACATGAGAGCATCTCAAGTGAACTGGAATCCATCTTATTATACCGATGCCACTACATAATTGTGATTTCCTATTGCACTTATGTATATATATATATATCATGTACTTCATCTTTTGCACAAGCTGCGCCTTGAGTATTTGATTGTCAAGTTGATTTGGCCCCTTATAAATCTTATGTATTATTATTGTTATTATTATCAAATGTCGAGATTTCAAAGACGAGAAAAATAACATACTGCTTCAACATTTACTAGCACTCAACAGAAATTCAAATATTTTCAATATAGAGAGGGCAGGGGGAGACAAGATTCATCTTTTCAACGCTCTATTCTCTCCATGCTTAATGTCATAGCAAGGAAGTGTGCCTTTCAGAATCAAGTTAACATCTTATTTGTTTTGGCTTTATATCATAATAAGAATTAAAAAATTAGTTATGGTAACAATAATTAGTTATGGTAACAATCATTGCTAATTTGTTGTGGCTTTATATCATGATAAGAATTAAAAAATTAGTTATGGTAACAATTCATGTAGGTGAATTAAGGAAGCCACAAATAATTTTGTTTGTTTGTTTGGTTGATTGCTTGCTATTCCATTCGTTTTAGATTTGTATGATTAACTGGCTAATGCTTCTCACTCAAAACTACATTTTGAAAAATTACAAATTTTAAGATTTTGAAAAAAGGTACAAATAGGTGAGCTTGGTATAGAACAAAATAAGACTCATTTTCAGGAAATTTACCTTTAAGAAAACAATGGATCAACAATTTGTATTTGTTTTACATCATGTTTTAATGTACAGTTCATATAATTACTTATAGTAGAATATGGCTTTTTTTATTTTTGCTGCCCTTCATAGTAAAAAAAATGTGAGAATGTAAGGATTGGGGGTAATTATACCAAGTAATTGTGTGTCCGGACAGTTGATTTAAAACAGCAATTTTAAGAAAATTGGATGCAAAATTTCATAAATGCTATGTGATGCATACTTCTTGTTAAATCCAAAGGCAAAAGTGAAAGCTTTACTTTTGTTTTGCATTAATATACACGACCCTCCATCAACATGCTAAGATATCTTACTAGTAAGAAATTTTAAAAAGCTTTGGTAGATTTACATGGATACCAGTTCAATAAGCACATCATGAACATGATCATTATTGCACAAACAAGTCAAAATCCAGAAAGAAAACAGTAATTTTCATATCACAATATAAAAATAGATCATCTTTTATACATGGTGAAACACATTAATCATCTTTTTAAATACATTTAATAATTTTTTCTTTCCTTTAGCCCTATTGCATTGTTCAAATGTTAAGTGGTAAACTACAGCAGTTGACATTTCTACCTCTGGCATTTTTACTTTGGCATTTTTACACCAAACTGTACAATTACTGAATAGTACTTGAAACTTATGAACACTTTTAATTTTAAAAATGTGTTATAGTCTCAAACAGTCTCACACGTGGCTTTGTTTGACAAATCAAATGATTAAGATCTAGGAGTGGGTTGTAAAATATAAAAATTACCCATATTCCATTTGTTTTCAAAGATTGAATCAATTTAATATGAGATTTATTTTGATACTAGGGTTATAGCAAAATAGTGGGTTCTTGTAGAGTGCTTAAGTCAGACTTGACACTCCTTGCACTCCGCCATTATAACCCAGCCTTAAGCATGGCTGCCAATAAAGAATTAATTCCTGCTCGTTACCCATTTACCTCCCCTGGGTTGAGAGTTGCAAATGTAGATTTATGTGCTGCTAAAGGACATTGTAATGTGGCAGGGATTTGAACCCCATACCTTGTTGTTCACAGTCCGGTGACTTTTCCCCTAGACGACCACACCTCTACATTTTAATTCATGACTTCTAGTTTCTTGACACATCTATACATAGCTTTCTGCAAGTTCTTAAATCGTGGGTCGTCTCCGAAGCCAAAAGGGGCAGCGTATCGGCTGGTGAAGGCGTAACCAAGGCGATGCTCGAGATCGGTGAAAGCCACCTGCCCTCCGGCACCAGGGTGACCAAATATCTTACCCCCGTCCTAGATGGGAGGATGGTGGGAGGGAGGTGAAAGGGGAGATGAGAGAGGGTGAGAGAGAGAGAGTGAAAGGAAGAGACAGATAGAGAGGAAGGAAGAGAAGGGTATTAAAGAGAAAGAGAGAACAGAGAGAGAGAGGTAGAGAGAGAGAGAGAGAGAGAGAAAGAGGAAAAGATCGAGAGAGAGTGGAGAGAGAGATAGAGAGAAAGAAAGAAAAGGAGGAAGGGATAGAGGGAGAGAGAGAGAGAAGGGAAGAGAGAGATGGGGAGGAAGGAAGAGAAGGTGTATTAAAGAGAAAGAGAGAGAGAGAGAGAGAGAGAGGACAAGATCAAGAGAAAATGGAAAGAGAGATAGAGAGAGAAAGAAAAGGGAGGGAAGGAGAGAGAGAGAGAGAGAGATAAAGATAGAAAGAGAAAGTGAGAGAGGGAAAGAAAGATTTACAGTAAGTGAGAAAGAGAGAGAAAGGAGATTATTATTATGTAATTTTGTTTCAGACACAATCTAATTCCCAAATTTTCAGTAATGACACTGGGAATAGTTACAACATAATTTCAAAAGCAGAGCCTCCCAGGCAGTGCAGATACGGACCATGGTCTGGGGGGTGTTTCACAAAGCCTTTTCTCAATGACAAATAACAAAAATCAGTGACAATCTGCTGATAACCAATCAGAAGTAAGGATTTCAGTAGCTTATAACACAAATTGTCATTTGTCACTGATGACAAGTTTTGTGAAACACTCCCCTGGACTTTGAGAAGCCCTGTAATACACCATTACACCTCTGTGGCGATAAGAAGGTTGATTCTCCTACCTCTGTATCGTCTATTGCCATGCCGCACTTCCATGAGATGGGGATCTGGATGACCTTGTCTATCGTCTCTGGTTCAGACTCCAAGAAAGACTCCACTCTTTTCTTGGAGAGAAGGGTCTTCTGAGTGACGGGGTCTGTTCCTCCTACAGCTAGAATCCCCATCAACTGTTGATCATTAACAAAACAAAATCAATAATCTTCATCACTGTGAATGTAGGAAAGAGCAATATTGTGCATAAGGTTTTGGAATCATTAAAATTATAACAAATTGCCTACGGTAATGCTTTCGGTGAATTAAAAGAAAAGATGGCTAAATTTGGACATACATGTATGCTACTGCAGGAACACATGGCATCAGAAAATTGGTCCAAACTTGCAAACTGGTTTTAATAATACATGACTTAGGAGAGTGTTTCAAGCAATCCTTTTCATCTGGCATTCTCCCATTTGGGCATAAAAAAGGGATGAATTTAATATTTAATTTAAAATTCTGCTTATCAAAGCTCGACCACATCTTAGGCCCAGGGGTGCTAGATCAAAGGGGTGCTTTTTTAATATTTTGTTTAAGTTGCAAAATGTGAACAAGCAATTGGAATTAAACTTTTTTTTTAATGCAGGCACCTAGAGGGCAGGGGGAACAAACTATCACATGCCTAGCCACACACACTCAGAGGCTAATATCCCTTGCTTAAAGTACCTTGGCTAAAGCCTCGGCTGTCCCAAAGCCATTCGCTGATGCGATTTCCACAGCCCGATACTCTGGGTTGTTTTGTGTCCTGAAGAACTGCCAAGCAAAGAACAACAATAGTAAAAAATATAAAAAATACAATTGGCTCATTGTGAAAAACTTATATCCAACAGTAACCAGATACAGCGAATAACTAAATTATTCATAGCACTTGTTTTGTTTTTTTTGTAACTCAAGAATGAAGGGTGGACCTGTTGATTTAGGTCCTTTGTTGAATACTTTTAGATGTTAGTTCTAGTACGGCACATTCTCAAGAAAATAATAGGGACCGACAAAATTTTCACATGCTTAAACAATTAGAGAAAATTTGGTAAGGGTATGAATGATTTACCGTAGTTGTTACTTGTATTCTAATACATCCTGGCTTACGCTAGTCTATGGATTGTTGTGCTTGCAGACTAAATCTGGGTCTACGACTGCAAAAGTAGATCAATGTATTGCCAAAGTCAATTGTACTGTGATAGGAATTTGAAATCACAACCTTCACATTGCCAGTCTAGTGTTTCAATCTCTTGACTGTGATGATCATAAAAATATGAACGTAAGTATACAACAACAGGGAAGAGAGCAAAAGTCCTAATAGCACCTCACGGTTACAGACCTCTCACAAAGTCTACGATCGACTATTTTTCAACTCATGTACAGAATTGTGACAGAAACATTTAGAAAGGGAAGGTTCCCTCCTCTTTCCCATGGAACCTGTTTCATAAAAGTTGTTATCAATAACAAATGCTAAATACCTATATCAAATTTGCTCACAGCCAATCAAATGCCACGATTTTCAGTAGCTTATAATGGTTAGTGTAACTTGTTATTGATAAGAAGTTTTATGAAACAGGGCCTAGAACCATGCCGACAGTTAATCATATTCCTTAAATATCCCTCCATTGAAGACCATTTTTTGTAACATATGTCAAGTCCCTCACAATTCCTGACATAGGGCTCGTAGAGTTCTTAATTGACCAGAATGTGACAAGACGACCAGGACCTTTTAGAATGGGTATAACCCCCACCATAGGTATGCTCCTCCTGGGCCTCATTTCACAAACTTGTCAATAGGTGACAAATGATAGTTTCTGATATAAGCTAGTGAAATCCTTGCTTCTGATTGGTTATCGGCAGATTTGTCACTGATTTTTGTCAATTGTAAATGAAAAAAGACTTTGTTAAACTAGACCCTGGTTATTACTCACATCCTTCAATTCTCCACTATTCTGGACCAGTTTTGTGACGTACGTCATGTCCTTCATGCTTCCTGCTATAGCGGTCCTGTTCTTGGAAGAGTTTCTCACGGACCGGAATGAAACACCAGGACCAGGATCTGCACAGATCAGCTTGGCTGTGCGGTGGTTCTGCTCCAGAGGAAGACCGATGAAGAAATCTATACCTAGAAGTTGGAAGATGAATGAGATGTTGTAGCAGTATTGATACCGAGAGTCTCGTGACACATACGGGAAAGGAGGATGCAACTGGTTTTTACCATCTTTATTACAATGCCCATGACCATTATCATTACCATTACCATTATCATTACCATTATGCCAATACAAACAACACTACTAGTACAAACATCATTACCATTACAAACACCATAACTAGTACAAACATCATTACCATGATTACAAACACCATTACTAGTACAAACATCATTACAAGTAAAAACACCATTACTAGTACAAACATCATTACCATTACAAGCACCAAATTATCATTACCATTGCCACTGCCATTGGTATTACCATCACTACCATCATTGTTGCTGTCATTGTGTTTTGCTGTTGTCATGGTTTTTGTTAATGTTATCACAATAATCATCATCATTATCATCTTCACCATCATCTTGAAATTACGAATGATTTGGCATCACCAGTGCTATGGAGGGGACAGCAAATGTATTCACTATAACCATCATCCCTCTCCCCTCAATATAACTGACTTGGTGTACCACAACATCAAGGTCCCTCCCCCTTCACTTTATAAAGAGTGCATAGGGTTCTTAATGTCGATGACACTTACCAAAGGGTTTTGCAATCTCCTCATCAAAGAACTTTCCAAGCGTCCTTCCCTTGGGGTCCACTCTCCTGAGGAGCTCGCTTGTAAGAGGGCCGATGGAGACAGCGTGGTAACCATGAGCTGTGCCTGGTTCCCAGCAGGGGGAAGCCGCTGCAAACATGGCACCCAGCTTGGCTTTGTCTCGCAGCAAGTCATATGTGATCGGCTCCGGGAATAGCGGCAGACCTGCCTGAGTTGAAATGACCAAGTGAAGTGTTTAACTACACATGCTCTGGTGACTATTGCTTAACCCTATTTAGCCCGGGGGGGGGGGGGGGCTTTAGAAGCCCCCTACTCGACATTTTTCGCAATAATTTTTTAACGCAAGAAAATCTTGCACTGAAATTTTGGAACTTTTTTCTTTCGAGTCTTGGGCATCTTTTGAAAGAAATTTTTCGAAAATCGGACCTACCATTACAAAGTCACGTGTCCTTTTGTCTTTGCATGTCAGCCTGAAAATCGCTCATTTTTGTGATTTGTGTACAAAACATATGGAAATCTCATTTTTCAAATAAAGAGATAAAGCATTGGTTATTTAGTCTTGTTTATATTTTAGGTGTTTATTTTGGGGTCAAAATAGTTGAATTATAGTTGGAAATGAAATAAAACAACAAAAACAATAAAATACATAAGTTAAAAAAACAAAGAAATACATAAAGAAATTATCAATATTCATGGCCGAAATCATAGGGGGGGGGGGCCTTAGAAGCCCCCCCCCCCCCCCCCCCTGGGCTATGCAGTTTCAAAATAGCCCGGGCTAAATAGGGTTAACAGGCAATATCCTACATTGATCAAAGTTTTTATTTAAATCCTAGACAAACCACTCTACAAACATACATGTATCCTAACACCCAAATAATGCAATCCTCACATTGCCCTACCAGTATTTCTTTGACGAAAAAATTAAGTCCAGAGCAGCTTTTGATGGAGCATATTTCAGAGCACCTACTAAACGATAGCACATTTGAAATGGTTGTTTATAACATAAAGAAGTATTCCAGCCAGGGAAATTGTACTTGGAGTCAGTGAAAATATGTCTTTGTTGCCCGGGTGGCAACAATAAAATCTCACAAAACATCAACGGTAGAAGGAACTAAGGCATCATCTCACAAAACAATTGTAAGCATACTGTAAGTTTGCAGACATCCCACTTAAACAACTGCATTATAATTAACATACATTTCCATGGGATGTTAGTGAAGTTGTGAGCTTTTAATTATGAAAGTCTCATGTAATGATGCTCTAGGCCTCATCTTAATTAAATAGAGTTACAATTGATTACAAATAATTTACAATTGATATCAGTCGCATCTCCCATCTCTTTAGAAGAGAGATGCAATTGATATAAATTGCAATTTTTTGTAATCAATCGCAATTCGTTTATAAGGCAGGGTCCAGAGCTTTGTTTGACCATGAATCTAAGGCCCATTAGTTAAAAGTAACTGTATGAAATACTGGCCTAGACCTTATGTTCCATGAGTTGCTGTACTGTGATTCTATCCTTGCCATTTGCTCCAAACTCAGGCCAGTAGTCAGCTACAGGTCTCTGGTACTCCAGCACTCCTTCATCTACCAGCTTAGCAATACAAATAGCTCCTACAACTGTCAAAAAAAAAATTGATGAATTTAATACAAAATGTTACTACAGGGTACTATAAAGCTTTTACTACAGTACAATAAAACCATCACTACATATAACAAAATATTATTAAAGCCACAGGCCTACTTAACTCCCCCAAAAAGTAACATATTTTTGGGATAAAATGTATATACATGTAGGTGGTGACAATGTTAACTTTTGACAATGACCAACAAGGGCTGACAAAGTTACCCTTGATCTAATGTAATCATGATGTGTACATCCATAAGTTTTTACAGAATACTATGGTTAATGGGATTAATGTTATCACTAATGTCTGAATCAATATCAACATAACATATGATGCAAGGTTATTTAATTCCCTCTTTACCTACAGCTATTATTTTCAAAGCATCATTTTTAATGGGTTACAAGTTCAACAAAGGTATTGATGACCTAGTATTCAACAAGGCATTATCAAATCTTATTCATCTCTCATATTCCTTTAATTCTTCCGGTTTTCAGTCTAGTAGCACCTAATGCAGCACACGTAATTCATTACCTTTTGATGTAGAATATACAAGTGACAGGGTATTTTCTCGCCATAATTGCAGGATATCTGCATCAGCGTAACCCCCAAAGATGTTGACTACTTTCTCTCCTTTATGGTACACTGCAAATCCAGAGCCACTCTTTCTTTTTTCTGGTCCTTTCTCAAAATTTCTCCTGGCAGAATGAACATTAAAAAAAAGAAAATAAAGAATAGTCGTCTGCCGAGAGTCAGAGGAGTGTTCATAGAACGAACAACTTTCTGGCTCTCAACAACATCAAAAATAAGAAGAAAACAAAAACAAAAAATGCTTCAGGAATTTATTCATGCCGAAGCCTGAAAAAAAATTGGCGAAATTCTGATGAACCATGGAAGAGAAGGGGGAAAAAAAAGAAATCATGATTTCTAGACCATACAATGAACAGTATCTTTATCATATCGGATCTCGTCATTACTATTTATACAACCCCCCCCCCCCCCCCAAAAAAAAAAAAAAAAAAAAAAAAAAAAAAAAATCCAGCTTTAAATCATAATCATTCATCAATCAATTCACTTTTAACATTTCAATATTGGACGAGCGTCTGGTAGGTGGCGAATTTACATCATATTTTTGAGTGTGTGGGACTGGGCTCACTCACCTGAATACTTCCTCGACCTCTTCAAAGCCGGGTTTGACGTATCCACCAACATGAACGGGAAGATTCCACTGTCGGAATTTGGGTAAATATCTCACAATCAGAGCCGTAGAGGCTATCAATGCTAAATTTTCAAACATTTTGTTCAAAGCAGCATTTCTTTCTCAGTTGTGCATTTCAAAATTCGAGCACAGCTGATACCCGCGCGTAGTCTTGGCTTCCAGCCCGTGATATTTACTTTTCGTACGACTGTGACAAGACTACTACTACTTACTAATATCATAAGTGGATCAAAACAAACAAGGGTTCTTTGTGTGTGTGTGGGGGGGGGGGGGGGGCGCAGATACATTTTTTTTCTAAATCTCTCTTACGTGGGGGAAATAATTATGATGAAGATAATGTTGATGATAATTAGTAGAAAATAAATAAAAAATAAAAAATTACAAACATAATAATATCTATCTGCCTTGGTTGCGCATGCACAGTCCCCCTGCAATTCGACGACCTTCCTCCCTCTAATCGAAATTAGCATTGATCTTGTTTTCTTCTCCAATCTTCACTGATGCTATTTCCCTCAAACTATCTCCCCGAAACTTACTCTTACTCCCACAACCCCTTTTCTCCCTTCTCTCTCTCTCTCTCTCTCTTCATATTTCACATCAATCTTTATCACTGGTGCTATTTTACTCAAACTATCTCCCGAAACTTACTCTTACTCCCCCAACCCCTTTTCTCCCTTCTCTCTCTTCATATTTCACATCAATCTTTATCACTGAGGCTATTTCACTCAAACTATCTCCCCGAAACTTTCTCTTACTCCCACAACCCCTTTTCTCCTTTCTCTCTCTTTGTATTTCACATCAATCTTTATCACTGGTGCTATTTCACTCAAACTATCTTCCCGAAACTTTCTCTTACTCCCACAACCCCTTTTCTCCTTTCTCTCTCTTCGTATTTCACATCAATCTTTATCACTGATGCTATTTCACTCAAACTATCTCCCCGAAACTTACTCTTACTTCCAAAACCCCTTTTCTCCCTTCCCTCTCTTCGTATTTCACATCAATCTTTATCACTGATGCTATTTCACTCAAACTATCTCCCCGAAACTTACTCTTACTCCAAAAACCCCTTTTCTCCTTAGCTCTCTCTCTCTCTCTCTCTCTCTCTTCGTATTTCAAATCAATCTTTATCACTGCACTGGTGCTATTACACTCGAACTATCTCCCCGAAACTTCTGCCTTTCTTGTCTGAGCATTCTGACTGAAAAAGTGTTGTGTGAAATTAAGTTTGATGGATAAAACAGTATAATGCTGTCCTTTATGTACTTTGTGTAATACGTTCACTTTGTATCAATAAATCAATACAATAACACTAAACTGTATACTTTTTGTGAGAAAGAAGGGGTTAAAAGTCGGTCTATTTTTGCGAAATTAAAAAAAAAGAAAAAAAGAAAAGACGTACCAACTGGGTATTCAACCCAAAACGGTACTCAACCCAAGGACAAGAAACAGTTGGAACTTCAAAACAAAACAAACATGAAAACATAAGTCTCAAGTTTTTGTTGTTCTTATACATATTTAATTTAAAAGGGTTAATAACATTGCAAGCATTGGTTTTGTTGTAACTTCGAGTAAAAAAAAACTTGAATGACGTCTGCATTTGCCACTATGTCTCATACAAATGACTCTAACCATCCAAAATGCAAACATGTAGGCATTCAGTAATTGCATACAAAAATATACAAGTATATATTGCTACGGTCACAACTTTGAGGAAGAGGAAAATGAAGAATAAAGACAGATATTCATTGCAAGAAAGGAAGGGGAAAGCTTTTGAGGGGGAAAGAAGGATTGAGTAGAGATGTGTTAGATTTTGCACTGGCAAACTGAAGAAATAATTTTTTGTTGTTAAATGATGATGATGATGATGATTCACAGCGTTTGCATGGCGCCATTTATCTGTTTAATAAAAAATTCAAAGGCGCGAGCTCCTCCAATAATTGAGGGCTTGTTGACCAAACAAGAGAAAGAACAAAGAATTGTAATTCTTGTCTACTTCAGTGATGAGGATGGAGAGAAGGGATGAAAATGGCAAGAAAAGAGGATAATGGAAAGAAGAATAAAACTGAATCTCATCATGAGGTAACAGAAGAAGTCAACAAGTTCACATCTCCTAAAGAAAATAATGTAAAGAATCATTTTCAGATGAACATTAATTGACCGTCATTGCAATGTCTATGAAATTTAGCATTGTTCACATCGGCAGATCCAGAATTATCTTATTCTTTAAAGCATACTGGGGGGTGCACAAGTAATATTGATTCCAGTTGGAGCACAGTTGGGGGGGGGGGCACATTCTTATTTTGTATTCAGTTGTGTGTAATGCTACGGTCACAAAGGTTCGTACGAACGATAATTTCGTACAAATCTCCGTTTTTCCATTGTCTGAAAATCGTTCGTACAGCATTCTTAGCAGTTCGTAATGGCATTTGTGACCGAGGCTTTAGGAATGCCCTGTTCAGTTTTACTGGGGGCAGTGCCCCCATGCTCCCCAAAGAGTTAGACTGTTTACAGGTGACTATATATCAATTACCAAATTCTTTCACCATACACAAGAATACTCTATTTCTATATGACCTTTGACTTGGTATATTGACCCCATATTTGACCCATACAGTTTGGAGACACACAATACATAATGAGACTTGTTCAGGTATATGTCGTGGTATATCGCTACGTTAAAAAATGTATACATCAACATTATAACAGAGAGCTCAGTGAATATTCGTAGGACCGTTGTTGCACGCAGTTGCTATTCATTTTGTTTAAAAAGTGCGGTGGTCTACCAAATCGTCTCTAAAAGAGCATTTAAAGGTAGTATTTATGAAATACAGTAATGATGACTATGAAATTTCATAGACCCAAACAAAATTCACACAGAATGATAAAATTACAAGATATCTGCCTATCAAGGCTAATACCACAAGATTAATCGCCAAAAAATATCCAGAGAATAGAGTGGTGAAGTGTGACGTCATCAAAAATCTATTTTGGGAATTTTTCAATTTTTTCTTCATTTTCCGAAAGAGCATCAAAAATAATGTCCAAATGTCGAAAAACCAATTGAATACGTGTACATGTATGTTAAGTATTGGCTGAGATATGACCATCTGAATAAATAGATTTCCTATAGGAACTCAGTGTTACATTGCTCTGGAGCCAGAGCAATGTAACACTGAGTTCCTATCGGAAATCTATTTACCGGTATTCAGATAGTCATATCTCTGCCAAAGCTTAACATATTCAATTGGTTTTCGACATTTGGACATTATTTTTGATGCTCTTTCGGAAAATGAAGAAAAAATTGAGAAATTCCAAAATTGTATTTTTATGATGTCACAGCTTCAGTACTCTATATCAAAACATAAGGTAGTCTGTTAGGAATTCCATTTAATATTTTGTGCATATGTGCCAGTCAAAAGTTGTGCTTTAATAAAAGGTACATGAACATGCACTATTCCACTGTTGGAAGGTCTGTCAAAAAGCTATACCGGAAGCAAAAACATGTTGAAAGTGACTGACAATCTCATGGAATTCCTCTAAAATTACTTCTCTAGTAACGATTATTGCATCATTTACGTATTCTCCCATCTTTGGCAACAGATTAGGAATTTGGGACGTACACATTTGCCTACCCTTCTAGCAAATGATGAATTCTAAATAATGAATTCCAAAATATGAAGACAGAAATATGCATTGGAAACAGTGTTCATTGCTCATTTGAATGATTTTGCACATGCAGATAATGTGAAAGAGATAATTGCATAACAATAAAATATGACCATGAGTACAACATATATAAATACTTGCATATATGAACTTTACAACAACAGTTTCACAGGCTACATTTTAGGGAAATGATTCCAGCACTGTTTCATATTATTTGCTCTACTTTCTATTACAGTTACTCATTGGTAAATATGTTTTGAGATATGTATTTGCATAAGCATGTACATATGTACAATAATACCAGTCATATTGATAATCTATACAGAATACATAGATCACATAAATTTTCCAAATAAATAGTGATGAAATATTGTATAATTAACAAGTTCAGGTCGTTTGGATATCTGCCTAATTCTGATTAAAAATCATTTATTTTGAAAACTAGAATTCTGGATAATGTCAAGTGCAGTTGATGATATATTATGAGGATATTCTTATAAAAACGAATCTGTATGGGAAGAGATATAACTTTCATAACAGAGTAGATTAGAAACAGATTAAGTTTATACCTGGTTCTGCAAAATAATTGTTGGGGATGCTTTATGCTTTAGAATGAAAAGATTCTTTTCAGTAACCAGACATTCATATATTTTCAAGATTATCATTATTATCATTATTCAAGATAAAAATTAAATGAATTTCGTTTAGGAGCATATATCCATATAGAGATTATGACTTTTTTTTTTTGGGGGGGGGGGGGTGGGGCGGAGGGAGACCTAGAATTTTGGCATCCATGTGTTCAGACACCTGTTAGTGTCAAGTCCCAACTAAACAACTGTCTCATAATACATATAAATATGAGATACATTCAAGGCTCAAATTAATTTTTTGTCCACGGGGGCTCTTCCAAAAAAAAAAGAGCCCCCGTGAGCCCTCTCACGGGGGCTCTTTTAGTACCGACGGGGGCTCTTTTTTTAATACAAATTGTCATTGAATTGGTACCCATGAAACTCCTAAATTCCTTGGTATTTTATCATTATCATTTATTTAAGTCGGCATTTTCCCTCTTAAAAATGTACTTGTTACATATAGCTGTTATTGACTTTTATCTCCGTGATGACATTCTCTCCATTTCTTCCCGCTCTGCACATAATGTCCTCCTCATTATTCGGAGCAACCTTATATACATTCTTTCTTTACTTTTAGTTTTTACCATATCCTTCCAAAACACAGGGGCAGATCTAGCTTTTTGCTAAGGGTGGGGGGTGGGGGGTAACCCAAATACGATGTGGAACATCGTCCACGAGCCGCGTAGCGGCGAGGCGATTTTTGTTGTTGCTATTTTGAACCCCCGTAAGTGATGTTTTCCTGGCATCTACTGAAATCTACTAATTATGTGTAGGTCTGGACACAATGACACATGATAGCATTTTTCTATGCACATCACATTTTCACTCGGCAGCCCAAGGGAGGGGGGGGGGGGATGGTTAAACCCCCTAAACCGCCTAGATCCGCCCCTGCAACATCTTTGGTGATCTTCTTCTCAATATTGATTTACTGGTCGAGTTACATTATTTGCTGATTTTTTAGAATAACCAGATTTCAGAGGATTCACACTTTTCACAACGAAAAACTTCTCCATGTTCAGTCCTTGCGCGATCGTCTCCAGCTCCAGCAGATATTGGGCGTCAGCGTGCACACCGGCACTACCGGCGCAGTATAGCCACTGCTGACGGCCGCACTACAGCTGCACTGCGAGCTCTGTTGTTTGTATCGGTAATACTCATAGAGATGTGAGAGAAAGCGCCATCTAATTAGTTCCATTTGATTGGTTTAAGGTTTGAAAATTGATACACAATATTGTGTTAAAGTTATATCAGAAAAGATAATCTTTATTTTAAATTTTCCACGGGGGCGATTTTTAATTTTGCAATCGCCCCCGTGAACCATCTGACGGGGGCGATTGTGGAGCTCACGGGGGCGAATCGCCCACCGCCCCCGTGTATTTTGAGCGTTGGATACATTGCATAAGACTTAGTGCTCAAAGGGTTAGGAGAAAACTTGCGATTATTAACTTAAAAACGACTTAAACTGCCCTATTAATATATTGAAAACACATGCCTGTCCCACCACCAAACTTTCTGAACACATTCAGAAAGATATTTAACTACCGGTAAAACAGTGGAATGAAACGACAGAGAAGAAATGTCACATTGATAAATGACTATATAGTTTTTGAATGATTTGTACATCTAAAATGATCTGGTATAAAAAAATAATGCTCCACAAACATAATATATCTATATAGTGTTATATACATATAGCTTTTACTGTACATATCTTTACAAGCATCAGCACTTTTTTTCTTACTATGCCATTTGCGTAGTCATGTTTAAAAGCCATATTCAATTCATGAGGAAAAGAAAAGGGTTAATATCATCGATCAAAGAATTCATAGCTTCAATCGAGACTATGATGCTATTGGTCCAATACCTTGTAAAACAAATAAAACATACATATAGCACATGTGGGTAGAATAAAATCATGCAAAAAACATGAATCAAGAGATAGGGTGTGAGGCTGCATTTCAAATACTGACCACTCGAACTGTTTTGTTTCTTCATTTAAAAACAAACTATCCATGATGAGAAAAGAGTGACATTCCTTATAAAGATTTTATTCACTCCTTTGAAACTATCCAAAATAAAATCTGGCCTTGCTTATGCTGCAATAATTAACTGGTCAGAATATCTTCATAACAACATATTCTCTAAAACTGAAGATTTTAAATTATTCCTTGAACTTCATGATCAGAATTTTTGCTCACCATCAGTATTGGAAAGTGAAGCAAAGTCCTCTATTCAATCAAAAGTTTGAAAATAAATAAACCCTCTGCCTCCCCCAACCCTGTAACCCAAAAGAAAAAACTGATCGCTTTCATCCTCCTACTAAATATCATATTGGTATTATTCACAATGATAACATTTATCAACTGTTAAAGGGAAGAATCACATTATTTATCCTCCTGAAAGACATATTAACATTACTTGCTTGCTTAAATCTTATATTATCAAGAATAAATTCGTTACCATCAGCATGATCAACAGAAGGGCATTTCTTTGGATTGAACACTCTTTACAAGAACGTTCCACTTCTCGATGCCCCATTTTTAAAAAGATATAAGTATATATTGATTACTGATGTTCAATTTCATTAAGAGTGGTAAAAAATATTGATTTCGTTAAAATTTACAATAGTTTCATTATAATTTAGTTAGTAGTTGTTCATGGCATCAAGGAGTCTCTGATCACCTTGCAGACTGCTCCAGCAGAATGGAGCTGGCCAGTTCTAGGTTCCACTCAAGCGATTTCAACAGGTTCTCACAATGTTCTTTGGAAGCACTACCAAGCTGGAAGAGTTGTTCTGTCTTGAGATCCCGGACCGCCTTCGTGACGTCCCATTGCACACCTATCAGGGCATTCCTGCACTCATCGGACGTCACCCCGTGTACCTCCTTCTGGACCTGCTTCACCTTATCCGCCGCCGAGTTGGGCGTTTCGGACGCCATGAGGTCAAGGTCGGAGACGGGTCGGTTACCTCCTAACTTGTTGCCATGGATACAGACACCGGATGATGGTGTCGCAGATGCTGCAGCTTGGTGGGATGGTGTCGGCGGAGCTGAACTTGATGAAGTCGACCTGTAATAGGATGGCATCGTCGATGGCATCATCATGTGCGAGGGTTGGGATGTGGAGGCGGTACCCTGCGGTAGGATAGGTTTCAAGTTCGAGAGATCAAAGGTTTGAAGAAGATCCTTGCTCTTGGCGCCAGCTCCTGGGCCACTCTTACTGAAGTAGCTCCCGTCCTGCGCACCACGCTGTCCACCAGAGTCAGCTCCCTTCATGAAGTAGTCTGGGTTTGCCATCTCCATTGGGTGCCTCAGCTGTGGTCTCACATGAGCTGTGTTGCCAAGTGGTTCTGTCCTGGCCACTGGTGCGCTCATCAGAGACCTTGGTGATACATTAAGAGGTTCCGTTGACGTTGCTGCTGCTGGTAAAAGATAGTAATGGGTGTGACTGACTTGAACACCATCTTTCATGATAGGCAGTATCATCGATCCACCTGGAGGCTGTTGATTTGATTGGTGAGGTCCAACAGCTGGCGGCACGTCTTCTCCAAGTGCGTGGCGAGGGGGAAGAGGAGGTACCACTTTTCGGCTCCCATCCTGGGCGTTGTGCGCTCGCCTTCCTAAGCCAAAAGGAATGTCATTAGATGAGGTCGTGGCCGAATAATGAGAACCTCCATTTTCAGATCCTTGTGTCTTACGGGGAAAGCACATCGTCATGAAGTTGTCATCTTGCGTTTCACTCTTCATCCCTGGTTTCGGTGCAATGTGTGGCTTGTTCTCAAGTAGCCTTGCTCTATCATGCACAGTGTAGTGTGCCTGATTGACAGATGATGTACTCTGGATGGCAGCATACTTGTCTGCACTGCTACCGTCTACTTTCCTAGCGATTTCCTTTGCAGTGCTACAGGGCTCATTATCTTGATTCACCAAGTTATTAGTTCGTCTGCCTGTGCTCTTTTTTGATCTCGGAGGTGGGATCACAATGCTAGCTTGGTTTTTGCGAGCAGAAGCTGCCGTATAAGCTTTCTGCTCGGACACTTTCTCAGGATTTCGGTCAACTTTGACAGAGGCCTGTTTTAGAGGATCAAAGCAGTCTAAACTCGGTGAGGATGACAAGGGTGTCTTCACAGGCACCATTGGGTGAGTCGAGAAGCTCAAGGCAGCACCTGAAGCAGCACCAGGCACACTTTTCTGTGGTTGAAGGGTTGGTGCAGGTCTGGAAAAAGGAGCATAACGGTCACTAGAATAAGCATGCAAGTTTGCAGGTGCAGTTCTCGGTTGGGCTACATCCTCTACAGGAACTTCGCTGTACATTCTTGATGCAACACCTGGAGACGCACTACTTTGTGGCTGCTGCTGGGCGGTTGCTGCAGGTCCTGCATGTCTTGTGGAAACACTCTGGACATTCCCAGGTGCAGTTCTTCTTGGTTGGAGCGGCTCATCCACAGGGACTTCATCGTATGTTCTTAATGGCAAGGGTCCCGCCTTTGATTCTAACTTTGCAAGATCACTCTCTGTGGGAACATCATCGTAGAAGTTAACCCAGTCCCCTTTAGCAGTGGCGTTCTTGGATAAAGTGTCACTGGATAAATTTGATTCATTTGGCACATCGTCATAAAGTCTTGTTGCATGTGGCACTTTAGCACTCTCTATATCACTACCTGTGTGATTATTGGAAGTTGCACCATTAGTAGCTTGATCATTATATGATTGTTTGTTATTGGATGCAAATGGGTTGGCTCTGACTCTAGTCTTAGTGGAACTTGTCCCTGGAGGCTTGACCTTATTCACCGATGCGTACGTTGCTGAGTCCGCACTCGCTGTTGGCGTGTCTTCCAATGCAGCTGCATCTGCAATAATCTGTTGGTTACCATAATACGAGCGAGCCGGAGGTTGACTCTTTTTCGACACTTCTGCAGTTACAGTACTTGCATCCCCTGCTTCATTGGGTACATCATCATACAGAGGTAAGCCACCGTTGAGCCTCGGCAACGAAGGTGCCTTTGAATTGACCTCTGGACTCAACGTCCTGTCCATTACGTACGGAGTGTCGAACGAGGAACCGGAATCGATGCTGCTGTCCGTGCTGGCAAATGAGTTCTCAGCAAAGTCAATCAGAATACCCGTTTGTGACTGCCCCATCTCTCCTTCTGCTTGCCCGGATGCTGTTCCTTGTACGTAGAAGACAGAACCCCCCGCCTTGACACGCGTGTCCTCGTCTTCACTCTCTAAATTAGCAGAGTTCCGGTTGGACAATTTCCCCCGAAACTGTCGCTTCAGAGATGACGAACGTGATGAATTGTCAGCGTCTTTCTTCAGTTGGTTCTCTTTGCTGTTCCCTGTGTGTGTAGAATGAAAATATTTACTTTTAATCCCTTCATTATTGACTTTATCGCTGTCAAGGCTTTCAACTTTTAAAATTTAGAAAAATAATCCAACATTGGTACAACCTTTTAAAATGCCACATTAATCTTCCATCAAGACATTCACTGTCGTGTTGAATTTGCCAATAGATAAATACACAAAAACAGACAATTTAGATGATAAATGACGATTTGTTATTGAGTCTTTCCTTCATTCAAAGTCTCAAGACACCAAACTATGATGAATACTATTCTTTGTTCATTTGTCCTTTATCACACTCCACAAACAACAGTCAATAGGGACTTTTAGATTGAGTGGACGAGAACGGCGTGATAGTCCACTGGTCATGCGTGTCTATGGCAAGCCGTTTTAACATTTATTCATATTTCTTGATATCAAGAATTCAATTCTTGATATCAAGAATTGCCATTGCTTTAAAAACATAAAATCGTTTCTTGATATCAAGAATTATCATTGCTTTACAACAGAAAATCATTTCTTAATATCAAGAAATAGGAATAAATGTTAAAACGGCTTGCCATAGACACACATGATCAGTGGTCTTTCACGCCGTTCTCATCCACTAAATCTAAAAGTCCCTAATGGCAAATCTATGTGTTGATAAAATGATGAATGACGTTGAAAAGAGAGGACTCACTTTTTAGTCGATCTGATAGCATCAGGGAAGGTCTAGAACTGGAGACATCATCCTCATTGGACCATTCATCCAGGAATTTCAAAGGCATCAAGTACGTCCTGCAGGTAGTGTGAACATGATCAAAGGGAACACAGTCATAAGACACAAGTATTCAACATCCATGTCATTGCAAAAGAGAAACTTTCATGAGTGAAATTACGACTTTTTTTTTCTTTCCAAGGATAGTTGGACACAAATTATTTTACATGACAGTAACTCTTTCTGGAAGTAAAGTTAAAGACGTTTCTCAGTTTTTACATTGAACAGTGTTTACATTGATGGAAACCAGATTGTTTGGATGTTACATGTATTTACTGCCCACAGCACAGAAGAGGTTAATCTAGCTTTGTGGCTATTTTGCAGGAATAAAACCATAAACTGAATGAAAATTGAAGGGGAAGTCCATCCTGATATAAGTGGGTTTTAATAAAGCTTCCATTGAAACCAACTTAATAACAGAGGGTGAACTTCCTGTTTAATATATGTGAATGATCTATGAGAGCTATCATGCACTCACTCATCGATCTTGTCCGGGTGTCCCCACGTGTTGCCGTCCACCCCTCCGTGGCCCGTGTGTATGAAGCTGTATTTGATAGGTTTGCTGATGTCCTCCCCGGTGATCCCTCCAGACATGGGGGCGAGGAGCTTGCGAGGGATACGTCCTATCTTGTGGGTGTGGATGTTCTGCCCAAGCCACCAATTCTCCTCTGGCCTGTGTGTTATTAAAAAAGGGATAGTAGTATGTGTGGTCAAAATGCACAAACTCTGAAGAGATTTCATTGCAAGTGATTCATCCTGGCACGGGGGCCAGGAGCTTGCGAGGAATACGCCTACCTTTTGCAGTCACACTGACAAAAAATTACAGGAGTAAAAATTACAGGAATTTAATTTCTCACAATTCAATAGGAGTATATATGGAAAGTTCAACTATCGTATTTGCCGACGATAAGGCCTTATCGCTGCATAGGCCGCACCCCAACTTTGACATTTCAAAAAGGGAAGAAAAAAAAGAAGAAAAAAAAAAAAGGAAAATTTTTCTCGTAAAACACTATTTTTTTTTACAAACTGATACCAAATTCATCAATATTCTTATAATTTACCGGAAGTTTAGCTCAAAAAGTGATTGTGGGCAGATTTGGTGTCCCAATATATACCCCCTACCACAATGTACGATGTAATGCGAAACTGCATGAAATGGAAAACAAAATGGCGACTTCAGATTGATGCTTCGCGGCAGCTCCGTTAAATGGTCCCTTCCTTTACTTTTGCAATGCATTGGCACGAACTTAGGTCAAGATCTATCGGCAAATGTTGGTTTAGCAATGTATTTTCGTATTCATGTCAACAATGCAAGATAAAATTGTTGGTAAGATGTGTGGAAATGTCCTGTACCATAGTGGTATAGCTATTGTACCGTTCATAGTCCCATATGTGCAAATTCGTACTGGTTTTGACTTGAGTTTTTTTTTTTTTTTACTCTTTCGCTGTAATGGCCGCATCCCGACTTTTTGATGTTTTCTCTTCCAAAAATACTGCGGCCTTTACGCCGGCAAATATGGAACATTGTCAGGAAATTTGCAGTCACACTGGCAAAAATCAAAGTTTCCTGAAAATTCTGCCATGGTGCTCAAACCTTGTGACTATCTGACGAGATGAAATGCAATTTTTCCTGCTGATTCTAAGAAAAATGAGAACGTCATGATACATTTGGAATAAACCATTGATTCAAAAGCTCAATTTTTCATATTTCTTTCATATAATGTCACGTGTATTGTGTGGAAATATTATACATTTAAAACATTGACTTACTTGCCATCGATGATTGTGATGATCTGTCCTTCCTCGCATTCTAGCTTGTCGGGTTCATCAAATTGTAGGTCTTTGGTTACTCTCATCTCCAACGGCTTCATCTACAAAGCAGCAGTGAAAAGATATTATAAGATGACGTGGATTCAAATCAAATGATTGGTTGAAAGCGTACACATGACCAAGCATTTATTTTGTCTAACACGTAATTTGGATAATGACCAGTCATTATCCAATTCTAACAACCAGTCATTAGTAAAATCATGTTATAAAACAAATAAAACATAATCTGATAAAACAAATAATACACATCATTTGTCCGAGCATTAGTAAAATTACTCACACTCAGTACCTTCAAAATAGTCCAAAGACTGTCGGCTACCGCCTCGGGCATGTTAGACTGTTCCGAAGGTACCTTGTGTGGGTAATTCTTACGAATGTCCTCACTGCTGTGTATTATTTGTATACTACTCTGGCATAAAGTCCATTCCACAAAGAAATTGCAGGTTGACAATATGCATTGACGAATATGGGTATTTTTGTTCTTTTTCTAAAGGCCCCATCCTTGCTATGAGCAACTCAGTGTTAAATGTTCTAGGGGTGACTTGGGAGAACTAAAGGAAAGGTTGAAAGTATGCATTGACAAACATGTATTTATTACCTCTGTCTGTACCCTTGATGGAAAGAATTTGACCTTGGCTTTTTTTTTCCCCCTCCTCCCCCGCCCCCTTGGTATTTTTACCAACTGATAAACCAGCAAGGGCCCTGTCTCTCACTTACCTTGTCAAGTTGGTCTTTGACCGATGAGAACATGGGCCTGTCTTCAGGGTTGGCCTGCCAGCAGATCTCCATCAAACTGTAGATACCTGGTGGGCAGTGATCAGGCCGGGGTAATCGCTCGCCCTCCTTCCCAATCTTCTGAAGAATCTGATATTGACAAGGTTGGAATAGAAGAATCTATATTAAACACATTGCCTACTGAAACCGGTGGTCCCTGTGTTAAACCTATGGGGAATGAAAGAATTCAGTAGTTAGTGGGTTAGCAACTACAGAGCTTCTTTAGTGGCAACTGGGGAGTGTTTCACAAAGACTAAGATGAACTTTAAGTTGGACTTAACTATGGCAGGCCATTCATGCTGCTGGTTGCTCTCACCGTTATGATCTTCAGATAACATTTTTTTCCTTCAATAATGAACTGTCAAAAAATGTAAATTCTGTAGATTTGTGACCATGATTTGTATGTCCATTGAGAGACCAATGCCAGTAAATGGTGAGAGCAAACAGTGGCATGAAAGGCCTGCCATAGTTAAGTCCAACTTGAAGTTGATCTTATAGTCTTTGTGAAACACCCCCCAGGTGCATCATTGTAACTGTTTGACATGTGAAGAAGTAGGTGAAGAAGTAGACTCCTTATGAAATAAGCCACTGGTCATTGAGTGTGTTCACTTACACTCTAGTGTAAAGTCTAGGCAGAGAGGGAATCCTTACAGGCATTGCATGCCCTGAACCGCTATGTAAAAAGAGAATGAGCAGTTGCTCATTTCATGAGAACACTGATGAAGGAAGTATGAATAGCAGTTGCACTAGGAGCAGTTTATAGATCAGATGTAAAAGTAGAGGTAGTAGCAGCAGTTGTAATGGTAGCAGGGGTTGTACATGGTGGCAGTGGTAGAAAAGTTATGATAGGTGTGGTAGTGCTGGTGGGGATGTGGTGGTGGTGGTGATGTGGTGGTGGTGGTATAAGACCTAGTTGCGATGTGGTAATAATGGTAGCAATGTTGGTGATTGTTATTACTGGTAGTCTTCTCCGGTGGTGTTAGCAGAAGTGTTTAATGGTAGGGTTGGAAATAGTAGTGGGGTGTGGGTGGTACTGGTGGTGCTGGTGGTAGTAATAGCTTTGGTGATAGTGGTGATGGTAATAATAGTTGTCCTGGTGGTGGTGGTGGTGGTGGTAATGGTGGTGGTAGTGGTGGTAGTGGCATTAGTAGTGACATCACTAGCAGTGTTGGTGGTAGTAGAGATAGTGCAGCAATGATAGTAGTGGTGGTGGTTATTAATTGTGTTGGATGTAGTAAAGTTTATTTTAGTAGTATCATCTGTGTTTATAGTAACAGTGGTTGCAGTACCGGCAGCACTTAAGTATCAATACATGTAGTAGTAGTAGTAGAAGTAGAAGTAGAAGTAGTAGTAGTAGTAGTAGTAGTAGTAGTAGTAGTAGTAGCAGTAGTAGTAGTAGTAGTAGTAGTAGTAGTAGTAGTAGTAGTAGTAGTAGTAGTAGAAGTAGAAGTAGTAGTAGTAGTAGTAGTAGTAGTATTAGTAGCAGTAGTAGTATTAGTAGCAGTAGTAGTAGCAGCAGTAGCAGCAGTAGCAGTAGCAGTAGCAGTAGTAGAAGTAGAAGTAGAAGTAGAAGTAGAAGTAGTAGTAGTGGTAGTAGTAGTAGTAGTAGTAGTAGTAGTATTAGTAGCAGTAGTAGTATTAGTAGCAGTAGTAGTAGCAGCAGTAGCAGCAGTAGTAGTAGCAGTAGCAGTAGTAGTATTAGTAGTAGAAGTAGAAGTAGAAGTAGTAGTAGTAGTAGTAGTAGTAGTAGTAATGGGGGTAGTCATCACAGTAGCGGCAGTAGCAGTAATATAGTGACAATGTATTCTTTACCTGAGCTCCATTGTATCCCAGCCAAGGCTCTTCCCCAAAGCTAAACATCTCCCATAGCGTCACACCAAACATCCACATATCACTCGCATGAGAGAACTGCTTGGTCTTCAAACTTTCTGGAGCACACCTGGTCAGAGAAAAAAATGGAAAACAAAACAAATCCAATTGATAACGATTATAATATTAAAGATAAAGAGTTCTGGTAAAAAAAGAAAATTAATTCTCACATAATCAATCAAAACTAATTACACTGAATGTTCAAGATTACAAATAAATGTAATTTGCCGAACAATTTTGGTAGTAAATGTATACTGGCTGAGAAATGAGCAAAGAAAGATAAGGAAATCAAGGTTGGTAGCCCCGACACCATTTGTGTAGTCCCATATACATCTTTCTGTGTACAGTGCTTGTTACTTTGCCAAAACTGGGCAAAATTTATTATGATTTTGATGACTCCAGAAACTTGCAATACACACCAATACTTACATGCGACATGATCAACTTTTTCTGATCCATTCCACACCTTTTCTTTCACAATGCAATCACATGACCAGAACTCAACTTTATCTTTAAGAAGAAGAATATTAACTAGCAATACAAATGTAAAGCCTCTTCTTATTGTATGCAGGGTGGGGAGGCAGGGTGGGGAGGTATGGGGCTAGTGGACTAATCATGAATCTAATCCTCCAGTGAATTGGAAGTTACCCCTCTTAAAGCCACTCTAAAGTGTCTGGAGCTCCAAATTCACCAAAAAATTTGATGGCAAAATTTCACTTAAATAAAATTGTACCATAATGTGAAAGAAGCTGTCATTTAAGACACATTTCTGCAAATATTAATCCCCCTCCCCCAAAAAAATGTATTTGAAGACAAATATTGATAAAAGAATACTGTAATTTGAGGCAGCAAACCTAGATGTTGTATTCTGTCATCAATATTCGACTTCAAAAACATTTGTTTTGAAAATCTTTGCAGAAATGTGCTTTCTTTCACATTATAATACAATTTAAGTGAAATTTTGCCATCAAGTTTTCGTTGATGTAACTTCCAATTCACTGGAGGATTAGATTTATGATTCGTCCACCAACCCAAAACCTCCCCTCCCAACACTTTAGAGGGGCTTTAACCGCATCTGCAAACTTCATACATTGTATACAGCCAGTATAAGGCAGAGCTATATGTACATGTAGAAGTACCATTGGAACTTTGTGTATCTCATTTTAACAACAAAAGGTACATAGCATAGCCAAACATTATCTTGACTACAAGGTTATTCTACTATGCTTGTCAAGTCTCTTTTCATTAAATCAAACTTTAACAATCTGTGCCCTATAGTTGTGTGCGCCACCAATGGGACACTGCTAAATAGGAAAGGGATTTGAATCCCCCATTAAATTATTTTCAAGGCAAATTTATTACTATCAATGCTTTGTCAGTAAATCCATAATGTACACTAGAGACTTTAAAAAAAAAATCAAATGTTTGTTTGTTGAATTTTTTGGCTACAACCTTGTTGGCAAATGCAATCTGACAGCATGCAATTTCACACCACCCTTCCTTTCCAGGAAGTTCCACCTCCCCTCCCCTCCCCTCCCCTCCACCATTCAGAATAGTCTAATCAGTCAAAAACACTGGCCAACAGTGGAGATGGAAGCCTTGGCTTTTAGCATTATCTTGTCAGAGGTGATATCTACTTGTCATACCAGCTTTTGGTTAAAACAGTGACTAAAGACTTGTTCATTCTTCCCAGCCTTTAGTGGAGAAAGTGTAAGTCTAAAATAGCCCCTTGCCAATGGCAGTTGGCTGGGAAGCAAGCATTATTGGGACTTGGGATGTCTCATGTGCTCCTCATCAAATCCCTCCCTCCCTGCCTGCATACAAGTTAGCTCCTTTCATCTAGGAGTGATTTTGACATGAAAAGAGGACTTTAAATACCCTTTGAAGTTTGAAGGGTATTGAAAGCTTTCTGTTCATGTCAAAATGGAGAAGGCACATTATCCCAGCATTCAGACTTCTAAAATCCTTTGTAGGCTACAGTATATAGCTATAGGATATCAAAGTACTTAACTTTTCCAAGTCTGAACATACATGTAGTACAGGTACGTGTATAATGAAACGTCATACAGCGAACGCCTGTTTTATCGTTTCAAACGAACATTCAATATCAGAATCAGGATCTGTCTAGTCTGAATGTGAATGTTACATCATATGAAAATCAGATATAATAGGCGGCGCTTATCATAAGCATGCAATAACGATTGGTCAGCTCACTCAGCTGTCATGTCAATTGACCCCTGCAAAACGAGTTTCTTTATGCATTGTTGTCATCTAGTCATACGCCCCTTTCGCTATAAGATGATTCTTC
Organism: Strongylocentrotus purpuratus; assembly: GCF_000002235.5. Lineage (NCBI taxonomy): Eukaryota > Metazoa > Echinodermata > Echinoidea > Camarodonta > Strongylocentrotidae > Strongylocentrotus > Strongylocentrotus purpuratus. The sequence goes on from NW_022145601.1 coordinate 11,039,556, forward strand.
AAACAACGTTTCTTTATATGTTTCTTCATATAAATTTACTATTCTGAACAGGTCTTTTCTGAAAGATGTACATTTAAGATAGCATGACACAAACATGTTTAAGTCCACACACATGTTTCCAATGAGCAACATTTAGGCTTTACATCATATTGATAAGGTCTGAGTTTCCTGAACAAACATGCTATCTGATTGTAAAGTGCATGACATCATGTTTGTCTATTTCAATTTGATTGCAATTTCCTTTTAAGCAGACAAGCAATCTTCCCTGTTTTTAATAATGTTTCCCCCTTTTTAACAGATGAGTCAAGGGTATACATGTGTACATGAATGTTAGGGGCTCTCTAAAAATGATATCGCGATTATAAATGTGAGAGCAAAAATAAAGCTGCACCCTGTCATATTTCCCAATAGTGGTGTCATGATGACGTGTGCATGAATCTATTTTAGAACATAATAACCTGTTGGGCATCGTGAAGCTAAAAACGGTGAATTGAAATACCCTATGTAAGATCCTATTTACTCAGTAATGATGCATTACCTTTTCGTTATTAATCAGTTATCACAGATGCTACAAGGACATGATTTGCACATCATTCACAGGACAGAGGGGGGGGGGGGGGAGGGTACAATGTATGTTCAATTTGTTCCATCTTAAATAAATATCCCTATTTTGATACCTTTAACGGTATTGTGCTTAAAGGTTCTGTATTAAAGCCTGAGAAGCATTTGCTTGCCTAACAAAAAAAGATAATATATCAATAATAATACATACATGTATGAATCAGAGTTCAAATTTATCTTTTATTGCTTTTTCAAAAAATAGACCTTGATTTTAAAATGCGATTTAATCAAAATCAATGAAAATACATAATTCAAACAATTGTCTTCTTTAACTTAAAGAAACTAACAAACCATTATTTCAACACATAATTTCAATCAGTATTTATTCACTTTTTTAGTTTGCCAGCCTTGCTTTAAAGTATGCCAAGAACAGTCCCTCCCAGCAAATAATTTTCCGTGAATTAGGCTCGTTGTCGCATAAATTTGTAAATGTACTTAATAAAACAGATGCATAATTGTTGTACCAGTATTCCAAGGTAGAAAATAAAAACTCCACTACAGGTTTTGAGAGCAGGAAGGATACAGTAGCAGGGTTTCCTCCTGTTTCAAAGCTTTCATGAAATATTCAGAACCAGGTCATCAAAACTACAGGTCAATTTATCCCAATGGATATGTACTTTTGACAGTGGAGCACTCTTTCATAATTTCCCTTGTGAAATGGGTAAAACAGTGGCACCTTTGCTCAAATATAAAGTTCATTCTCGAACCAATACCCAAAATATGTGAAGGACAACATATATTTAAAAGGTGTTGCAGGAACTTGCATGGCAAAAAATCTAAAAACTTGTACACCTGTAGATGGCCAAAAATCACAATTTGTGAAAAAATCATAATTTGTGGTAAAAACATTTATTATAAGCAAAATTACAGAAAATTTTCTTTTCAGTTATGCAACTTGCAGTGTTTTATTCACTTTATTTGTTGTGTACAAAATGAAGGCTTCAAATTTCACCCATACAGAGAAAACCAATCTTGTGATCTGGAATTTTTGGATCTTGAGAAAAACCGACATACATTGTGTAAGGGATATTTTTGTACGTGGCAAACAGGAGAGTTTTTCCATCACTATATCACAATCCAATGACAAAATGGCCAATCTGAGATTAGCAGAATAGTGATCTCACATTCCTAACAATGATAACTTTCTTATTATTGGTCCAATTTATTTCAAACTTCCGTTTCTCTGATTTTTCTGCTTTCATTCCAGTGAACTAATATTACAAAGGTCGGACTTCCCCTTTAAAGCCCATCTGTACTAGTATGGTCAGGGGGATTAAACCTCCCTGCAAGGTCACTAGTACTGTAGGTGGTTACTCATCAAATCAGCTCCCAATTAAGATAAGAAAAGGGGATCATGGGGGACCAAAAGGCACTGATTAGGCATTGTTTGCTACATTTTATACATGTACAGTGTATATAGAGGGAGCTAGCAGCTATAAGTAGTGCAGTGGGGCTTTAAGTAACGGGTTGGTAGAGGGCTAAGATGTGGGTGAGTGATCATGGGATTGGGACGACAGCTGCAGGACGTATCAAGCCAGCAAGCCAGACTGATTGCCAGTCCAATCTAAAATGTGACTTTCCCCTTCTAATGACCTCTCTGATTGACAATAGCTATGTTCACATGAAACCATCACGGTTTTAAGCCCCACTGCACTACTTATACTTGAGCCCTCTATATAGCAAAAAATACCTAATCGGTGACCGTTGGTCCCCCATGATCCCCTTTCCCTTATGTTAATTGAGAGCTGATTTGATGAGATAAGCATCTGTCAGTGACCTTGCAGGGAGGTCTAAACCCCCCCCTGGCCAAACTAGTACAGACAGGCTTTAAACTTCAAGTTTGAGAAACTGCAAAGTTATAAACAACGGCAAGGGCTTATACTGGATTGAAACAACTACTTTTTCATAATGTTGAACTACAAGCAGGGCAAGCAGTAACTTTATAAACTGGCGTAACTGCAAAATTAATTGCCCCTCACCCCCCCCCCCCGCCCCCCCCCCCTCGCTTGTAGTCATCCCATTACCCTGAAGATCACCCGCAGTTTATAACTCTGAGAATCAAAACTAAAAGATTCATACCCACTAGTGCATCCGCAAGGGCCCTAACCACAAGATAACTTAGAGGTTTAAAACCCTAACCTAAACTTAAAGTCAGCAGAATGTCGTGTGAACCTTACTATTCTATGCTGTAACTTCCTGCAAATTGCAAAGCCATACTCGTGGATATGCTCATGTATTTCCCTGATGTATGTACAGTGGTCATGTGATTTGAAGCAAGTGGGTGGATAGTATTTGTTGGAAAACACACGCTCAATATGGATTGTGGGAGGCACTGGATTTCAAAGCACTTTTTTGTTCGAATTATATAGATTATAGATTTAATTTAAAACGCTAAACTTTTTCACATTCTTATGGGACTACATGTACATGTATATGAAATTGTAATTTAAATTTAATTCTAACGTTCAAATTGTAAACCGTGTGGAGCATAAAAAATACAATGCAGAAAACTTACTATAGTCTTTGCACTTGGTATAAGCGTATTTCAAGAATTGCTGAAGATTTTCACAAAATTATTGAACCATCAGCTCAACACCATCCATACACCTGTACATGTACATAATGGATATTCTGTTTTATTTGTTTGTTTTATTGTTAATTTCCTAAAACTACATATTCTAAGCTTGGCAATGAAACTTAGTTTACCCCTGGCCCATAAAATGACAGATAGCAGTTAAGGATTTTTTTTCTCCAGAGAATAGTGAGGTTTTTACATGACAGTCAGTCTGTTAACTTTAAGTTAAGGGGCAATTCCACGGTAACGGAAGGACACTCAGACAAGATTTTTCAACTTCAGGTTCATACTAAAAGAAATGTTTTATTAGTATGTATTAAACTATGGGGAACAAAATGTGTTTCAGTCAAGTGGAAAGCTTCATCAACTTCACAAAGTTTGGATAAACACTAATTAACTGGAAAAACCATGTCCATTTTTATGTCCTTCCGTTACCGAGATAATTAATATGCACATTCTTAAACTACTTAACTATAATGACAATTTTTTGGGGGAGAATTAAAGGCACTTATATAGGTATTATATCTGTACTGTTTCACATCTTATACTAATAAAACAGTTCTTTTAGTATGAACCTGAAGTTCAAAAATCTTGTCTGAGTGTCCTTCCGTTACCGTGGAATTGCCCTAAGGTCATGATTTTTAACTCTGAAGTGAGTCAAGTGACACATTTGTAGTTACCGTACTTGTATTTAAAGCACAAGCAATCTGAAGGTACCGTTATGCGTGATAACTACTAGCAGCGGAGGTCCTCACTCAAAGTTATGGGCCATGCGAATGCAATGTGCCTCGAGATTACACCAGCTCGTACATGTACTGTAGTTTAGACCTTTGGAAACTCATTATTTTGGTCACATGAGTACCCTTGCAGACCTGCCAACCTCTGGAGTTCAAAAACTGTATTCTTAAATCCCATAAGTTGTATTTTACTGACAAAAGTTGTATTCTTAAAAATAAACATGGACTGTTACGCGGATCAATGCGTCTTACAGTTCCTACATACAGGAATAATTTTGTTTATGGATCATTGGTTGAATATGCATGGTTTCGTCACCACTGTTGTGTTCGATGAACCAATGAACATCCCAAAATTGCTGATGTGAGATGCATGTAGGATATTTTACAGGATAGAATGGGTATTTTGCCATTGAAAATGGTACACAAACACACAGAAAATAGAAAGGAGAAAAAATATATAAAAAAAATATTTTAAAAATTGAAGAAAAAAAAAGAAAAAAAAAAAAAAAAAAATTGTTTTTGAAAATAATATTTTATTGAGGAAAATCGTACTGTCGTATTTGCTTCTAAAAATCGTACTAAAAACGACTAAATCGTACTGGTTGGCAGGTCTGCCCTTGTCATTGTTATTGGAACAATGTTTATAACTTCAAGCTTTTGCAAACTATGAATTATAAAACTACCATGTTCTTGTGTGAACAAAGCTAATGAAACTTTCTTCCGTTTGCTTTGTTGTCGGATTTGGGAATTAATAAAGTTGATTGAGCCTTCAAGGAAGTAGGTTTGTCACAGTTGACCTTGAATGCATCCTTTTTTTTCGGTGGTTGATGACGACACTGGTTTATAAGCATATTGGTCTACAAACGGTTCGTCTACTACCAAATTGGTCTATTCCCATATGGTCTACACCCTGTCTTCGTTCCACATGGTCTAATAATCATTTTGTCTACTTATCATTTGGTCTAATGACCATTTGAAATAGTTGTCATTTAGTCTAACTTCGATTTGGTCTTATCTCCAATAAGTCTACTACCCATTTGGTCTATTGCTCATTTAGTCTAATTTCCAGTAGGTGTAATTCCCAGTTCGTCTAATGCGCATTTCATCTAATATCTATAAGGTGTAATAATCATTTGATGATCATCATTACTTATGATTTCATGATTATTAAACCATATAGATAGCAAACAGGCTGTGTGTAGACCATATGGGAATAGACCAATTGGGTAGTAGACGAACTGGTTGTAGACCAAACAGCAATTCACAGATGCTCTTACCATGCATAAGGTACTTGGTTGTGTTCCGTCATGATGTAATAGTTGGTAGCCGATGGGAGAGCCCTCATTAGTCCAAAGTCACCTATCTTCACCTGAAAGATAACAAGGACAAATTTAAAGGCATCGTTTAACAATGTTAAATATGAGATGCATGGCCCTACGTTCTATCAGTGTTTGTGATATGGTGTAATATTGAAGCCCTAAAAAAATTGCACTTTAAAATGATCATGAAGTGCTTCAAAAAAATTAAAAATCTTTGAGTGACCGGTTTTACCATACTCATTTTTCCCACTAGACTGTAGTGTTATAAAAGCTGTTCAAAAACGTTGGGGAAAAACGGTTTCTGAAATTTCGAATCCCATTCATAAATATCTTGATAATCTAATATGCAATTGGCTTGTAAAAGTCATGGGATTCATTTCTGACCTAAACGTTTATAATTATGATTGCAGCATGAGCTAAATCCAGGATTTTTTTTTAGAATCAGAGGCAAAGTTACCTAATACCTTTTTAAGATATAATTTGATAGCTTGCGGTAAAATTTCGTTCAAGAAAAACAAAATTGTTTAAAGACTCAGTGTACATGTAAATTGTTATCATTAGATAATTATATTTTACAGCAAAGTTTATGCTACCCAAACATAAAGAAAAAAGTGATGAATTACTGCATCCTCTAAAAATCACCAACACAAACATGTATACATGGAACAATGCTGTTGGTAGACAATGTACGAGGCATGGACTTACACTTTTATCCTAACATTTCATGGAATGACTCGTCTTTTCACTTAAAAATCAATTTAATGACATGTTTTCTTTAAAAATTATTTAGCCAACATAAATGTATACCATTTATTTATAAATATTTGGTGATAAGATTATTGCAATCTTTTGCTAGTATTTTTTGTCTTAAAACCAGAACTCAAGATTGTTTAGTAACTTTTATACAGTTTCCTTATCAATTCTTATTCTTAACTCTTTGATACATTGTACCTTTAAACATGCCTTATTCTTGAAACTTTCTAATTAGGTTCTAGTAGTTCCGGGTTCTAAATATGGTACTTAAATTGATAAAGGAAATGAATCGGATGTCTGCATGTACTTCGTGCTTGGTATGATCTGATGTAACTCAAGAGTGTTTAGTAACTTTAATACAGTTTCCTAAAATCAATTCTTAGTCTTATCTCTTTGTTACCTTTAAACATGCCTACTGATCAATACTCTCTACTTAGGTTCTAGTACAGTAGTTCCGGGTTCTAAATATGGTACTTTCAATTGATAAAGGAAATGGACCGGATGTCTGTATGTACTTCATACTTGGCAGCTGGCATGATCTGATGTAACCTAATGAAGGAAGCAAAACACTATCAGCTCTACAAGTTCTTGAGTAGTTGTTGAAATGATAAATAAAGTACTGTAGTGAGTGAACAATACCGAAATGCTTCCTCTCTTGATTTGAGCACCTAATTCGCGAGTGATTCTTATCATTTCTAAAGCATTTATTCTTAAGTTGCTATATTCTAGATTTAAAATGATCTCTGTATTATTTGTGCTTCACTTAATGAAAATCTGCCATAAGTATAATTTTTGTTTCAGAAAACCTTTATGCTATCCATAGTACAGTGTATATTTTGAGTAGTGCCCCAAGGGAAAAGGCACTTGGGGAAGAACAGAAATTAATTATATTTTGTACATGACAAAATGGAGAGTTATCTGTGACTACCGGTACGTCACAATCAACAGACCAGACTACCAACATGAGATTCACATAGACTTCCCAGTAGTGATCTCATATCAAAATACATTCATAAATTTCTTTTACATTACTGTTGCATTTTATTCAAACTTTCGCCATTCTGTTTATATCTTATTTTTCTGCATTCATACAGATGAATTTATTACAAGGGTTGAATTGCCCTTTAACAGGCTGTAGATAAACAGTATATACAGAATGTATTCTTTATTCCAAAATCTGCTTTTCAAACTTACTATCAAACTTGTTTGATAAACGCAGGTACATGTAACAGCCAACAACTGTCAAGTTCACAAATAAATGAGGTCAAAACTCAAAAGTCTTTGTTTACTATTCAATTTTATAATACCCCCCCCCCCTCCATGACCCATACTTTCTAAATTCCACATAAACATTATACTGCATTGGATACTGCTGAAATCTACACTAGTACAAAGCAAAATTGTGTAGTGTATTACATGTGTACTATGTACAGTGTATGCCAAAGGTATATTTTGTAAACTATGCGTAAAATGGTGAACTCTGTGTGGATATCCATGGATATCCAAATGTTGGCCCAGAATTATAATTCTCAACAGGATTAGAAAAGCATTTGTGTCAACAATCACCACAAAGAAAGCCACATACCGTAAATATGTACTCTACATGCAAAATAGATTTTATACTAGATTCTATTTGATGCCCACACGTTATCCTTTTCTTAACAGTGTGACTTTGTGGTCGATGAATCACAATAAATAAATACCAAAAATTGTCTACTTTCAGTTTTGACTTTTGATGTCATTATCTATTAGAACTTCATCTTTAGAAAAGTTTGTGGGTTTGTTTGTTTTTCAAGTTAGTTCCTGCATTGTACGTGTAATAATGGAGTAACTGTACCTCTTTTTTGTTTAGACGTGTACAGTGTAGAATAGACATTTTGATAAATATCCAATATCATGTCACAATCAAAATACTGGTATATGTACCTGTATCTCAGATATTAGAGGAAACAAGTTAAACAAATCTTCAAGTAAACACTTGTATTTTATATGACATCATATTTACCCAATTTCCTTTACATGACATTTTGTATTTAAACAGTTGATCAAATAAATTTGTTCTTGCGCATTTAATGCCCTCTAAACCCTACAAATGTACATTGCAGTACTCAGGGCATTATAAAATGCATAACTTGTAATAACAATTTAGATAAAATATTTGTTAAAAAAGTGTATGATTATTGATACAACCAATTCATTAGTTTGGTAAACTGATTTAAAAATCGCCATCAGAACTTAAGCTTGATGTTTCCCTTTAAAGTTGGCATGGGAATGCAAGTATAAACAGGGAAGCTACAATGTGTTTTCAATGACTTAACAAACACTGATTGGATATACTCCAATCATATATATGTCCTTTACTACTACAGATACATGTATATTAGCCAACATTGTGATAGTCCCACTGTATGAACTTCCCTTTAATTTCCCTTTAAGCAAATAGTGCAGAGAAATACACGTACAGTACTTAATAGTCTTGGTGCATCTTGCCATATACAGTAGGTTTTGCATTTAAATGCAAGTCAAATATTGAATTATACTGTACATGTACATGTAGATGTAGATGTAGCTGTTTGATGAGTAATTCGAGGGGAAAACCCAGCTTGACAGAAAATCGCACATTAAAGTGAGAGTAGAAACAGACTCAAAGTATTAAACGTGGACTTATTATCCATTTTTTTTTACAGAACTCTCAAACAAAAAAGCAACATTTACTAAAATGTGTAAGGAATAAGGATGTGTAAAAAGTACACACATACATGAAGAACTTCATTAATTTCCCACAGATGCAGATATCTCTTCATACTAGAAGAAATATTTACGATAATTCATGCATAAAACCTAGAGAACAGTACTACATGTACTGTAGATACTATCACAATCACAAGGCTTAAATCTGTAGATGTCTCATTTCTCTTGAATGAAATGTGTTTGAATTGAAAGCCACTTTTTCTTGACTTCACTCAAGCAACTGTTTTCCAAGGTTCGCTTTTAATTATTAAAGACTAAGTACATTGTGGCTTTCCGTTTATTGACTGATGCAAAAACAATAAATCTTTTATACACAATAGCTTTTCACAACTACTCACAATCTTCTAGTATAGTTAGTTTCACACCCTTTCGCTTTGCAATAAACTACTTGGTATTAAAATACACAATAACTTGGGATAAGTGAACAGACAACAGCATGAATAATTCTGCAATCAATTCTTGAAAGCTTCATGCCATAAAAGTTGTACGGTGCGACTATATTGGCTCCTTGCTGACAGGTCTCTGTGTACGAATATTTCATATTCTAAAAGCCTTATATATTTGTTATCATTTTTAATTGAAGATAGCAGTATCTCTCTCATTCATTTTGATCTTACTTTTTGCATTACTGCACAATCTCTTGCATTGTAACAGAATTATTTTGTGCCTTCATACATGTATGTTTTACCATAATCATTTTGGTATTACCTTTTACACTGAAGCTAGTAGTATATTCCTAGCAATCAGGTCTATAAAGGTTCTAATCTCTTAAATCCGAAAAAAGCTCATGAATTCATAATTTTATCATTATGATCTTAAGATTGAAGCTAACAGTATATTCCTAGCAAGATAGTTTCTATACATGTAGGTTCCAAGCTCTTAAATTCTACAATAATACAATCATAGTTTGTCATAATTTGACTTTACCCTTTTGCATTGAAGCACTTATAGTAGCCTACTAGCAGCAAAGTCTCCATGTTTGAATTTCTTAAACTTAAAAGTCTAAAAAGCTCAAGCCTCTCAATTTTTGTATCAATTCGATCTTACTTTTTGCACTGCTGCAAAGTCTCTGTATGTACAGTATCTCTTGTATTCTAAAAACCATTTGGCCCTCATATTTTTTTTAGTATTTTAATCTTTCATATATCATTTACGTTGAAGCTAGCAGTCTAATTTTTGCTGCCGAGCCAAAAAATAAAATAATAATAAATTAATTAATTAATTAATACAAAATAAATAAACAAATAAATATTTTTAAATATATATATTTTTTTTAATAAAAAATATATTAAAAAAAGGAAATAAAAAGAATTTGATCTTACCTTTTGCATCGAAGCTAGCAGTATATTCCTTGCCGCTAGATCTCTGTGTATGAATCGTTTGTACTCTAGGAAGCTCATGCCTGAAGCGATCTGTAATGCAAAGGCGCTCAGGGTCGAGATGAGGAATTTAGAAGGGTCCTCTCGTAACCTGTCCACCAAAGCACCAAGCGGGGCCAATTCCGTCACCTATTAAACACAAAGCAAACGAAAGAACAAAATAGTAATATTTCCAAAAATTGTACGCATTACTTTGAAAAGCTTCGATTAAAAAATAAATTCTCACATATTTGTGTTGTGTTTCAATATCATCAATATGAAATTCCTGTTATTATGTCATATTTTGGATTATTTAGTCTATCCTTTGTAATGGTAATTTTAATACACTGATTCACATTTTCCCACTTTTGACACTCTCTACCCGGGTTTAGCGGGTACCCAATGTGCAAGAGCACAACACTTTTTTTTTTTCCAATCAACAGAAACCAATACAAAACAAATTGATACAAGATTGATTATTATTTTCAAATGTTGAAGTGTACCTTGGAAATAAGTATTAATGTACATATTTTTCATCTACCAACATAAAAGTGTACAAAGCAAATCGATTGCCCAATTATCTTTTAACCGCAGACCTGCCATCTTTCCTTTCAAAACGGAAGCTATTAAACATTTCACCCTGCCCTAATTTCCCTTTTCAGATCACTTCCAGCTTACTGGTTGGTTTGTTCAACTATTTTGGCAGGCAATGTAGACTTTGTCAATATTTGACAACAGGAAAGATTTCCATGGGTATAGTGTCTGTAAAGAGCATAGACTTGATTCGCAAGTTTTTCCTTCTGCCCTAAAAACTTTTCAAAGTATGAAAAAGAGATGATATCAAATTGAAACTACTTGAAACTATTAAAGATATAGCCCGGTAGTTATAAAATTGCGGTTCAAGGGTTTTGGGTGCAATATATCCATTCAATATTGTTTAAATATTGCCTTCAGAGGTTTAGATGGCAATAAACAACCTAAATTTGCAAAAAACAGAAATATATGCCCAAATGTTCAATGTTGAAGTGCATTCGCGATATCTATCCAGGCCGGATCGATATGATAATTTACCAAATATATCAATTAGTAGGCGGTTTCCCAGCAAAATTTGTATCTTCACGTACATGTGTTAGTCAAAACATATTCTTGCACATGATTGGTAATAAGAGCTTCCATTTCATTTTTTGAGAAGGGGGTGTTTCTAAAACTGGTCTATACCTTTAAGAAAACTCTGAACTGCTTTGAGTTGAAAGATGAATAATCTTCCGACATTTCATGTCTCGAGGTCAATACAAGGTAAGATGATGTTTAATGCTCAGACAATGTCAGGATATCCTGTTTAATGGGGATCACAAAGGTGTAAGGGAAAAGTAGGCTCAACCCTACATTAAAGTGTACCAAGCAACATATTTTGTTCTTTTCACTTAAGTCAGTAGTTTCACGTCGTAATACTATATTTAAAGTATGAGCTTCAAATATTACTTCTCAAGAGTCACTTTAAGACTCCTTTCAAGAACCCCAATTGCACTTTAATATACTGTATGTACCAGTATAATAGCAGCGCTATAGCAGTTCATGATATATCTGCATTAAAATGATACATATCATTATCCATATATGTAATATTCTCCACAAGTCCTTGGTTTCTGAACGCGATAATGTGGGTCTTGCATTAAAAACAATGCTTTTCTCAAGAACCTATATCAGAGTTTGCAAGCACAATATTTACTGCTCAAAGCCCCACTGCACTACTTATAGCTACTTGCACCCTCTATATAGCAAATAATGCCTAAGCGGTGACCATTGGTCAACTGTGGTCCCCTTTTTCTTATGGTAATTGAGAGCTGATTTGATGTGATAACCACCTGCCAGTGACAATGCAGGGAGGTCTAATCCCTCCTGGCCAAACTAGTGCAGATAGGCTCTAATGTGAAGTATTGTATCATTTTTATTATGATAGGAGCCTGGGTCTGTGAAAGGGGAAATATTTTAAAAAAGAGAAGAAGGACTGACCATTTTGAGAGGGGAGGAGAGCACCACGCCATAGAGTCGGACGAGATGGGGATGATCTAACAGATGCATGGTGTTGACTTCCTTGACAAAGTCTTCAAAGAATCCGGGCTGATTGACCATCTCACTCCTCAAACATTTCACTGCTACCTCCACCTGACAATCAACAAAAAAGGAAGAAGATTTGATTTTAAATGATCACTCAAGAATACAATTATGTGCACGAATCATGCAAGAAAGAATAACAAGAGATATATATATATGGCTGTAGGCAATTAATGAACTATACATCGAGGGGTCAGTGACACAAAGACGTAACTCCAATTTGAGAAACAGTGGTTTTTGTGTCACTGAGCACTTGGGCCTCGAGGAATTGAGTCTATGTTTCACTAGCCATTGACTTCAATGGGGTGTTGGGTGGAGTTAAGTCTTTGTGTTTCCTGGAAAGCCCGCATTTTGATATCAAATACTCATTTTGGCAAAATATGGAGTTACGTCTTTGTGTCACTGAACCCTTGATATGTAGTTTTGCATATCATTTGAAATGATAATAATAACCTGGATTTACATAGTGCTTTACACGAATTAACGTCTGTAAGCTCTTTACAGAAATTATTACAAGGTGCATACATGTAAACTGTAGTTTGGTGCGTTGAATCATTGGTCATAGAACACGAGATGCTCTTGTGCCATTCTTTTAACTATCACATTACCGGTAAGTACTGAATGTATGCCAGATAGGGTTTTGCAAAGTGTGTGATCCACCACCATCACCTGTTAATGAATAACCACTGTGACCACTTTCATCAATGTGGAATTCATAGAGTACCGAAGTGCTAACGTCATACTCGCTCGTCATCCCGGTTACTGTTTCTAAGCAACTGAGCCTGCACATGAGGTTCACTGTGAAATCATTGAAGCAACAGGCTGGAGCAGGGCGAATTCAATGTTTGGGGCTGGTGTGATCACCACACGGTTGTTTAGCACAAAATTGTTTGGAACTCGAAACCTTGAGGACTTGGCCCGTACGACATTACACTTTCGTACTCTACAGTATAGAGTTGTGAAGTGTGACGTCATCAAACAAATATCTTTAGAATTTCTCAATTTGAACTTCATCTTCCAAAAGAGCATCAAAAATAATGTCCAAAAGTCAAAAACCAATTGAATAAGTTAAGTATTGGCTGAGATATGACCATCTGAATAAATAGATTTCCTATAGGAAATTTGCTCTGGTTCATAACATTACAAACGTTATTCAGATTTATTCAGACAATGTCACAGCTTCTGTGCTCTATATGTGTACTCACTCTCTTCCCCCTGGGAGTTTTCCAGTCCCCCCTCCGGACCACGCCAAAGGACCCATTGCCCAGCTTCTCATGGAGGGTGAGTTCAGACTCGCTGATAAGACATGTCAGAGATTCCATGTTCTGTCTTGTGCTCGTCACACCGCTTGGTAGCGGCTGCGTGGCTGGCTGACTTGAGTTGGCAGCTCGAGAGCGGTTCACTGAGTCGCCTGGTTTGACTACATTCAGCACCTGGAAAAGAAAAAAAAAACGAAAAAACAGATTCATCGTAAATTGAAGTTATATTATCACATCCAACTAACAGCTTACTAACAAATCGACAAAAATCATTATTAGAGACATTGTACATTTAATTCCACGAATAAAACTGTTATGAAAAGAATTTACATTGTACTTTCAGTCAAAAATATTACATTTTCCATTTCTTTCCTACATGTATTATTCGTAATCAAACACACACCAATATCTTGTAAAATATACATGTATGCGTGCTTCTCTGCAACAAAAAATACATACAACCCTCTAAAATGAATATTTTGATTGATCCATGTTCAAAACATTGGTATCAAATTATCACACAAGGATGCAGGCTATAATCTGATATCAACAATGAAAACTGCCAAAAGAAATATAATTGATTTATTACAAATGAATTATGCAGGGTACATACAATAGAAAATGCTTGATGTGGTTTTTTTTTTTATTCTCTCACTTCTCAATGAAATGATGCCGAAAATTATTTCTACTATTTGTTTACCCTTTACTTTTGCTTGCAGTTTACAGTGTCATATCTGAATAATGCTAAGTCCACCCTGGAATAATTTTGTTTTAAAGCCTGTCTGCACTAGTTTGGCCAGGGGATTAGACCTCCCTGCAAGGTCACTAACTCGGCTCTCAATTAACATAAGAAAAAGGGGATCATGGGGGACCAACAGGCACCAATTAGGCATTGTTTGTTATATAGAGGGCGCAAGAAGCAGTACAGTGGGGCTTTTAAAAACAGAATATGTGGAACAGATCAGTGTAATCTAAAAAAGTAAGAAAGTTTATAATTATTTAAGTTCCAATTGATCAAACAGAAATTGGCAACTCTGTGACATACTGTACATGTATCTCTTTTGAGCTACTTTTCCATCTCATTTGTACAGACATTTTCACAAAAATTCTGTTTCCTGTTTGTTTGTCGACGAAGCTTCGGTCTATTTCAAAGAGGGGACATCCCCTGTACTAAATTATAGTGAGCCAATACCGCTGCTGAGAGCCAGCAATCGACTGCTGACAGCACTACCTCTGTGGCCGTTGTTGTGGCAACACTACAGTGTACATCTACGTCTTTCATGTGGCGTCAAAATAGGCAGTCGCTTGTCGCGTTAGGCAGGTTAGTTAGTACATTTACATGAATTTTCTGCGGGGGAATTATTAGTGGTCATTATGGACAGGAAGTTGTTATAGACAGGTGGTCGCTGAGGCAGGTTTGACTGTACAATGATGTACCTTAAAATTCTATATTTAAAAAGATACTAAATAATACAGAAAAAGTAATGAGGAAGAATGGTATGAAAAGTAGTATTTATTTCCATAGAAAAGCATATACAATGTAACAATATAACAATACAAAATAAGATAACAAGGAATCTTTCCTTCACATAGTGAATAGACATATTATAAAGACGTGAAAATC
Source organism: Strongylocentrotus purpuratus (assembly GCF_000002235.5). Taxonomy (NCBI): domain Eukaryota; kingdom Metazoa; phylum Echinodermata; class Echinoidea; order Camarodonta; family Strongylocentrotidae; genus Strongylocentrotus; species Strongylocentrotus purpuratus. The sequence goes on from NW_022145601.1 coordinate 11,054,668, forward strand.
GTGGCCCAGGACGTTGATATTACTCAGGCAGGGCCTAACATGTAAACATATACATACAAACATATATACTTGTTCTAAGATCATTAGCAGTCAGAAGTATCAGTTATAATATGAAAAATTAATTATGGGGTTCGTTCAATCTAAAAATATAATACTATTTATGTAATGTAGAACGTAATGGTAAAGTTTAGCGGAGAAGGAGGATGAGGTGGGAAAAGGGAGGAAGAAAGACATACAATGTAGCAAAGGAGAGAGACGGAGAGAATGAATTTACAACAGATTTCTTGATTGCATCTCACGGAGAATAAGCTGTATCGTATTATACACACATTTGTTATAAAAGTTGACTTATCATTATTTAAAGAGTTCTCATGAATTTTGTAGTAAAATTTTGGTCATTTACTTCTAAATAATCACACATTTGAGTTGCTATAAAAGGTACATTGCATAGTTTACATTTATAGTTTATTCATAGTTTACAATTGATGATAAACTCGATTGAATTTAAAATCACTGATTTGTTTGTTTTTGTTAAAAAAATTAATGTCCAAGTATATATTTTGGTAATTGACAAATACAATTGTAGCATCGAATTTCATTATTTAGTAATTGATTTGATAAAAATTGACACAAAATATACTTTCCAATTTCAATTCAGTCATAGACTTCAAACTATATAATTATATCAGTATATATCAATTTCTAACATTCAGCTGTTATATTCGTGTCCTCCTGGTTCCTACACGTATTTTCCACATCTATAGGCTGTTATTAATACATGTATATAGGCTGTCATTAATACATGTATATGAGGACATTTATTATTATTATCATTTATTCTGCAAAAGCAAAGAAAATCATTGAATACAAAACAATGAGTACTGTATATTTGGGTAAAGACTTTTAAATGTAATTGTAAGGTAACCTCAATGCAAAACAAATTCTGCATCAAATTAGCAGTTGGTATTTTGTAAATTATCACAAGAGACAAAACAGAAAATTCACAAACAGGAAAAGTGGTAGGTATCAATGCCATGAAAAGCATTTAAAATGAGGACTTACATTATTTTTCAAAAATAAATTCAGTTAAGCAAGGTCATCCTATCCAGGTTACTCTCAATACCAAACATGTAGTAGAGTCTGCATAACATTAGCACGTTCACCCGATCAACCATGTTCCATGAAGTATCCAAACGATATCGTCCAGTACTACATCACCAATGCATGGATGCGACGTCTCCTCCCTCCTCTGTCTCCTTCATCGCCGTGGTGATCGTGTCAAGAGAGCATAAATTGATGCCTGAAATATTAATCCGTTTGATCAAGCCACCAATGCAGGGTCGGTAGGCAATTAGAAGCGGGCTGTCTGCCGAGCCTTCATCACTCTCCTCGTCCTTTCCACCTAATGGTCCGCAGCGGTCCAATTTTCTCCGCGCCAATCTAAGCGCAGGAGCTCGAATGCAGCGCACATTTTTTCTTTAAAGGTAAAGACCAGTTTTGGAAACGCCCCTCCCCCCTCTCAAAAAATGAAATGGAAGCTCTTATTACCAATCATGTGAAAGAATATGTTTTGACTAATACGTGATCATACAAATTTTGCCAAGAAACCGCCTACTAATTGATATATTTGGTAAATTATTATATCTATTTAGACCTGATAGATATAATGCACGTGTCACACACATGTGCATAGTCCTATACACATCTTTCTGTGTACAGTGCTTGTAACTATACCAAGACTGGGCCAAATTTCTTATCATTTTGATGATTCCAGAACCTTGCAGTACACACCAATACCTACATTATATGCTACATGTAGATGATCAACCTTTTCTGATCGATTCCACAACGTTTCTTTCACAATGCGATCGCATGACCATAACTGGTCTTTATCTTTAAAGACGGAGGGAGAAGCTATAAACCTTGAACAATGGATGGTGATTGGTTCCCTATTAAATACATACCCGTGTAATTGTAATGCAAATGTTCATGTACACGTTTACAAGTTCTGTTTGATACTGCAAAAATTAACTTCCTGTTATTAGCCATTACAAAATCAGACAAAATTGAGTTCAAATGTATTTTTACGCTATAATAAAAGGATATCAAGTGATTATAATATTTATTCTTTGTAAAGTACTGTTTTCACTACTAACATTTAGTTACGGCACAGTCAACACTGACATAAAATGTACTTCTTTGCAAATTTTACTACAATTCTGACAATGGATGTAGGTGGATAGTGGAAATCAAGATTGTCAATTTACTAATACTCTACCACAACTGAAGCCCAACTTAACCCTCTCAGGGCAGGATGAATTCATTTATATGGCTAAATTGATCCCATACATTGTTATTTTTAATAGGCAACAATAATTGCCATATTGTTCAAATACACTGTAAATTAATGTCTATGAAAACAAACTTGGGTAAGAATGTCAAAAATTTGATAACATTGCCAAGTTGACCAAAAAAAAGCATTGATTTTGAATCTACATGTATCAACATGTTGCCATTGCCAGTTTAAGGATTTTAAAGTAATTTCATTTTTTTAAATCCTAGCATCAAATGCAGAGCTGCCAACCTTGTGCGATCAAAAAAAGGAATCATGATGGCAAAAGAAAAGGAATTTCAAGCCAAAAAAAGGAATTCATAAAAACGAAAGTTACAACCACGCGCGACACACTTCCAATGCAGAAATGTTCATTCATCATGCTGTTTTTTTCCATACAAGGAGGAATTTTTTGTGTGGTTATTTTGGTATTATCGGCATTTCATTCTTCTTGAGAATATTTTTCTTTTCAAGTATGTTATAAATTTAGTTTTCTATTGAATTTGTGATCAAATCACCATTTTAGGGCAGTTGTTTGACGTGCGGTATGTAAAAAAAAAAAAAAAAAATAAAAAAAATTTTAAAAAAATAAAAAAATAAAAAAATAAACAAAAATAAACAAAATTTAAAAAAATTAAAAAACATATTTTATGAAGAAAAAACGTAATGCCGTAATTTGGAGGGAAAAACGGAGTAATTCCGGCAAAAACGGAATGGTTGGCAGCTCTGCAAATGCAATATAAATGTAGTCATGAAACAAAAATGGAATGGATGCAATGTGTGCAGAAATTTCTGCCCTTTGCTTTCTACTCATGCATCTGGCATATTTTATCATTCAGGTCGAGGACTCTGAATTCAAAGGTATCGAGCCAAACCACGAAATGAGAAATGTTTGTCGCAAAAGGATTAAAGATAAACTTGAGTTCTGGTAATTGTGAAAGAAAAGGTGTGGAATGGAACAGAAAAGTTGATCATATAGCATGTAAGTAATGAAGTGTAAATGCAAGGTTCTGGAGTCTTCAATATCATCATAAATTTGGCAGAGTCTTGGTAAAGTAACAATCACTTACACAGAAAGATGTATATGGGACAACACACACAGTGTCGGGGCCAGTACTACCCTGATTTCCTTATCCTTCTATGCTCATTACTCAGCCAGTATACATTTTTTTCAAAAATTGTTTGGCACATGACAGTTATTTGTAATCTTGAACATTCAGTGTACATGTAAGTTTCGTTAGATTCTGTGAGAATTAATTTTCTTTTTTTACCAGAACTCAAGTTTATCTTTAAAATGATCTACATGTACTGTACATGTACAATCCACACCTTTATGGGAATCCATTTAATTAACTCAACAGAAAATAATCTTTATTTAGAAATAAAATTATTCTATTTGTACAAAACAATACTTTAAAAAAAAAAAGAATTTGTGTAATATGTGGTATGGTTACAAAACTCAAAGATGCAATATTAGAATTTCTTGTGCATCAGTTGTGGCTTTACAATCCACGTCTTTATGGGATTTATTTTCAAAGAAAATAATCATGAGGAATACAATTATTCTATTAACTAAGCCTCTTTGTACAAAACAATACTTTAAACTAGATGGAACTTCAACTGCGCGCAGTCGAAAATGATGCCTCCGTCATAGAGCAATTTTACAAACCAAAACAGAAGAAATTTTTTCGAATTCAAGTTCAATTGTAATTCATTAACAGGTTCTCAGAATATTGTGATTACAAGCTATTTTTGCATACATAATGAGCCCATGACCTTTGACCTTATGAACCAAGAATCTACTCAGTTCATTGGCTCTGCAAGAAACATACATGACCTAAGTTGGCAGAAATCCATCAATCGGTTCTTCAGATAACGCGATCACGAGCTCTTTTTGCATACATAATGTGCCCTGTGGCCTTTGACCTTTGACCTTGTGACCCCTACATCTAATCAGTTCATCGGCTCTGCAAGTAACATACATGACCTAAGTTTGGCAGCAATCCATCAATCGGTTCTTCAGATAACGCGATCACAAGCTTGTTTTGCATACATAATGAGCCCTGTGGCCTTTGACCTTTGACCTCGTGACCCCAAAATCTAATCAGTTTATCGGCTCTACAAGATACATACATGACCTAAGTTTGGCAGCAATCCATCAATCGGTTCTTCAGATAACGCGATCACGAGCTCGTTTTGCATACATAATGAGCCCTGTGACCTTTGACCTCGTGACCTCAAAATCTATTCAGTTTTTCAGCTTTGCAAGTAACATACATGACCTAAGTTTGGCAGCAATCCATCAATCGGTTCTTCAGATAACGCGATCACGAGCTCGTTTTGCATACATAATGAGCCCTGTGACCTTTGAACTTTGACCTCGTGACCCCAAAATCTAATCAGTTCATCGGCTCTACAAGATACATACATGACCAAAGTTTGGCAGAAATCCATCAACCAGTTCTTCAGATAACGCGATCACGAGCTCGTTTTGCATACATAATGAGCCCTGTGACCTTTGACCTTTGACCTCGTAACCCCAAAATCTAATCAGTTCATCGGCCCTACAAGATACATACATGACCAAAGTTTGGCAGGAATCCATCAACCAGTTCTTCAGATAACGCGATCACGAGCTCGTTTTGCATACATAATGAGCCCTGTGACCTTTGACCTTTGACCTCGTAACCCCAAAATCTAATCAGTTCATCGGCTCTACAAGATACATATATGACCAAAGTTTGGCAGGAATCCATCAACCAGTTCTTCAGATAACGCGATCACGAGAACGGGACGTACGTACGTACAGACGTACGTACGTACGTACGTACGGACGTACGGACGGACGGACAACCCGAAAACATAATGCCTCCGGCTACTTCGTAACGGAGGCATAAAAACCATGAATTTGTGTAATACAGTATATGGTATTGTTACAAAACTCAAAGATGCAATTTCAGAGTTTCTTGCATGTGCGTCAGTTGCGGCTTTCCAATTTCTTGGCATTTACACGATCATGGATTTATTATATGGAACGATCGTCACTTCTGAGAATGATCACGATTCGTCTGTGCTCAGCCTACTGTAAAGTTCATATCCTGAGCTACTAGACACCAGCGTCGACATCAATCACCACTGCAAATTGGCACCCCTCCAGATGGCTCTTCAACTAGCCTTTCATGAAGACTTCTTTCATTCATCCAAAATGGTTTCCTTTGTAATACGACAGTGATTGGGAATGGTCAAGTGGTCATTATGCAGCCATTACAGTAAATGTGGAATACTCGGATGTTCATGTACACTTTAGAACCTATTTTTATAGTGTAAACTTGTTATTAGTACTTCACATATAGTACATTAGACGGATGTAAAATGGATGGGTTGATTATATTATTTGGTATGTAATGCTACATAATGTATACTGTAGGCTACATGTACTGCACTGTACCATGTACATGTACAACACCCTTCATACACCCGACTTATGGCTACATGAAGAAGGGAAAATTTCTGTAAACTTCGAAGAGATTATTTTCCTTGCATGTATGTGATCAAATAGGAGTAATTTCAAGATATAATTGACTGGCTGACAATTTGAATTATAAGAGTATCAGCTGATGTTTGTTGAATTTCATTCTCCTTGAATCATAGTAATATTTTATTGTAGAAGGTACAGTACAGTATGTTCCAGCAACAATTGCCCCATGGTCAATTCCTGACTCTACATGTAAATCAATTAACTGTAACCAGGGACTTCCAAGTCCCTGCTTTAACCAATAAAACACAAAACAATGTACCTTTAACCCTAAACCAGGGGCTTTAGTTACCACCTGTCTACAAAGACCACATGTTGTATTTTCCTTGACTGTGGTTTCTCATTGAAACCTGTACATGTACTAAAGGAACCTGTACATAAAGACCACTTTTCATGTTTCACTTGAGCGATCTTTACATACATGTACTGTACAGGTTTCACTGTACAGTGTACATGTACACAGAGTTAACGCCCCTTCAGGCTACAAGCATTTAAGATATGAACAAATCTTAAGTTGAAACCATCCTGAATCCTTACAAAAAGACAAAAAAAAAAATCAATTCTGGTAGATCATTTGGTGTGGTCAACTGAAAATTTCAACTAATACTTTAATAACAATTGACATAATAGTTGTATTACCCAAAATGAAACCTATTTACAATTCAGGTCAGTACAGTTTGCATTTTCCAAAAATAAGGGCATACCAAATTAAGCTCTTCCTCTCTCTCTCTCTCTCTCTCTCTCTCTCCTCTAGAGCTACACATGTTACACATGTATTTCAACGGAAGTTAATACGACCCAGGAGTGTACAATATACAGACATGTCCATGGACACGGGTCATTTCATTAGACTTCATTTCCACTCATTTCACCTGAATTAAATAAGGTCAATACATTGTACATCCATTATGCATGTACAGTGTACTGTACTGTAGGTCTTGGCTGAACTCAAATATTATTGGCTTGCATAAGTTCCTCAAAATCTTTGTACAGAGGAAAAAGCATATTATTGCAATGATTGATTAAAAATTCCTATGACAGTGGGGAATGTAATAATACTCAGCTAATAAGCTAATACTTAGGAATAACACTCATCAGCATTAAAGGTAAAGACCAGTATTGGAAACGCCCCAATTTCAAAAAATGAAATGGAAGCTCTCATTACCAATCATGTGAAAGAATGTGTTTTAACTAATACATGATGATACAAAATTTGCCAGGAAACCGCCTACTAATTCATATATTTGGTAAATTTGTTTCTCTCATGGTCTGTGAGAGATATAGGGTAGTCCCATATACATCTTTCTGTGTATAGTGCTTGTAACTTTACAAAGAATGGGCCAAATTTCTTATCATTTTGATGATTCCAGAACCTTGCAGATGCTAGGTGCTAGACGATCAACCTTTTCTGATCGATTCCACAACGTTTCTTTCACAATGCAATCGCATGACCATAACTGGTCTTTACCTTTAAATACAGCTCTTGACAATAACCCTAATATATATAATTTTTTTCTTTCTTTCTTTTTCTCACGTGAGGTTAACATAATTTCAATACATACTGTATGTTTACATTAATTACACAATAATTGAATGAAAAATAACATTGGCTAAAATTAAAGTATATTCAACAATTCTTCCAGCTTAGTATTATTTGCTTTGCTAACACATTCATACCTTAAATGTAGCAACGACTTGAACTCAAAGTAATATAATTATAGTTTTATTTATTACCCCCAAGCATTGCCATTGAATACACCTGGGCCCCGTTTTACAAAGAGTTGTGATTGATCCAAATCACTCACAAGACCCCTTATCAATCGCAAGTTTGTATTGCAGTCTCCTATTGTGTATGTGTGTAGTTGCAATTGATCGATATTAATTGCAAACAAGTTGCAATTAATATCGACTCTTTGTGAGACGTGGCCCTGGGTTGAGAGGGGCAAATCTGGGTGAAATACCTTATCCAAGGATGTAGGAATCAACTACTAAAGAATCATATCCATGGCATCTCATGAGAGCCAACAGCCTTTACTCAACAATAATAACAGTAATAATAATCTGGATATACTAGCGCTTAGTTAAATATGAAATAATGTACCATCTCTAATTCTCTATGCCCTTTACAGACATTATTACCTTTACAGACATTATTACCTCTTTCATCTTATTCATTTGTACACATACACCTGTACATGTAATATGCACCATCTCCACTCCCTGGGGAGTACCGTAAATCTCTGTGTATAAGGCGCACCTGTGTATAAGGCGCACCTGTGTATATGTTGTTTTGTTGCCGAAAACCCACGCGGGGAAGGACCTTCATTTAACATCGAGGTGCAGTTAAAGGCTCTGATTTGTGCTTGTAAACTTGTCACAAATAATAGTAACAATGTTGTTTTTAGAAGAATGTGTATGATCATTAATGTAAATTAAAAACAATAGAGTACCTAGGTCCTAGGATAGAACCTTGTGGTACACCATTTGTTATATAAAAAAAATTGAGGAATTATTACTATAAACTACATATTGAGATCTATTAGAAAGATTACTTTTAAACCAAGAGGACAGAAAAGTTTTAGTGTTGTTGTAGTTTCCGAGTGGTGAGTCAACACACCGATTACTGAGCTGGAGACATTGCCAGGCATAGCGCCATAAATCGAAACCTAAAAATTTTTATAAAAAATTAAAAAAAAAAAAATCTGTACCTGTGTATAAGGCTCACCCCCGACTTTCAATTTTTTTCGGCGGCAAAAAAGTGCATCTTATACACGGAGATTTACGGTACTTCTACCATATGCTCACCATAAGGGCATACATGTACATGTATATGTATCGTAATTATCAACACAAGACTGTTGTCATCCTATCAGGTCCCTACAGTATATATCTCTCCTGGGTATGGAGTGGCAAATGTAGATAAATGCCTTGCTAAATTTTACATTCATGCCCTGTTGGGGATCGAACCCGCGATCTTTGCATTTCAAGTCAAGTGCTCAAACCACTCAACTATGACACTTCTAAATACTTCTTAGTTCTTAGTACAGTGATCCTACCATACACAGTCTAACCTGTCTATTATTGCCCCAGAGAAGAAACAGGAAGGGGGGGGGTTAGGAGGGGGTGGGGGTGACCACTGGAGAGCGTTGCCCTTTCTAGACATGTTTGTCCAATCAATATTTTTCTTCCTAGAGAAACAGTACACAGGTAGCATTACTTTGTGAAGGGCACAATTAAAGGTTAGCTGAAGGGAGTCGGCAACTTGGCATGCAAGTATTACTCTGTGACAAAGCATTTCTTTTGGGTCAGCTCAGCTTTCATCAAAATAGCTGCCCAGGTTCAAGTAATTCATGCGTAAACGGGAATTTCAAAGAACTAGTCAAGGATGAACCAGGCTTACAATGGATGGCAAAAATATGAAAAATTGAATGATAAATGCCATTAAAATATTTATCAAACAACAAAGTCTGTCTGTTGGACTTCAGAATTATGGCTTTGCGTGTGGAAAGACTTACGTTTCCAGCGAATTAGAATGTTACTTACATGGACTCATTATTTTTGTGTACTTCATGTTTTATTGATCCAAACATGTAAGTTATGGTGGAACATATAATAAAATATAAATGCGTAATTTACACACATCTAACACGTACATAAAATATAAATGATGTGATTGTGAATGTAGACAACAACAAAATGACTAGTTGTCGATTACTGATACACTGTAGTAAGAGATTACATAAGAGATTACAAGGCTCATCAGAAAGAAAAAGTACCGTAATACAAAGAGCAGACACCTGGCCAAATGAAAGAAGAAAAAAGGTGGCACACAACCTCTCATTCCTACTGATCCTTAATGATATTCAAAATGCTTGGAATCATGGACATACATGTACTGTACAGTATGTTACAATGATGCCATGGTGTCCATAGTTTGTCCATGGATATACATGTACATGTACAAAAATCAATGGACTATACATTGTAGTCTGTAGATCAAGTTGTCAGTTTCCTGTCAATGACTGCCAACCTAAAACAGCTGTTCAACCTAATATTGCTTAGCTTTACCTTAAGAACAGTTTAGCCCACTTTGTTTTCATACTCAGTTAATTGGTTTTACCAAAGAGGTCCAGCACCAAAGATAGTACGGGATTATTTGGCCCCAGAAACAAAGCAGGATTAGCACCTCAATTAAACAGTGAGATCAGGGACCCGTTTCACAAAGCCTTTTTTCAATGACAAATGACAAAAATCAGTGAAAAATCTGTTGACAACCAATCAGAAGCAAGGATTTCAGTAGTTTAAATAACAAAAACTGTCATTTGTTACTGATGACAAGTTATGTGAAACGCCCTCCAGAAGTCATCATAGTTTGAGGCTGCGGAAAAGTAGTACTAACCAGTGAAGGCGGAAAGGACATGACCAATCAGAGATAAGCATGAATATGAGTATCGTACCAATAGTCATTTCACCACGTGCCTTTTGTAATAGTTAAGAAAAGCATATACGTACAGTGAACTCATTTTAAATCGGAGTGATGTGAAGTTCACTTCATTATTATATATCATGTTATTTTGTTCTGCTTTCATTTCCGTCATGTGTGGGCAAGGCTTAAAGCCACAACACTGTACTATTTGTAGCTACTTGCTCCCTCTATATTGAAAACAATGACTAATGGGTGCCTGTTGGTCCCCCAGAGCTGAGTCCATGAGATAGCCACCTGTCAGTGACCTTGCTGGGTGGTCTAATCCCTCCTATAAACTAACTAGTACAGATAAGCTTTAAAACAAATGATCAGACTTACTCTGCCTAAAATACTCTGGGATCCGGATCTTCTCCTCCTCCTCTTGACAGCTTCCAGGAGCCTCCTGGCCGCTGGTCTCCCCATCCCGATCTTCTCCAGGTCCTCCGTCCTCACGTACTGGAAATGGTCCAGACGCGACACCTGGAGATCGTCGTGGATCTTCGTCAGGAACTTCTGGAGCTGAGTCTCCTCCAGGAGCTCTTCCAACCACTGGGCTCCCTCCCCCTCCACCATGGTGGAACACTGATGTCCGCAGTTCTTAGTATGATGAATCAGTTGCCATGGATCTCAATCTGCATACAGGATGAGACGTAATACAACATTTGGTATCGGGGTGCTTCTAGGACTTAGTGATGCTTTTACTTTTAACATCAATGTGACTTACCCACGTCATCAACGATCCACACAGAGTGAGAGAGAGAGAGTGAGTGAGAGAGAGAGGAAAAGAGAGAGAGAGAGAGAGAAGAGAAAGACAGAGAGAGAGAGAAGAGAAAGAGAAAGTGCCAGAGAAAGAGCCAGAGAGAGAGAGAGAGAGAGAGAGAAGAGAAACAGAAAGAGAAAGTGCCAGAGAGAGAAAGAGCCAGAGAGAGAGAGAGAGAGAGAGAGAAGAGAAACAGAAAGAGAAAGTGCCAGAGAGAGAAAGAGCCAGAGAGAGAGAGAGAGAGAGAGAGAAAGAAAGAGAAAGGAGAGGGAACAAAAAATAGAAAGGGGGAGGAGATGGACACAGGTATGAGAGCTTCAGTTTATGTTTAGTGATCAATACAATAAAGTAAACAAGGGTTCTTCTTATTGGCTATCGCTGGCCTCCATTCACTCAATGTTATAAGATATTGGTGCGAAGAGGAGGTTTGCGATTTTCTGTTTTAACGGATACCAAAATTATGATATTTCAGTCAAACCCTCTAGATCTAGAGTCTACATGTATTTGTTATGATTTTTCAGCATCCTTAAAAGGTTAAGTCTTAGACCTAGATCTATGTCTTACTTAACTATTTTTTTAAAACATTTGAACAATTCTCATTTCCGTCATAGATCTATTTAAGTTAAAAACTGGAAATTTATTCTGAGATGTTCGTTGATTTTTCTATTTTAATATGTGTGTGCGTGTACGTCAGTTATGTGCGTAACCTGTTTAAAGCATGATATGTCAAAATCTCTGTGGTGTGACATATTCTTACGTACTGACATTGCCATTGAACATAAGTTGTGCTTAAGTTAAGTAGGCCCTCTCTCACTTAAATTGGAAGCCACTCGAGCTGATCGGCCAATGTCAATGAGACTGACTCACTGTACAGCGCTCAATTCGCAAAGTTCTTCCCGAGGTAGTAGGGTGTCTGATCCACACCCGATGTTGTGTGCTAAAATCTTTCCCATAGAGATTGCACACTTCCCTATGTGGTCTACATGCATTGCGCGACCAAGCAAAATTGGTCAATGATTTTATGAAAAATTTGAAATTCAAACCTTTATAACAAATGATCCTGAAGGTGAAACTCAATAAATGTGGTGTCATATGAAAGAGCAGGTTTTCTCCATATTCCCCATAGGGGGCCACCCCCGGAATTCTAAATATATCTTGCTCAAAACAGCGATTCAAACATCGTTTCCATGGTAACTCGGAGATTTACCAATTTCACGAACTGCCCCCCCGAGGGATAAGTTGGGCCAGCTGTAAAGAATATATCCATGCACTTATTTTTTCTCTAGTCCCAAGGGATCATTTGTTACAACAGTTTGAAAATACCCTTGCTCCACGCTTTGCATATCGTGCTGTGCATTAGCTGTGCAGCTTTTGAGCAGAAATTATAACTCTGCGTGAACCACTTTTCTGTCCATTCTGACCAAAATGCTATGAATATTGCACAGTTTTTGAGGGGCTGTATCTTTTGATAGAAACATCGGTGAGTCTTGAAATTTGAAAGGTATTATTCTGATTACATTTTTTACTCCAATATCCAACAAAAATGGTGAAAAACGATCCCAAATTGAAAATTGAAAAATCGTTCAGACACCCTAGAGGTAGACTCCTGCATAATGTCCTCAACTCTGCACCAAATACACCACTGCTCAACACCCAGTACCCTTCCCATCCGACTTGCGCTATTCTCTTGCCATATGATCCATACCTTCCCTCCACTGTCAATGATTCTATTTTAAAGATGACACTTCACTATCAGTCTTTACAAAATTCATGCCTATCGCCTGCACTCCATACCCTCCAACTAAGGATTTTATAACATATTTACAGTGCTCAGCGTAATCTTTGAATGCGATAAACTCGCTGATCTCAGAAAAGCGGAGGGACAACAACAGAGAGAGAGATCATATCATTATCAATATCATTTTTCTTATTATCAACTAGTCTACCCTTTTAACTTTAAGGCTAGACCAAGTTGAGAGTGAATCATCTGTATGTTATTCCCGACTCTGCACTCATGCACTCTGCGACTTTACCACACCACAGCTGCACAGCCGGTATATTGTGTCATTCAATTCACGGACAGAATTCACAAATCCTGAAATGGGAGAGCAAACTGCACTGTCAAGCGAGTTTTGGCCTGCGCCCACGGACGTTCATTGGTAAAAGTTTCACGCACACAGTTAAGATTACGAAACTGAACTGTAGATACATTATAATTAGATTGTACGATAATTAGAAATGATATGATAAAAGAACTTACCCAGACATTGACAAGATAAATCTCCTTTCTGCTTTCAAGATCTGTCGCAAATAACATGAGTTTTTGCTTGCTTTCCTCAGTTCCGGTTCGGTTTTCACAAAGTTCATTCACAAATAACTCTAGCAGGTTAATTTCCTGGAGTATGGTATCCTTAATTAAAAATTTTACTGAAAAAGGGAAAAAGATAGTTGGTAATAATATAAATTTGACTGATTGCCATAACGCAGTAGGCTGTTCATCATGCAACAACAACAAAACACTGTTTCTCGTCTCCATTTGTATGTTGATGTATAAGATATTAATTTGAAGGGTATAATACGTGTGATACTGCAGGCAAGATAGTACCAAAATTAGTGGGGAGGGGGAGCATGCAACCAGTGTGAAGGCAGGATTTAGTAGAAGGGTGGTGGGGGGGGGGGGGGGGTAGTCTGCAGGCACAGATCCTAATTTGACACTTAATCAAAAAATCATTGTGCCTTGAGAGAAGTCTAGCCCAGCTACCTACTGGTTGTGTCAGGAGCAGCTACAGTACATGGCCTATGGTAGTCTTATAGTGCAGACTCACTTTTACGACTGACCAGGGTTTGTGCTTGCAGACTAGGGGGGGGGGGGGGTGACTCGATCGGTCCCCCTAAACATCCTATCGACAAATTTGAATAGTCTTAGCATATCTCAATAAATATTTCTCTTTCTTTTCTTTTTCTTTTAACTTAAAAAATAATAATAATTTGGAAGAGCTGTCGGCTAATATCACTTTTCACTTTATAAAGCTTCTTTAAAAGATGAACATGCTTTTGATTATAGAGCATGTCTTTCATAATTTTTATTAATTTAGTAGTAAATTACATTTTCGAACTTAAGTTTAAGCTTCTACAAGTGCCATTTTCATATGATAGCCCCGCCCCCTTCCCGTCACTTTCCTTTTAAAATAATGAACTATATATTCATATTCGAGCACCCGGTGGGGTGTCATTTGTATATTTTAAACCCTAGTATGTATTGATGATTAAATTATATGATTATTATTATCACAGAGTATATTTGTTGTTTTTAGAGGAAGAGAGAGTGAGGAAGGTGATGAGGCGAGGCCGAAAGCGACACAGAAAGGCTGAGTGTTGAAAAGAGTGGAAAGAAAAGAAAAGAAAAGAAAAGGGAGCTTGGTATACATTGTATATAGAGAGAGGCGAGGGATAGAAGGAGAGAGTGAGAAGGGAGAGAGGGGAAAGAAGGCGCGCGATTAAGAGAGAGAGAGAGAGAGAGAGAGAGAGAGAGATAGAGAGCGAAACAGACAGACAGACAGATAGAGAGAGAAAGAGAGAGAGAAGGAATTGAAATATGAGGGCGCTCTTTCAGAAAAGGACAAAATGCAATGAGCTTCCTTGTCGATCGTCAAGTTCCAAATTTCCATATTTACTTATTTATACATGTTCTTGCCTTTGGTAAATGAGACATTTATCCTCTCCAAATAAAAATAACTATACTACAGCCCTAAATTTCTCTAAAATTATATTTTACAATTCCACAAACAATCTTCCAATCTTACGTATTTCTCCCAATATCCCACTTTATTCTTACTCGATCATTTATCTTTTTTCTTAAAATCATACTTTTGCAGTCTCATTTCAAATCTCTGTGATCTGTAATATTTGCTGTCTTATAGGTCTAAACTGCACCAAATTCTTTTTTAATTCTACGATTAAAATACCCTAACTTTCTTTTCAACAATGAGAATCACAAACGCTTACGTGGAAAGGCATAGTAATAACTAAAGTTCACCCTACTTTCTGGTAATGGAAAACAAACAAAGAAATAAAAAGGAGGGAGTCAACAAATTCACTACAATTTCAAAAACCCAAGAAAGCACACAACCAAAACAAACCAGATTTAAAAAAAAAGCTCACTGCCATAGATTTGCTCTATTTCGTTGTAGACCTACAAATATATTCCAGTTGCATCCACCACCGCAGGATATTTTGCCCCCGTTTGTGAATCACTTACTGGATGCGCCTTTTACCGCAATGGACCCACCCCCCCCCCCCCCCCCCCACCCCCAAGAAAATGCCTTCAATTTTACGTCAGCAAAACATTCAACTTATTCAAAAAGCTAGACGATAATTGTGTAGATAGACTATCCAAGGTGTAGATTTGTCGATTGGCAATACAATTCCATATTTTCTCAAAGAAAGTTTGCATGGAAGTCGGATCAAGGCAACGCCTCCCGTTAAAATCTAACTCTTGACGATTGTTGGTTGAAAAGATGTGTGAGAATTCTTTTTTTTGTAATTACAAGTTGTTAATGATATTGGAGCAAATTCAGACAAGGAATTAGATTACCAAAGGAAAGAGAAAAAATTTTAGTTGAGGTATATTTTTATTTCATGTATGTTTACTGCATGGTAATTGGTCAGTCAAGCAAAGTGATAAGTAGCTATGTATCATTCATTTTGTTTGTTAATTAATTAATTAATTAATTAGTAAGTTAATTAATTGGTTAGTAGATTAGTTAGTTCGTTCGTTAGTTAGGTCCAGCAACTAACTCACTAACTAATTAAATAATGAACAAACACACATAATGAATGGTACAGGCTGTGTTATCACTTAACTGGACTGTTGTATAGTTAATAGTTAGTTAGTTACTTGGTTAGTTACTTAGTTTGTTTTTTGGGTTGATGTTTTGGTTTCTTTTCGTTGTATAAAGCTTAGAATTTTGACTGTAACTTCCATGAAAACCTTGATTTGATTGGTTATTGAGTGATGTTGCCATGATATCTAATATTGATAGCAAAGTAACCATCCGTGCATGGTAAGGAAAACGTTAGTAGCGTCAGGGCCCTCTCTTATAATTAATTGAGATTAATCGCAACTTATTTGCGACTGATATCAATCGCAACTATTTACATTTTTTAAGCTTGCATATTTCACATCAAATAATAACTGAAACTCTCACCTTAGAGAAATGCATCGAGTTTTTTTACAACACCTGGTTCCTTCCATTTACCGTCTCTGATCACATGTTTTACTCTCACTATACCAGTATAATTCCATTATGTTAACATCAGCATAATTATGATTATTACATTTTATATCACTATTGTTCCATAGAATTTGATTTTCAATATCTTTTACTTCAAATAAACCAACAAATCTTATCATTGACCGAATGCATAACATTTCTTGATAGAAACTAAGCCATAACTTTAATTCCAACCACGTAATTAACCCTATAAGATATATTTGACGAGATGAAGCCTAAAGTAAGTGTCGCCGAAGTATTGTCTCACCGTGAGGACATCGGAATAATTTCAAGGGAGGGAAATACATTGGTGACATAGCGTTCTTTTCAATAAATGTGGAAAGGGGGAGGGGGGGGGGAATGGCACCGCCAAAATGGCTGATACAATTCTCTTTTTGTTTTGTCTTTCGCAAACCTTATCTTTACACACATCGCCGATTTTCAAAACCAACGAAGAAGAAACAGGAAGATCAATCGGCAACAGAAGAGAGAATCATTGTATTTCTAATCTCTCTGGCAAGAACGATTGATAGACGCCCGTTCTATCGCACTTTGAACATCTCGTCACAGGCATGTGACTCCGATCGAGTTGTCAATCATAAAGACGATTTTTTATTCTGACGTAATTTTTGTTTGCACATCATGAACTCTATGTTTGGGTCAAAGGTGAAAAGTGTAAATACATGGGGTCACTGGTCAAAAGCATCTGACCTGTTTCAACCCCTTTAACTAACATAATGAAGGGGCGTAACGGAAGCAGGGTATACCTCAAACTATAAACCCGGGAAGGAGATTCTTTTCTTCTTCAAATGTAATGGTATTGAAAACATTTTGTATAAGCTTGATTTGAATCTTGTCCATCTTTATTGGTACCATTGGTGTTATTTATTCATGAGAGCCACGAAATAATTTTGAACATTTTGATTTAAACTGCCATATAGGAACACCTCGAAGAGGAACTATTTAACAAGTTAAAATAATGTAGAGGTATAGAAATCATGTATTGTATTAATTGATGGAAGTTTGAAAGAGACGTTTATTCTAAAACCTGTAGCATTTCAGAAAATACATCACGTTTTGATTAAACTAAGGTGGAAACCTTAATGAAGAAGACAATGGGATGGTAGATATGGGAAGGGAGGAGTAAAACTTTCAAGTCATCATAAATCATCATCTTCCTCCAATTAAGAAAAATGTAGAGCGCCAACATTATCTAGTTGCCTAATCGAAGACGCTGATGAGACCGAAAAGTACTGAATGGCATGTTCATAATTCACTGGAATTATGTTCACTTGGGTTTAGTTTGAAAACTTAAATAATGATAAGATGTCATCAAAGTGAGGTTTTTTAAAACTTGGTCAAAGTATCAGAATTAATGAAACACGTCCGAAATCTGACACGTGGTATAGGTGTCAAAGTTCGACAACCGGGCGTTCCCCAATATCACCCATGTCTCTTAAAAGTAGACTAGGCTCCAGCTTCTCAGACTCTCTGGCGCTCAACTCTACCACGCAAACTCATATTTCAGATTTGAACCGCCAGTTATCTTTCCCAGCCCAAAACGCAGAGCTCACTCTGTCAGGTTTGTCTTCCAGCGAGCCAGCTCTAATACCAGTAATAGCGCCTCATCTTTTTTTCTCCGCACATCTCCAATTATTTCTTTACATTTACAAGGAACTGCATCTCCAGCGTTTGCTGCTTATGAGATTTGTTTTTTCGACTTGGTCGTATTTTGTTATTTTGACAACACTCCTTCATCGCTGAATAAACGTTTCATCCGCATTTAGGAAACATCGAGAAAACACTCCGTAATTCTTTGAAAACAAAGGTGAGTGAAAGCAAAATGTTTATATATTTTTGTTGTTAATTAGTTTATAAGGACATGTCTCTTCCTGAATAGATTTGGAATTGTGTTTTGATTGAGATTTTGTTGATACGTCATGTTTCACCACCACCCATCATTTTGTTTGTAAATCCAATAGTTGAATGTTGCAGTTGTATGCATGTCTTTTTATCGAATAGTCTTATACGAGTTTGATGCTGTCTAGCTTAAGATAGATCAATAATTTTCTTTTAACTCACAATGAAAGTTTATAAACTAGACAGGAGCTAATAAGAATAAGATTTCATAAAAATGTTACATTCTTAAGTGATAAGGACAAGAATTTCGTTCATTAAGAAAATTAGTTAATGAGAATTCGAGGAAACTTCAATGGGTAACAGAAAAAAACTTAGTTATGGGAGTTTGAAGAAAGAAATCCCACATTTTAAGACTTAAGAAGCAAACTTATAATCCTGGCTTCAGCATGTTTGGTCATTTCATTTTCAAAGTGAGCCGGAAAGAAAGATTTGTGTTAGTTTTTATGGGAAAAAGGGACACAAAATAACAGAATATTACGAATACGAGTATCATAACAAATCCATGGCATAATTAAAATTGTATTTTCGTTTGGCCTTTTCGGTTTCCATTAAAAATAGGCTACTATGTGATTAGTTGAAAGGTATAGAACAGTAATACTCAAAAAAATCTTTTCGAAAATGAAATCATCATATTTTACCCATTTGATTTAGTTTGCAACCCAAACGAAAATGTTGCATATATTTATATAATTATAACAACAATGACCAAGTAATCTGTAGTTTCTTATCAACCCTTATAATTCGACAAACTACCCTTAACTTGGCTTTGTCAAATGTGTTAGGTGTATACATTTTTATTTCCATCAAATAGGTTGCACTATGTCTTTGCAAATATGATAATAATGTTTTTAGTGATTTGGTATCTCACGACGACCATTGCTGTTTTATGTTTTGTTTAGGGGTTACGATGGACACTGTTTATTACCATCGCCTTACTGGTGCCTTTCAACCTGTCGGTCCTACGAGCACGAATCAGACGAACACGGGTGTCGAATGCTACGGGAACTCCATCAAAAACGACCCGACACTCGCCGTGGGTCTGCACCGCGCCGGTGCTTTCGTCACCCACCAGGCCACCTCCTCCTCCTCCTCGCCAAGCTGTCCGGGGAGCTTAAGCGTCGAGGCGATGGTGAATAAAGCTGGTTGCTTCGGTACGTCTAGGGAAGATGGCAAGGCGTACCCGATGACCTTGCAGCATTACAGCGAGTGCATTCCAGTCGGCGCGCCGACGACCTCGGCTCGCGTTATCAGCTCCGACGGCGTTGCGGAGCCATCAATGTTGTCGGTCGCTGCCAGAGCCGAACAAGTAAGCTCGCCAATGCGACTGAGTAGCCGCAGCGTCCAAACGGACGATGTTGCTGATGACGAGACAACCAAAGACGACAGGGAGAAGAAACCGATTAATGACGATAAACCCGACCCATCACAGAAGCCGCCATTTTCTTACGTTGCGCTCATTGCCATGGCAATCAAAGATTCGCCAGAGAGAAAGCTAACTTTGAGTCAGATTTATCAGTACATTATCAATAAGTTTTCCTATTATGAGAAGAACAAGAAAGGATGGCAGAACTCGATCCGGCATAACCTCAGCCTCAACGAATGCTTCCTGAAGATAGCCCGAGAAGGGGGAGGAGGCGAGAAGAAAGGGAATTATTGGACCCTCGATCCCGCCTACGATGACATGTTCGAGAAAGGGAACTATCGACGTCGTCGTCGGCTTCGTCGACCGCATCGCCCCATCGCCATCATCGACCGCTCCTACATGGCAGCCGACGGCGGGTACCCTTCCTACCCACGATGCATCCAGTACGGCAGCAGCTGGGGCATGTGTCCTCCGCCGCCGCCCGCAGTTCCATCCACCCATCAACTCCAACCCCAGTACCCCAGCGGCCCGTGCCAGCTGAGCTCGTCACCCACGCCATCACACAGGGGCCTTATTCCATCATCGCTGACTACGCAGTACTCTCCGAGCTCGTACTCCCAGTTTACACCGTGCACGCTCTCGCCTTCGCCTAACACGGGATATATTTCGTCGGTTGGGTTGTCGCAGAACTCGGCGATCTCTAGCGCAAGCACCGGCTACGAAGAAGGCGAGCTCGGGTTGGTGGCCATTGGGGCTGGATGCGGTACTTGGCATGTCTGATACCTCAACTTAAGTTTATATATTATAATCACCACACGCGTTTTAATAAAACTTGAAAGAAAAAACAACGATATGGGGTCTTGTTTAAAATATAATAAAAAATCATCATAATCATTCAGCCAAACGAGACGGTTGATCATAAAACTATTATAAAAAAAAAGACTGAAATATATTCTGGAACTTTAAAAATTCTCCTTGGACAATTTATAAAAAAAAAGAAGAAGAAACAAATGGAGAAAAAAAAGGGGGGGGGGGGGGGGGTTACAACTTCTAATGTACGGTAAACATAATCTGGAGCTTTAAGATTAGTATTTATCCAAATGCATAATTGCCCGTTATAATCAAAATCCCCACTAAAATCCTTGCTTCTGCACTCTCCATTATAGCATCCGTTGTTCGTATTTTAGAGCAAGAGCATCTCGATTATGTTTTTATTTAATTCAACCGATATTTATTCGATAAAGCCGTCTTCACTAATAATGATATCATTTTGTTGGTATATAATGTATTCAATCATGTTACCTCTTTCCATGAAATGATTGTGATAATATGGTTTATTCATGATAGATACAACTTATATATATCTTCCCAGAACTGTATTGATCAACCTATATAGTCATAGAGATAGATCAATAATGTTCTATGAAGATATTAACCTAGTATAACGAATAAAGCATATTGTCACAATCATTTCATGGAAAGAGGTAAGAAAAAATTATTTAAACTTCATGGGCAACAGTTTATATTATATTTGATATAATGTATTCAATCATGAATATATATGTAAAACAAACTTTGCTGAACACTGGTTTTTATACGAGAAAAATAAGTCAAACGAACTATTTCAAACACCTATGCATGAATTTTAATAGCGCGGGGGGGGGGGGGGGGGGTACAGAAATATAAATACCATATCCTTTCAGCACTTCCTTGCAAGTAATCATTACATCATTATATCGAACTAGCAGACTATTATATGTCTATTTTGTTGTACTCGTACAATATCAACCAAATTTCTCACTTTTGTTTTATTTCTTTCTTTATATACTCATTCTTCTCTTTCTTCTTCTTCTTCTTCTTCTTCTTCTTCTTCTTCTTCTTTTTCTTTTTCTTCCTCCTCCTCCTCCTCCTCCTCCTCCTTCTTCTTCTGCTTCTGCTTCTGCTTCTTTTTCTTCTCTCCTTTCTTTCTTCTTCTTTCTCTCCACTTCGTTTTCCCTTTTCCTTCTTCTTTTCCTACTCTTCCTGCATTTACCCTTTCTACCTCTCAATTCTTTGTTTTGCCACCCGGCCTACATTAAGTTGTATTTTGATTTGTTTTTTTCTTCTTATTTACGTGTTGCTGTTGTTGTTGTTGTTGTTGATGCATACGTTTAAGTATATGAGTTACTTTTAAAAGGTAATTGTAAAACATTTGCCATTATTATTTAGCCGAAAGTTGGAGGAAGTCTTAATCGTTAACGCTTATATCATAAATTATTTTGTGTTCTGTTAGCTCTATTGTCATTAATTTTCATGTCGTTAATTTTATTTTCTGTCTATACTTTGCAAATTCATGCAAACTAAATTTTAATATACCAGGTGGTTTGTCATCTGTAATATATAAATCTAAGACCGAATATATTTCACAAAATTATAGGACATCTTAAGTTAAATATTTTTGGAAACATAAAATTAGAGAAAGAAGGTTTTGAAAAAAACTCAAAAATCTAGTACGGATGTTTGGAAAAAAGAGCTCGTATCTAAAATGTGCGTGCGAAATCTCACACCTATTTGGCTGATGTAATTTGGGGACGGGGCAATTCTTCCATTCGTTGTAAAAGACAATCGGTTTCATTCATTTATTGCCGAATAGCAACGAGTACAGATTTAATGGAGGTTTTCGTCTTGCGCTTAACAGAGTAAATCGCAAGAATTAACACAAAGCCGAAATCGGACAATGTCAACAGAACCTAAAGGAACGATTTCAGCACTCGATCTTTAACATTCTTGCGACTTAGGCCTACTTTGATAAGTGCAAAACGAAAACTTCAGTATTTCTTGTATTCATTGCTTTTCTTTGTCTCTTTTTTATACTAATCATCTCTTTAATTCCATGATTCTTCAAAACATATATCAGGGCAACTCTAAACATTGCGGATAGCTCGTTTTGGGTCCTCCAGAAACAAACAAACTACTCCAACAAAAAAAAAAGAAGAAAAAGAAGAAGAAAAAAAAGGAAAAATTAATAAGTTTTAGATTTTCTGCAGTCAAAGATTTTGAACAAAAAAATTGTGATCATATTTCTGTGTTTAAAAAAATAAGAGAGTTGTCTGCCAGTAGACATTGCAATGACTGATTCGCCTATTTGAAATTAGATTCGCATATTAAAGTAAGCCTGTTGTGGTTACGATTTTTTTTGTTGTTCTTATTGTATACCGATTTTGTTGAATCTATATTTCTCTGATTTTCTATAAAGCAGATTGGATTTGCTCTTAACAATCCATTTACACAAATATAGGAAGAAAGTATTATGATAAGCAACATTTTGAACTAAAAATATAAGCCACACAATTTACTCCAAATGTATTTTGTCAAGATTTGACACGAGTTGCAAATACCAAGACAATGTCAAATCATTAATGTATGCCTTGATGGTAAGCGCTCCACTTGTTTGCCGACTGAAATGAATAAAAGGAGTTTGTTTGTGTTTTTTTAGGCCGAGTGGTGGGTCTACGAAATATAGGGGCGTAAGCCTTTAAATTGAATCACCTAATTGGCCCACATCTGGAATATTGTGTATTTTGTCACTTCTACTACTTCTTTTCTAATCTAAACTAAGAAATAAAATAATTTTGCAAATAACAACGCTGTCTACCATTGTTTGTTTCTTTTTTCCGATTGATTTATGTTTGGATAGATTGATAGATGGATATAATTACTGATATTAAGGGAATGTTTGGAATTCCAATCAAATAATACAATAGATGCATGCATGGCTATCAATTTTAATCAATAACTTTGATAAGAGACAATTGTATGATTTGTAGTTGATTGATTGGTTTGATTGGCTGACTGACTGATTGATTGATTGATTTGTATACCTCACCTTTACAACAAGAAAGATGGATTTCACACAGTACATTATATTATGATGCAGATATCAATACAATATGCGAATGAAATAAAACATAGATAACTCATTACTTATTAGAAGTCACAACCAGACAACCAAGTACAACAATTTCTTCACCGACACGATGGATATAATTTGCTGCAAGTTGCTCAATTCATTGACTAGTAAGTGAAAAAGTTTGATTCTTTTAAAATGAATTAAAGTATAAAAATAATGTTACGCCTACAATTTACCTTTTTCTGTTGAGTGTCAAAATTATATTATCACACTCTGCAGCTAGAGCGAGTAGACTATATGTTCATATACTGAGAACAGAATACGGATTGTGTACCCTGAATATGACAGAGTTTGTATTGTCCAGATGTGGATGTGCTTGACCGAAGCGCTGATAAAATGACGGACAGTTATAGTGTGCTTATATTTCTCTTAAGGTTGATAAACAAAACAACACCGTTAATGGAAACATCGACATTATACCGGAAACAATAATGTGATTAAATATTTCTCTGAAGACGGGTCGGCTGTTTGTCTCTCCCCCTTCATCAGGTTCTTCGGCATCTTCAGCGTTTGTATGGTATAGGTCTTTATCTGTTTACTTCATCTTCATCTTCTCATCCTCTTTCCTTTCCCGCCGTCGTTTTTTTCTTCATCTTTTTCTCTTCTATTCCCTTATCATCACCATCGCCTGTATCTAAATTTTCTTCTCCTTATTCTTTTTCTATTTTTTCACTTTCTCCTCCTTCTTCTTTTATCTTTTTCTTCTTCTGCTTCTTCTATTTCGTCTCCTTCTCCTGCTTCTTCTTAAAAAAAAATCTTCTTCTTCTACTTCTTTTTGTAAGTCTTCATCTTGTCCTCTTTGTTTTCCTCCTATATCTCCTTCTATTCCTTTTCCCCCTGTCTTCTACTTCTTCTACTTCTTCTTCTCCTTCTTCTTTTTCATCTTCTTCTTCTTCTTCATCTTCTTCTTCATCTTCTTCTTCTTCTTCTTCTTCTTCTTCTTCTTCTTCTTCTTCTTCATCTTCTTCTTCTTCTTCTTCTTCTTCTTCTTCTTCTTCTTCTTCTTCTCCTTCTTCTTCTTCATCTTCTTCTTCTTCTTCATCTTCTTCTTCATCTTCTTCTTCTTCTTCTTCATCTTCTTCTTCTTCTTCTTCTTCTTCTTCTTCTTCTTCTTCTTCTTCTTCTTCTTCTCCTCCTTCCTATTCATCTTCTTCATATCTATTAATCGTTTCTTCTTCATTATTTTCCGCCTTTTGGGGGTCCTTTTTTTTGGAGGGGGGGGGGGTCTTCATCTGCTCCTTCCATCTTTGCTCTCTCTCTCTCTCTCTTGATGCATGTATTCTCTCTTTGATCTTTTCCCCCTACAATACTTCAGTCTCCCTACGTGTGGCTTTCCTCTTATACCTCTCTGCTTTTGTGGTTACTGAAGATCATCAGCGACTTTTACGTTTGATTTTTATGTGCAAGAAAACACTTCGCCGATTATTCTCACCGCTTTCGTTGTTCAATATATATATACAGGGGCGTACGCAGGGGGGGGGGGGTGTGTTGGGGGTTCAAACCCCCCCCTTTGGTATTTTAATGTATGTAAACCCCCCTAAAAAAACCTAAAACACCCCCTTTGGCTTTTTTTTTTTTAATTTTTTTTATTTAAAAAAAAAAAAAAAAAAAAAAAAAAATTATACCCACGGCTAACCTAAATAAGGCGACCTTACCCCCCCCCCCATACGTAAAAAAATGTCAAATTTTGAAATTTTGAGACCAAAAAAAAAAAAAAGTGTCCGCTTACCCCCCCCCCCCCCCCCCCCCCCCCCCCCCCCCCCCCACTGAGCGACTTTTCGGCCGGCGCGATTTTCAAATATTCGGGAGCAAAATATTTTAAAACCCCCCCCTTGAAAAAATCCTGCGTACGCCCCTGTATATATATATCTTCAATATTTTCTCTTTTAGGTACATTGTACCATCTTAGTATTGGGGATGTAATCTTCAAAACGGTTTTAAAAAAAAGTGAAGTTATAGCTAACTTAATATGTGGTTGGAGAAAGAAGTTGCAATAGAGCAGATCATAAATTATGAACGAAGATGATTGAATGGAATGACTTCGTTTACAAGGAAAAGTTAAATTATTATTCAAAGATGCAGTTCTCTTTGCGTTTGCTTTTCAAGTCTTTTAAGTGCCTTATTATGAAATGAACGTGATTATCAAGTTTATTTATTAGGAAATAATTTACTCAGTGATAGTTTTACTTCGTTACCACGCAATTTATAAGACTTTTGATTTCTCTTTAAGACCTACCCTCAAATTACCAAACAATACTTCTTGCCTTGAGACGGAAGTGAATTTACAGACATTAAAGCAAGAAGCGGGAATAGTGGGTATGTTCGGAGCAATGATCTTTTCATAAACCAACAGTCGTTGCGACATCGGGCAAGCTTCGCGTTATCAAGTATAGGATGAGGGGGTTACTGGTGCCATGGGGGCAGGGCGGGGGATACAGATCTAACTCGATGAATATAATTCGAATCTAAGGGGCCATTTAGAGGACTAAGGGGAAGGTGTGGGTCGTGTTTCGTATACTGTCTTCATTTTACGTTGCCTTTAATAATTCCTCGCTCCGTTTCTTATCTCTCTCTCTCTCTTTCTCTCTCTCTCTCTTCCTCCTTTTTCTTGTGTCTTTCGATCGGGAGAAAGGGGGCCGCACTTATAAGCAAAATTATTTGAAAGTTATTGAAACAAATAGGGATTTGTGAACTGGTAAGATATAATACAAAATATTCAAAGAAGAATTACCACAAGAGGCCGCGTGGAGGTAGCATGAGGTTAGTTAACTATTAAAAAACAACCGATAAATTTCTCCGATATCCGAAGCCCCAGGTATGCGCCCCTTATCTGCGGGTTTAAATTTTACACCTCCATAGCGAACATTGTTTTGAAAACAAAAGTTTTTTTCTTATTGTGGGTAGTTGAATTCCTTTCTTTCATCTTTCTCCTTGCCAATCACACTGTGAAATAAGAAGGACGTGCTTGTAGAAGATTTGAAAGATAAAATTAGAAGGAGAAGAACGTGCCCCTCCATCGAAAGGTGACATAAGACAAAAAGTGAAAAAGAAAAGAGAGCGGGGTGGGGTAGAAAAGAAACGACTACATATTCGTATCATGTACTTGTCTCTTGCCATTGTTTTGAATCTGTGCTCTTTATAATTGGTCAAATAAATAATAATAATAATAATAGCGAAAAAGAAGAGCCCCTCCCGCTCCATCCCCCGAATCAGCACCATTCTAAGTTCATAATGCATCAAACTAGAAAGACGAGTGCCGTCACAGTGCCGGTGACTCTCATTTGCCGGAACCCCGCAACTCCACTAAAAAAGAGATAACTCATGGTATTTCACTTTAAAAATTGCCATAGGGATTATAATCTGCCTTTTCATTGGATGAATGAACAAACAAACAATACAATATATAAACTGACCGGCTAAAATGATATCATCATTATTTCTCTTTAATCGCCTAAAAAGAGTTTTTCTTTTGAAAAAAAGAAATAATTCATCAGATTTACAATAGGGATTACCGTTCCATTTTAACTTTACATTTACATGAGGAATGCCAGATAAAACAAATTTGCTCGATTTCTTAAATTGTTAACATCAATGCTCATCGGAATAAGTATTCTCAGACCTACATCGTACAAAGACGGCCTAAGAGGAGTCACACTGCAGAGTAAATCAATTAAGAACTACATTTACTGCCAGAACTTCCAGAAGGAAGGGGACTCATTTACATGCAAAAGTTGCTTCTTAGAAGTCCTGGCTTATTATGTATTCTGTATTTATGATTTGTAGTTTTTTACGATGCAAAATAAACTGAATTGAATTGAGTTGAAGGCGTTTAGACCACTGGCATACACATCAATTCAAAGGGAACTCCTTCAAGATGTTTTGAAGAATGATACAGAAAAAATTCAGAATTAATATTGCGATTGGTCACTAATGACTTGAAACTGAGCTTTATCACATGCTTTTAGAGCTTTTGTGTTAATGATCAATCAGTCAAAACAATCATCAATCAACCAATCAATCAATCAACCAATCAATTAGTCATTCAGTTTATAAATCAGTCCATCTATCCATACAAACAAAAGGGTATCCCGAATTGCATACAATCAAATGGTCAATTCATAGTTATCTATTATTTGTGATCATAATTTCCTAAAACTTCATATTTCTTATTGTTTGTCTAGGTGTTTTCTGACATTCACTGACCGTTTCTCAGAGCTTTTGCTTTCCCTCAAAAGCAACTAGTTCACACAAAAAAGGGATTCATTTAAAACTCCGCTCACTCACAAAAACAAAGTCAAACTTTCAAAGGAAAGACAAAATCTATTGTTGTACTGTCGTACGCACAGAATCATTTATTAAGATATCCATTATATCTTCCTTTCCTTTGGATGTCTTATAGATTTCTACTGTAAAATGTTTTCAGGTATATACAGGACAGCGCAAACATAAAGATTAGATCATCAATATTTAAAATGCATGATAATATCAAAACATAAATCAATGTGTCTCTTTACAGAAAAAGGAACTTAAATTGGAAAATAAACACCAATACTTAGATTACTATAATATGGAGTGCAGGATACAGATAATGTACTTGAACATTTCTAGATAAATAATGAATTGTCACATAAGAGCTTTATGTTTTGATGGCCCTGATGGACAATAACCTTATAAATATTCAAAATCTATAGAAAAAAAAGGAAGAAAAACAGAAAGAAAGAAGGAGTGATGGAAAAGAAAAGCGAAGAAAGCGGAGCTCGGCAAAGGGGGTTCATGGAGATATTTTGGTTCCGATTTCAAAACAAGAGCTCTGAATGTTTTCAGTTTCCCATGACAATGCTTGCGATAAGAAAGATCCTAACCCGCAGACTATCAAGTATCACATCTAGGTCTGGACTCTCCCCCTTATCTTGGTCTGTTACCACACAGGAGAGAGAGAGAGAGAGAGAGAGAGAGAGAGAGAGAGAGAGAGTTTTCTTAGTCTATTACACAAAGGAGAAAGCAAAAATTTACAATGAAACATTGCTTGATTCTCAAACAGACAGGAGTTGACACTTCATGGAAGTCTCATAAGAAATGATGCCATTTTTTTCTTCATTATCAATATTTAGTCATGTTTACATGAGCCCAAATTTGATCCTACTAAACGTCTATTTCTGGTGTTTGTCAGAACAGGGTGGACGTTATCAGCAGAGAAAACAATGAAAAATAAACTATGCATACATCACAGAACAGGGCAGCTATACAACCATAAACCTTTAAAAGAAGCTAGAATATGTCCTTGAGATGTTTTTAAACTCCATCCTCAGTACAGATCCAAAATGTCAATGACTTGATATAAATATTCTGGATTTATATGGCGCTTACTACGGACTACCGTCTCTAAGCGCTTTACAGATATCATAACCCTGGTCATGGGATTCATTCACGTGCAATGTGCACCATCTCCACTCCTTGGGTAGTATTCCTACTATGTTATATTGTCTGTTGAGAGCCAGAAGGGCATTAATTGTATGCAAAAGGATATGAGCGAAGGCCCTTCTGGGTGTCAGCATATGTTATCATGGTTATTTCAACAAACAGTGTTGACTAGAGTATCTCTCTTTGATTAGAAACAAAATATCTGAAAAAGCAGTGTAAGCTTCCTGTGACATAGCAGTCTGTACACTATGCTTCACTACCCCCAAAGAAATGCCAATATGATAATAAACACACAGCAGCGATAGAATTTATCACTGCCCAAAATTAATGAAGAATGATTGATAATTACTTAGCTTGTTTGCTTAGATTTTGATGGAAGTAGGCTAGAAATAAGACATTCTTGTAATCGAGGCTCTGCTAAAACATAGCTGAAAATAAAATGTCTAGGTTTGCTCTAGTTAAAACAAAAAGGGGGAAAAAATACTGAGCTTATCTGACACCATTAACTTTAATTCTACACTTTATTGGAATTAGAATTCATACTTTCAGTTTCAAGCAGTTCATAATCTCCTCTTCACTATATCAGTGAATGACAAAAAATATCAAAAGCAAATAAATCCATGATAAATTCATTTTGCAGATAATTCCACATTTATCTAAATCTTCTGTGACACAGATTCTCATTAAATATAATTTGAGTGACATCGAGTAACATCTACAGTGCTATTATATATTTACAATTTAACAATAATGTGACGTATATCTGGAAAACCACCATGGAACTTCGCTGGAATACACAAAATGCTTTGAATAAATACCAGTCACGCTCTTTATATCTCACAATTCAATCCCCCTTTCGAAAGTACCCTACTTAGTACTCTATTCAAAGCATTGGTGCATTCAATCGTTCCGCTGTGGCATCTATGGAAATGTTTCATGGTATCTAATCATCTAATAAATCCTCATCCAGGTCCACTCCAGACGTATCGACATTGTCATCGATGTCTAAGTTGTCAAAGTCAAAGTCGAGATCGTCGGTGTCCGTCCTCGGACGCTCTCCAGCTGGAGGCGACTCCTCAGTGGCTCCACCTGAAGGGGCTGCAGGAGTCTCCTCTGGAGCAGCTGCCTCAGGTTCCTGCATAGACTCAGGCTCCTGCGTAGGGTCCTGATCCTGCGTATAGGAGAAAAAAAGATCAATAAAAAAGGTTCTGCATTTAGGATTGTGCATCTGTGGTAAATGCTAAACAAAATGCTAAGAAACCCATTACCTTTCCATCTACGCACAGCAAAACAAGAAAGAACTATAATGAAATTCAGAATTGAACCAGTAATACCTTAGTAACAATGCCAAACCTGATCCATATCGACTCAAAACCAACTGACCAATGTATTTTATTTGTTTGGTTTATTGTCAGTTATAATTGTGACCGGGGAATTTAAAAGGAGCAGTCATTCAAACCTTAATATTCAAAGAAATGTCTCAAATTCAAAAGTCATTTCAAAATATTTGAACTGTGCATGAATCTATCTAGAATAATATTGTTTGACAAAACATACTAGCAGAATCGTTGTTTTGATGTGTGACAAAGGAGAACACAACCTATTGTCTATTTTTGTTCCCAGCATTTCAATGGAAAAAACATCCCAATTATTTTTAGATTAGATTTTGAACTTATTGATTTTGTGTTAAAGCCCAAATGTTACAATCAAAAATATATTTCATTGACAAGGCTACTAGATCACGTAAACAGAATAACTTCAGAAGCCTTTGATTTTTGGATGTGATGGATAAGTCAGGAAAAAACTTCAACAGTGACACCATGTGTGTAGTCCTTACGTCCTCATG
The DNA here is from genome assembly GCF_000002235.5 of Strongylocentrotus purpuratus. Taxonomy (NCBI): domain Eukaryota; kingdom Metazoa; phylum Echinodermata; class Echinoidea; order Camarodonta; family Strongylocentrotidae; genus Strongylocentrotus; species Strongylocentrotus purpuratus. The sequence continues at coordinate 11,085,532 of NW_022145601.1, forward strand.
GCATCAGTGAGAGCCATTCTCCTGATGGCGGACATAGCACACTGTCCGAAACGTCAAGACCATTTCTTTCTTCGAAAAGATCTACAAGTTCTTCACAGCACTTTACCAAGAAAGAATTATACAACAGATCTTTTAGGAACTAACACATCTCTCCAAGAAAGAATACCCCAGGACTACACACATGGTGTACCCGTTTTTTCCTGACTTATAAACCCCACCATGCAAAAGATATAAAGAACATTTGATGTGATGGATGTTAGTTGTCTGTGCAATGACGCAACTGATTAGTACTTACCACAGAGAAAGCTCCGCTGGCAATTGCTTGTTCCATTTCCTCCATGACATCCCGATCACTAGTACTCTGTTAAAGAAAGAGAGGAACGATAGATGACACACTTGTTCTCTTCCATACAAAGGACAATTACAGATTATTTCACTTTCTGTCTTATAATCTGAAATGCTTAGAAATATCCCAACTTATACAACATCATTGCAATAAAACACATTGAAATATTAGGTATCTTTATAGCGCCATGTAAGGTGCTCAATATGCTCCATTATTACCCCAGCTCTGGCTATGCTTCCAATTTGTGGTGCTCACAGCATTCAAGGAATTCCTGCCTACCAGTACCCATATAAACCTGGGTGGAGAGTGGCAACTGAGGATCAATTGTCTTGCCAATGGACACTAGTGCTGTGCCATGGACCATGGAAATATCAAACTTTGTTATACCAGGCATCTCATTATATCACAGCTCATTGTTCACAAAGTGTCCGAGATGTAATCATTAAACAACACAAGAAAATGGCCAGAGTAATCTTGGGGGCCAATGTAAGAACCCCAACTCAAGAAAATTTAAATAAACTCAAGTGGGTAAGCATTCAAAGTAGGTGGAATTATTTCAAATTATTTTCAAAATCAAACTCCCGTCTATATTTTACAAATGTTTCAAAAAACCCAATCTTTACATAACATTAGAACACGCAGTGCACAAAACGCAGGATTAATTTTACCCAAAATAAAAACCCAGATGGGGAAACAAAGTTTTTCATTTGATGGTGCGGCTTTCTGGAATACTTTACCTAATTTAAAAAAAAATGAACCATCAAATTCTTCATTTACTCTTTTGTTTTGGCGCTATAATAATTTAAATCATTGAACTGGTCCATTGTGTTGTGTTTGTTTCTTTTCTTTTGTTCGAAAATGTTGTAACTTAATTCACTTTGTTTCGATTTGGATTGTTTGTTTTCAATATGTTTGTTAATTTTGTATTTATGTTGTAGGGCCTCCACGGAAAACAGTATTGAACTACTGATGGAGCCACCCTACTAAAAAAAGACTAATAAATAAATAAATAAATAAATAAATTGTAATGAGTTTCCACTGTAAATACACTAAGCGATATGCAGTTGTAGGATTGTAGGACTTGCAATCAACTTGGATCAGTCTTAACTTTTTAAAAAGAAGGTGCCAGAGAGCTGGCCAGAATTCTAGGCAAGACTACTTACAGGTACAGCAGGGTATTTGTTGGCAGGGATGGTGGTGCGACGTGACTTGAGGAACTGTTCAGCCTGTGCAGTCTGTTTGAGTCCTTGGAATAGATTCTCATACTGGGTAGGGTCTGCTAGGGCATCGGCAGCCTTGGCATTGACCTTCTTGAGGCTCTCCTTCCATGCCTGGACAACCCTGTGATGACAGGACAGGAAATACCAACGATAATGATCAGCAGTGAATTATTGAATTTACAATTAAAGATATAAAGTTGAGTTCTGGTCATGCGGTTGCATTGTGAAAGAAACGTTGTGGAATCGATCAGAAAGGTTGAGCATATAAGTATTGATGTGTACTGCAAGGTTCTGGAATCATCAAAATGATAAGAAATTTGGCCCAGTCTTGGTAAAGTTACAAGCACTGTACACAGAAAGATGTATATGAGACTATGCAATATCTATCCAGTCCGGATAGATATAATAATTTACCAAATATATCAATTAGTAGGCGGTTTCCCGACAACATTTGTATCATCACTTATTAGTTAAAACATATTCTTTTACATGATTGGTAATAAGAGCTTCCATTTCTTTTTTTGAGAGGGGGGTGTTTCCAAAACTGGTCTATACCTTTAAATTACATTAGTAGGTGCTAGTGAATCAAAAACTAGTAAAGGTTATTACTTACTCTGATATCTTGCTAGGAAGGTATGTTCTAGCAAAGAAAGCTGCTTCGGGGTAACGTCCTGACCGGCAAAGAAGCTCCAAACACTTCTCAATCCTTAAGTTAAAAGAGACAAGTTAAAATTTTAACATGAGAAAGACACTTGATTCTTAAGACCAGAAACAAAGCATGGTTCGTCTTTTAGTGAGGCCACTGAGGACATTACCATGGGAGCTTGGCTAGAGCCAGGCTATCAATTACTAAAATGCTTTGAAACGCATCAAGTCATTGATGCAATATGCACTACGCAACAAATTTATTGATAATTAACACTTTTGTCAATTACTCCTCAACATGAGCCATCTCTACAACGTAACTAAAATTTCAAAAAATCATAAAGTGTTTTAGTCATTGTAAAGCATATTACCCGCTGAAAGCCCAAATGGCATGAACTCATAATTCTACACAATTTTGATGCCTTTCTGGCTCACAATGCACATTATTACATAATACAGTCAAACCTGCTTTAGTGACCACCTGTCTACAAAGACCACATTTTTGTCTCCCTTGAAAATGGTTTCTCATTGAAACATGTACTAAAGGAGTCTATACATAAAGACCACCTGTCTATAAAGACCATTTTTCTTGTTTCCCTTGGGTGGTCTTTATAGACAGGTTTCACTTTACATACTTTCAACAGACATAATACTCTCAACAGAAAAAATACTCCCAACAGACATTATACTCTCAACAGACATTATACTTCCAACAGACATTATACTCTCAACAGACATAATTCCATATACTTACTCTCCCCTGATGAAGTAGCCAACAAAAGCGACATTGTTCTTGTCGTTCTCCGCCGCCGTGGATGCCAGCTTCTCCACCATAGTAGCGTTACCAGAGCAGCTGGCCAGGAGGAGAAGCCCTCCGTAGTCCTGTGCCTTGTGGAGACACTCCTGGGCTAGTTCAAACTCGGACTTGGTGGTGGCAAGCTCAGCTAGCTGCTTCCACTTCTGTTCAGACTATAGGGTGTGTAGAAAAAAGGAAAATGTGGTTGTCATGGTCATACATGCATATGTGCAATGCCAATATGATCCTGAAACAGTCCAAATGCTATTATTATTACGATTTTGAATCATCAATATTCATCGACATCCCAATCTCTGAATTGATCATTAAAATCTTTGTCATGATCACTACTAACTTAAAATCACTACCATTGTTGCTGTCTTCATCAGCGTCCATCCCCTTTACCACCACCACCATCATCTTCATCAGCATCATCCTCATAACTATCATCATCATCTTCATCAGCATCACCATCATCATCATTATCATCACCATCATCATCATCATCACCATCATCATCATTATCATCATCACCATTATCATCATCATCATCATCATCATCATCATCATCATCATCATCTTCATCATCATCATCATCATCATCACCATCACCATCATTACTATTACCATCACCAATAATCAATCTCAATTCTATTCATTTAATCACTAAGAGATCTTTGATTCTCTACCTACCTCTGACTCTACAGCCAAACTGTAAGCCGTCTTCAGCTCACCAAGCTGAAGGGCAAGGTCAAACTTGTGCTCTGTATCACATGACACGGCCAAGGCCTGTGACTTGAAGCCCTGTCAGAATAACAACATCAATGAATATTAGGCACAAAGACAAATACATACATTTGAATATTGAAAATCATCAGAAGTACATAAGAAGTATTGAAGTATCACTGCACAACACATACATGGTTAATGTATGAGAAAGACAAGAATGAATGGAACTGAGCACAGATTTTATCTAATTTCATAATAGATATATATCTTTTCAAATTGTCCATATTGTTTCCTATAGAGATGCAGAAAATAAACCAAATGAAGATTCCAATGGAATTGTCTTTCACATAGGAGCATACATGTACATGAACTGAAATGGATTACTTCGCCATCAAAGGGCTCAATCTTGCCATTAAACTGAAAGCGGGATAATATAAGGGAGAAAATAACAAATTAAGGGAAAATTGAAACTTACCTGTTTTTCTAGGAAGTGAGCCACCCTTGTCCGATGTTCCCTAGGTACCGTGGGAAGGACCTTGTCCGCGGTGTTGAAGTCCCTTCGCATGACAGCGGTCTGGTACTCCAGGACAGAGAGCAGGAGGGAGAAGCTGACTACATTGAGTTCCTTGTCTCCGAGGTAGAGACGGTTGTCCTTGGCGATGTATCCCAACAGGTACATGGTCCTGCAAAGTCAACAATGACAAAATGGATGAAGTGAATGTATTTTCAATTAGGTTGCATGACACATATGCTCTAGCAACGATTGATCCTTCAACTTCAACTTCAACCTAGCAGAATAGTTGACTGGACGAGAAGTAAATGTCCAAGTAGTGACAGCAGACCTTGTGAAGAAGGCTACTATTAAAGGCATCGTTTAACAATGTTAAATCTGAGATGCACGACCGTACGTGTTATCAGTGTCTGTGATACAGTGTTATATTGAAGCCCTAAAAAAAATTGTGCTTCAAAATGATCAAGAAGTGCCTCAAAAAATTAAAAATCTTTCAGTGACCAGTTTTACCACACTCGTTTCCCCCAATAAACTGTAGTGTAATGAAAACCGTCAGGCAAACGCAAAATTTGGTTTCGAATTCCAATCGTAAATATCTCGATAATCAGACAGGTGATCGTCTTATAAAAGTCATGGGGTTCCTGACTGACCTAAAGGTTTATAATTTTCATTGCAGCATGAGCTAAATCCAGGATTTTGTTTCAAAATCTGAGACAATGTTACAGGATCCCTTTAAGTAAACTATTGTGTTCACATATTTCAAGCATTACAACCCATTCACATAAAAATCATTAAGGAGTACTTCTTTTCTCATTTGCAGTTAATTTTTGAAGAACGTAGAGGGCAGAACACCCTCTGCCGTCATAAAACTTTTTGCTAAATGAAACATGCAGGAGGCGCGATGGCTCAATGGTAGAGCAGTGGTCTCGTAACCACAAAGTTCTGAGTTTGAAACCAAGTCGATGCGCTAGTGCTCTTTGAAAAAGCATGAATCCCCATTTACAAGTCCATCGTAGAGGACTTAAAGCCGTAGGCCCCCTCGTTGCTTACTGACAAGCATAAACATGATGTCTTAGCAGTCGGGTAAAACAGGTAACAAGAATAGAGTAAAGAGTATGACCTACCTGTCAAGATGAGAGATAGTGACGATTTCTCCACCCACATAGTAGTTGAGTCTGTTCACAGAGTTGGTATAGATGAAGCAATCACCAACCCAACAGCCTGTCTTCACAACCTCCTCAATCTCACCAACAACCTGCAAGACATCAAAATCTTGTTGTACTACATTTCTGTATAATTTTATGTAGAGAAAATTACAATTTCCATCAGCACTACAAAGCCTTAGTTGACCTGTCAAACAAGAATACAAACATAACTTTGAGGGATTTGCAGGCCTGGAATGTTTACTATCTAATTTTGTTTTTTAAAGCCCCACTACACTACCTATAGCTATTTGCGCCCTCTATACAGCCAACAATGCCTAAACAGTACCTGTTGATCCCCCATGATGCCCTTTTTCTTATGTTAATTGAGAGCTGATTTGATGAGATAACCACCTGTCAGTGACCTTGCATCGTGGTCTAATACCTCCTGTAAACTATAACAGATGGGCTTTAAAAGCTAAGCAAACAATATATGGCTATTTGGCTAAAGCTGGAGAATTAATATTGGGTAATTTTTATTCATCAGCAAATGGCGGTGCATGAATCAAATTAACACTATCGTTTTAAGCATAATTATCGATACATTTGTTTTTCATTGAACACAGTGACATACCTCAAAAGCCTCTTCAATACCATCCTCTGTCACTCCCTCATTTGTCTCCCGTGCCTTGTCGACCGCCTCCGGGCTGTACCTCAGGATGAAAAAGGACTCGTCTGTTGCTATGCACAGCAGCTCACCATTCTCTGACCAGAAGAGCTGTTAAGAGTGACATGGAATTAAGCATGCATAACCTTGAGACTATGAGCATCATCATTAGCATCATCATGGTCATCATCAAAATCATCGTCGTTGTCATCATCATCATCAAAATCATAATCAAAAGCAACAAGTATCATCTAGAAATTTGCTCCCTATAATTTATAGTTAATTAATATCTTGGCTTCCAGATTATCTCATCTCTCTATCCCATACCTAAAGACTTGGTAGAATTGACAATAGAAGTATCCATGATTATAGTTTTCAGATCAGCAGAAAGATTTTGACCCAAAACGCAATCAAGATTCTTTCAACTTCAACAGTTGTTACTACCATAATCGTGTAACATCATCATCATCATGTAAATTTGTATCAATATGAATTTACACAATTTTGTGTTTCCTTACATGTCTAGGTGTGATCTCTATTCTCCTAATAAGCTCGGTAGAATCCCAGTCATAGAAAGCAAGACCACATCATCATCATCATCATCATCATCATCATCATCATCATCATCATCATCACCACCACCACCACCACCATCATCATTATCATCATCATCATCACATCAATTTACACAATTTCGTGTTTTCTTACATGTCTAGGTGTAATCTCTATTCTCCTAATAAGCTCGGTGGAATCCCAGTCGTAGAAAGCAAGACCGCTGCTTGAACGGACACCGAGGATGTAACCGCCAAAGATACCTGGGAGGAAACAAAAGGAAAGGATTGGTTATAATCACCACTTAACCTATTGCGTACAGGAACTGGTTGGGTCCTGTAGTAAGCCTATGGAAATGAAAGAATTCAGAAGTCAAAAGGTTAACACTGTTTTATGAGAAACTACATGCACTGCAGTACCAACATTGGGAATGGACTGCAATTTTGAATTTTGGGAGACCAGGGCCGTCTTATAAAGAGTTGATATTAATTGCAATTAGTACATAAGAGATAAGAGACTGCAAACTTGCGACTTATTGGAGGACTTGCAATTGTTTTGGATCAATGGCAACTGGTCATAAAGACAGGGCCCTGAATTAGACTTTGGGGCCAATGAGTGCTGGGTGTCCATTAGTTTTTATCCCTGCTTTACGGTTATTCAGAATTTTTTCATGAAGCAGTACATTGTATATGGGTGATTTGTATTAGAAGACATAGACAAACTTTCAAAACCTCACTGAAATATATTTAAAGCACCAACACAAGGAAATATGTGGGCCATTGTTGGGACTGTTAGTTTGATGACCCAAGCATCTTTGCTTATTTTCTTCCAAACATTTTTTAATCAATATTGTTTGGCATATATTACTTTTTCAGTCTAGAATATTTGGTTTACAGTTTGCTTATATGGATCGCTTGTAATCTAGAATATTTGGTGAAAAGGTTGTTGGATATTTGTTTTCGAGAAATATGTGGGAACTCTAAACATCCATCATTACCAGAACTCTGCAATAAACTTTAAACCACAGAGACGGTTTGGTATATATTAAGAAGTATAAAATGATTTGTTACCTTCTGCTCCGAAGTCTGGTTTGAAGGATTTCTTCTCCTTGAAATTCTTGAAGAGTTTGACTGATGTGCTGCTCTCTCTGATGGCATATCTAATCACCAGATGGAAGACAATGGTATCGGGTTAGTGAAGTCACTTCACAAGTGAATTTCATTTGATATCAAATGACAATAATAATAACACTATTCTACACTATTCTTAGTTTGTTGTAGAGTATCTAAAAAGTGAAACATTATCATGGAGTACACAAAACAATTTTGTAAAAGGGCTCGAAATATTTAAGCTGACATAATGGAAAGTACAAGCTAAAAGATTTTCAGTAAAAGTAACGACCATACATTTTCTTATACCAGTTGTAAATGTATGGTTGTTTAATTCATCTGTTTTCTGGAAACTATCAATTTCAATCTTATTTAAAGCAATTTTTCACTCTTGTGTTTGCTTTCTTCATTACCATGCTTTCTAGGAACATGTTGGGATCAATCATGAATTGATCATTTCATTTACACGTACAGCTAATATGCAAATGATTTCTAAGGATTTCAAAAACAATAATCGGTCAAGACGGTATTAAAGACTTACTCAGAGGAGTCATGTGACCAGACGAACTCTAGGGCAGATCCATAGCTCTTGTTCCTGAGAGCCATAGCTGTGTAGATGATGTATTCTCCATCTCCGCATACAACCACAAACCTGCAAGAGGAAAGGGGATGGAGTGTGTCAATAACAAGTTTGCAAGAAATCCATATGATGCATATCAAAAAGGGGGGAAAGAAAGAAAAGAAACTAGATGGAACTTCGACTGCGCGCAGTCGAAAATGATGCCTCCGTCATAGAGCAATTTTACAAACCAAAACAGAAGAAATTTTTCAAATTCAAGTTCAATTGTAATCCATTAACAGGTTCTCAGAATATCGTGATTACATGCAATTTCTCATATACATATATGATCTTTGACTTCATGACCCTAAAATCTACTCAGTTCATTGGCTCTGCAAGATGTCCTGAGTTAAATAGTAATCCATCTGTCAGTTCTAATGAGAATGCGTCCACAAGCTATTTTTGCATACATAATGAGCCCATGACCTTTGACCTTTGACCTTTGACCTTATGAACCAAGAATCTACTCAGTTCATTGGCACTGCAAGATCCATAAATGATCTAATTTTGGCAGGAATCCATCAATCTGTTCTAATGATAATACGATCACAAGCTATTTTTGCATACATAATGAACTGCATGACCTTTGACCTTGACCTCATGACCCCAAAATCTAATCAGTTCACCAGCTCTGCAAGTAACATACATGACCTAAGTTTGGCAGGGATCCATCAATCGGTTCTTGAGATAACGCGATCACAAGCTGTTTTTGCATACATAATGAGCCCTGTGACCTTTGACCTTTGACCTCGTGACCCCAAAATCTAATCAGTTCATTGGCTCTGCAAGATACATACATGACCAAAGTTTGGCAGGAATCCATCGATCGGTTCTTCAGATAACGCGATCACGAGCTGTTTTTGAATACATAATGAGCCCTGTGACCTTTGACCTTTGACCTCGTGACCCCAAAATCTAATCAGTTCATCGGCTCTGCAAGATACATACATGACCAAAGTTTGGCAGGATTCCATCAATCGGTTCTTCAGATAACGCGATCACGAGAACGGGACGTACGTACGTACAGACGTACGTACGGACGTACGGACGTACGGACGGACGGACAACCCGAAAACATAATGCCTCCGGCTACTTCGTAACGGAGGCATAAAAATGTTACATCAAACCCGTCTTGGGGCCACCTTTCTATAAATGTCACATCTTAATAATGGTCATTTACAATGTATTTCTTTCTCTTTCTCTCTGTGTAAAATTTAAGTGTGTACTAAACAACATGTCGAGAAAGGCTACTTGTCTACTGAGGTCACTCTTTCAGCTTCACTTGGAAAACAGTTGCAAGGGGCTGAAATAAATCCCAACATTGTTTCCATCACATCCTTATACGTAGGAGACAGGAGTTTGTAAGTTCTGACTGACTGTAGGACTTACGATCAGTTGTACCATTTTTATAAGCCAGCGAACTGGTTTATGTCGTTGAATAAATGACACAGGTATGAGTTTTTGTTAATGGTAGTAAAAACATGTTTTAAATATAAAGATGAGAGATGTGTTAGAAATGATAAACTTACCTCCCATTGGGATTATGTGCCAGTGTCTGTGGGTAGACGTCACAGCTTCCCATGTCTTTGATTCCTAGAGGTAGCCTCTCACCATCCTTTATCTCATAATCTAATCAAACAAAACAAACAAAAATCATACAAAACTCAAATAATTAAGGGTAGAAATTGACTTGCCAAGGTCTATTTTCCTGACCCTCCCCTTTTCCCTATTCTTATAAAATTCAGACATGGATATAAACACAACTTGTTCAGGGACAATTCTCAAAACTCCATCAGTATATATATATTATACACCTTACAAATCTGGAATACGTCTTCTATTACTTTAATTCTTCATTTACTACGTTAGATTTTCTTGTTTAATACAAGCAATTTTAAAGGGTTGAAATCTGAAATTAGCTGAAGTGAAATTTAACACACTACGCGATTCAAAATTAGATATTTTGCAATATGATTCAAACATATGTACTGTTCAGTATATTTAATTTGGTTTTGTCGATTCAATTTTTCCACTTACCGGTCATGGCTTTGAGGTTGGCTTGTTGTATTTCAGAGTGTTTGGCCCACATGATCTTTCCACTGGAGTCCATAGACATCGCTGGTTCTTCTCGCCCAAGCTGTATAAATGACAAAAGGAACAGATATTATAGTAGAAAATATTCCTAGACTATATTACTCAATGTGGAGCAACCTCACATGTACAAACTGTAACACCCTATGAATAGTGTAATTTTGAAGCTGCCAAGGATTGCGACAGGTTTTTTGTCATCATTTACGTACTATACATTTTTGGGGGCTTGTTTTATCATAAAGAGCTGTGATTGATTCAAATCGATTGAAAACGCAATGAATTTGAAAGTCAATCACCAATCTCTTCTGAAGAGAGTTGTGATTGATATCAAACCCAATTTGAGTTAGGACAATTTGAGTCAATCGCAACTCTATAAGACTTGGTTCAGACTTTTCAGCTTCAAATCCTCTGCAATGTGACACTTGTCAAGTCTGTATCTTCAATCTATGGCATAAACACATCTGAAGCTAGCATTCATACACAGGACAAATATAGAGTTAATCACATATCTTATACATTGCTAAGAAGAAACCCTCAACAGGAATAAGTGACCTTTGTCCTACCTTGATGATGATGCTGCCCTCGTCGTATCCGAGAGCGACATTGTTAGATCCCTTCATGTTTGCTATGGTCCAAACTCTCTCCAGACCATAGTTCAGTGTGGTCTCCAGCCTGTAGGTGTTGGCATGCCAGATCCTCACAGTGCCTGAAAGATTTATCGATAAAACACAAAAGTAGAACATATAAAATCATGGACAATACTCTATCAGGGGGGCGTTTCACAAAACTTGTCATCAGTGACAAATGACAGTTTTTGTTATTAGCTACTGAAACCCTTGCTTCTGATTGGTTATCTGCAGATTTGTAATTGATTTTTGTCATTTGTCATTGAAAAAAGGCTTTGTGAAATGGGTCCCTGGTCTCTCATTACTATCCTTGTGTACTTGAAAAAAACTGAAAAATATCTTGATTCTACTAGGATGATGTCTCTATGTGTGTGCTCTTGTAGATGATTTATCATACAAATTACAAGTCAACTCTGTTTATTACATAACTTGCATATAAACAAATTTAATTTCCATTCATTATTTATGGATCACAAAAGATATGAACTGAACTGAACTAAACTGAACTGAACTAAATTGACCTGAACATACATGAACTGAACTGAACTGTAATGAATTGAACTGAACTAAACTAAACTGAATGGAATTATATTGACATAAAATGAACTAACCTGACTTGAACTAAACTGAAATAATTTGTATCAACTTGAAATGAGCTCAACTGATTTGAAACTATACAAATTTAGCTTAACTGAACTAAACTGAATTGAAGTTTAGTGAACTGAATTGAATTGAATTGAATTTAAGTGAACTGAACAGAATTAAACTGAGCTTTCATTCAATGAGACCTACCGTCTTCTGACCCCGTCATAATGATGGGTAGCTCTGGATGGTAGCTGACACAGGAAATATTCTGAGCATGACCTTCAAGAGTCTGTACACAGGTCTTGTTCTATAAAGAAGAGAAGAAACAGCAATAATTATACATAGAGATTCTACAGACTATCATCTGATCGCGTCAATATAACATCCAACTATACTACATAGCCGGTGCAAAAACAAAACAAAAATTGTTTAGGGACTCTCTATTATTGCTACATAACAAATGAGATTTCATCCAAGGAAGATTTATGTATTATTTGTTTTGGTACCAGAAGTCTTTTAGAGAGTTCTAGAGCTCTTCAATAGCTCTATTAAAGTTAAACCTGATTTGATTGACTCCACTGATTTATGGAGCACAAAGTGTTAACCTCTTTATTCGGTATAAATAACTGTTATTTCTGTGACAGAATGAAAAAGGGAAATGGATTCAGTGGGAATTTGATTTCATGATTTTATTTGTTCATTTAGTTACATAGTAATGGTTATTTTATGTAATGAAGAAGGTTGACAGTTGGTACTTCATAAATCGGCGCACAAAATCTACACATTTAAACCGGGGGGGGGGGGGGGGGGGGGGGGCATTTCACAAAACTTGTTTCTGCTATAAGCTACTGAAATCCTTGCTTCTGATTGGTTATCAGCAGATTGGTCACTGATTTTTGTCAATGTCATTGAAAAAAGGCTTTGTGAAACGGGCCCCTGGACTATTATAGTTACTACATCTGTATCGATATAGTCCATTGCCTTACCTGATAGTCCCAGATCTTGACCAGTTTATCGTCAGCCCCTGAGACCAAGTACGGCTTGTCACCACCGTTGTAGTAGTCTACACAGTTCACACCCTTCTCGTGGCCTTCCAATGTGAAGTTAGGTGTGCTGGAACCAAGCTGCCATACCTGATAGAAAAGAAGATTATATATCATGAAATTGCATCCCTGCCGACCATTCACAACAAAGAAAAAGGAATCTTTCCAAGCTCATTAGGAGAACAGAGGATTCTGCATACTTTTATTTAGAAGTCTCCAAAAGAAAGTGAGGAAACTAGGGTACATAACATTACTTTGAAGACAAAGAAAAAAAGGGGAAAAAAAGGAAAAAAAAGAGAGAAAAAAAAAAGGATTATTCCTCTAATAATATTTTGGCAGTTATGAGATAAGTTTTTTAAAGGGTAATAATCACTCCAAAATAGTTTGCCTGGAATGTTGAGGGTTCCATGCTTTTACGATAAATATCTTCTTCTATTACTACTTCTGTAAATAGAAACTTCAAGTTTCAGTACTCTCAATAAATGTTAAAGTGACTTGGGAGTATACGAGTCAACACACACAATTTCCTGCGCAAAACAAGAAATATTGAAATATTATCGAGAAAGGCAACATTAGAACCTAAGTTTGACTTTGGTTTTATACGCTAAGGTTCATAACATTAGTTTGAAGGCGTGAAAGGGAATCGTTCCTCCAAATTAGGAACAGCTGGCGGCTACATCGATCCTGTTTTCCATATCTCTACAGGTCTCTCCCATAAGCTTTTCCCCCCCAACTGACACTTGATTTATTGATTCAAAGTTGAATTTGACATGAAATAATACGAAACAGTAAATTTTTTAGTTGCAGTCTCGGTAACGAGCTGGACTTTTAGGTTGATTGGCAGGGTTTTAGGTGGCAAACGGCACCCCAGCAATATTTTATTTGCAACTTGATTTACAAACCTTGACAGTTCTGTCGAGTGAAGCGCTGGCGAATGTGTTGTTGTCCTTGGGGTTGAAGATGATCTGCATTACATAGTGGGTGTGTCCTTCAAACACCTGTGTGCACTGCCACTTACGATCCCAGTCCCACAGCTTGATAAGCATGTCGTCTACAAGTCAGAAATATAATGTCCAGAATTAGCAAATAAAGTACTGGCTTCGATCAAACGGTTTGATATGATATCTTTATCGGAAACACGTTTACAAGTCTCCTACTGTTAAATTATCCAGTATCTTTACAAACAAGTTTCAAGTTGTAAATTTCTAAACTTTTGATATTTAAAAGGATCATAAACACGAACGTACCACTGCTGGTTAGAATGAACGGTTGAATGGGATGTACAGCTATACTCCTGATGTAATCAGAGTGAGCCTCAAACGTATGAACTCTCTCTAGTGTGTTGTAGTTGAATACTTTCACCTGCATGTCATCCTGTAAGTGACAAAGAAAGAAATGAAAGTCAGCGCCATTGCTCCCCAAAATTAAAACATACCACAAAAAAAAAAATTAAAGAAAAAGAAGCTACAGATCATAGAGATGAGAAATTCTTTTTTTATATTTAAAAAAAGAAAATTGAAATAATATGAAATACACCAAAACCTAAAAGCCATTTCATTAGTTTGCGACAAGCTATTGATTACTGCAAAAGTATACTGCAAACACCAGAATATTGTTTTAAACAACGACAGCAATGTACTATCGATTTTACAGTACCGGTATTCTTATTGCCATTCAAGAAATGAAAAGGAAAACAACAAACCTGGAATCAAGCTAAATTAGGACTGAAGAAGTTCCACATTTGGATGTTACCTTCTTCAAAACTTGCTATCTAAATCATTTAATTACGATTCTTGACAATGGCGATTACAATTGCTCCTTTCGGAACATAGACTTACTGATCCTGTGATGACCCAGTTCTTCCTAGCCACAAACCTGGCGGCTCTGACGGGTAGATCACACACCTCAAACGACTTGACAAGGGTCTGTATCAGGAAGAAATGATGATTGTTAAAGGGCAAGTCAAATAAATGTTTTTGTGATTTCAAAATCTGCTCAGCCAGAGTCTGACAGAGTTCGGCCAAGCATAAGGCTTTGTTGAATTTTGTTAGAATGCCAAATAAAGTCTGAGTCTGCAGACTACATGTACATGTATTGTCCACTGACATCCAATTGAAAGTATACATAAAAAGTAACACACGTTTCACTAGAATATTGAAGAATTTGTACTCATAATTTGTACCTATACCCAGATGAAATTCTTACCAGAGGTTCCAGTCCTGCACAATGCTATTTTACAGACTCATCATCATCATCATCACCAATTTTAAATGTATTTTTAAATATATCATCATTATGCATTTAATACAACAAAAATTTTCACATTTTCAAATTCTAATGCAATAAAGTACTAGATCATATCATCTAATGTACATAATATCTAAGTCACACTGCCAAAATGACTCTAATCTGACTGATGTTTGGCCATTGGTGTGATGCAAATTTTTGCTCTATCAGTAGTCGATCTCGTTGGTATGACTGGTGTATCAGTATGATTTGTTTCTTACCTGTGATTCATGATTCCATACATGCACGTTGCCATTGTACAGACTGACTAGCATCCACGGCTCAGACGGATGCAGGTCAACGCTCTTCACACGGTCAGACCGCGCCGAAAGCTTTCGCTGAGGGGAAGAGAAACGGTACACAGGATTAGGAGTAGATCCATGATTTTAGTAAAGGGGGGGGGGGGGCGTTATATTTTTGGGAAAAATTACACAATGGGGGCATTTTCTAAATGAAAATCTAGTGTATGATTATTGAGTTAAGAAAGGTTGGGGAAAGGGGGGGGGGGGTAAAGAACAGTTGTGCCCCTTACATGTAGGTCTGCCACTCCATAAAAAAGTGTGATTATTCTCATCTCATTTCTTCACATGATGTACATGTAAGTAGCAAAGATTCTACAGGGACTGCAGTGGGTATAAAATATGGAAAACCATACCACTTGAAAATGAAATACCATACAAGCCATTTCTTTACAAACGTGCACTTCACGTTCACATTTTACATTCAAATCAATTCTTACATCAAGTTTTATTTCAATTCCTCTTTAACAATACAATAAATAGTACACTCTTCAATTTTAAATAAGATGTGTGCTGTAGATCTATGTAAACAGATTCTTTATATACACTGTAATCGACTCTCTCAGTATAAAGTCAATGCAATGGGAAATAGCTACATCACTACATGACATGTACAGTTCATCTTACAAATTAAATGAAAAACACAAATCACTCCAATCTTCTTACCTTTATATCCAGTCTGAGAGGCTATATTTTGAGAAAAAGAAGAGAAAGGAAAAAGCAAGATAAAAAATGCAAATCAATGTCAGTATCTGGATTACACTGTAGATGCTACATGTACATTGCAGAAATTGAAACAATATAGACAAATGATAACCATTCCCGATTACCATCAGCTTTATATGAATTTAAAAAATGAACTTACAGTGCTTAATACTTGCAACATATGTATTGTGAGTCTTTTGTAACATAAAGACATTCCTTTTTAATTCTCCCTGTTAATCCTCCCTGTTAGTCTGTAGCTTAAATGTGTTATTCACAGTAGATGTAATGTAATTGCCTTAATTTGAATTTGTAATGTTTTGCCCTAAAATTAATTGTATTCTTTTGTATCTATATGTATTGACTAGATGTACCTGTGCTTGTGTATTTTGAATTAATTGTAGGTTGATTAGTATATATATTAATTATGGTTTGTAAATATGATATTGAATGTATTATTATCTAAGTATTGCCAACTTTGTAAAGCGCTTAGAAACATTGTAATAAGCGCTATAGAAATATAATGTATTATTTATTAAAATAAAAGTGAAACATTGAACATTAAAATAATAACATAACAATGAACTGGTTGGTTGATGAGACTGTTCTGCTGGGGGCCGTTTCTCGAAACCAACTCCATGACAGTCATATCTTTGTCGGCGACCTACGGAGATGTCATGAAGCGGATAAACCGTTTCACAAAGCCATGACAGACATGATATCGATATATCGCGATACTAGCAGCTCAAGAACATAGTCTTTGTCACGATCCATTTGATTTATCAAGAATAACCAAAAACAAGTTTTGGGGCTAAGATTGTTCAAAAAGAAATATATACATATAAATTCTCCTAAAATAAATAATAAATAGTGTCATTATCAAATGTAGATCATCAAACGATTTGCATATTTCTGTAAAGATTCTTAAATTTAAGAATAACCGGTGAGTGTTTTTTTTTCGACAGTCGAATCAAAACTTAGTTGAAGGATACCGTAATGTGATAGTTTATCAATACGTACTTTTTTGTTTATTGTGACGAGGAATTTTAGGCAAAATACCTTTTCTCATCCAGTTTTTATTCTAGAGTCTCATAAATACTCGTTATATAATTGATTTGATATTGAAAATATAATTTGAAACAAGTTATTACAAAGGAAACAATAATGCACAAAGGCCCCAAAGGTATGATGGTATCCTATTGGAAGACTATGGATCGGCTATGGACAACGGTCTGTAACATTTTTATTCATTTTTTTTTTTCCTCCATTTGTTTAATTTATTTTTTTAATCATTTTTGCAATTTAATTTAGATCAGTGGAAGGAAATACGAAGATGGAAAATAATTTGAAAAGATTTAATGTCTACATTCAGCTTTTTAAAATCTCTGTATATTTTTTAATATCACTCTTTTACATTTTCATTTTATCTCCACGTTTCTCTGATCTGACATTACACTATTTCTATCTTATCGCATTCTCTCTCTCTCTCTCTCTCTCTTTCTTTCCCTTTTGCTCATTATATTATCTTTTTCCTTCGCCATACCATTCACTCTCTCACTTCTACCTCCTACCCCTGGCGATCGCCCCCCCCCTCTCTCTCTCTCTCTCCCTCTCCACTCTCAGTCATATATCATTTTCAAGAGCTCTTCTCGCTCTCTATTCGTCACATCCAAAAAAGTAACGCAACATTTAGGCATGAAATGATGTTGTACTTTCAAATTTATTTTTTCTTTTGTTTTTTCAATTCTAAAGTTTCCTTAGCGATAGCCAATCTCTCTTCTTCAAGAAACCGCTTTCCCTTCTCTTCGGCCAGCCGTTCTTTCTCCACCTGAAAATAGAAGATAGGAAGATAAAATAATAAGTGGGCATATTAAATAATTATTTAAGGTTTATTCTCATTTTGCATTAATACATTGTCAGCTTAGTTTACCAGAAAGGATAACGATAAGAATAATTGATGTTTTAAATTAAAAAGGGTAATTTGGTTTGCTTAGAATAATTATGGTTTTCAAGACCGGAAGAAGAAAATTTAAATTAAATTTCAAAATTCCTAAGAAACGTCCACAATATATCTTTTAAACTGTAATACATGCAGGCATAATGCGTTTACCTCTAAAGCTTGCTTCCGGATGTCAACAAGCTGACGCAGAAGCTCCAGTTTCTTCTCTTCTATGCTGAGCAACTTTTCGGAGTAACTATCAGCTGGCGGCTGCCGGCGCTGTTTTTGCCTTGCCTTCGGAGGTACGGAAGCTGAACTGCTTGGGCCATGTGACTCGTCTGTTGTTGGAGGTTGCGCAGTCGAACAGCTTGGCCCATGGTCGTCCGTGTCTACCCCTCCCTGAATGCCTTCGATTGCCGTTGAACCCATAATGTCCAAAACCCTTTTCTCGGTGTCGTCGAGGGTGTCCAAGGGGGGAGGGCCCCCTCCCGTCTTCGTTCTCTGCTTACGAATTTGACTATATTTGTTTTTAGTCATTGATTGGTATTTCGACCATTTTGCCCGGACTTCATCTCCTGTCCTCTCCCCTCCTGCGATTCCGTTGATCTTGACTGCAATTTCATGCCATTTCGTTTTTTTAAGCTTCGCGGAACTCAAGTCTTTAAACCCCGCAAACAGGAGTTGATGGTTTTCTTCTACTTCGTTTACCAAGAGGTGAAGTTCATCCGCGTTGAAGTTGGCTCGTCGCTTCGCCATGGTGGAACATGTGATTACAAAAAATTAAAGCCCCTTTATATATAGCATACAACCGCCCCCCCCCCCTGTACGTTCATTTTCATTTACATAGATTAGGCCTACACCCGACCAATCGAATGTTGATTGACAGAACTTGGGCGTGGTTCAGCTTCAAATCTTATGTCGAATTTCTGCTGCATATTTTGTCAAGTCCAGTGAAGTTATAAATTGATGAAATTTGGGCATGTATTAATTTTGTAGTTTGCATATGATACCGACCAATCACTGATTGATAGGGATGAATGTCTGATCTGAAAATGAAGAATTAGGAGACTTTCCGTACAGTGCCAGGTAGGGTAGATTTAATACATTAGTGGCACATACCTATACAGGGTAATAAGCGGGGCAGCGCCAGGAGCGTCACAACGTGACGGACATGTGCGCTATACAAGAAGCCACCATTATTATTATTATTTTTATTATTATACACCGGACATACTTTGTGAGATTTAATTCCCCGACGTATCCGTCTGGAAGTGAATTCCAGAGAGGACGCATGCGTTTCAACGCCATGAAGGTCAAAATTGCACCAATCTATAGCATATCTATATAGACATGGCAAGGGAAAAAAGGGGGGAGGGGCAATAATTCATTTTTCATATTCTCATAACGTCATATCACATTGTCACAGAAAATGGGATGTTCAATTACAGCAATAAGATATCGGAACATCAAACGTTCTAACTGAACAAGATTTATATGTTACCCTTTTCCCATTCATATTGCATTATTATCATGTGTGTATGTGTGTGGGGGTGGGAGCCCCCACCTTCCTTATGGCGACAGACTTTCCAAATACACAGCATATGAGGTGATAAAATTGGGCGTGTATTAATTTTGTAGTTTGCATATTATACCGACCAATCACTGATTGATAGGGATGAACGTCTGATCTGAAAATGAAGAATTAGGAGACTTTCCGTACAGTGCCAGGTAGGGTAGCTTTAATACATTAGTGGCACATAACTATACAGGGTAATAATCGGGCCACCATTATTATTATTATTATTATACACCGGACATACCATGTGAGATTTAAATTCCCCGACGTATCCGTCTGGAAGTGAATTCCACAGAGGACGCATGCGTTTCAATGTGACTTCCATAATTATCAAATAGGTCTAGTGGTATTAAAGGCCCACACTATGCTTGTGCACTTCTTTTTAAACCTTAAACTAACTTTGGTTCATCCAAAGTTTTCATAAAAATATTAATTACTCCATTAATTTAGTATGTACATGTACAAATATATTTTTGAATATTTAATAAACAGCGAAATCTCATTTTGATCTTTTAAATTAGGAGAAAACCCATGACAGAGAGTGAAGTTTAAAAGGACTTTTAGTTATATAGTGTCCCGAATCTCAGCGCAAAGTACATTTGTTTTTGAAATAGATGAATAAAACCGCCAAATGTCTTGTTTTAATAAAATGAGATACGAAAATCAGGAAACACAATCCTACTTTATTCAGTGTCAAAACTATTGCTACTGTACATGTACATTGCGCCGAAATTATTTCTAGGTAAATTTGAATTCCAAAATAATGTAGGTCTTTAAGTATACTGGATATATTATCTTTTGTCTGTATTCATCTAAATTGTGTGCCTATTGAATGGTTATCATGGAATGCATGACATACATTTCTTTGAGATGTATTTCCATATTGCTCCGCATGTGACTGGCTTGCATGTTTCGGTTTATTTTGTGTTTTGTTGGTGGGGGTGGGGGTGCACATAGGCATAGCAGTGTGGGCGGTGCCTGAATATTTAACAAGCACGTATTTTCTTGTCGTGATTATTCTGTTGACGTGCAATGTTAATGAGGGAAAGACACCGGGGATGATATCCCCGCCCCCTCTCCAACCAATGATAGAAAAATAATTAAAAATGTATGTTGTCCGTGCAACGATATACTCATGATAATGTTACAATCAACACAATAATGAGATAGATGTATGTATAATAATTGCTCTCACATATACTCAGACATATTAAATACTTCCAAGCCTGATTTTATTTAAGAAAGTCGTAGTTTTATTTTGTTTGAAACTTGCATCCTCTTTTAGCCTAAACATAACATGCCCCTTTTTAATCATTCACTACCAGTTTGAATTCTTTAGTTTGCTTGAATTAATGATTTTAGCTCCTCCCTTTGCGGATGTTTACGAGTGCTAAATATTCCAGACAGAGCGTTGAATTAATTAATTAAGTCATGAAAGTCATACATTAAAAAAATATCACGTTTATATTAAATCAGCAATGGTGGCTATAAAATAACGACTATCGCAGGTTTTTTAACCTTCTGCTCATTCGTTGACTGTCTCTATATATTTGAAGGTTGTATATTCAGAGTAGTCCTATCTTAAGGAAAATGGCTGCAATTCTGCAAGCACGCCGCAATGACATGCGAAGGCAACGAATATTCCGTGATCGAACGTGTCCTCTAGATATATACGATGACCAAGAACTCATCGCTAGATATAGACTTCCAAGACATCTGATCCTCGAACTTTGTGGTCTGCTCGATGATGACATCAAACGTCAGACTCGACGTTCGATGGCATTACCTGTGGCTTTGCAAGTAAGTATGTCTGTTGTGTTTGTATGTTTAAAAAATATATATAATTATATATTGATAATACAGGACTGGGGTGGGGAACGTCTGATCAAGATAGAACCGTTATTATTAATATTACTGTTAGTAATATGTTCCGCGCCTAGAAACAAAGTATTAGGCGCATTATAAAATAATGTGAGCTATTATCATTATTATCATTAGTGTTAATTTTGTTTTTATTCTAGGTTCCAATGGCACTGCGTTTCTATGCAACTGGGAGTTTTTATGCAGTGACGGGAGACCTCCAGGGCGTAAGCAAAGCTTCAGTGAGCAGAGTAGTGAGAGATATTTCAAGAGTGCTAGTCAGAGAGGCCAGCAACTACATCGTCTTTCCACGTGACAGGGCTTCCCTGCTTCAGGTCAAGAGAGGTTTTACCGACATGTGTGGCATTCCTAATACACTGGGTGCCGTTGACTGTACTCATGTCCGCATTCGCTCACCTTCGATAGATGAACATCTCTTCGTCAATAGAAAGGGCTACCATTCCATCAATATTCAGTGCATTTGTGATTCGCAAATGAAGTTCTTAAACGTTCTTGCCCGCTTCCCGGGTTCTAGCCACGACTCCTACATCTGGGCGAACTCGGGGATTTGTAGAAGGTTTGAAGATGTACCTGTGCAAGGCCACCTACTAGGTGATAGCGGGTACCCTCTCAGACCGTTTCTTCTAACTCCTCTCCTTAACCCGACCACAAGACCAGAAGAGAGATACAATCAAAGCCACAAAAGAGGTCGTTCGGTAATCGAGAGATCTTTCGGAGTGCTGAAGTCTCGTTTCAGATGTATAGACGTGTCTGGGGGTGGCCTTCAGTTTTCGCCAGAGCGTGTGTGCCACATTTTTGTGGCGGTAGCTGTGCTCCACAATATCTGTGTGACCAACAACCTGCCATACGACGAACCTATTGTGCCACACTTGGACGACAACAATCATGACGACGTTCATGCAGAGATTGCTGGCGATGGCAGACGAACCCGCAATAACCTCATCGAGCAACTCTATGGTGGACGCGATTAGTTATAACTTTGAAATCCCACATTATATAATAGTAATGATCAACAAAGAAAATGTTGTGCATTTATGAATATCATGACTAGGCACAAGTGAATAAATGTTTGGATTTCAGAGAAATTATTATTCTTCGCATTTTCTTTCGCATTTTCTTGAGGGTGCATGGTAGCTTCAACAGGATAGTGAAGTACGTCGAGTACAGATAGAAAGATGAGAGAGAGAGAGAATGGGCATAGAGTTACATATAGAACGAAAATTGTAACAGATCGAGTGTTTGAGTGAGAGAGAGAGGGGGAGAGAGAAAGAGAGACAGACAGACAGACAGATAGTGACAGATGAGAGATATTAATTGTAAGGGGGAGAATTGACGGAGAGAGAGAGAGAGAGAGAGAGAGAGGGGGGGGAGCGAGAGAGATGGATTAGAAATTATTAGTGAACATATTTTTCGAAGAATGTCACTTGATTTTTTTCTTTTGCCTATAAAGGTCGGAAACAAAGTTTTGTTTAGTCTTTATTTGAAATTACTGCACAATCATCGCTCCATAACGATATGATTTATTTTTGATAGATCTGAGTAGATATAAACTTTTTCTATCAATAATAAATCATATTTTCACACAATCCCTCATGAAAAGCCGTAGGAACAATTTGTTTCAACTTTATAGACAACATAATAGAAATACAATAAACCTAATTAAAGATAACAAAATAAATTTATTTAGACATTTTCAACGGTTTTTATTTATAAACATGCAAGTCGTAAAATTAAGCAGCATATCGAAAAAAAAAAAAAAAACTACACAGCCAATCGAAATGCAAACATTAGGATGGCCTGTTTTTGTTATTAGTTAAACATGTATGATCAAAATCTGCATTGTAGGTTTTTGAAATATAGAGGAATCATTTAAAAAATATTATCATCCATTTAGCCTACACGAACAGGGCTAATTCGGTTCCACCCCCCTCCCCAAAATGAATAAAAACAGATAGCCAATAAAATATGACCAATAAGGCCCTAAGGCAATGAGGAGGTCACCTATCGAATATTATTGGAACTAGAATGACAGACAAGTGAATAGCATGAGCCTCGTGGTAGATCAATGCTAAGTGATTCATGCTTTATACAGAAGGAGCATCCTTATTGAGAATTACGTATCAAACTTGTATATGTTTTTCTCAAAATGATATTGAACTATTGAATCGTACATTTCGCGGCCCATAGAACGGCGACAAACTGACTTGTGGTGGCGCTTTACAGCAATTAAAAAAGATATGACGGGTTCGGAGCAGTGACAACTCATTGTCGCGGAAGTTGTCGCTCATCTTGGCAAAGACGGCTTCGTGAAACACTTAGCTGACAAGTTGCGTGACAGTGGCGAGATGTCGTTGATCTTGTAGTTATGACGGTTTCGAGAAACGGCCCCCTGGTAACTTTTGATTATCACCATATAAAAATGGAATAACCAAATGTCGATGCAAATTGGTACATGTTAAATAGAAGGTAAGTACCTGTCATAGAATTTATTTGAAGAAAACATTATACATACATATTGTAATGACACCGAAGGACAGACGAGTACATGTAGATACACATCTAGATCTACTACTAATTACGCTTGTGCTCAACAAGTCTTTTTGTTCAAACAAACTACATGTAAAATTAACAGTTAATCACAGCTTTTTAACAGAAACATTAAAAAGACAGTCACAGACATCATGTACATACCGTTTTGGTTAATGATTTACTCTTTTTTATCCATAATTTACGTGAAACTGTTTCTCATGAAATGTAAAAATCTTTGAAAAATCCAATGACAAGCAATGTCCCTCATAATTTTTGAATGAATTTGTATCAAACTATCATTATTTAGAGACAGACATTTTGTGTTGGTTGCATATTTTGTTTAGTCAAAATCATGCAGACAAGCACTACATAGACGTGGGCATTCCGGCCATACAATTTGACCAAGTTGACAAAGCAAAGCCAGATTTTTTTGACAAGTTTAAATAGCAATGTAAGGCGCCCTCGTTAAATAAAAAAAGATATTGGAATCGCTTATGAAATGACTAGTTCATCAGACAAGACCATTGAACACCACTCAGACTGACTAAAACAGACTAGACTAGAATCACAATAACAATGATGACAGTTTTACAATTCAAAGTCTCTCACTATCACACTCTTCCAAATTTCCAATCAGTTTGTCGTCTCCACCGGCCGCCCCAGTCCCTTCGCCAGGACGTATCACTGCCGCAGCAGCAGCAGCGCAGTGCCTGTGAAAAGGGCAGGACGTACGTCGGGACATCTCCAGAATTAACTTCGATCTAGGCCTAGTCAACTCTAATTTACTTCATGTTTTGTGAGAACTGATTTTATACAAAGATTATCATAGTCATGATTATAGTGTTATCTAAAGTAAATTAACAAATAAACTCGGATAGAATTAACTTGAGAACTGTGACTTACCATTTCTATTCGTCCTGTTTAGCTTCGATTTTTATCAAACGTGGCATAAGCAATACACGTATTAGATCTACACACAAGTTCCACACACTCAAGTTCCAACATCATCGCTTCTCTGTCGCTGAACTTTGGTCCTCGGAATTTACTTCCGGTTCCGCTGAAACATCATGTGAGCCGATCTAGCGTCCTTAGTTTCATGAATTCTGAGAGTTGAATTTTGCAGTTTTTGCATCCAAGAGAGAGAAATCAAAAGTAGCCACATTAGCTTCAAGTTGACTCAGACATTTTGGTAATGTAATCGTTGGAATATGATTGTGAATGTGAGAATACTGTCGAGTCGACGTCGTGAATTATAGGAGTGGAATTTCAATTGATTGACATTCATTCATTGCATTGCACTGTCATTGAGTCATGTTTGCTATTTGTTGATTGTTGTAAAAAAATGATAGAACCTAGATCTAGACCTAGACTATACTCATCTAATTGTTATGGGGTTACTTAAAACTGTTTAAACATGCATTAAGAATATTATATTTGATCCTGGCCATGATTGTGTTATGTATTAAGCCGCTAATTGTGCAACCAGTCCATATCCACAGAAAATGAAAACAATTCATGATGATTTTGCCATCAACATGATAAGTGCATTCATTAATTTACCCTTCATTATAGTCTTGACTCACTCTTATGTAGTCAACTCTTACAGGGGGTCAATATTTATGATGTTGAGTGCTACTTGATGCATACATTTTTTTTTTAAATCAAAAGGAAAGGCAAAAGTGAAACCTTTACTTTTCATGTTTTTGTTTAGACCGAAAGCGTCTCTGATATCAACTGTTGTTCCGCTGAGATTGCATCTGGCTTCTCTGACCGCCTCTATGGGAATGTTGACAAATGTCAGTTTTATTAAAGAATGACCAGATGGTTATTACTGTCTAGTTTTTGTTGAGCGTCCGGACACTCGGGTGTCTCATCCCCCTCCCCCATCAACATTCATCATGATTAAGATTTTTTATGTTGCTGTTGGATCTAAGGCCCAATTGGTTCTAGAAAATATCTTAACAATTAACATAGACTGTCTTCACAAACTATGGTATTGGCTATTGATTGAAGGTCTAGTTTAACAAGTTATTTGTTTTTTATTTTTTTCTGCTAGAAGAAATTGAATTAATTAAACCATGGAAGAAAGAAACATGCCAGGCTGACCTCCCTTCTAAGTGCCATATAAATAGGCAAGTTGATTTCAAACATGCACATGACTACACATGGACAAATCAGAGGAGAAGGAGAAAAGGAGAAGAAGAAGATGTTAAAGAAGAAGAAATTCATCCACCTCTTTATATGACATTTTTTGCTCAGCTCCAAGATTATTGCAAACTTAAAATCATTATAGCTCAATATTTTACCGATGTCTCCATTCTACGAATTAATTTTTCAGATCGTTCATGGTAGATTGAGAGCAGTTCATCATGGCATTGACCAACCTGATCCCAGCTCGTTTCTTGTGCCTCATAGCTCACCTTGTTATCACTGTCACTCTCATCTGGTCGAGGGTAGGTCAAACTTCGGAGCTGTCGTAGATGTAGGAAGGGATTTTCTTAGGGGGGGGGGGAGGGGTGAGGATCATTCAAAGGAAGAAAAAAACCTCCATTGAACAACATCCCTGAAATTTTCTGAATTTGCTCTATTCTTGGTCCTGATTATCGAGGTGGGATGGCGTTGATTAATAAATCGTTGGCATTCGAGAGAGAGAAAGTATGTATGGTATTTAGTACCAGTACATTTTTTAATGGAGTTCCATAGTAAATTTTTAGTTGAGTCCCATATTTTTGAGTTGAGAAAAATTAAGAGGTTGTCAGAAAAATGAAGAAAAGTGTAAATAGACAGGACTCCATGATATCAAATTTTTAGAATGAACAGAGAGCTACGAATATCATTTCATAAGAGTTTCTGGCTTTTATACTGTATAACATTGAAGCTATTAATATAGTGTGAGATGAATTGCTTGCCTACTGAGGCTAGCCTAGAACAGTTTAAATTTGCTTACAAACTAACATGAATTACTTTGGTCATCTTGGTTGAACTTGAAGTGCTTTATTTTTTTCCTACAGAGGATTTACTTGTCCTTCCTATTTGATTCTTGTTGATTTTGTTCTTCTTCATAGGATGCCAATGTGCGAGCTTGTCTTTCTGAAACATATACAGACACAGAGTACAACTCAGCTGATGTGTCGTAAGTATAATACATGTATATCAAAAGATCATTGTTTCTTATATATGACCCTTTTTTTCTTCCATAACTCTCTTTTCCCATGTCAGATATTTGATAATGAACCTGCATTTAACCCCTAATATACATGTTTTGAAATTTTTAATTTTACAACATTTTGTCATATTTTGAATTAAGCAAATTATTTGAGTATTGTGTACTTTTCTAGTGAATTTTTGAATTTTGTTCCTCATAGTTTGGTTTTCAATAGGTAGACATGACATGTAAGAATTGTCCCAGTTACTATTTCATATTTCTTGTTTAAATATGTAAGCAAGCTGTATAAACATGCCAATGAATGAAAGAATAAATATATAGAAGATATTATCTTCATTTAAATTTTAAAAATTTCAAATGGGTTTGATTTTTGTGTGGAATAAGAACAACAGTAACAAGAGTTTTTATTGGTAAATTGGTATAAGACCAAATTTCATCGAAATCCATATTGTTTTGATCAGTTAAAAAACAACAACAAGACAAAACAGGAGCGGTGAGCAAATTACTCTTGTCAAAGCCAGAAAGAGCTCCCATTAAACCCAAAAGGATACTTTACAATGAAATTCATGTTTTCCTTTAAAGATATTTTATTTAAAAAATAATTTTTCATGACCGAACACAAGCTTAATAGTTTTCAGACCTGTAACTTATTTGTTTGTCCTTGATTTTTCTCTTTGTTTTTCTAGATTGATCATAGGTCTGTCTCTGAGTATTTTGTTCCTGGTCATTGAGATCATCGGCTTCATGTCAGGGGTCTCCATGTTCATTCATCCAGTGGGCCTCTTGTGTATCCTTTCTAAGAAAAAGTGCTGGACCTTTTTTCATACAACTTTCAGTCTGTAATAATTATCACGAGCTGCTGAAATAATTGCGTTTGATTGGCCACGGGAAATTTGATGTAGAACTGTGGCAAATGTAGTTGACAACAAGTTTTATGAACAGGGCCCTGAAATTTATTTAGGGTATGATGAGGGTTCTTATGTTTTATGTTCTTGTTTTTTTTTGTCTGAGCCATTAATGCTTGACAGCTACCCATTTTCAAGATGAAGCTATGTACACTCAGATAACTATCTTGGGGAAAATTGTATGAGGGGAAGTTTTACTGACATAATTTTTCTTGGGGTTTATTGTCCTGGGAGTTATTATCCTGGATGTCATTGTTCTAGGGATATTTATTATTCTGGGTGGTAGTTGACAGTCCAGAGGGTCGGTGTTCTAAAAATTAGCAATTCATATGTGAACTAGCTGCTTTTGAAAAATGAATCATAAAAGGAGAAGACTTCTGAACTACTTCATAAAAACACATAAACTAGTTTTCACATTCGCTCTGCATGTTTACTTGAAAATTTGCTTTATTCGTCGCACCTGTTAAATATTGAACAGAAAATATAGTACAGATATTTCCTTGTTTTATGCCTTCACTCTCATATTTTTTAACATCTAAATACTCCCCTCCCCCCCCCCCCCCCCCCAAAAAAAAATAATAATAATTGATGAACATTTTATTATTATAATTCATTGAAAATGATAAATGCTTCTAAGCATTTGCACAATTACTCCTAGAATGAATTGATAGGACCTTAACTCTGCACCATCACGTCAACCCTCAGCCACTGCCTGTCATGCGAGTGCAGCCATTGCTCTGTCCTTGTATCTGTTTGAGGAGTGGCCATGCTACATATTCTGGTACATCTTTGGCTTCTGCAGGTGAGTTGATCTGGACCCTGTTTCATAAAACTTGTTATCAATAACAAGTTACAAGCTACTGTTATAAGCTACTGAAATCATGGCATCTGATTGGCTGTGAGCAAACTTGATATCAATAACAAGTTACAAGCTACTGTTATAAGCTACTGAAATCAAGGCATCTGATTGGCTGAGAGCAAATTTGTCATAGAAATTTTGCATCTGTCATAGATAAAAAGTTTTATGAAATGGGCCCCTGGTGATATGCTTTAAAGGTCAAGATTTTAAAGAAATCTTATGGGGCGTTCCAAGAAAGTTGTGATTGATTGCAAGTTGCAAAACTTACAACTAATATAGTTTGCAATCGATTGCAACTCAACTTTCTTACAACGCCCGTGGCCCCACTAGTCTCCTAAATTTCCTAGGATTTTGTCAGGATTGAAGTTTTAACAATTGAATTAAGATCTAGCTTTTATTCTCCCCTTCTCTCTCTCTCTCTCTCTCTCTTACTAATGGGGCATTGCAAGCAAGTTTAGTTGCAATCAATTGTAAATTTGCAATTAATCGCAAGACTTACGCTTGATTTGGGGGATTAATTTGCAATCGATTGCAACTTTCTTGCAATGCCCCATAAGTGGTGTTATGGCCAATAGGGTGTACCAAAATGAGAATTGCAGTGCACACATGTGTGTTGAAAGGTTGTAGGATGACTGATAGATCTTCAAAGGTTTTTGGGGAAAAAGCTTCTTCTTCATATTGTTGCAAAAACATTCTTTCCATGCTCATTTGTGTCTATCTTTGTTTGTCACTTTCATTGTTCGCTCATCTCTTTTTTGTGATATACATGACTGTATCTCTGCTTTTGGAAAGTGTTATTATTCTCTAATTGAGTTTATTTGCTTTGTTTTTGTTTTATGTTTTGAATGGTCTTTAAAATGTTTTTTTTAAAATCACATCTAGAAAGATTCTTAATTTCTTTTTTTCTCACCCTTTCTTTGACAGTGCCTTTCCAGCTGTTGTTGAGATAGGAGTTTTGATAGCTGTGCTTGGCCTCAAGAAAGTCAGGTGATGATGTCACATGACTTCAGAAAGTCAGGTGATAACTGATAATCCCAACATATTATAGTGAATCAACTGCCAAAACTGA
Source organism: Strongylocentrotus purpuratus (assembly GCF_000002235.5). Taxonomy (NCBI): domain Eukaryota; kingdom Metazoa; phylum Echinodermata; class Echinoidea; order Camarodonta; family Strongylocentrotidae; genus Strongylocentrotus; species Strongylocentrotus purpuratus. Next base: position 11,115,424 of record NW_022145601.1, read on the forward strand.
CAAACATGAAAAAGGATGTCTCTAGATACAACTTTTTATGGAGGTTCTTATCACTGTGCCTAGACTGTAGAATGTCAGGTGATGATGTCACATGATCCCGGCTGTCATGTGATCATCCCACAACAAGATCATCGTGTCAACTGCCAAAACTGACACATTGGAAAAGAGATCTCTTTATCTAAGCTTTCCTTGGGAGTTTAACCGCTGTGTTTCAATTGGAGGAAGTCAAGTGATGATGTTTGCAAGCTCCTGGAAAGTAAGGTCATCATCACACTATGGGAGCATTGTATCAATTGCCTTAACTGGCATATGGGTGAAGAGATCTCAAGACCTAAGTTTGTCTGAGGAGTTTGATCGCAGGGCTTTGGTCGGAGATAGCCAGGTTATAACATCATGGCAAGCAAATGAAGAGGCCTCCTTCGCATCAACATGTAACTCTGATCTAATTGATGAGACTGTTCTATAGACGCGATGGCTATGTGGTAGAGCATTGGTCACATAACCTAGAGATCCTGGTTTGAAACCAAGTCAATGCGCTAGTGCCTTTTAGTAAGGCATTACTCTTTATTACCAAGTCCGTCGTCGTCGGTCCCCCGGTTGCTTACTTACATGTACATCCGACATCTTGTGGAGGAGTTTGTTGTTGAAATCCTCCATTCATTAGGTACTTCACATGAACTGCATTCATGAAACCATTTTTGCTTTTTCAGCCAAGAATTAAGTTATTGAAATTTGTTTACAATATATTGTAAAGCATAGTTGTGTTCATGGATTAAAACATTTAAAAACCTTTAATACAGAAAAATATGTGTTTTGAAACCCATTTTTTTTTTTTTTTTTAATTCTGTGTGATGTGCATGCAGAAATGTAATCAAGGACTTATATGGTTTTAGAAGACTTGCCAGCATGAGCTAAAGCTCCAGCATGGCTTTAGGCTTTGGCAAGTATATCCTCTTGCCAATGAAAAATGTGATTGAATGAGTCTGAAGAACATGTAATGAAGTGCCTTAATCCCTAAATCCTGGCAAAAAATTTGAATGACATATGTTATTGGACTCTGAATGTCTTTTGATTTCATCTTGAAACAGAAACGGGTATCTTCAACAAGTTGCTCCCATGAAACGATATCTCATGCCCAATTTAACAATGAAACAAATCATTTAAAGTTGACATTTCAGTTTTGAATGTTGCTGTACAATTTCTCAAAAACACTTGGTGGTATATAGGGCTTTATTCCTTGACTGTCAGTAAAGCACATAATCCATCATAAAATATTGTACCCTTTGAGAATAGTGGTTCTGGAGTGTATTTGTTCTGCAAGAACTGATTTTATTCTTACAAAAATTACAATGTATTTTCATGTCTTAATTGAATGTATATATTGAAATAATGAAACATCACTGCAAGGTACTATTAAATTAGCCAAATTATGCAAAAATTGCTTTTTCTGAATCGTTTATTTGTGTGTGTGTGTGTGTGTGTGTGTATCTAAGACATTTCAGTGTTTGCCAAAAGGAAATGTTGTGTGGATACTTTCTGAAGTTTGTAGTTTTAAAGCCCCACCGTCCTACTTGTAGCTACTTATACTTGTAGCTACTTATACTTGTAGCTATATATACCTCTATATAGAAAACTTCCCTGATCGGTGCCTGTTGGTCCCACATGATCCTCTTTTCTTATGTTAGTTGAGAGCTGAGCTGTCGGTGACCTCGCCGTGTGGTCTAATCCCTTCTGGCCCAGACTAAGTAGTGTTGACGGTCTTTAAAAGGAGTATCTTGCTGTCATTAATGATAATGATTATTATTGGTGATTATAATACTAATGATAATAATCATTATTGGTGATGATATTGTCTTACTGAGAATTTTGAATAGTACAGTGTACCTTTAAACTTCATTGTTTCCTCATTGAGGTTGGGGGGGGGGGCATCATCCTATCACACTATAATTTTGTTCGCTGAGAAATATGTTATTATTAGGCCATTTTCATAATGTATTCAAAATGATGTCTCTTTGAAAGTAATTTCATTCACTTGTTATGTATATTTGTATTTCAATAGTCAGAATGTGAATTGCATACATCAATTGTTGCTAGGTAGGACAAACATCGTGGCTTCCCCATACCTAGTAACACTTCATATATGCAATTTGCATTCCGACTGTTGAAATACGATTATTGTAATGTTGAATTAAATGATTTCAAACTAGGCTCTTAACAAAGACATGAATTAAATATTGATTTCATAACAAAAAATGGTGTGTTCATTCTTTTACATAGAGATAATGCCTTTCTGACCCAAACTTTATTTCTAATGATGTATTTTTTAAATGAAAGAGTTACAGAGGTGAGCATTAATGCAATCTTCCCATCCATATGGTCTGTTTGGAGCCACAAAGATGTACCTCCTGCTATTTTATACACAGAGTTAGCAACCCTGCGGCCCGAGACAGATGATATGTACTGTAGCTACAATTAAAAAATAAAACAAACAAATGACAATATAAGGAAACACAATAGACTGCTGTATGGATTCTTTTCAAACTTTTTTTATTTGTCTCCATCAAATTAAAAAAAAAAGGGAAACACTGCAAGGAAGACATAACAACTGTCCAATCGAATGATAAAAAGATCTACTCATCTAACTACATATACCTCACCGAACAAAACAGTGAGATAGAGAGAGAAAAAACTTGCACTAGGTGAACTGGCAGAGCCGTTCGTCATATATTCATCATTCATGATAATAACTAAAGAATAAATACTACAGTGGGAGGAAGAGGGATTGAAATCTATAATTCAAATTGTGATTAACTACAAATGATGTGAAGGATATCCTTTTTTTTTGGAAGGGGGGGGGGGGGAGGGGGGATTCCCCTGATCACAAAGGGTACAACAGTGGTATAATCGTCATGGGTCAAAGGTCGATTCAAAGAGGACAAAGTCACATGGGTGATATTAGAGGTCAGATACTATAAAGGGGTCATATACCTGAAGCTGGTTTATAGTACATCACATTTTCAAAATGTCACTTATTATTTCAAAACCGATGAATACACCGTACATTAAACCTCTACGTCCTGTCATCGCAGGGACTTCCCCGTCTAGAGGACGTACCCTTCCAACAAGTCTTTACACACGTTTCACAGCAAAAAAAATTGAGTCGATTATTAAATGAACAATAAAACAATCCACAATATGGCACTGCACCGTTTTCAAGAATTCCTGCCAAACACCATTCAAACAATATACAAAGCAATTGAGTGTCTTCAGGATTTTAAAAAACAAAACACTTTCATCATATTTAAAAAATTTCCTGGAGTTCTTCCAAACATCCATGGTGCCATTTTACCATTCAACTTTGATTCTTTACTACTCATACTTACTGGCACACACTAGTCAAAATTGGTGAAACAATATACATATCTCCTTTATAAAATACTTTATCTACAAATATCAACCAACATCAATACAGCATTTTCTGTGTATCATACAAAGTATTTGATTTTCCTCCCTCTCTTCCAAAAACAAACGAAAAAAAGGTAAAAATAGACAGTACTGTTACAACACAGGTACTAAATTAAAACTCAATAAACATTTCTTTTTGCACATTGAAACCCATATTCAGAATGATAGAAAATTGAATTAATTCTCTCTTTTTCCTTCAACATATCAAAATAAATGGCCAAAATAAATGCAGAACATATAATACTGTCAGATGAATGAATACATTATGTTGTCTCCTTTTTTGATAATAGTACAATCACATTGTTGTAAGTATTGCCCGTTTTTGCATGCAATCTGTATTTGCTTTTAGTAATGCGTCATGCACAATGACGATGGCCAGTTGTGCATTTTAAGCAAAAAATTCAACCAATTTCAATATGATTGATATATGCCAAAATTATGTTCTATATTATCTGGTCCATAATGCAATTTTTCAACAAATTACTCATTTAGAGAAACTCATATCTTCAGACAAGAGTTTAAAAGTTGTATTTGTGATGAGCTTGCAAATTAGAATTTAGTATACCAAAACCAGATCGTCTTCGTTCAGTTGCTGTAACTGCATATATCCACTGAAAAAAAAAGTCAGAGAAATTTTGACAAAATTACTCTCTTGGAATGCAGAATTCCTTTGCACATCAACCCAAAAAACAAAATCAACAGAAAATAACAACACACACACACAAACACAAAAAACAACAAATTATCATCACACTTTTGGCTAAACCTAAACAAATGAAGTATTCAAGAGGTCCAAACTGTCCGCGGCGCACGAATATCATCGAAAACCAGAAGAAAAAGAAACGTAAACAGGCATATTATCTATACACGCCAATAGGTACTTCTATATCTAGTCACACACTGTTTTGCATCATTATAATTATTTCACAAACTGTAATTCTGCACTACACGAGAGTGCCACAAGTAATAATATACATTTAAACAAGTCATATATGTTCATTTTTTCAAGAAACAAGCTGTACCTAAATAACAGCTTGAAGTCATTTCCAAATATAACATTTTCTCCTGATCAAGAAATCTCTGAATCAAATACAAACTAGAGCCTTACTTAGTCATGTATATATTACAGAACAACGAGATAGCAATCTTTGTATAAGTATTTCTTCTATAGACAGTTGATTTTCATGAGAAAAAATGATGAAAAAAGAATCCACACACCAAAAATGTTACTATGTTCACTCTTTCCACGAAATATAATTTATATACATTGACATTTATCATATATATGTAGGTATTGCTTTCTTAATTGTGATGTGTATTATATAAATGCCTATTAGAATATCAATATATCACAGCACATACACACATTCTTTCTACAAATTCCTGAAAAATACTTCACGTACGCGTACAGAGGTTGGAGACTAAAATTAGCATCATTCAAGTATGCCTACAAAATAAGAAGCAGCTAGCTAAACTCTAATGATGCCTCTAAGATTAACAAGATATGAACCCCATTTGGGATAGTTCGGAGAAACATCAATGTACTAAAGCGCAAAACATGGATATGGTATTCTAATATAACTACATTGACAGGGTGTTCCATTAAAACTAATTTACTACAGGTGCAAAAGATTGATAGGGTATTCTAATAAAACTACATTGCCAGGGTTTTCCATAAAACTGAATAAGTCGTAGTGCAAACATTTGATAGGGTATCCATTATATATGTAACCATATTGACTGGGTAATTCAATATAAGTATAAAGCAATGTTGTATTTCATGAAAAAGTGAGAAGGAGAAAATCTATGAAACCAAAGTTTGAACCAAATTGAGCAAAAAGGAAGAGCTATGGGTGTCACTGTAATACATAAGATGAAGACAATATTGAAGGAAAATGTCTATATATATTTGCATTTTGCATTATTCCACTACGTAACTTGGTACGACTGTTAAACTTCTTAATAGAAGTTTATTTCTAAAATACATTATGAAGAAAATAGAAAGTTACACATTACACAAATGACAGTTTTATCCGCAAGTTAAAAGACAAAATACATAAAAAATCTATGTTTCTTATTGCCACAGAGAAAGTAAACAAGTTCAAATATGTTCAAAGGAAGATGATGTGTAACAAATGGTAATTGAAAGGTTTAACGTAAATACAGGATTCGCCAATATTTGCAACGTTTAAATTGCCGGTGCTGATAATTTCAGAAAAGAGAAGACTTTAATTTTTCTTCAATTTAATGAAGATTTGATGAAATCAGAAGAAAATGCTTCTCAAATGCAGCTACTCAAAAACCCTTGAATTATCTAATCCCCTTTCAACAAAATTCCAGTATATTATTGCCTGATAGTAACTCAACTACAATATATTAACTTATTTTAATGATATAATATAAAACATTCTATTGAAAAAGATATGGAGACACAATGAGAAGATGGAAGAAAAAGGAGACAAAAGTATTTCAATTATGGAAGGACTATGATGAACTAAAACTTTTTTATAGACAAAAAAGGAAACTTGAGCTCGAGATCTGTTACAAGAGATTTCATGTATGTGTGTTTTCCAAAGGGAAAATTGCAATTATTTAAGTGTTCACACTTCACATTATTATAAAAGAGTAAAACATATCACCAGTAGGGTAAGGAAGATTTTGATTGTTAAACACTCTGCAAAGAAAACAGATGTGACAATACATCTGAAAGTAATTATACAGTTATTGGTTTTGTAGCCTTTTTTGTAAAACTGTTAATATTCATTTCCCAGGGTGGTATTGCCTAACATTTTTAACCCTGTAGTATACTTTCCATTTAATTACCAATTCCATTCCATTTCCCTTAAAAATAGAATTGATACAGAATTTTCATGACTGATGTATGACAAATTGTCATGTTGTATTGCTGTTGTCACTGTTTGCACTAGAAAAACGTCTCTTCAGAATTACATGCATATTAATATATAATGTGATTGTGGAGATAGATAACCTCTGAAAGAAGATGAAGCTAACATGTTAGATTTTGTTATTGCATACACTAAAAATAGGTTGGAAGAAAGTAATGTGAATTCCATTATGTTCAATAAGCTTTGAATATATATATATCTTCATCGTATATAATACCTTTGTAGAGGAACTGAGCCGTATAAGGTTATGAACAGCAAATCATGATTAATGCAAGTACTCTGTGTTGATATTTATGCAGATGCTTTCATATGTTTCAAAGATACTGTGGGAGGTTTATAATTTGGTCTTAAAGAGCCAGGGTGGCCTCAGTATAAATAATGCTCTATTTGAGGGCCTGCAATTATTACTACCCCAGCATTGCCATTTAATACACCTGGGTGCAGAGAGGCAAATGTGGGTAAAGCACCTTGTCCAAGGATGTAAGCACTGACCAAGGTTTGAACCCAGGACCTTTCATATGAGAGTCAATGGCCTTTGTTTATACACCATGGTGGTCCCATTTAATGTTCTAAATGGGTCACCTACAGAAAATGAAAAATCCTAAAATATCATCTCTTTGGGGTCATCAGAAATAGCTTTAATAAAAAACACTTGCCAAAACCACAACCATTTAAAGACCTGATCTACATTTCTTTCTGAATTCGGTTCTCTGATACAAGTGATGTTCATTTTTTCAATCAATTCATATATATATATATATATATATATATAGCATAACTTTATAGTGTTGTTTGATAAGAATTTTTATCCAAAGAAATATTTGCATTATTCAGCATAATGGAATTCACAGCTATGGTCTCAAATATACAGACACATTCACATTAGTAAACCCCATTTATATCTAACTACGATAAATACAAATCTGTTGATATATGATGTATGTTCACACGAACGTGTATAACTTGCTATACAGGAAGCCCGGGAAAGGTCATAAATATTTATATCTATAGCAATTCACTATTCACTCTAGTATACTTCAATACCACAATCTCACAGTCTCACAAAGTTATAGTATCTGTATCCTAATATAGAGTATAAATTCTATAAAACAGCTTCACAAGAATATAAATCAAACATCAGTTATATTTCACTATTTCACTTTAAGATAAATGACTAAATCTGCACATACATAAATTATTTAAATAAATACTAATAGTACGGTGAAACTCAATTCAAAGTAGGATGGACTGACTTAATTTAAATGAAATAATGATAATAATAATAATAATACATGTGCATTGCCTTTCCAGTAATATATAGTAATACTCTTGCACTGATGCCAGTAAATGGATGGATTAAAACAATTGTCAAATGGTCAAATATGAATACAAATACTGCAAAAATTGTCACAATTTCAAACATAATAAAAGTCTTGTCAAAGTGCATGATTATACATCGTAGGAGCTATGAAAGTAATTCCACAACTACGCGACTGTATGCTTAGTGATGTCATAATTGATTTCCCACATGAAAGGTGAATCGAATTTATGTAGCATTTCACCTATCGTGAAAATAAGTATGTACTTGGTAAATCTGCATGATATGAAAAATATGTAAACTTATTTTTTTCTAACAATATAAATTAAATGGTTCTTTGGTACATGTATATCCCTTGTTGACTTTCAAAAGTCAGTCACATCAATTTTTACCATCGTCCCTGTAGGAATTTCTGGTTACAACATATCTCCTGACATGTTGATAAAAACAGCTGCTATAGGGTGAAATAAAAGATTGCAAATCCGAGGTGCTGGGAAGATAGATATTTCAATAGATTTTACTCGGAAGCCGGGGGAAAATACAGCGGTGCTCTATCACTCATCGGTTTCACTCTTAAGTTTGTTGCCAACCTTAAAGAGATAATCTATACAGAGTATCAGGCGTCAAATGTATTGTAGAGAAGTAAATAGTTGAGGAACATTAGATTTCCTCCAACGCTCTCCCTAAAGACAATAACCTGAAGGAAAATCAAAGCACTGCATGACAAGAAAACTCACAAACCTTTTCCAACACAACAAAACACATTCTACGTCAAAATATTTTAGAGATACATATGTCAATTCAGTACGAAACTGGTTCATCCTCTGAAACATAGTTACCTCATCAAAGTATTGCTTTCTTATACACTTGTTGAATAGAACAAAAAGGAGCAGCAGCTCTCGCTCAGGGAGATGGAAGTATGAAGATTTTTCTTTTTTTTAGAGACGATGTTTGCGACTGTGTGAGTCCATCTGCGTCATGCCGATGACAGCCTGCATGCAGCCTTGACGAAGACAGTGGAAGTGGGAGTACTTCTGAGAATACTTGCAATCTGCAGTGATGCACGTCTCAGATGAAGTGAACTGCTTGAAGCCGGCAGCAGACACCGCTTCCGTTTTGGCGTGTTGCTTACGATGGATAGGCACCTTGCCGCTGTCGGTACAAATGAAAGGGCAACGTAAGCAGTGGAAGTGAGTGTTTTTGGCCGTGTACTCGCAATCGCTGCGGTCGCAACTGACCGAGGCCTTGAAGCGCTGGAAGTCATCCTGGATGATGCTGTCAACACGGTCATGGTGCTGGGCGTGCTTGTACATCATGGTCTTGCCGGCAAACTTGTAGTTGCATCCAGTGTGGCGGCAGTGGTAGTGAGTTGTGTTCATGGCGAACTGGCAGTTGTTCTCACCGCAATGGACGTTGCGCTCAAAGCGTTCAAACCTCTCCTGCATGGAAGAGTCCAGGGGGCCTCTCTTGTAGCGTTTGTACCCAGAGGGCGCCCCAGGATCTTCTTCGACCAACGTGAGAGGGCGCTTGTGAGGATTGGGAGGTGAAATCCTGGGAGGGGAGATGATAGAGGACTGGCGAATCTTCCATCGACCTAGCTGGAAGTTGGGCAGCACCTGAAGTCCAGTCGGTGGATTGTTCATCGGGTTTGACGTGCTTGGAGCCGGGTCTTCTGCATCCAGAGGTGCAATGGGCACGAGGAACTGATGTGAAGGCTTCGGGGAAGGCCCTCCCATGATGAGGCCGTTGGGTGTTGACAGTGAATGTGGAACGGCTAGGAGAGATGGCATTGAGCCTGGGGGTGGCGACAGGAACATGCTCTGGAGGGACCCCGGCGTGTTGATGGGCATTGCGTGTGACATCATGGCTATGGGACTTGAGGAAGTGGCAAGCTGGTGCAAAGGGCTAGAGCTTGCCAGGGACACCATGGTGGGGTGCATGTGGTAGGGACTAGGAGGTGAGGCGAGGGCCCCTGGGGGTGAGCTCATGTTGCCAGGTGGGGAGTGGTTGTTGAGAGGTAGAATAGGGAGAACTAGTTGCTGCGGTCCTGTTGGAGAGTTGTTGTTGGGGCGGTTGAAGAACTTGCCATAGATGCGGCGCATGTGCTTACGGCCGTGAGACTCCATCTGTTGAATCTGTATCATTATATTAGAGAGAGAGAAAGAGATGGAGAGAGAGAGAAAGAGAGAGAGAGAGATGGAGAGAGAGAGAGAGAGACATGGAGAGAGAGAGATGGAGAGAGAGAGAGAGAGAGAAAGCAAATTGCATGTTAACACAACCAAAAATGACAGTATGGTATTACATATACATAACTAATCTTTAAGCTTGGAAATATGATAAGAAAAATGATAAGAGTTCAATAATTCTATATGAAATATCACTTTTTTAAAGTATCTATCATTGTCATAGAAGAATTCAAAAGAAAATATTCTTCAGAATTCAAAATTAATCATAGCAAAGAAAAACAATATGGAACGACTTTAGTGATGTTACGTCATTTAACTATTTATGAACAGAGGTCTAAAGTCATATGACTGTCATACTGCCAAACCGACTCCCAACCGACTCCAAAATGACTCTAAATTGACAAAGGAAATCAACAACATCTTGGCCATTCAAGGTAGTACAATAATTCACTCTATCCAGTGTGGGTCTGGGAGGTGTTTCACAAAGATCCTAAGTTGAACTTATCTCTAAGTTGGCCTTAACAATTATGGAAAGCCGTTAGCATCTATGAAAAATATTTTCTAACAGTTATTTTAAAAGGCATCAAATGTTGTTTCAAATCATTCACATTTTCCGTTTTCACGTTTTACCATACACGTTTTCCCCAATAGACTGTAGTGTTATGAAAACCGTTTGGCAAATGCAAAATTTGATTTTGATTTTCAATCATACATATCTTGATAATCAGACAGGCGATCGGTTTGTAAAAGTCATGGGGTTCCTGACTGACCTGAAGGTTTATAATTATCATTGCAGCATGAGCAAAATCAAGGATTCTTTTAAAGGATCTAAGACAAAGTTCCAGGTAAGTCCTACTCAGAGTTAAGTTTGATTTAGGATCTTTGTGAAACACCCTCTAGGTGTCAGTCTTGTCTGCGTGACTGGAGTAAAGAAAGAAGCCAATGCTCACCTGCAGGAAAGAGAACTGGCATCCCTGGTGCATGCAATGGTAGTGCTTGTGCAGCAGGTTGTACTTGCAGCCTGGACGCCGGCAGTCCAACTTGCGGCTGAACTGGCGGAAGCTGTCGAAGATGAGCTTCTCGTTGCTCTTGTGGTCGTGCAGCATGTCGGGGCTCTCGGTGGCGAAGTTGCACTCCGATCGGGTGCAGTGGAAGTGCTTCTGCCCGACCAGAGGACACTCTGTCTTGGAGCACTTCCCTGGGTCCACCTTGCAGTAGCCGTTGTCGTTGGCTTGGGCGGGGGGAGGTGCGGTGAACCACTTCATCTGCAACATCAAAGACAACAATTGCCGTCATTCAAAGAGGCAGTAGAATTTCATAATACAGTCAAACCTGCTTTAGTGACCCCCTGTCTACAAAGACCACTTTTTGTGTGTCCCTTGGGCGGTCGCTGTAGACAGGTTTGACTGTACCACATACATATTTCCCTGTATGGAGCTGATGCTTGGACATGAAATATTGAACCTAAACACAGTTTTCTATTTATTACCAGGTTCACAAAAAAAATTATACGTGATGCGCATCGCAGTGTTGCCAATTTATGGCATGAGCAAGGATCCCGTTTACTAGATAATTTCTGCTATAGAGCTAATGGAAAATCAACAACAACATCAAAAATCATTGTCACTATAGTTTCCTCTGTCTCCGAGACCTCTGCCATTGCAAACCCAGAACCAGTGTAAGAGTGTACAGAAACTATACGTGTATAATTACAATAGCCTTTGGGTGAACTTGAAATAAAATGACAGAAAAGGTTATCTAATGACTAAATTTACCATGAAACAACTGAACAATAGTAAGTTTAAAGCCTCACTGCACTACTGGTAGCTACTTGCTCCCTCTATATAGAATTTAGTGCTTAAGCGGTGCCTGTTGATCCCCCATGATCCTCTTTTTGTTATGTGAATTGAGAGCTGATTTGATGAGATAACCACCTGTCAGTGACCATGCAGGGTGGTCTTATCCCTCCTGTAAACTAGTACAGATGGGCTTTAAATGTCATGACCAAACTCACTGTTTGGTCCTTGAGTACCACTTTTGGGGGTTGAGTCTGGTCGATGGGAGCACCTACGAATGCAGGTTTATCGGTGTCGCTATGTCGGATGGATTCAAGCTCTGGATTCTGATGATGCTTCTCGTAGTGAGGCTTCATCAAGCTGCTGCCTGTATGGACCACCTCTCCACAGTAGTTTCCGGTTTCAAGCTCTGCAGAGGAGGAGAAGAAGATTATTGATGAGTGTTTTCAAAATAATTGTATCTCTTCCAATGCTAGTTAAAGATAAAGTTGAGTTCTGGTCATGGAATTGCATTGTGAAAGAAACGTTGTGGAATCGATCAACAGGGGTTGACCATCTAGCAATATGAGTATTGGTGTGTACTGCAAGGTGCTGTAATCATCAAAATGATAACAAATTTGGCCCAGTCTTGGTCAAGTTACAAGCTCTGTACACAGAAAGATGCATATGGGACTACACAAATGGTGTCGGGGCTACTAACCTTGATTTCCTTATCTTTCTATGCTCATTACTCAGCAAGTATACATTTTCTACCAAAATTGTTTGGCAAATGATATTTATTTGTAATCTGGAAAATTCAGTGTAAGTTTTGTTTGATTCTGTGAGAATTTTCTTTTTTTAACCAGAACTCAAGTTTATCTTTAACCTACAAACGTTTGGTCAATTTCTGTGGTTGGGCAATCTAAAGTTGCTCCAAGAACTAACCGACTGCATTGAATAGAGTTGAGCAGAGTTGAACAGAGCTGAAGCTGTGACTTACCCACATACAGTGGTAGTGTGCCAGGGGGCTGAATGGACAACCCTTGAAGGTATTCTCACACGTCTGGCCATGCTGGTAGTAATGAAAGTCAAGCTCTTCAGCCTCGTCGCTCATCAGATGATACCTGTCGTCGAAAGCAACACGGTGATGTGAGGGATTATTAAAATGAAATGACTGAACAGAACATGCATTGCCTTTCAACATTCATTAAAGGGACCCATTAAATGTCCCATTTGCAGGCCAAAAAAATGAAAAAGTTAAATTCCAACTGCATTTGAAAGATAATACTAATTTAGAACTTCCCTAAAAAAGGCGGGGCTTGAAAATGTCCTCAAGTGGGAAAATAACGACTATTAGTTGTCAAATCGACTTTAGGGCTATAGAGCCCAAAAGTAATAGTCTTGATTTTCAGACAATTGTACCGAATGGTCATATGTTTTATGCTGCGCAAAGATTCAATCAGTTTAATCTTGGCCATCACAAGAAGTGGGTTATTGATGTAGACAAATACTCATGTACCCTTTACAACTCTTTTCATGTATGTTATTACCAAAGAAGAAAAAAAGCCAGTCAGTCACTCAATAGTGTCTGACAGTGAAGTCTAGCAAGTAAACGGTTTTCCTTGCATAATTTGAATATGAGGACACTGCTAATGTTTAAATTTCACAGATAGGACATATATGACATATTCATAATTCCTGCAAAGTTCTACAGCATTTGAGGTTGGCTGCAAAAGGGACATAGTACCTTTAAAGAAGTTATAAGATGATGATGTGGATCCTAATCAAATGATTGGTTGAGAACGTATAGTGACCAGGCATTTATTTTGCCTAACACATAATTTTGATAATGACCGGTCATTATCAAATGCTAATGACCGGTCATTAGTAAAATCATGTTATAAAACATCATTTTATAAAACAAATAAACCATAATATCATAAAACAAATAGTACACATCATTTTGTTCGGGCATTATTAAAATTACTCACACTCGATACCTTCACACAGTCCAAACACCCTCGGCTATCGCCTTGTTTGGGTAATTCTTACTAATGCCCTCACTGCTGTGAATTATTTGTATAATAGTCACTTTTACTACTACACTTATTGCTACATTGTTACATACCTTGTATGCTTGTTGACGCCCTCTTTTGACCTGAAGTACTCTCCGCATCCTTCCACTACACAGTGATAGTGACCCTTGTACAGCAGCTCACAGGCAGAGTGACAGTGGTCATTGGCAGTGTACCTAGATAGGAAGTAGTGACAATACACAGGGATGCCAGTTAGAATTGATCAGAGGGCCTGAAAATAACCTAGAATGAGCTACTTTGTTCACAAAAAAGCCTGAATTATGGTCTGAAAATAACTCACCAGGGCCTGAATTCAGGCTATTGCCTGAAAACTGGCATCTTAGTTGGATTAAAACATGATGAAATAGTTTTTTAACAATTATTTTAATTTCATGTTGACCATATCAACACTAAAATGATGTCAAGATGATCAAACTACCAATTACAATATTTTTCAACAACAAAAAAATGTGCTGAAAATGAGAAAACCAAGGTAATAGGATTGAAACATGCATAAAATAGTAATTTTTCCAAACATGTATTCTTGAGAGAAACTAGATGGAACTTCGACTGCGCGCAGTCGAAAATGATGCCTCCGTCATAGAGCAATTTTACAAACCAAAACAGAAGAAATTTTTGAAATTCAAGTTCAATTGTAATCCATTAAGAGGTTCTCAGAATATCGTGATTACAAGCAATTTCTCATATACATATATGACCCTTTGATCTTTGACCTGATGACCCTAAAATCTACTCAGTTCATTGGCTCTGCAAGATGTCCTGAGTTAAATAGTAATCCATCTGTCAGTTCTAATGAGAATGCGTTCACAAGTTATTTTTGGATACATAATGAGCCCATGACCTTTGACCTCATGACCCATGAATCTACTCAGTTCATTGGCTCTGCAAGATACATACATGATCGAAATTTGGCAGGAATCCATCAATCTGTTCTAATGAGAATGCGATCAGAAGCTATTTTTGCATACATAATGAGCCCTGTGACCTTTGACCTTTGACCTCGTGACCCCAAAATCTATTCAGTTCATCGGCTCTGCAAGATACATACATGACCAAAGTTTGGCAGGAATCCATCGATCGGTTCTTGAGATAATGCGATCACGAGCTCTTTTTGCATACCTAATGAGCCCTGTGACCTGTGACCTTTGACCTTGTGACCCCAAAATCAAATCAGTTCATCGGCTCTGCAAGATACATACAAGACCAAAGTTTGGCAGGAATCCATCTATCGGTTCTTCAGATAACGCGATCACGAGCTGTTTTTGCATACATAATGAGCCCTGTGACCTTTGACCTTTGACCTCGTGACCCCAAAATCTAATCAGTTCATCGGCTCTGCAAGTAACATACATGACCAAAGTTTGGCAGGAATCCATCAATCGGTTCTTCAGATAACGCGATCACGAGAACGGGACGTACGGACGGACGGACGGACGTACGGACGTACGGACGGACGGACGGACAACCCGAAAACATAATGCCTCCGGCTACTTCGTAACGGAGGCATAATTAAAAGTATAAATGCAACAAATGTGTGATTTCAAAATTCCTAATACAAGTGAGTACAAGCTATTGTTTTTATAGTCTGGTGACAGTCAATGGAGTCTTTACTTTCAGTTTTATAAGTGTATTTTTTACCACCCTCAACTCACCTTCTGAAGTACTTTTGCCAGGCCTCTTGGTCCTGCCTCATCTCTCCATCTCTCGGCTCTTTCTTGATAGTGATAGGGCTGACCCGGGGCTCTTCCTCCCTCTCCAATCTCTCCCCCTCTTCCTCCCCCTCCCCCGCCATTTCTGCCATCTGGCACGGGGGCGAGATGAAGGAGGCGATGGGAAGGTTGAGGGAGTCGTTGAGGTCCTCTCCCTCCTTGCTCTTGTTGTTGTCCATCTCGGCTATCTTGGCAAAGCCGGAGGGTAGCTCGTCATCCTCTTCATCGTCTTCCATTCTCTCCACCTACACACAAGAATGTTTAATGAGTTGGTTAGTCATTGCGGAGACGGGGAGTTCAAACAAAACTGGCTATGAAGTTGAACCTATCGTTATGAATTCGTTCATAGTGTTTTTCTTGTTAAAACACAAATGAATTTAGCAGACATGCATTTTTAATATTAGTCTTAGAGCATCCTCATCATCATCTTCCATTCTCTCCACCTATACAAAAGAATGTTTAATGAGTTGGATAGTCATTTCTGAGAGTTCAAACACAACTGGCTATGAAGTTGAACCTTTTGTTATAAATTAATTCATAGTGTTTTTTATCTACTTAAAACATAAATGAATTTAGCAGACATTCATTTTTAGTACTAGTTTTAGAGCAAGAACTTTCTCTAGATTTCTGATGGTTTACATTTTTTATATTGTACAAGGGCTTGAACAGAACAGACGATAGGGGCAATGACAGTTATTTATAATCTGGGCCCTGTAACACATGTATAAACTGACTTACAATCAACCCCAGAAACATGGTATGTTCAATTCATTTTCATTTTATCATACCATGTATTGTATATATCTGTAATATCAAATTAATTGTAAGATATTATTTATTGTACTTAATTTAAAGGTAAAGACCAGTAATGGTCATGCGATTGCATTGTGAAAGAAACGTTGTGGAATCGATCGGAAAAGGTTGATCATCTAGCATCTAGCATCTGCAAGGTTCTGGAATCATCAAAATGATAAGAAATTTGGCCCATTCTTCGTAAAGTTACAAGCACTATACACAGAAAGATGTATATGGGACTACCCTATATCTCTCACAGACCATGAGAGAAACAAATTTACCTAATATATGAATTAGTCGGCGGTTTCCCGGCAAATTTTTTATCATCATGTATTAGTCAAAACATATTCTTTCACATGATTGGTAATGAGAGCTTCCATTTCATTTTTTGAAATTGGGGCGTTTCCAATACTGGTCTTTACCTTTAAAATTGACTGAATGTGACACAATTAATTTGAAGGAGATATGATTAATTTTGGGGAGAGATACAATTAATTGTATTTTTTAAATGTTATAGCACAATGTTAAGAGATCTTTGAATCTACTAAATGAACGCTCCTACTTACCTGTGAATATGATTTGTCAGGCATGCTGAGGTCTGTGGGCCTATCCTCATCGTTAGAGTCAAGCTCTGCAGCTACCTGCTGCTGATAGCGGTACTTGTCATACATCTGAAGATCCATTGGTCTCTCGTCTCCACTCTCATCCGAAGAATGGTGTCCCTCTACCGTGGTTGCAGCAGCAGCGATTGTATTGGTGATGACCGACGTCGCAGAGAGGGAATCGGGCGTGGCCCTGTGGGTGTCCTGATGGTAGGACCGCACCGGGTCAAATGCACCGTGACCTGATGATGATGATGACTCCAGGGAGGAGCCGGTGTTTCCTGAGGCAGATGGGGCTGAGGTGATGACGGATGACTGGATGGCTTGGACGTCAGGGCGTGACGCAGAGTGGTTGGGTAGCGCCATCATCTGGCCGGCTAGAGGTGATGTCTGGCTGGCTCCCAGTGCGGCAGACTGACCCGCGAGGGCTGCACGCTCCGCTATGGATGCGGCGCCGGGGTCGGACTTGAAGATGATCGCGGGGCAAGGAGGCATGATGAGGGTCTTCTCGCCCATGGCCATCTGAGAGCTGTTGCCACCGTGGAGACTGCGGTAAGTCGGGTTGACGCGAGGGAGAGGCAGCTTCATCTTCGGACGGATGGAGCGCATGAAGTGACGACCTGTCTCGTACTCCATCATGCGATGGCGACGTTCGTGCTTGCGCTTGTGAGAGTGCATCTGATTGGCGGCCGTGAAGGTGAAGTTGCAGCCATTGCGTATGCAGTGGAAATGGTTGAGAGTATTGGAGTAACGACAACCGTCAAACTTGCAGGCCTGTATGCAAGAAGAACAAGAATACAAGTTATTTCTCATGCAAATCCTTCTTGGAAAATCTTGCACTGACTGGAAGAATCGAGGGGAGGAGGAGAAGGTAGCTAATGAGTAGCTTAAGGAGTGGGATTTCTGAAAGTGTAATTGATCTCCGGGAGAATGAATTACTTCATAGAATACGGGATAGAGAGTTGTGGCATTCCATGGTCGCCAACATCTCAGGACATGGCACGTACAGAGAGAGAGAATCCTTCTTGAAGTACCTTAGACCCTTCATAACTGAATAAAAGTTCTTGGTCACCCTACACTGCCTGAATTCTTAACTTCAACCCTGGACCAAAACACCAAACCTATATGTATCACCAAACCTAATCTAAAAACCAATAGTAAGCATAACCCTCACCCTATTTATTTGACAAAACATAGCCCCGAGCATGCCATTCATCCGCTTAGTAATCTATCAAGCCACGGCTTACCTCATGTTTGGAGAACTTCCTAAAGCCATCCTTCCTGTAGATATCATCCTTCATGTGAAACGTCTTGTGCTTCTCAATGTCGCACTTGTTCTTGAAGACAAAGTCGCATCCCGGACGTCGGCAATGGAAGTGGGTGGTTTTCTGCCCGTAGAAGCTGCACATGGGAAGCCCGCAGTCCTCGGTGGCGCGGAACCGCTGAAAGCCGTCGCTGAGGAGCGTGAAGTTCTTCTTGTGGAAGTTCTCGTGGGTGAGGACGTCGGAGGTGCTAGTGTACACCTTGTGGCACCCGTTCTGTAGAGAGATAACGATGTTTGACCCTTGCGTTACTCATGGTCAGATTCACAATTGGTCTGCTAAGAGCCAGAAGGACATTAACCAACTTTACTTAAAAAAAGAGTTAAATATTAACTCTTCAGGCTTTTAATAGTAAAATCTATATCATGGTGTACCGAATATATGATGTGTGTCGTGTGTGAAATTGTTCTTATCAAGTGTTTGCAAGAATATAAAATGTACAACTGTCTTTATGAAGTAGATACAAACCTTTAGAATTTGTTAAACCACGTTGATCAACTGATGTACCTATTGTAAAATGTAGTCTCCAAAATAATAAAACTCTATTCACCATAATTTTTTTTTTAGCATATGACATTTAGAGTATATATATAATTTTTTAAATCACGGAATAAAACGGTTCCCCAATATTTAATCCTCTATATTGTACATTATGTCAAATTCACACATCTATCTTTGATTAAATCATACATGTACGCATGAGTGAAAATGAATGTTTGTTTAAGCTATGTGCAAATTACAACTATACCATTCTATTAGGTACATGTAACAATTAAATCTAACATGCTATAATCAAGATTAGGCCTATACACATGTACATGTATAAATGGAAGAGTTTTTTTTTTTTTTTGCTACTGAATTCATTTCTGCAAGCTATTGAAGAAAAAAAAAAGAGGAAAATTAATATTGTACATGCAGCTAATAAACAAGTAAACATAGATCTACATGAAGTCATGCATATGAGTTTGTCCAGCCAAACAAATGAAAGAAGTTTTTTTAATTTTTATACAGTTTTGGAAGCAAATATACAAACACGGGATAGAGAGTACTAATTTTTTTACAATGTGAAATACATTGCACATTAAATAATCAGAAATACAAATTGGTTGTACATGAAGTAATACAGTTAATCGGAGGAAACATATATTTCAGAGATGACATTGCCTTCAGAAAATGAGACATTATTACAAGTATATATTCATCTATTTCTCAATACTGCCAATTTGATCATCTTTCTTTATAACAAAAGTGCAATACACAATTCAATAGACGTTGTAACAAGCATGTTTCAACAAAATAGATATAACATGTGTGCTCTTTAGGCATACTAAGCATAGTAAACAATTTACTTTTGTTTGACTTGATTGATGAAATGGTACTTTGGCATCCTTTTGGACCCAAATAGAATGTTCAATTTTCATTTATGGTAAAATGTTTGGTATGTATATTTCATGCAGCGTGCATTTATGTACATATACCGTTATATTGAATGGGAAGCATGCATTTTAATTGAGTACCGGTACTAAACGTTGCATATCAATATGTATATGTACATGCAGATGCAAGTGTGCATTCCAGTTGAGCACTAAATCTACATAATTGACTGGCATTATTACCTACTTTACGATAGAAAATAAAAGAGGATGAATACAAAATTTGGAAAATAAAAAGAGACCCAGTCCCTTAAATTTGTACAAAAAATGTTAGATAAAGTTTGTTTCTTTAAAAGAAAAAAGGTTACTATAATGAAAGTAAAAATTTGCATGTATGTAGCAGTATAGCTCAAGCAAAAATAGGGAAAAATATTAAAGGTATGAAAAGCGCAGTAAATTAATTTGTTTGAAAACAGGGCGAAATCAAAACTTGTTCTGACATAAAAGTTTTATTCTCGACCTCACTCATATATAACTCATACAGGAACATGATTTTCAAACAGGTCTGGATATACCAGCTTCAAATCATCAAATTGGCATCAGTTAAAATCATCTTGTGCTTGAAATTCTGAAGACAAACTGCATTACATGTACCATTAACCTGTATGAATATCACTTACTTCTTGCAACAAACTTTGATAATTTGTACGTGAAAATTGTAATCTTACATGTCACTTTAAACCTCCCAATTCAAAGGCTGCAGTGTATGTCATTCTTAAAGTGTTGTACTGTAAGTTAGTATCTGCATTATGAACTGTTACAGTAGTAGATTTTTATTAATCTTTTCTGTTACTACTTACACTGTGTATGAGTTAAATTGACAACATTCTAGATCAACAGATAATGCAATAATGACACTAAAATTGATTCTGTATACTGATGTGTTAAATCTATGTACATGTATATCCTCCTTCCTCTCTAAATGTGGAATCTGTTGGATCTAAATCACAAGGTGAATTGGTTGACAGTCTAATATTACTAGAAGGCTATACGGCTCGATTACAAGGTACATGTAGATCAGTGGTTCTTAACTATAAAGGGGTCACAGCTGGTTTTCAGGGAATCACAAAAGGCTTACACATGGATATGAAAAAAGTCCATTTAGATTCCTTATACGTGTATATGTAATCTGTAATATTGGTAATTGCATTGTTTCACAAAAAGCTATTTTGGCCTTCTAACTAGCATGTAAGATTTCTTTTTTGTTTTTTTTCCCCCTCCAATATTGTTTCAGAGGTAAAGAGAGTGGCCAAGAATACCTGACGTGGGCCCAGGGGCAAACTTTGGGGAGGAGGAGGGGGGGGGGGGGGGGGGGTCAGATAGAAATAAGATAGGGTTGAAGGCAATTTTTGGACTATAAAGAGGTCTGAAAAAATCTCCAAATAAAAGAGCAACCACAAAAATATTACCAATAAAATAAAGCATAAATCTCTCAATTTGATAGGTTTTAATATCAGAACTTGAAAATGAGATTGAATTTTCTACCAGGGTTGGAGGAAAGGGGGGGGGGGGGGGGGGGTAGGAATAAAAAAGAAGGTCAAGAACCACTGGGAGGGAATACTATAGGGAACAAAAATGGTTGTACAAATTTACACCAGAGAACAGCATGCAACTTGTTCACATCATATACGACCACCACTCACGACACAGAATGAAATCACTGCACTACATGGACTCCAGCTACATGCCACCAAGTAAACTTTATTTCAAACAAAAACCCCAAAGAATAGAGAAATACAAACGTAGACAATCATTTTATAGGGTATGACTGACTGATCAAAACAAAAACATAACATTACAGCAATGGAACTAAAAAACAAAAAGATTCACTGCACGATTTCTGTAGACTAGCATGCCATGAGGTGTATTCTGTTTGTGCATCGTGTTGCAATGGACATCAAAAATGAAGGAGATGACATGAGACAAGCAATCGTCAATCAAGCAAAAACAAAATAAAAGAGAAAGAAATCAAACCAAATAAAAACAAAAACACGGCACTACAGGTACGCTCCACCAGTTTTCAGCAAGACGGCAAGCCATTTTTTGTGTTTTGTTTACCTGCATACAGTGATAATGTGTGTTCTTCATATTAAGAGTACAGCCGGGGTAGTAAGGCCGGCAATCGTCCGAAGGGCTGAAGCGCATGAACCCGTGCTGGAGGGAGTTGTCTCGGCGTTTGTGCCAGTTGTAGTGACGTATAACGTCCTCCTTGCGTGTGAACCTCTGTTGGATTATTACGAGTATGGAATAGTCTCTACAATAAGTTTGCTTCATCAATTAACCAATATTGTCCTGAGTTGTATAGAAATGACTACTTCAAGGTATCAAACAAGAAAAGAAAAAAAATAGGAAGAGGGAACAAAGTCCTCCTTCTCTGTCTCTCTCCTTCTCTCTGTCTCTGTCTCTCTCTCTGTCCTTGCCTCTGTCTCTCTCTGTCTGTCTGTCCTTTTCTCTCCCCCTCCCTCTCTGTCTCTCTCTCTTTCTTTCTCTCAAAGATATCTTACATTCCCCTATGAATATGCACAGATCCTTCACATAGATGTCTTTGGTATGAACTCATAATATTGAGGGGGAAAAAATGTATAGATCGACCCCAAGCGATATACATACAGAGGCTTAATTTCTTTAGAAATGTTAAAACTTTTTGTTCCTGATATTAGAAAGTAATTTTCCCAGTGCCTAAATATAATAAACAGACATTGTATTATGTCCCTTTCAGATAGGATGTTAATAAGAAAAAGTGTGATTTAAAAAGTGTCCATTATTAAACCCTGTTAGTATTGGAAGATTACATTTATTATTGAAAACAGAAGGAGAACATATTAATGTGTCAGAGCAGTCATTAGAGAGTACTACAAGTGGAGAAAAAAAAGTATAGGACAGACTCCCAGAATATGTTCATCTATTTAACATTGATTCTTCCCAATACATGAATAAATGCCCAACTTAATATGCTATTTTCCCTGATTTAACCCAATTAAAAATAAACATAATTGTATTAGCGTGCCATTAGCTGATATACATGTAATCAGACGCAAGAAGGGCATATGCAAGACTGTAAATACATGACTGAGTATAAACTGTCAAATCCCTCTACTAGGCAACCCATTAGGAATCCTTAAATGTGGATATACATGATGTATACTTGGTTTTATACATCCGGGGGGTGTTTCACAAAGATCCTAAGTAGAACTTAACACTAAGTTGGACTTAAAAATTATGGAAAGCCATTAGCATCTTTGAAAATATTTTGAAAAGTTATTTTGAAAGGCATTAATTGTTAATTCAAATCATTCATATTTTCTATCATCAAGGAGATTTCATGTTCTGGATGTGGAATTTATAAAAAGTCTAAAATACTTGAATTTCTGCTTTTGAATATATTTTATTTCAAGGCTACAAATGGTTCTCCATAATATTTAAGTCCAACTTAGAGTTAAGTTCTACTTAGGATCTTTGTGAAACACCCCCTGATCTTATTCATATAATTGCAGGATTTCTACAGCACAGTCAATTAGGATGAAAGAACAGTCAGGCTAGATTAGAAAGCAGCACAAATCAATTCCTAAAGAACAGGAGAGAGGGAGGGGGTTGAGAACAGAATTTGAAGTACTTCAATTTTATTTCGACAATTTTTTCCTCTTCTTTCTAAAGAATGCAAGTTAATACATTCCCTTTGGTCATACCAAGGCCATATTTCCTTAGTAATCCTGCAAATATTTTAGAAATATAAGCTATCAAAACATCAAAGTCCCGAGACAGAAAGGTTGCTAGGAGACAATTATTCAGCTTTTGCAAAGTAAAAGTCACCACTTAAACGCTTCTCTCTCTTGGACCACTTTGAATAGAACACCAAAATGAGGCATTCTACAATTATTCCGCAATGACAAACGTCTTGTTTCTTTTTTTTGCGAGTACTTAACAATTTTTCCAAATTCTGTCCTCATAAAGTTGATAAATGTATGGGATATAGAAAGGGGAGATGAGAGCTACTAAATGGGGGTTCTCCACACTTACAGCAAACTTGCAATCTTTGTCCAGGCAATGGTAGTGTTCCTTGAACTGGTAGGAGCAGCGACCGCAGTCCTGAGAAGCACCGAACCTGCACAGGGACGAAAGGAGAGGGGTGGGGGAGATGGGAAAAGAGAAATATTTCATCACTGAAGTGAAAATTTCTTTCAATTTTGAAGTTACCATGAGATGTAAAGTTTGGCTTCTAAAATGATTTTAGGCCACACACTAAGTTTGCTTTTTCTTGCTTTTAAATACAAAGTCTTATCAACATAAAATTATTATCTGCCTGATACCCAGTCTGCAAATGATAAACTTGTTTTATCAAATGTAAAAGATGACTTCATTACTGTGTCATTCCTCTTTCTGGCAAAAGAGGAAGACCAACTGCCATTATATAGAAAAATGTATTTTACTACTACTTATATCTTTACAATTATATTTCTATGATGTATGTCAGGGCCCCCGTCATACAAAGAGTTACAATTGATCCAAATCAATAGTAAGTCCTCAAATCAATCACAAGTGTGCAGTCTCCTATCTCTCGTACATATACATAGTTGTGATTGATAAGTTGTGATTGATATCAACTCTTTGTAAGACAGGGCCCAGATGTTGGATCTTCATTGACGTATTCAATCTCCAATACTCACTCTATTCTACCTCTAGATCTACTTTAATCATGCCATAAAGATCTTGTCATACCTGGCTATGTCATACCTGGCTATGTATCGATTGAAAGCACCACCTTCCAGTCCTGGACTAGACGACGTCGACAGAGTGCCTGACTTGATTCCCTTCTCGCTGCCCTCCTCTGAATCCAGATCACTCCTCCCAGTCTCTAGGAGGCACTTCTTGAGGATGTTGTCTCTGGGTTCGTACGACACGTTGTAATCGTCCATCCCAGCGAAGTCATCCCGTCTCTCCATCCTGGGGTCATCGATGGACGAGTCGTCCATACCTGGAGGCGGACTGATGGCCGATGTGCTAGAGTTGGAGGACGTCGACGCAACTCCGTCTCCGAGAGAATACCGGGGTACGACCTCCCCCTTGTTGAACTTGGACATGAAGTACTCGTAGTTGGAGCTCCGTTGGGGATCCAGGTGGAGCTGGGGGTCGGATGCGGAAGCTGCGGCGGCGGCGGCAGCAGCAGCAGCAGACGCAGCGGCCGCAAACTCCCTCTGTGCCAACCCCTCACTCTCAAGGATGGCGGCCTCTATGGCCTCTGCATCTACCCCTTCCTTGGAGCCGGCTTCACCCTCATGGCCACTGCCTCCCCCCTGCTTCAACTGGATCTGTTGGCTGATGATGTCCCTGATACGCTGGGAAGCACTCACCTTGCGGCCAATGATCTTGTTGATGGACTGGCCTGCCTTTAACTTGCGGATGTAGCTGTCGTACTTGGACACTCGCAGATTGGGTACATCTTTGGATATACTTTCACCTGTTAAAAAAATAATAATCAGACATGAACGTACAGTTTATTGCTAAGATCAACCACATATCATATTTCAGCTCCTTAAATCTGTTCCAACATCTTTTTCTATATTTTGAAAGTCTGATTATCAGGGGGGTGTGACACATGTGAATTAATCAAAATTACCCTATCCAACTCTTTTATGAAGAACATCACATACATGTAACTTTTAACCCAAAGGATAATCCATTCATTTCATTGAACGGACAATAAAGGTAAAATGTCTTGAGCTTCTACAAAAGTTATTCCATGTATAAACATAAGCCAGAGAAATCCTGGAAAAAAAAGACGGGTGGTAGTGCCAGAAGTCGAGCAAAGGCCTCAAAACTGTCATCCTTGCTTTCACGGATTAATAACATCACATGGGTGAAGAGAGTTAAGTGTAGATAAAGTGATTCCTTTACCTGCTTCTAGTTTCTGGATGAAGTAGTCATACTTGGAAAACCTTTTGGCTTCAGGTCGGTCTCCTAACTCCATGAGATTCCTCATAAACTCCTGTTCCTCTATCAACTGCTTCACGGTTTTCCCTGTCGCCATCCTTGAGTTTGTCATCTTTGCAGGAGAAACAACCACAAAGTAAAAAAATGAGCCATAATCCTTTTATTATCTGGGTTTATCTGGCATATTGAAGTGGATTGAAAAGTATAATCTATCAAAATATCACCACTGATTTATAGATTTCTTATTAAATGGCAATCAGAAAGGTAACCATTTGGCAAGGGATGGATACAGTCGGTGTTGAATCATAATGATGTTTTCTAAAGACATCGTCATCTTGCTAAATTGGTGACAAACAGAGTATATTCATGAGCTGTGATTGCACATTTTAATTCTATGTGAAAAGAAAAAAGTAATTATTTCTACAATATATTGAAACATAACCTTTTTTTGCCATAGAAAAAATATTATAATTCATCAAATACTGCATGTTAGTATTCTTGATCTTTGATGCATCCAAACTGCTGGCACAGAATTTGCTTTAGACCACCTACATGTATGCCACCAAATGCAGGCAATAGAGAAAAATATTGCCTGGCTAAATATTTTGATGGGCGCATTTTTGACAAATTTCCCTATCTGAGAATTTGAAATCAATGACACAAGACGATGGCAGAGATGCAGAGGGGGCAGGTGCATACCTTGCCCTCTAGATGGGCGGCCAAGACCCCTGGGTATGGAGGGGCACATAGCTCTGACATGTTTCCTTCTGCTGCAGCAGCTTCCCTCAGGGACTCCATATGCTCTCTCAACCCTGCATGCTGCTGGGAGGATGGGCTGTCCTGACGGGCGCGGTCGCGGTCATCACCACCCCTCCCCAGTGGATGATGACGGTGGTGGTGACGGTGTTGGTCCTGACCTTGATGGGGCGCATCGGACAGGTCGTGGCTGGATGCGGTGCCATTGTTATTGGCCAGGGCGGATTCTTCGGCACGTAGCTGCTGATGGAGGGCTGCGAGTTGCTGAAGGACAGCATGACTGGGCGCTACCCTTTGATGATCTGACTCCTTCAATATGGACGGGTCCTGTTAAATAGAAGAGAGAAATTGATAGCTTAGGCATTCCAAGTTTGAAGAGTGAACAATCAGCAACAAATATATAAATAGAATCCATTTAGACAATTTAAATGAGAACGTTAGAAAGGCCCACTTTAACAACATATGTATCTTTTCTAAACAGGGGTGGGCACCACATATTATGCCACATTTATTGCTGTCTAAGAAACATTTCCAGGCTAATTTGAATGTACAAATGGGAGACTTATTAGGTAAACAAGTATTTAACCAATACAGTCCTATTAAAATAATTTTAGATATCTAAATATTATTGATTGGGTAAGAGAAAAGATTATTTGGGTACATTTGGCCTCCTAAATAATGTTTTGGCAAGAAGAATTACAGCAAGTAACATTATTTTCTTTTTTCCAAGTGTATCGACACCCAACCCTAAAGCACAATGCTGTTGTTGTTTCCAGAGTAGTAATAATCCAGAGTCCCATCACCCAATGTCTACCTTAGGTTCGGTTCCACCCTCTGATGAAAGCTTCATGAATGCTGACGACCTGGGGTCTGAACCCAGGACCTTCTCATCCTCTGCTTCTGTCCTGTCTGCGGCCTGAGGGGCGATCCTCTGAGTCTGCTGCTGGTAGTGCTGGCGGGCCAGAGCCCTCTTCTTCTCTGCATGGCGTCTCTGTAACTCTAAGATGTGTCCTGTTCATGATAGAAAGTGATCAAATATAGAGTTTGGTTATTTGTTTGATTATGTGTTTGGTTATGTGCTTATGAGGTATGTGTATTCTATTGCATAGTCAAACCTAGACAATTTGATTAAAAGTACTTATTTAAAATAAGACAGGGTGTACTCTGCAAGTGATAGAAAGACATTTGTTAAATCAATTGCTGGGTAGCAGAATGGTATTAGAAAAATATCTGGTTTTATTAAAACTAAATTCCTTTTGGTTTTGTGCTGCTGGGCCGATGGGTAACTTGTATAACATCTGGGAAAAAATTGATTTCCTTTCCAAAATTTAATCAATTTTTTATCAAAGCCCGGGGTAAACTTTAAAATATATGTTTTGTCTTCATGTGTCCATACTGTATGTACCCTCATACATAAACAGACATCAGATTTAATTTGCTTATAAATGTATATATAATAAATGTCCACAATTTCTCAATCTTCCCTACTTAAACCAATTTGGTACCATTATCTTGGAAGCATTTTATCAAGTTGATCTTGTCCAATTTTACAGTTTTTAGAAGTTCATCATCATCATCATCATCATTAGTATCATCATCACCATCAATAACCTCAAAATCATAACGAAACACTCTATACATGTGTAATCACCATTTATATTCTCATCATATTAAAGCTATACCAAGCAACCCCCCCCCCCCCAAAAAAAAAAAAAAAAACAAAAAAAAAAAAAAAAAACAACAACAACAACAACACAACACAAAACTGAAGAAAAAAAGAAGAAAAAAATATATTCAGTCTCTCCAAATGCTTCCATTCATCTTTTACATCAAAGACAGCTTGATCTAACAGTTTACATAAAACTACCCTAGTCCAGGAAACAGGCAAGACATAAATCTGAAGTTCTGAACATCCTTATTACACTGTTTCACACCAGCAATAAGCATTTATAAATGGAAAATACAAGTAGAAAGACATATAGTCATTACAGTGTATGAATGACCTATATCTTTATATTCTTCCACTCCAGGATGAGGGGAGCTAATTAATTATCTTGCTCCCTCCTCTAAGAGAAACTGGATACCCTTAGAAAGTCAAAGTTAGGATGTACATGATGCCGGGGACGGCTACAGCCATCTATCCAAGACACTGTCCTTAAGCCCGATAATCTAATTACCCTAAAAGGCTCGGCGTAAGAATAGGGCTGTCAAACCTGCAAGATTGAAGGAGCAAAATTTGGTTTGATAAATGAAAATGGCAAAATTTGGCTCCGGGCTGCCTATATTAAATATTTGGATTTATTTTTGCAATGTGGGGGAATTAAATTGGATGGTCTCGTTTGCGGTGCATGTATACGCACGATGCGGTGGAATGTCGTAAGTGCCAACGCTGCATCCTGAGCCGCACCGATCCAGAGAACTATCATATCGAGAAGAAACACAAACATTTACGAAACCTTCAACGGCTAATATTTTTTTTCTCTCCCTTTTTTTTCTTGCTCCCTCTCCATTTACTGATCATTGAAAGAGACAAGTAGTTTAGCTTCCCTTATTGAATTGAGAGGGGTACAATTGGAATTGATTGCTTGTCGTAGGATGTTTTTATTTTGCCCCGTAATTTAGTCGCAATTGTTTTACTTTACAAATGTAATTACGCAGGAGGTAATAAAAGAGGGCAAATTCAATTAGAGGGCTGTGGCAAAATAGTCCTGTATTATCTTAAAGGTTGACCGAGCGCTGTTTATCCTACATGTAATGAAAAATAGACATTTATTGTTTTGATAAAATTTTACACAGCGTCATACTACATTATACAGGCACTGTCCCATCAAGGTAAAAAAAATTAAAAGAAGGAAAGAAAAAAAAAACGGCAGGAAAAAAAAGAGGCTCTGAAAATGGAATGTGCGGACTTGGGGGATTTCAATTAATTATAGGGTGGATATACAGTGTAATGCATCAAAGTCAACATGGGGAGTAAATAGTCATCAATTGAATAAAAGAATTTACATGACTATGCTCATCAGTCTGGCGAGGGATAACTACCCCATTCACAAATGTACATCTATCATGATCATGTTAATTTCTTGTGAAGACATATATTGTAATTTTGTATAGATATAGATGCATGTAGAAAGTACAATTCATATATTTTCTGTACAGTTCGAATAATACAAATATGAAAAATGCAATTATTGAACACTGACGAAAAGTGGAGAGCAAATGAATATTAAGAGTGATAAAATTTATTTTTCTGTCATTAATAGTATCTGTTAACACTATATTTATTTTGAAAGAATAATTCTACTTGGGAGAATTTGGGGACATAAAGCAAGTTTTAAAATGTTTTTTTTACTGGAAAACATTGCAAAAAATTAAAAAATTGTTCAGCTACAACATGTTTTGCCAAAATCATTTTTCTCTTCTTATTATTTTTAAGTATGGTGCTAATACAGGATTGTGATTAATCAGCAGCTAAATAGAGGAAGAGAGAGAGAGAGAAAAAAAAAATGCTGCACTTTTGGTCAGTATGTGTCTTATTTGGCAGTTAATATTAAATAAAAGTTGCCTCTTTTTTGCATATTTAATGAACATATAATATAGTAAATGCACTATCCTGTGCAGAAGATTAACTTACATGTACAATAGAGTTATCCCAATATTGCAATTGTCCTTTCTGCATACTATATGTACATGTAATATAAATCTGTTTTTTAAAAACAATAACGTTTTACACAAAAATTGAATGTAACTTTTTTTCATATGGAATTCATATTAGAATTCAATTTTTCTTGTTTGTGTGTTAAATACTAAAAGCTTAATCTAATACATGTAGCAATGCCGGAAGATAAAAAAGTCTGTATATCCCTGATTAATCAAGTATTCTCAAAAACCAAGTCAAACATCCCTTGAAAATCATCATCTAAAGCCGCATAATCTGAAAATCAAATTTGTACTTCAGGCATTCCATATCTAGGCCAAGAAAAAGGTACAATAATGAGTCGAAAAAAGGCGCGATAGAGAGCGAGCTAGTGTTGTGACGTTCTTGCTAAGCATCAATAAATGCTCAGTGCTCTCAGGCATGCACAGAATTTGGCTGCCATCTCAAGAGCACTTGGAAAGCAACTTCCCGTGAAACCCGGAGATCATTTAAAATGCAATCATCTTAAAATTGCATTTTTTAAAGAATTATAATCCGCGAGGAATTTTAATATCATCAAACTGGTATTATCAAGGGGCCCCCCGAAGGGGCAGGCGACTATTTAGTGACTTTTTCGGCACGGTGTAATCTATATGTGCAATCCGGGGTAGAGGGTATACACTCTGAACTGCTGCAACTTAATTACGCTAGCATGCATACACAATAATTTCAATCACGTTATTTTTGTCACTGGATCACCACGGGGGAATTGCGGCGGCATAGATTTTTCCAGGACCAGGCGTATTTCAAATGATCTTTACACTTACATGGTCACAAATTCTCTTGTAATTCTCTGGCGTGCGTGCCTGACATTCGCCAAAATTTACTCCCTCAATTTGTGCCTTGTTGAAATAAAGTGCTCCCCGGAATGTGAGGGCACAAGAGAGCATAGGAAGAAATAAAAAATAAAATGGAGATGGAATTTGAAGTATTCCAGGCATTGGAGAATAGTTTCTGAAAAGGTTTCTCTTTAGGTAGCTCAGATTTTCCATCTCATTTCTCCAATATATCCATAACTCTTTACTCAATACAAAAAACTAGGCAACTCTAACCAGAAATATGGCCAACAACCAGGCTTTACGTCTTTCAATTTCCGTGGTGCTATCAGGCTGGAATGACTGAAATAGCTTAAATGCCTGGCATTCTTTCGGGGGGAAAATATCAGATTTAGGGCTCAATCAGGGGGTTCGCAGTTGACGATGTAGTACTGATTTATCAGGAAAATAACCCCAAAGCAAATTCTCTTGCGGGTTGGAGTTTAAAAACCCTCACTGGAGCTCTAGCTAATCAGTGATGAAAGTACACTTTACACTGCCCCGCCTGCTGTGCATTCACGGGCTATCGGTGGGATGATACATTTTCATGGTACTTGTATTCCAAGTTCATTGTACATGTAGGTATTTGAGCATGAGGATGAATCGTTCTAATTCATTTTCTTTTTCCAATACTATTTCTGAAGTTAACCCTCAACTATCTCTGATGTTATAGCATCCATCCATTGTGAAATGCAACCCTATTTGGAAGGCAAAGACAGATCACACACATTAAGAGCCCATTGATGGAATTTGCCATTCATTCACACTCAACTTGGTCATGTTTCAAATTATCGTGGATCAATGCAACTCAAAACCCCATTTCACATCAGCCCTCTAATGCATGGAGGGTGCATTTGCACGCCACTTCACAGAACGGCTCCAGCTTCACTAGAGCATAAACCATCATCCGATGACTTCCACACTGGAAACCACACACAATCCTCTCCATCCCCGACCCCCTTGAAAAAAAAAATCCTCCCCCTGATCTATATCTCCCTGCACCGTGCTAATATCGAATTGGTTTGTATCAAATTCCAAATTTGGCGAGCGCCGGTTTTAGCGCTGGTGTTAATAGTGAGAGCAGGGGGATACTAGCTGGCTGGGCTTGTTTGCGTTGGGTATTACTCCGTACTGGCCGTGGGTAAAGGTCAGGGAGAGAGGCCAGGTGAGAATGGCAATCGAGAACCCCTCTCAAATCAAACTTTCATGCTCTCAAAATGAGTTAAAGAGACACTACACCTGTCAGCAGGGATGGGTCAGTACGGTCACTCACAGATTATTACTATTATTTAAGCCAAGAAACATGCATTCTGAAAAGAAATTAATAGAAAAAATAGTATTACAACAACAAAAGAGAAAGATAGAGAAATAGAAAAGGCAAATAAAAGTAAGGAATAATGAATTAATCAAAGTAAAGAATGAAAAGGAATTTGAAAGTCTTTATTACTCTCAAAATGAGGTTTTTTTTTTAAATGAGGTTTTTTTTTAAAATGAGGGTTTTTTTAAAAAGGAGAGTGGTGTGTTGCAGTTTGGAAAAGGATAATTGAACAAGCGCAGGAAAGATGGGAGAAAGACAGAAAAAAAATTGCCCTTTTCAATTAATTTCTTAGAATGTTTTTTTAGTTTTCCTCACATCCAAAAGGTGTGAGGGAGAAAATAAAATGAATGAACAAGGAAAAGAAAAGAGAAGAGAACCACTCGACAAAGACACCTCTACAAAAAAGAAATAAATAAAAAAGATGAAGAAAAAGAAGACGGACAGAGATGAATTGGGGTAAAAAGATAGAATATAACAACAGCAAGGAATGCAATATTAACCGCTCTCGATCAAACTTTCATACCATCAAAATGTATTTAATACATGAGCTAAATCTGGAGGAAAACAACTAAGAAGTGCAAGAAAATGCAAAGAAGTTGGAAGTATATACCGGTATGTCTAGAAGAAAAAGAAAATAAAAGATGAAAATGTGTAGTCAAAGAAAAAAGGTACACCGTACATGTAACATGAAGAAGAGAAATCAAGATAAAGATATAGAGATTTAAAAAAATATACATGTATATACTAAATTGAGGAAAGTTGAATTAAGGAAAAATGTGAAAAGAAATCGATTATAGGTAAAACAAGAATGAAGAGAAAAAATAGAAAATTACTTTTAACGAATTAGAAAAAGGAGAAAGAGGGAGAGAAATCTCATATAATGCCTTGAAATTTTTTTTCTAGGTACAAAAGCAAAATGGTAAGTTCAACATCATCCATTTTAATATGAATGAACACGAGAAGTTTACAGTAAGAAAATCCACACAAGAAATGGGCAACCCCAACGAAAACAAAAAGTAATAAAGAAGAGTTACAAAGTAGAGAATGCACACGTCGATGCTGCAGGGACTGATAGTCAAAAGCCAAACGGATAGTGACAAACTGAAACTAAAGTGCAACTTGAAAGAAGAGTACGAACGCGATAAAATGTCAGAGAGGAAAGAGAAGGGACATGGCATCTTAATGAAAAAGGTTCATTTTACATTACTGAAACATCTCTCATGAATTAGGAGAAGCCGGCTTCAGGTGCGCGTTTGGAAACGTTGCCGGAGGACGACTCTTTTACCTTCCTAAACCCGAGTTGTGCAGCTCCATTGGAATAGGATATTAGAAGCCTGGCTCCTCTACACGCTGTATCAACACGCCGCCCAGTCTTCTGATTTGCCCGTTATTTCGGCATAGTCCATGCAAAGATAAGATTTCACAATTTGCGGGATGTTGACCTAAATTATTTCGGCTTAATGAAAGAAACCTGAGCCGGAATGTCTTTCATCTTATTCCTAGCAAGGAAAATCGTGTACGGGGAGGAGGGAAAAGGGTCTAAAATTCTGAAATAAAAGTTTCATTTTGACTTCCCCTCAAAAAATGAACAATTAAGACAAAAAATCTATTCAACCTGATGATATTAAGTCATTTTTTTTTAATAAAGATGCCCCCTCCCCAGCATTTTAAATTGGTGTCTTCCTTATAAGGCAGAACCTTCTACGGTTGATTATACATTTTACAAAGACATTCATTTTCAAGGCTCTCCAGAGATAAAGATAAATATATTTTCTATAAATTCTCTTTCCCAAAAAATGTGCACATAATTAAATTTAAAATGCTTGTGCATGTGTACAGTGCATTTCTGATTATGTATAATATGTATGTAGTGCAATTTATATTGTTAGTACACCTGTTTATGTATGGTCTTTTGTTCATTATTTTTCCCCTACATGTACAGTTTTTTGTTAATAGTCAGGAAACCATATCAAACTCCAGCTCATCATTTTGCCTAGACAAGCTTTCCTGTTGCCATGGCTTCACGTGCATGCGGTCCTAATGAAAAGCTATCAATATCATCCAATTACAAGTGAGCCCTTACAGGCGCAACAAAGGAGAGAATCTCCCTTTTCATATAAACCTGTCCAAATCCACACCACTTTATTTCCTTTTCCCCTCTCCAAAGCTGGAGTTTGTATTGAACCCTCGACGCACTCGGCAGAAACCACGGCAACAATTGAAAACAACTAGCCGATATTGACGATATCCACCAATAACCGTTTGAATGAAGTCTATTGAATTTGAGCGAATACCAAATTGCTCCATGGCAACCAAAACTGGCTGTAGAAACTGGTCTCTTGTTTGATGGGAATAAAAGCTTTCCGTTGCCAAGGCAATGGGTGTAAACAAGCTGACTTGGGGGTAGTTCGTCTCGCTTTAGTTTGTTTTATTCTGCATGTTGCTGCTTACGATTATTTGCTATTCTGCTTTCAGAGTTGGGGATGAAACTATGAGTATTGAGTAAGGCGCAGAGGATGGAAAACCGGCGCACAATGGGGCTGGGTATTTACTCAGAACATTTGGGTAGGATGACAATGGATGATTAAGGGACTGATAATCATGTTGGTGGTACGCTATCGGACAAAAGATCTTGGGGGTACAACACTGTCTTTTTCTATAAAAACGAGGGCTGCAGAGTATATTATACATGAGCAAAATCCCTTGGCCTTTACTATTAGGTACCTGTTATCTCTCTATTTTCCTCTCTCTGTTTTGATACATACATGAACATTTAAGTACATAATTGTTTGCAGGAAGCATGTACAATGTAATTTAAATACTTTTGGAAGATTTCCTTTTTAAAATGTAATGCAGTGTTACTATTTTCTTCAGTTATTTCCTGATAATAACTCTATCACTGTTCTGTGCTAAAAAGTAGCATAAAAGGTATCATTCAAAGTCATAAGGGGGGGGGGGGAGGCTGAAAAGTACTTTATTATTTCCAATTTCAATCGAAAAGATACATGTGGCCTGCAAGAGCTAGGTTCAATTACCAGCCCATGCAAGGCATTTTACATAAAGTTGCCTCTCTTCATTCAGGTGAAGTAATTGGTTATCTGACCCACATATATTTGGCTGTTAAAATTTAATAACATCATCAGCTGTCTCAATATGTAGCTTTCAAAGAATAGGTATGGACAGGGTTTGAAATTAGCTATTAACAAAACTGTATAAAATATCAGCAGCAAAAGAAAAAATTCTATAAATATATGAAATGTATTAGACTGGTTTCAGTATTTCCCTTGTATCATTTACATACATGTACTGTACATGTATACAAATGGTTACTTTTAGATTTTCAGCTTTTACTACACAATTCAAACACACCCATTTCTATACAATGATAAGCAGGTGATATAGACATGTACTGTAGTCTGAAGTACAGGTGAATCACGTAGCCATTATCAAAATTGAGGTCGGATCATTGGTTTTCAGCTCCAGAGCATTCTAAAACGCAGTTTTACAGCATATTATTGTGTGAAGTACATATTACTAATGGATGCTGAAATACTATGAATTTTAAATAACCATGCCAACCGCACAAAACAAGAATGAATTCCAACAATAAACTCTCTTTTTAAGGGGGAAAAAAATCTAAATTTTAAATAACCATGCCAACCGCACCAAACAAGAATGAATTCCGACAATAAAATATCTTTTTGAGGAAGAAAAAAAAATCTAAATTTTAAATAACCATGCCAACCGCACCAACTAAGAATGAATTTCAACAATAAAGTCTCTTTTTGAGGAAAAAAAATCTGAGAGTATAATGGTGGTTTTTCAAAAGGAACCTGGGAAATTTATGGTACATATCTTCAAAGGTAGTGTATGCAAAGTTCATTATTATGAAGGTTCAAATACTTATCATATGGAATAAAATAGGTTCATGCATATCTGTATTTTGACAGCTTTTACAATACATGTACAGTAGTTTTAAATTTGTTCTGAAAGAAAACACAGAAATGGGGAAGAGCTTTATAGCATTAACAGATCAGAAGGCAAAATAGGCCCAGCATAGAATATGTTAAAAGAAAAATTCATTGAAAAAGTACAAAAACTTTTAAGAATATGAAACGAGGAAAGAGCTATGGATAAATATCTGAAACATAACATAACCAAAGAAATTATTAATTAGTAATGACAAAAAGAAAATTATATTAGACAATTATTAAGAGTCTCAATATAAAAGACTTTTCCACAAATATATGAAGTTCAATGACGGACTATCTCATTGCTCAAAGGCAATTGAATTATAAAGATACACTTGGATGGGGTTTATTAAAAGTTGGCAGACTTGATACAAATTCATTTTAACACTGACCATGAAGATGGGTTTAATTTCACCATCCTGAATAAGAAATAGCCACTGGTGTCGGAAGATTCCATCATTATTAGAAAAATCGCTTTTCATTTTCGGTCTGATGGAGTTGCCATGGCAACAGAATCTGAGTAAATGTCATGGAAATATCAATAACTCTGTTTTATTTATTTCTGTATGCTCAGTGTGATAGCAATTGGTTATTGGTAGTTAAAAGGAAAAGGCTATATTAATTTCTTGTCTTATCTCTCCTATCTCTCCTTTCTCTCCCTCTCTTTCTCCTCTCTCTCTCTCTCTCTCTCTCTCCCTCTCCCTTCATGTACATATATCTCTCACTCTCATCTCCTATCTCCGCTTTCTCTCTTTCTTTCTCTTTCTCTTCTCTTCTCTTCTCTCCTCTCCTCTTCTTTTCTCTCTTTCTTTCTCCCTCCCCCTCTATTCACCTTTTTCTCTTATATCTCTCATATCCTTTTAGATACACCAATAACATGGTGGCCTGTACTTCAACAGAAGAAGACATATTGTACCATCCTATTCCAACCGGGGGGGGGGGGGGGGGGGGGGGGGGGGGGGGGGGGGGGGGGGGACTTGGGTTCATATTCAAACTTTCTCCTATCCCACTCCACTTCAAAAAAAAAAAATATCTTGAACTTCTCCATCCACAACATATTCCTAACTTTAATAATATCATCTTAAAAAAAAAAAATCATCACTATGCTTTTTTTTCTTTCTATATTGTCAGCGCTTCCTCTTTTCTCTCCTTTTCTATCTCACTCTCCCAGGCATTCTTGATCACCACATTTCTCAAGTACCTCTCAACACAATTTTTATTAAAAAGAAGCTTGCCACGTGAAGAAAAAAAAATATTCCGCAAGTGGAGGATATTGCCAATATTCCTTAAAATCCAGGCATTTAGGAGGTTCATATTGGCCAGATTGCCAAAGATTTATCCCTTAGGTATGAAATCTCAATTTTTTATTGAATTTGATAATCAACTTATATTATTTGGGACAATGCCTTACAGTAAAGACGGGCAATATCTCTAATTAAATTTTTTTAGAAAACGAATCTGGAAGACCTTTTATCGCTCAAGGTTGGGGGATTTCGGGCAGGAGGAAGGATCCAGGAAATTAATATTATTGCTTTCTCAGATTCTATCATTGAAGTTGATGGTTTGATTGGTAGAGATATCTTTAGGTTATATATCTCAAACTATATAAAAGCCAATTAAATGTTATCGATGGCACAAACAGTTTTGAAATTTTCATGGAGGAGGAATGTGATTTTGGCAGAGCTCTTCCAAGATGAATTATTATTTTTGTCATGCTTTTGAGTTCATGATTAGCAAGAAGCCAACAGCTTGATCTAAAAAGTATTCTTCTCCAATCATTTGCATTTCCTTTTTTCTTCACAGGATAAATAAGTTTTTGAAGACTAAAGTTTTTATGTTTGATGACTATTTTTATTGTATGAGTGAATATTAAAAAACGCTTGGGACATTTTCCAATTTGGTCACAGAGATAATTAATCTGGTTTATATCACTCGAATCTTTGAAAAAAATTCATAGTTTTGATATTTATCATCATCATCATCACCAATATCATCATTATCATCATCATCATCTGATCACCATCATCATCACCGCCACCATCGTCGCCGTCGGCATCGTAATCATCATCACCATCACCATCATCATCACCATCCTCATCACCATCATCATCACCAATTTCATCATCACCTCCATCAATATCATCACTTCTCGATATTTTAATGAGATGTTTGACTTACGAATGTGTTCGATTGGTAGATCTTCATCCCTTGCAAGAGCCCCTTCCTCAATGTAGCCGTACATGCCTAGGAACTCCTTCATGGTGTCAGTTGCGTATGCCTTGACCGCCTCCAGCCCTTCCATGTCATAGGGTGCACCTGGATCAATCTGGCCATCCTTGCCCATCTTGGTGGACATCGGTGATGAAGGTGATGCAGAGGATTGAGATGGTTCTCCTTGCTCCTCTGGTTCCAAATCCTCCACATACTCCACCTGCTCCTGCTCCTCCTCCTCCTCCTGCACCGCGTCTCCCTGTTCCGGAGGACACGTCTCCCTCATCTCCTCAAATTCTTGAGTCTCAGCTATCCTCTCATCTCGCTCCTCAACCATCTTCACCGGCTCAGTCTTGCTTGGTCTGCCTCTCCGTCGCCGCGGTTTCCCTTCCGGTCCCTGAGCTGCTCTACCACTCTCCTCCATGTCACAAACCACACCGTTGGTTTCGAGTCCTTCCTCAATTTCAGTACCATTTTCATTGCACCAGCTGCGTTCAGCATACTCCATTATTGCTCGAGGATCGTAGGAAGCCTTGTCGCCCGCCACGTCCTCGTCTGAAAGCCCAGATTCATCATAAATAGGTACCTTACAGCTGTTGCGGGTGCGCAGTTCGTGTCCCGCAACCTTGTAAGGAGCCACCTCCGTCTCTTTGGAAGAAGCAGAAGGGTCATCTTGTCCTACTTTATTGCCATTATTTGCCTTGTGATTAGTTGCATTTGTATAGGGGATATTTTGCATAGATATATTTTCATCATGGTTATGTTCCTGAGTATTAAATTCACTATCTGCTGTCTCTTCTTGCTCCTCCTCCCACTGGTCTAGGCCATTGACTGGCTCGTCCTGGTGTGAGCCAACCACGCCACTGTCCAAACTCTCATCGCAATCCTGAAAACTGTTTACCGAGCCATCGTCCCATCTGAGGGACTATCCGCTTCCTGCGTGGCTACTCTTGTTGAGCGCTGCCGCGACTTTCTCTTGCTGGCACCACTGAGAACTTTAGGGGAGCTGCACCTGCTATCGTCACCGCCATTCCTTTCGATAAATCCCTTGTATTCTGGCAGTTCATCAGTCATGTAGCCATTGTTTTCCGTTGCTTGAACCATCGGAAGCTGCGCGCTGCAGTTGGGCGCAACGTCGCCATTGTGAAACGTCTTGAGGTCAGAGCCGACGTCCGGCTGGAAAGCTTCCTGATCCTGGTGGTGGGCGTACCTGGGCGAGCCGTTGCTACCTGGAAGGGTGGCCCCTGTGCAGGGCTCCTCCTGGGGTGGTAGCCCGGACAGGCCCTTGGACAGCTTGGCGCAGATGGCATCGAGCTTGAACGTGGTCTTGAGCATGGTGGTGGTGTGAGAGGCAGACAGGACTGCACTGGGCTGAGTCACTCATGGATCACTCACTTAGTTACTGCTTCATATTTCTGTGGAAATAAGCAAAAAGATTAAAACCATTTGAAGGAAACATTTCTCCGATACATCTGAATCAAACTGTCAATATGAATAAAATCTTGTGATGATACAGAAACATAAATTTACAGGCATACATGTATCCAACAGTCGATAAAATGATATAACATATTAACAATGTTCATATACATAACAGAATGACTTCCTATCACAACATTTCTAACTGTTACATCTATACAACTTAACAACTTGAAATGAAGAATATAGCTCAAAAGTCGCATATCAAAATCAAGCAGATAATTTCTGTTGAATTCTTCATCTATCAATCATTTTCTATTCACTTGAGCAACATATATCCTTTGTTATCACTAAACTCCTCCCAGTTCGAAGAGCCATCTGATCGAGGTATCCTCTTTCTACAAAATCTTACTTTAATTGCATTGTCTTCACAAGAAATATTCTTGTGATTAAATGACAAAATAAAGAAGAATGTTATGGGAAAACTGTTGAAAATCACATTATTTGCTCTACAAGATTCCTAGCGCTCCTCGATTCCAAAGGGCTTAAGTTCATTTTCTTCTCAAAATTTTCAAAAACAGTTTGGATATTTAAAAACATCAAAGTACTTAAATATCAGAACAATGACAGATAAGATAGGTATTGTAGTTTTCAGTTACATTTTTGTAATCTTGCTTTTGACTTCATAGCCAACATTTAAACTATCTTGAACTCATCTCTCTCTCTCTCTCTCTCTCTCTCTCTCTCTCTCTCTCTCTCCTTCCCTCTCCTTCTCTCTCTCTCTCTCTTTCTCACCTTTTCCACCTCATTCTCTTCTTTTTGTTCTATTTTCTAACTCTTTATGTTTCTCACTCTTTTCCACATTCTCAATCTTCACAAACAAATATTCCAGTTCCTTCTCTTTCTCATTCATTCATTTTTTATCTTCCTCTTTCCTTAATTACCTCAATACACTTCATCACAAATAACCGTCTGTCTCTCTGTCTCTCTCTCTCTCTTTCTCTTTCACTCACATATCATCCACAATTTTTACCCAAATATAGGAAATCTACAACCCACGGAAGTAGAGAAGTCTGTCATCATGAGCATTCCACAGAGATTATTCACCAAGCCTTCTAAAATCCCTGCACCAATGACTGGCTAAGCATTGTTTCTACCTTCAAACAAGATGTTTCGATTCATATTTTCCTCCAACATTTTCCCAATATGATACATTCATCTTTGTGAAAACAGACAAGACACGACTAACTGACAAGGAGATCGAGGTGGAGATGGGGTGGGGTGAGATGGGTGGGTTGGGGGGGGGGGGGTAGTTGGGACTGGTGGTAAATCCGTAGTGTAATGAACACCCCTGAACTTGCCTCAAGAAGTCCCATGCGTTGGATTTAGCCAGATTGGGAGTTTAATGCAAGGAGCCTAGCTAGGAGATGACACACACGCTGTCACTTCGAAT
Source organism: Strongylocentrotus purpuratus (assembly GCF_000002235.5). Taxonomy (NCBI): domain Eukaryota; kingdom Metazoa; phylum Echinodermata; class Echinoidea; order Camarodonta; family Strongylocentrotidae; genus Strongylocentrotus; species Strongylocentrotus purpuratus. The sequence continues at coordinate 11,156,599 of NW_022145601.1, forward strand.
AGGGTCCATGTCAATCTCTATATCACTGTCTTCTTCTTAAATACGATATATGATACCACAAATGTGTGGTGCCTAAAGGAATATCCTAGGACAATGAACAAATAAATGATGTATACTGGTATAAATGCTTTTAAGAAAACAGTTATATTTAAAACAAAATATCATCATCACCATCACTACCAGCATCGTCTTCATCATCATCATCATCATCATCATCATCATCATCATCATCATCATCATCATCATCATCATCATCATCATTATTCATCACCATCATCATTTCTTCTTCATCATTGGCACCTATATCTCCAGAAATGCAAATCAAAACCTCACCAACTAATATGTCATTAGCAAAATAATTTTTATTTTCAGTATCAATAATATTATTATCCATTTTTAAGTGTACCAATGTACCATCATTATACAATTATCATGATTTCATTTTTTGGTTAAAACTCTAAGAATCTGTTTTTATACCAGAATAAAGTTGTGAACTTTGGGTCTACTGGTGAGTCTCCTTCTTTCGTATGGCAATGTATGAAGTGAGTATGCTAAGACTACTACTACCACATGTACCAACAGTGACAAACTCATCACCAGTCGCTAGTATTTGCAATATTGCGATGGGCTCTTTATCAAGAAGGACCAAGAGCTAGTTGGATAAGGCAAGGAATGTGTAAGAGGAGGTTAAGAGTTCAGACGAGCAAGACAAATCACAGAGTGCTACGTTCTTAACGCTGGTAAAGAAACGTGACTCTGAACGATGATGAAGATGATTGCTAGATCTAAATGAATGTCCATTCTGACACTGCCGATAGTGCACTGACGGATAGAAACAGGAATGGCAGATACAAATTGGAGATGACACCGCTGTAATGGATAAGAAATGCAAATTATATAGAAAGTGCAAGTTCTAAAAAAAAAAAAAATCTAGTTTACATATCAAATTAGCAATTATATAAATCAAACCAATTTATACTTTTAAAATTAAATTTACCTTGATTATTTGGGAGACTTGAACTTTCTAGAAATTAACCATGGACACTAATCAACGATACAATATCACATATTTTATTATTATAATTTGGCAGCAAATTAGCTGAAGTACATGTACTGTAGTTAATTCAGGTACCAGGTAAAATATCACACCTTCTGTTTGTAAGCAAGCAGGGAGAGGAAAGCTTTAACTTGAAGTAAAAAAATTACATGAAAATCAAACAACTGCGAAAGCAGACAGAAAGGTCAATGCGCGCTCAGAGAAAATGGTTAAAATCTAAGAAATCATAAGTGTTTAAAAGACGGAAGCACTTGATAAGATTCTAGAGGAGGTGGAGGCTGGCTACTAATTCAGCTCTAGTTTGCCCAAATCAGAGATTGACGTCAATGTATCTAACATGCCTCCTGGCTATGCTAGCTGAACTGAATAGAGAGAATGGCCGGGTGAGAGGATGGGAGTACTATACATCTACACACCATCGTACTTATCCCTCACACACAAACACAGAGGGATGCAAGCGCACAACATTGGTAGTCTACTGTTGAGACCTGAGAGAGGGTTTTAAGGTACTCGAGCGACAAAGCGAAACAGTCTTGGCAAAGACTACCAGCCCAAAACATACACAGGAGTCGAAAGTGAGTTTAGCTACGAAAGGCGGTGAATAAAGATGGTTAAAAGCTCAAACAAACCTTGATTAATGGACAAAATATTGAATAATTGCTTAAAGAACTCACTGTTTCTACAAATATCCCCAAAATCCCATGTGATATAAATATAAGAGGAATTTCTACACTGAAAACTACTCTCTAATGGATAAATTGGTTGATAATGCATCCATGTGACATAAATACATTTTTCTGACTTGTTTTCTTGACATATAAACAACATATCATTTATAGAATGAATGAAATATACCAATAAGGTCTGAATATCCAGACTATTCTCACAATCGCAGATTATAAAGGTAGTCACACGTTCTCCAAGGGCTGTAACCATAAATGGTATATCAAAAATTGCTATCTCTCTTTCGCCGATAATAATGCTCTCACTCTGGAAGTTCGGAGGACAACAGTTCAGTGGGACAGCTTAAAAACGTTTGAGGTGAACTGGCTGTTAATCACTTCACTTTCAATTCTATAGCTGAACATCATGAATACAAATCAATGAGTAATGCCTAGAATATAATATAATGACCCTGTGATGTGCAAAATATTGAAGCACCTGACGAGAGTTTATCACCATATATTAGTAGGCCTATACGCATTAAAAGCTACAGAGGTTGCACTATAAAGTCTATAAAGAGGAAGTGTCATTTTAAAAACACAAGTCATCCATTCCCAAATACTTATTTTTAGTGAGATTACAATTGTAGATAAAAGTGACAAAAAGTTGTTAAGAATATTTGATGAGATAAAAAAAAATGTTAATGATGGAAAATATTCTTTTAAGCTTTTATTTTCATTAAGATGTGTGACATGTCATTTTATTATACTGTCAAATATCAAGCTGATAAAGTCAACGTTTTCATAATCCTGATTTAAAAATGCAAGTTTGACATCCTTTGATTTAAAAGTAAAAATCAATCAAACTATTTCCAATATAAATAATTTTCCCAAAATGTATTTTTTTAATTCAAATCTCATACTCAATTGTCAGAACTCATTCTTTAACTTTATACCGTCTGTTTAGAGTCTGAAGGGCGTTAACTCTATGCAGAGGCCATGGTACAAAATCAAATGCCCTGCTGGCTCTCAGCAGAAGATATCCATTCAAAAACAATCCAATGACATTCATCTCTTCATTCATTCATTCATGCAATCGACAGGGTCTGCGCACCAGACTACCTTTCATCACAGAAGTACATCCTGACAGCTTCATACAGGAAGTACAAGTATGTAGGTCAAAGGTGAATGACCCTGGGTCACTACCTATTGTCGAGGATCAAAGAGTGTGCTGACATGTGCCTGGGTATGTATGGTTTGGGGAGGTACTCCGCGAGTTCATGCGAATTGACTTCTTGACAAATTGTGGCCAAGTGCGGGCCAACCCCCTTGAGGAATAGACTTGTAACTAGCACAAGACATCAGAGCGGGTTCCTACATGAACCTATGACTTTAATACACCGGTGTTACAACCAAAAGTACACGTAGCTTACGCAAATATTAGTTTTTTAGAAGAAAAGTGCGTTCCTCAAAATCTTCCAAAGGCTGAATGTGTAAAAGTAAATTTACTATGAAACAGACTGAACTTGGGATGAACTATTTAAAGAATGAAACTCCACTTCTTGAAATGCAGGTAACATTCATATATGTACGTTATTCATGGTTTTCAAACTAAAATGCTACAACATACTTTCAGATTTCTCATTAATTCTATAGAGCTTTAGGAAATGTTTCTATAAAGCAGTACTTGTTATATTTCAAGTTTTTTCACATGAAATATGATCTTGTTAATATTCCTGTATGCCATTGATTGCAAGACTCTCATTATTGCCAGAGTGCATTTAATATATATGGCATTAACCTTTATTGATCTACAAACAAATTTCTCCAAAGAATCCTGAAATAACATTGCACAAGGTACAAATTTGTAATGTCAACAGATACTTACGACTACTCTACGTCACGTACATGTAGATCATCCCACTGCAATTAGACCATAATAAACACACAGTACACACATCATGACAGCACGCACAATATGATAACTGGGTATATACTTGGAAATTGCGACACACAATATACAAAGAACCCTTCATATCATCTAGTCGCTTTCAAAACAATATTCCTTTCACTGCGCATACCTCGCATGGGACTCATATTTTTTCATCACTTTAAGTCACGAGCTCTAAAGAGAAACATGTCTCCAAGCAATTCTCCTACCGGCCGCAAAACGTTTTTCGCGTTTGATGTACGGCCCTGTCTGGTAAGGCAACCTCCCGAAACCTACATGAATCAGAAATACTTGACATTCTTCTTAAAGAAAAAATGTAACTGCAGCAAAGCGAGGGGACAAGATTCTGCCTCCTCGACGGTGCCCCTTGGAAGTATCCAAAGATTGCCTGCGATACCCATAACAATCGCCCGGCTTGTGGAAATCGGAGAGGGATGATTGGTGGTGTCGGGATCTTCGTGTAAATAAGCCGGGACCGGTATGAAATATGAAGAAAACAAATGGAAGAGGAGTAATGAGACTTCTACACACACTTGAACAAGCAACGTCAAAGGCTACCTAAACACACTGAGCATAAACCACGCCATCGGGGTGGACTGTCTGAAGGACTCTCTTATATCAAAGATGGCTACTTAAACGTGACTTTGAAAAAATATATACACTGAGAAATTCATAAAGTAAACACGGTTCACATATCATCACGTCATTTCTAAAAATAAGGTACTTTCATAACACACATGTAATGCTTTAATACAAAAAGAAAAATGATATGAGTACATGCAGAACTTTGCACATTGTAAAGTTGAATATTGTTGATTTAAATTAGAGTGCATTTCATATTCTTTCTGAATTGTAATACACATGTCATATTTCTGTGTTAGCCTGTCCAGTATTGCTTTTGAAATATATTTCAAAAATCAACTCCAATGAATAAAAAGATATCCAGTAGCTGCTTAAAATATCACACTATCAATTTGTAGAAATAAAGCCTATTTGATGTCATAAAGTTGTTGCCCTTCACAGATAATAAGGGACCCCAACCTACTTCAAAACTTGTAGATTTCATAAACTTTCCCCCCAGGCTTTCATGCAAAAAGATATGGATTTAGGGTAATGTGTAAATTTCCTCTTCTAACGTATACATCTACACTCGCGAAATGTTTGGCCAATGGACATTGCATTCCTTGAATACTTGTTTATTGATTTTCTGGTGAGGCTTTTATGGCTATGCATTAATTTATGTGCTCCTCTCTTGCGCCATATGGCCCTCCTTTTAGAATATCGCCCCAATAAGCGAATTAATTTGTATTCACCACAGCAGATTACGTACAAAATACAGCACTGGTATTGATTTTAGAGTATTTTAATGCTAACCGTGGAAATGAGAGAGAAAATTACACACACTCTCTCTCTCTCTCTGTTAATACCGAGAGAGTGCATAAAGTAATTGATTTCATGATGGATGGATAATGGATAAGAGATAATAGATGTGTTTCCAATATACCATGTACACGTGTAAATTTTCCAGTTGTCATAATTCAATTCAGCTATCCATTTTCTTTATGCTACAGCAAGCGATTATAAATGTAAAATGAGTCCATGTGTACATGTAGGTCTCAAAATAGGTTAAACTTGGAATGATTTTAGAATGATTTAGGATTATCTAAATTGATGCTGATTCTATCCACCATTTAAAAAATAACTTGGGGGATTCACATACAAATAAGGGCAATGAAATTATTTTAATAAATGCATGGTATACTAACAATAACAAATAGATTAGTAGAATATCATTGAATAGCAAAAGAAGCCATGGAATTGCCATACATCATCACTAAAATACCTGGAGGCTTTGGGCAATTTTCCTGAAGTGATATCAAAATATCCCCTGTGGCCCTCAAAAGAGCCACTGTATTTTTTCTTCTTAAGATTTATTTCCTTATGTCTTCTAAACTTGAAAAAGCCCATAAAAGAAGTTTGGAGGTGTGATGGCTCACTGGTAGAGCAGTGGTCTCGTAACCGGGAGGTCCCGGGTTCGAAACCAAGTCAATGCGCCCTTGCCCTTTGGTGAGGCATTGATTCTTGTTACCAAGTCCGTCGCAGAGGACTTAAAAAGCCGTCGGGCTCAACAATCAAACATTTACAACAAGTAGAGGCAGAGGGTACATGTAGTAATGGACATGGACATAATGTAGCCCCGAATATCAAATAAGAAGAGCAAAATATCTAAAACAAGACTAAAGAAATTGGGAGGCTTTCCACTTGAAATAGGAAATGAGAAGTCTAATCTGTTACATAAACTGATTAAGGTAGCAAGCAGACCCACTCCAAAAAACCCACTAAGACAAAGGACGGTTACTTTCAAAATACCCCTCATAAGACAAATTAAAAAAACACCACTATATACATATACATGTGAGGATGATTTACCCCCTCTAATCAAGAATAGATCCGGTCCTACGGCTCTGCTACAATTCAATTAAACCCCAGAAAACAGGAGGAATAAATAAGCCTCAGAAAAGGAGATGGGGCTAATTGTTAATTCTGCCATCCCAGTATTAAGAAAACACAATTACGCTATAAATGTAAGGCTGCCCGATTGATCCCAAATTTGATCATTTAGGCCTGCTGTCTCCAGGCCAGAAAGTTCCGAAGGGGAAAGAAAATGTAATTATCTCATGTGCTAATTTCTATTGGCCTTCTTATTCAAGAGTTCCTTGTAAGAGAAAACGTCAGCATACTTTAATTACTGATAATGAAACTAAACAGTTGTTCTTTTCCCTCTCTTGAACAAAATCCTTCTTCCTTCTTCCTGTCCTTCTACCACAGTCTCCATCATTCCGGAAGAGATGCCAAAATCTTTCGTAATCTTTCTGCACCCATTTTCTCTCCCTCTCCCAATAACAAATCCGCAGTTTCACATCAAAGCTATTTTGCAGTCAATTTTGAATATCTTTATGACCTTATATGCTATAATTTTCCATTATCTTGGAGTATTATAGACCATTTTTGCTATTTTAAATAATCAAGACTACCCATTTCTCTAACCCAATTTAACTGTCAATAATATCCAATTTTATTCTTTTTCACATTCTCTCAACTCTCTCTTTCTTTCTCTCCATCCTCTTTTAACTCATTTTCTTTCTCTTTTCGACAATATCTTTCTCTTGCACCCCTTTCTCTCTGTCACTCCCTTCATCCTTACTTTCCTTCCTCCCTCCATCCTCTTTCTACCCCCCTCTCTCTCTCTCTCTCTCTCTCTCTTTTCCTCTCTCTCTCTCTCTCTCTCTCTCTCTCTCTCTCTCCATCTTTTCCTCTATCCCCCTCTCCCTCTCAAACCTGTCATCTTTCTATCATCCTTAGTCTCTGCTCTATTCTCACCTATAAGCCTGAGCCCAATTTAATTAAACTGATGCAAACCATATCTCCCGGATATTTTCTTGCACGGGAGGAAAAAATGCTAAGCCATTGAGATCAGTATCACATTCATCTATTCATCTTTTTTTTTAGTATAACCCCAGGGAACTAAACATTTGGAAGACACAAACCGCTGAGATCATCAGAATGCAAACACTGCACTTGCTCTTGAGATTCCAATAATTCATCAAGAAATTTAAGTATGAATGGGATCTAAGAAATAAAAAAAGAATGATGAAGATGATGATGATCAAGATGATGACGATGATCAAAATAATAATGATGATGAAGATCACGATGATCAAGATAATAATGATGATGAAGATCACGATGATCAAGATAATAATGATGATGAAGATGACGATGATCAAGATAATAATGATGATGAAGATGACGATGATCAAGATAATAATGATGACGAAGATCACGATGATCAAGATAATAATGATGATGAAGATGACAATGATCAAGATAATAATGATGATGAAGATGACGATGATCAAGATAATAATGATGATGAAGAAGATGACAACAATGATGGCAATGACATCAACAAGAACAATAATGATAATTCCCAAAGAAAATTATCATTATCATCACAACAATAAAACAAAAATAATAAACTACAGTAATAAGTTTAAATATCTGAAGACCAATTGAAACTTTACAGGATACTAAAAGTAGTGAACTTGCTCTAACAATGCTTAACAAAATATAAAAGATTCCAGTGAAAATAAAATCTAATAGTTTCATTTGCACCAAAACATCAAACATCAAATTTATAAACTACAAATTGAGGAAATATATAGTCCAAATAGGTTTGCTCATGTGACTGTGACATTGCTGAAATTAGAGGGGGGTACACATGAGCCCCACATTTCAATTCCAGGCAACCCCCATCTTAAACAGGGAGAATACGGATACATACAGTACCCTAAAATAAAAATCCAGCACCCCCCCCCCCCTATGAAATAGGAAATAATGGAACGATGGTAACTTGTCTTAATATTTATTCATTTTCTAACCTCTATATAATTTAATTTTTTTTAATTTTTTTAATCGGGATAAACTTTCATTGTTCAGAAGAATTTCATTCATTTGAAATAGTTACATGTATAAGCACAAACCGAATGCAAAAGTAGGTGACTCGGAACTCAATATGTACTTTGACACTCTGAACCATCAAAATGCATTACCGAGGCAGTTATATTAATGACATTATTCTAAACACATTCATGCCATTAAGCGACAATACCCTAAACTAGGGCAAAATAAAAACAGGTATTCAAGCGGAAAGAGCAGCTATGATATCATGTGTAGAATGTCAATCCTCTTTTAATGCTTATGAAATGCAATATCTATAATGAAACAAGAATTTAATCCATTTTTAAATGTGCCCTCTCCCTTGGATCGTTTGGTTTCGCTTCGATTCTCAATATTTCATTTTGCAGCATCACTCTATTACACTAATGTGATACGGCAATCTATTCCCAAAGCGATGACACAAGGCATATAATTTCTACATGGAATTTTGCACCGACCAATTAATACACTCTCCACTAGCCTGACCCCCATGCCCTACGTGCACTACTTAATAATAACTGCAACTGCATACAGTTGTATACCAAGTAGTGACACTGTAGAGAAGAAATTAATTGCATGTTAGATTCATTGCATACCTATGGTAATGGCAAAAATATGTTTATGATAATGAACGTTTGTGAAAGGTCATACCGGTATTTCAGGAATCCCGAAACAAGACCCTCATATGGAATTCCTTACGATAAAGGGGATTAGTGGACTAACGAATTGCTGCTAATGCCGACGGCCATTGCACCAGGGCGTGCATGTTCCTGGCTGATTATTGCCAATATTAGCAATTTAACTGGAATTAAGCAGCAATATTGGTGATTGCATGAAGGTTATGCATGCGAGTTGGTGTGGGATAGGGACAGACATGATGGACGTACGACAGGATAATCATAAAATATTCAAAGTCAATTTCGGGCTCTGAATCAAGAATATACTATGAGAGAGAGAGAAAAAATGATATTTGATGAAAACCATGAGCGGTGTGAAAAGCTGTGGGCACGGTGATCTACGTGTTAGAGACAGCTATCGTCTCACTAAGCTGTTAACTTGCTCCTGTAATCTATACATCATGCACTAATTTCATTTAGCAAACTGGTGCAGATGTCATTTGCTCTAGCCATAGATTATACGCATGTATGTTTAACAGATATAAATATATATAGCCAGCCGATAGATAGTGTGCTGAGTGTATGAAACGCACAATGTACTCATTCGAGGAATGTGGTCATAATACGTATGAACCTTTAGAACTGGTGGAGTATCTATAAATAATGTATAAAATTCTGGTGAGGGGCCCCGGCCGAGGGAATGTACAGATAGACCAATTTCTTGGAGTCCCGTATTTGGGAATGGCTAGGTACAAAACGTTATTAGTGACTCCCTCTTCGGCTGATCAAATTCCAGGCGAGAAGCCAGCTGAATTGGGGCTTCTCAGCTGGATGTTTTGTTTCTCAAGCTAGTTTCTTTCTCCTCCCTTCCCCTCTTTCTTTCTCTTCCCCTTCCCTCTTGCTTTCCCACTTGCTTTCCCACTTTCTTCCTCGTCCCCTTCTCTCTTGCTTCCCTCTCGTTTTCTTTCCTCTTTCTCTCTTTAGCTCACTCACTCTCTCACCTTCTCTCTTTCTTATGTTACCCTTCTTAAGACATGCTAGTTCATGTTACTGTTTGAAAGTAAAGAGCAATATCAATGCTAAAGCCGCTTAATAGGATTAATCTTGTGAAGATTCACTTTTCTGAGAATAATACTTTTAAAAATATATTAAGAATAATATAGTGAAAAGTATAAACTCTTATGTTGATAACTCATATATGATGCCTTATTATTCATAGCAAAACTTAAAATTTATTAAACAAACTTATACCAAAAAAAAATGAAATAGCCATGTGTATCCAGGGCTTGATATTAGCAGGGCCTAGGAGAAAATAACCCCATAAGGTTAGACTAACTCTTACATTTTTTCCTATGATTTAATTTAAAGTGAAAAGCTAAATTTTGAAAAATTATCATAATTCCTCCTGATTCCTCCTGATTGGTCAGTGGGAAGCCTTTGTAAAAACAAGAGCTTCAAACAATTATTAGGACTATTAAAATTTGTACGAGGTCATTTACAATACAAAGTGGGATACGTGCACTGGACGATGGAATCGGTTTCACTTGAAACAGATTCCCCCTCTTCACTCATTCCTAAGTAGTGAAGGCATAATGATGATTAAAATGACATTTCAGTCCAACTCCAAGATACAACTTCTCAAAGTCGATTTCTGGCTCGCACTATGCAAGCCTACGCTACGGTTCTTGGGGCTTCTGTGTTCTGCACTGGTCGGTCGCCAACCAAGATTGCCAGGGAAAGAACCCCCAATGTGGAATTCATGGAATCTATTCCGTACTCTGATCGGAGCATAATTACCATCTTGCCTGGCTCTTTCTCGATGTAACCCTTCTGCCCTAATACCAAGCAATGGTATGCTAAAAAGACAATCAGTAGAGAAACTGTGGCAAGGTGTGGTCTTGTTTAAAAAAAAAAAAAAAAAAAAAAATTGTGTCCTGAACATGCTATCAAGTTCTCATCAACATTAAGTTTGTTGAGGTCCAAACACCCCTCCACCCCCCCCCCCCAAAAAAAAATACAATAAACAAACAAACAGTGGTAACTAAACTCATATGAATAAAAAAAAAGAAAAAAAGAAAAAAGGAAAAAATCATTTTTAATCTAATTTTATATCATTTCAAGTGACAGCAATTTTTTAATTAAAAAAAAATCAAGGCTGTTAATGACTTTTCAAAAGTCCCACTTTCTTGATGATGTCTTTTTTTACATCTATCTATTTCTTTTTACGTTTTGGAAATTTGGAGGAAGCAATTACTTTCATTAATCCATCCATGCATGTATATAATCTTATAATTATACTGTCATGATTTTCCAAAAGTTCAATAACTTTTTAATCAGAACTTTCAATACTTCTTTCTTTCGATATTCAGAAATATGAACGCATTTGAATAAAATTTAAGCCGTTGGCACAAATCATTGTCTCCTTCTCAAATGTTGATACTCTCAGCCTAGTTTCCAGGCCAAACATGTTCTTCTTTCCTATGACAATGAGGTAACTGAGTCTGGTGTCAAATACAGATTCAAAGTGGAATTAATTAACTCATATCTTTGATAAAGAAACAATATAAAATCCTTTTGATCTTTTGAAGCTCACAGCCTGGAATTCAGGCAAAAGAGGACGCTTCTAAAGTTTTACTTAAAAGAGAAACTCTACTGTTGGATTTTAGACTAAAGAATACAGACAGCATAAAACAAAACAAGCACTTCCATTCTATCCAAGTTGATAGGGTGAAAAAAAGTAGCAACTCTGAAACGTTTCTAAAGTGAACTAAATTATAAATTTATTGATTAGATTTTAGGAGCAGGCATTGGTGACCGGTCAAATCACAAGGGTAAACCTCATCCTCTGTTTGGGTTAAGATTCCTCAAATTTATGAAATTCCTTTTGTACAGTGCACAATGCACAGTTGGGTTTATCGCTTTGCTTGGACTAACTAGTCTAAACGAAGACCTTCCAATATATACATAAATACCTTTATAACTATGGAATATTTATATCCAAGGGGAGCCTCTTACTACAATAATTCTGAGGACAATAGATATGAAACAGTCTGGAAACAAAACAAGCCCATATTTTTGCATTAGATGTGTATGATACAGACATTATCATGCATGACAGCGACATATATTTGTTTATAAATTGTTGTTTTGGCAATTATCAACACAAGCTTTTTTAAATACTAGTTGGTATGCATTGCCAGCTTATTTTTCATGTACTGTTACATTTGCGAAAATGGCACACCATATTCTAATGTATTCTGAAGTGCCCATTTAATGACACTATTCTTTATTGTGGGAATATGAATTTTTCAGAGAAAGACGTGGATATTTATAGAATTCAATTATAATGTGATACCATTTTCATCAATTCAGTTTATAAGTGGTCCACATAATTAGTTTTAAATGTGTACTGAATAACAGAAACATGAAACTAATTAATACTTTATCCCACTAAATGGACCCATTAATAAAATTAAGTGAAAGGAACTGTTATCTCTTTGTTTTGAATGTCACGAGATAAATTATATAAAAGTGGTGTTAATATGTTTTGTAAGGAGAGAGTGAGAAAGAGAGAAAAAAAAAAGAACGCTATAGTTATAGGAGCAGAACTCTTGATAGATCTCTAAGTCTGCAATTCACTAATTTGTATCTGATACTGGAGCCAGAAGGGCATTAATTACTTCTGGCAACAAACAGATGATATTACAGAAAAACTAGATAAAACATATTCCATAAAAAAAAAAATAATAATAATTCAACCTACATGTAAGTACCTAAATTATGAATCCACTGGAGGCAAATTAACATACAAAAAGGTCTGTATTGTACTAATACAGACCTTGTACTGTATTAAGTAGGATGCCATTTAACAAAAGGAAGACTTAGACCTATTAAAGGCTTACTGCCTCTGTTAAGCATAAGGCTTAATTAAACACACCATCAATCAGGTTAATTTTGTTAGTAGAATATGGTCCTACATTTCTAACCTTAACCATAATCCTAATGTAGCCTATTGCAATTGTTCCAGGAACAAATGTCAGCACATTGTCTAAAGAACAAGGTCAAAGGTCACGACAGAATTACAAAGCCTACACACTCCTCGTGCATTGTCTTATCATTTTCTTCAGCAAGCGCTTTATAATAACCTTACCGAAATAGGGTGATATTAAAAAACCAACATCAATTCTAAGACCTATACACTGCAAATGAGTCAGGGAGCTAGTGGATTCAATTAATATTTGAGTGTTCGCATGGAAATTCCATCATCCAGCTGCCAAATTATGCAATTTTGGACTAATTACCCTGTTATTCTCTGCTTTAATGAGATAATTAATTACATTATCAGATGTCTACTCAATACTGCACCTTAATATAAACATGATACATCATACACCATGTATCATGCTTTCCTTTTTCTTCTACAAAAAAATGGTTACCGTCTTTTTTTGTGCTTGAAAAAAAAAAGATATTTTAAAAGCGATCAGTGACTTTGGTGCACATGGTTCATTCAATATGTGAATAAGCTCAATTATAAATCTCTACTATTGGAGCTAAATAGGGAAACTTTTCAAGAGAATAGGGAAACTTTTCAAGAGGATTTGAAAACAAAACCATAGTATTTAGTGTAAATATTTGTTTTGTGTTATTTCCCCCCCCCAAAAAAAAAGTAAACAGATTAATGCTATCATAGACAGTATATGAAAGAGTTCAATTTCTCTTTTATAGTGAAAGCACTTTTTGAATTTTGCATCAATGAATCACATACCAAATTGAAAGTAAAATTCTTTTACCATCACACTCTCTTACAATAAGTTCAACCTTTCCAAGAATATTTGGTTTTGTTAAGCTGCAATTTCGATCCTCACACCTATTTTCATTCATGTAATCACCTCATTTTTGCTCACATCACTGACTTGCAATTATTATTTTTTTTTTTAAAGTATCACTGCACCAAATCACAAAAATGATTTATTTCTAAGAAAATAAAATGTGATGTCAGTTATATATCCCTCATTTTCTGATTCAAATGCATACTGATGATTCATCAAACTGAAAATAAGAGGAGCATTTTCTGTTTTTTTTTCCATGGCAATCATTCCTATACCCTATCAACAAAAATGATAATGAATGCTTATTCATTGTTAATCCAGACTAAGAGAATACCGGCAGAATCCCTCCATCCAGCCTGTTTCACACTTCAAATGCCTCACATTTTTTAGATGCTCATTCTTTTGATTTCCATATTAGGCGGAGAGAGCATTTCAGTTATTTGTATTCCCGGGCACTAAACTGATAAGAGCTATACACAATATACATGTTGTACAGTATGCATACAAATCTTGGAAATAATAACGAACATGCCATGATGTAATACCAGTGATTATCGTTACAATGGAGTGTAATTTTTTTAAAGGTAACTCTATCAATTATAGTAAAGTTACTTAATAGTAAGTAATTATGATTTAGGAAAGTTGATAGAAATGAGCAAAAAGGAAAGGCCCAAATTGTGTTTTAATAAACTCTAGCGTATAGAATCTTTTATTTGTTTGAGTCCCCCTACCCGCTCTTTCTCTGTCCTCCCCCCCCCCCCCCCCCTCCTCCCTCCCTCTCTGCATGCATTCTCCCCTTTGCTATTAGTCCTTTTGTATTTATTTGTTGTTATTCTCTTTATTCTTTACCTTTCCAATCTTTCTTTCCCCTCTCCCTATCATAAATTTGCAAATTCTAATATAAAACATTACTTTAAACTTAGTTTTTTACTATATCTCTACTGACAAGCTTATACATGTACATATACTCTCTGCTTTTCAGGATATACATTTTTATTCCTTTACACAATTTTCATGTAATTGAATGCTAATTTCAGTGTATTTAAATTCTCAGATCATCTGACAAATTGTGACTTCTTGGGATATTTTGAGTGTTCCAGTAGTTTACATAAAACTATACTGAAGATGCCTCAGGAGTGTGGTGGAATGAGAAACATATTGATAATAATTGAAAATAATTATTACACTGGTCAACAGCGATATAGGCCTCAAACGTCTGTGATAATTAATATCTCCCCATTCAACCCAATATGCATGTACGCATATATCTCTTCCACAAACATTTCCTAAAAATACCCAGCTTCATCACCATCATAATTGACAAGATCAATATCACCATGGCAACCAATTCTCATCCATTTTTTATCTGCCATACCTCATCAATATTGCCTTTAGTGATGTGATGTAACATGGAAGGTTTTTTTTTCCTCCTCCTCTCTCTCTCTCTCTCTTTTTTTAGTGATCATTTTAAAGTAGAAAGAAAGCGTTCTTAATTAACGCATTATGGCCTTCATTGAGGGAGGCCAATTAGTGCTACGAACCTTACAGACTAAATGGCTAAAAAGCCTGGTTTTCTGAGTGAGATAAATTTCATATGCAAATAACTCATAAAATGGGGTTTTAATTAGAAATAGCTAATGAAAGAAACAGATGCTGGAAATAATTAATGTACACTGCTGCTAAAGTTAATTGTTATTTTTATAAGCCCCTCTCTATGGCACTGTCCTTTTTGTCTTTTTTCCACTTCTTTTGTATTGAAATTATCCTCTTTGTCTTTCTTTCCTTCTCTTTCTGCTTCTTCCCCTTTTCCCCCTTCATCTCTCTCTCTCTCTCTCTCTCTCTCACTCTCTCTCTCTCTCATTTAAACAACTTAAATGTCCCTCCTATATTAATTTCCCTGGTCCACTACCATATAATACAAATTATGTTGATATTTTCAGATGAGAGAAAATGAAATAATTGCATTATGAGAGTTCCCTATATGAAATTCTAACTAAATTTGATCTATACAGATCATTTCAAGGATGTTCCAACTTTCAAAATTAAATTTGATAACAACAATTCTCTCTATCCTGAATATGGTACGGCTTGCTTTTTCTATTGATAAATGGTATTCTCATGCTTCTATTTTGTCACAAATTTTGTTCTCAGATTCCTAGAACTTTATAATTTGCGATTATTAATGTAAATACTTCTTGAACAACAGATATCATCAAATTTCTATCAAACATACTCTACTAACCATCATGTCAAAACTATGCATTGGAATTTGATTGATAACCATATTTGATGTATTTCCATCTTATATTTTCGTTTCAGTTGATTTTATTTAATTTAGCAATGAGTCATCAATCTAAACAAATGTTTACATTACCAACACAACTCCATTTTGTTATCATTGCATTGATAGGACACTGTGTCTGAGACTGCAAGTATATTAACATTTTCTATCTCTTTATTTACCACTTTCATTACAAAACATTCATTTTAAGGTTTTTTCATCTTTCTCCAATAAAAAAGAAAAGAAAAGAAAGGGAATGAATTGAAATGAAATGGACAGTACACAAGTACATAAGTACATAAGAATACATCATAAATGTGTATTCCATAATTATTTTTGGCATCAAGAAAATAAAAGGAGAAATCTGGCAATGTAAATAAACTTTCTGATGAGTGCAAGACAAAAAGCTTCAGTATTTTTTTTAATTTGTTGCTCTTTTTGAATTTTAACTTCCCAAATAAACTTTCATTCAATCCCATTTTTTTTCAAAACACACATTACAACTAATATTTTCTATTCACACATATTCAATGAACAATTCTAGAAACATAAGGCAACTTTGTATAACCCCTAACACCCCAAGAGAGTGGATTCTTTCCTGCATTTCAATAAAACTCTGGAAAGCGGCGCCATGCGAAAAGGTTCAATAAACAGGGTATTTTAACCCAACGGTCTCTATTCATCACTCACCCCTACTCACCCACAATAAACACCCTCTTGCCCCCAGTTGACCTACTTTCCTCTCAAACTTCCAACACTCTATTTCCATCGCATTCTTCTCCGCGACCCCTCTCCATATTTGGGTGCTCTCGACTTTAGAAACATCCTAAGACTCTGCTAGGTATAGCAGCGGCGCCGTGGCAGTGTGGAGAGAGAGATGGAGAGGGGGAGAGATGGAGATAGAGAGAGAGATGAGGAGGATTGTACGAAACTAGAAAGTAAATGAGTGGAGATAGTGATGTTAAAAGATAGAGTAAAGAGAGTGAAAGACAGAAGAAACAGAAGTTAGAGAGAGAGAGATAGAAAGAGAGAGAGAGAGAGAGAGAGAGAAAAATGGAGAATTGAAAAGATAGAGGAAATATAAGATACAGAAAAGTAAACACAGAGAGATTGACATTTAAAAGAAAATGATAAGAGTAAAGAGAGGGAGAGACAGATAGAAGAAACATGAAAAGAGAGATAAAGAGGGAGAGAAAAGAGTGGGGAGAAGAGGAGGGAGGGAGAGAGAGGGAGATGGAGAGAGAGAGGGAGAGAGCAACGCTGTAATATCACACAGAAATGATGGAAAAGATGAGATGTAAACATGTAAAGAAAGAAATGCAAATAGAAAACAGAAAGGAACCTTATTAAAAAGTGAAAGATATCCATTATTGAGAAAAGAAAGGTATCAGATTTGATCAGATTTGATCAGAGTTGAAAGTGAAAAGCTGAAGAGAGACAGAGATAGATGAATAGCTGAAGAGAAACAGAAACAGAGGTTCATAATATATTGAGAAAAAATACAGGTAGAAAGATACAAAGGGAACAGCATTGTGTGGAGAAAGATACATTTTTGAGAAATGTCAACTGCAAAACAGTTTCTGCGTTTAGTATTAGACTATTAGAGAACTGAGTTAAAGCCATAAGATAAAATGCAAAATATTCCAATAGAAAGAATGGTATCCTCAGTTGAGAGCCAGATAGGTAAATTTGTACACAAGAAATACACCACTCTGCATCACTACTCAAGCCATGGGAGAGAGAGCCATTATCCACCCCAGTGCCCCTGGCAGAGTTCCATCTCAAGGTATGGTACATCCACGGGGCTTGGGAATCTAGGCTTTATATTATCAATAATTCTATATGAAAACTATAGTTTTATCACAACATATATTGGTAGCTACATGAAGGAGCCTGCATGGTAACATCAGAAAAGGGGAGGAAAAGGGACCTTAAAAATGTATATCAAGTTGGCTAAAAATGTGTAATATAGGTTTCACACTGTTAACATTTAGGGGAATGTGTCCAAAAATCCAAAATCAGATGTAAACTGATGTAGCGTCATTACATTGTATATTGATGATATGGTATGCCGCAAAATGAAATGTTTGTGAAACGACAAATTTGTCATGATTCATGAAAATATCTCCACATGCAAAACAATAGAGAGTAGTCACGGGTACTTATGCAAATTTAATCAGTGCTACGTGTGGTTCTTTATGTAGAGTAGGATTGTAGAGTATACTGATCCATATAAAGCACTTTCCTGACTACATAAAAAGTACATGTATGTAATTACAAAATAAAAGCAGAAAACTGCTGAGATAGCACTTGCTAAACAACCAGTATTTCTCATATGAAATGCCTTATCTCTTTGAGAATGAATTTGCAAGAATTAAATCATGAATGACACAAAGAAACTCAAAGTATAAATAAATCATCCTAAACATTCCTTTTCTTGTTTTAAATCAATATTGTATCATAGTTTATACTAACGAGGCAAGAACAACCAATATCGTTGGAAAGATATAAATAGCCGGTTTCACTTTCTTATTTTGTCTATCCTATTGTAACTTGACCTTATCACATAAAACTCTGCTAGAAAGAACACAATTCCATGCCTTTATTCAGGTGATTCAAGTTTTTTTTTCCAGTGATTTATTACCTTTAACCAGCAGTATTTTATCAATCAAGGGGGAACTTCTATTAGGTATTATACTGTATATAACGATTGGCCTATGTTGCATTATACTTCTGCCAAATATGCATAAATCATGTCACAATTTATGATCAAGTGTTATAACTCCAGAATGTAAACATTCCAAACAGTTTCATGAACCAAATTTAACCTTAAACATATTTGTAAAAACCAAATAGAAGGAAATAAAGAAAGAAAAAAAAAGTCTACATTATTTTTTTATGAGCACTCCACTTTACCATAAAAGGTCTGGTTGTATGGCCATCATGCCTATTACATAACTGGTCTTGCTGAAATATACAAGTCGATGTATGTATTTATCAAGGCGCCTTATAAAGCAGTGAACAATTTCTGACATCACATGCAAAATAAACTAAACCTGATAGTACCAGTAAAAACAACTGTCCAAAACTGGACCATTTGAAGCAAACTCACGAATGACCATGTCTCTCTCTGGACTAGCCTCTATTAGCTTTTTAAATTGATGAATTCATGACTGGCGAAAATTGACATAAATGTGTACACTTCAGATTAGAGAAGCAAACTGATTGCAATCGAGGCAGTCTTTTGGTGAATAATTGTAGGTAATAGCAATTTGGGACCATGCAATTGCCCAAATTGCTTGATGATGTACTCTGTATATATATATATATATATCCATCCAGAAATCTAGATGTAATCTTACAATGAGAAAAAACAAGGAAGAAAAACAATTTGTTACACTTGGCCCTTATATCAACAGATTGAATTAGAATATGGAAAAAGACACCACATGTAAATGCATAGAGACCTATTTTCTTTAAATGTTTTTCTAATTAAAAATAGCGAAAAATATGTTTTTTATTGCCAGATTACTCATGATGTTGTAAAGTGATATCCTATTTCCTGCGTTGGATATATAACCAGGGCTTTTAATCTTAAAATCACGACAAGAGAGGAAGAAAGCATGAAATATGTTCCATTCATTATTATTTTATGATCTGTATTCCATCAAAAAGCTGAGCATGTCTGGTTAGTGGATTACACGAAAGGGAAGTGTTCCCTTAAAACCTGGGTCTGTTAAAACAGGCAGGAAACATGATTTTTCCCTGCACAGTTTTCCAATTACAGATTCCCAAAACAGAGACAAGCTCGCTAACTCCATGTCCAATTTGGGCAAAAAGCAGTCCGCCCTTCCTCTTCGGATCAAGCGAGAACAAAAACCCCTCAAAATGGTGGAATTTAGTGACTAATTGTGAGACTTCGCGAGCTGTAAATTAGGTTAGATGGGAATGAGGTGTTTATTGGAAGGGAGGGGAAATTGACCATTTATCGCATAATTTTCAGGAGGAAATCCACCCTTGTTGGAATTATTAGAAGGAGCATGTAAGTCACAGGGTGTTTACGTCCATCGCTTGCCACCTCATGTCTACTCCACTTTCTCAGGAATTCACGCAAAATTTCCAATGTCTCACGCTGGATACTAATGAAGAACTTATTACTAGCTTGGTGTTTATCTGCGATATCGTCGCTGCTTTCTCTCCCCGCTTTATTTCTCTACTTTCCTTGAAGGCCCAGGATAATTAGGACTTAATTCACACAAGTTTTGCTAGCTCATTTGACTCAATTGGATGATGATGTGAGCAAAACTGGTAATTTCAATGGTTATTTATGGTCATTGGAGAAAGTGATCTTTAGTCGAAAAAAATCAACCACGAACTTATGGAAGGTGACTTGAACTTTTTTCCAAGCAAATGCAATTCAAACCCTCTTCATGTACAATAAATTATTGGATAATTTCTGCAATATCATGTAGGCCGCACACAAAAGTAAAACATGATCGCTGCAAACTAAACTCTGAATCAAATAAACAAACACTATACCTAATATCAAATACCATTAAGATAATTGCCAGTATAAATATAAACTTTTTCTGACACGGGATAGTGTTTTTTTAAAGGTTTTTATAGATCTAGAATACCGGTAATGTTCTTGGCAAACATTTTCACAACATTCAGGGAAATAAGCAAAAGTAACTCTAGTATATCAGTTGAGTACAAAAGAAATCTGATATTCTTACATGTATATGTTTGCAACAAAAACGTTATTCACTTTCGTGAAATTAACTCCTAAAAATGCTTTATCTACCTATTATCTACAATGTACAATGTTTATGGAAGTACAAATACAATTTAGAGGTTCTAAAACTAGTAGAGTTACAATGAAACTACCATTTTGACCATACTTGGACATTACTTGGAGAAGAGAATTTAAATAGGGGCTATAATCTGGCAGCTGATAGCCATGTAGGGATTGGGATAAACCACCCACCCACCCACCCACCACTGGAGGATACAATACCGTAGGGGTCACTGACCTGGTAGACAAGGCCCCTTGGAGCAACAGGGGGTTACCCTAAAATGTTCATTAGTCTTCAACACCAGACCAGGGCCCTCGTCTTATGAAGAATTGGGATTGATTTGAATCAATCCATAATGTAGGGCCCAGATAGAAACTAATAGCTGTTTCATTCCATACACATCATGAGTTAAAACATATCAAGACACAAACTCTATGAATTCGAATTTAAGTTAACTCTTTATTATAAAGTGTAACATTTTTCTCTGCTATTTTGTGTAACACTAGTCCTAAATATCAAAATTTACCCAATTGTCTCATATAAGGTTAGCATTAGCAAGGCATTACAGGTTAATCTACAGATGTATTCTTTGCAATAAACACATTCCACAAATTTGTGCCCAGTCTTTCTCTGCTTGCATCTGAGGCTGCAAAACCCCAAAGAATGATCAGACTAAAAATGTGAGGTTTATTTTTATAGACTATCAAACAGCCGAAAAGGTGTATTGCTGTCATCAGTACAAGTACAGACAAAAACCTTTTCATTCTACATGAAATGTATTTCTAAACATTTCTTTTTTATTTACTCCACAGGAAAAGAAAAGATTCTTATGAAAAACTATAAATAAGCACATAATATCAAGCCATGTCCTGCACATTTTAAAAGTCAGTTCATGTCATGTATATCAGCATCATATATTGGTAGATCTCCAATAATGAGTGACTCTTACATGTACATACCGGTACGCCGTAACTGACACACCCGTAGAAACAATATATTTTGTGAACAGGGTCTATGAAAGAAGACTAACATCCGAAATTGATGGTCACCAATATGTAATTGCAATGTCCATGCATGACAGAACACACATTGATATTTGAATAATCCTCCACTATATATGGCAATTCTTGGTCATCTAATACCCCTCATCTTCCCCCTGCCCATCCCAATACTAATATCAATATCCATCTCTTCCTTTACTCTACCTCTCTTCTCAACCCCACCCCCTTCTTTTCCCTTACCCTCTTCCCCTTTCTATCTCTCTCCTATCCTTCACTTACCTCCACTTTCTCTCTCTCCTTCTTCCCTGCCCCTATCCCGCCTCTCTTTCCTTCCCTCCCCTCTCCCTCCTTGTCTCCATCTCCCTCCTTCTCTCTTCCTCTCTCTTTTCCAAATGGGAGTGATGAAATATTAAGCAATATGACGATTTCCATGGCTATTTGCTTCTGCTTACTTGACCTTGTGCATATAGGCCTATCCAAATATGGTCCTGTGCCAAGGCAATGGTAATCATATTTTCTACCATCTTCCACATGTTTGTAATTTTTCTTTTTGGTATTGCTATATTTATGGTGCATAATCACCATCCTAAGAAAAAAATGTCAATTTCAATAATAATATAAATACTATAGCGATTATGTCGAATGAAAATAAAGATTGTTGATGGATATCACAACATAATTGTAAAAAGTATGAGGTATAAACATAAGGCTAATTGAATAGATTTATAAAATATATATTAATGACATGAAACTGAAATGGAAATAAACAATTGATTTTAAGATTTACTCTCTGCTATCATCCATCACTGAAGTAATATGGGAATGGTTTATATGAAACTAAATATCACTGCTATAAAAAAAGAAAAGAAGACAGGCAGTATAAGTTAAAAGTCAGCATTCCAATTTTCCCACATTTCTGACATCTACAGACACGGAGAAGCAAGTTTGTTTTTTTAAACCTTTTTTTTAAAACCCCAAACAAGTAGCTTTTACAGAAAAGTATACAAAATAGATTGGGGTAAAATTGTGTCCTGTCTAAAAGACATCTTCCAATCAACGTAGTTAAAGGCCTGTCCACTCTTGTATGACAAGCAAACTCCTACATCAACATCTTCAGCTCGCCCGCTCCAAAGATAAATGCCCATCCAACCAAATTGTGAATTGTTAAAAGACAAATTGTTTATTGTCCATGGCCAGCCCCGAACAGAATCAGACAAATTCAATAAAGTCGTCTTTTGATCATGGCATGACTGGTCGAAGCGCAAGAAAACAACAAGATTTATGTGATCTTGGAATCACAGCCAACCAAAAGTTCATGTGGCCAAGAAATGCCATTTTTCAATCGGAGACGATGTAATTTGATATTTCATATATACGTCTGGAATAGCTTTGAAATATATTGCTACTTCATTTATTGCTATGTAGTATGTTCGAGACCTGCAGATTTGATACAATATTCCCTGATTACAATTGTTTTACCAATAATGTGCACATAACCAAACTTGTAGGCTAAATATGCAATAACAAGTAATTCTTGTTTTGAAATTGTACTTAATAAAAATTGTATTTTCTTTCATTTTGACATGTATGTACATGTACATCTATATGCTGAATATATCAAATGTACATGCAGGAAAGATAATTCCAAACTGTTGTAAACTATAAAACACTTTTTTTAAAAAGCTACCAAAGGAATGTCAAACTAAAAAAAGATATCTGTACACAGGAGAAAACTACATTGTATTTTGACTAAGATTTGAGTTAGACATACTAGTATTTAATTAACCAGTTTCTTGGATAACATAACAAATATTTTGATGATTAAATTCCATCTGTCAAAAACCAGTCATGCTAACAACAGACATTTTGTTCTTTTGACCAAATCGAACAATTTAATTGATTATTTCGACCTCTGTTCAGCATCTGTTCTGATTGACCCATTCTATGACATACAGTATGTAGAAAATACAGTTTGTTTGTATTTGCAGGTGTACTTTTTCATCGTTGATGGAGTCTCAAATAAATTTCTTTTATCAATCTAATCAGGTTTGAGCAATATGTAAAGAGAAATCAATGAGTAATGTTGATAGACAACTATCAAAACTTCAACCAACAAAGCTTTTTATCTTCATCTTCTTCCTCTCAAGACATTCTCAAACAAACTACAACAAAATTGGATAGACTGGTCTAAAATCCTTGAGCAAATATTTGCAGACAACCTTTCCCTCCTCAAGCCTGTTGTAAAGATTTGTTTTTCTTGTCTTGTCAATAACTAAACCACAAAAAGCCCTCAAATAAAGACCTGCCCTTATTTAGGTTTTACAACATCCTGAGTCATTCATTTATCCAGTATTTTAAATGGGGCTAATGAGGAAAATATGAGGACAAAAACTGATAAGTTTTGCTGGTATAACTGCGCATTGTATACTATTTTAATAAGACTTAATTGGTCATTCACAATTTTTCAGTAAAATACAGGGTATGTATGCTCAATTTTGTAACAAAGTATGGGCAACCCTCATTGTGTATTAGCAAGGTCCACTTCAGAACAAACTCCCAACACGCAAGCGTTTTATCTTCATTAATCAGCAAGATTACATAAAGGCTGCAAATTACTTTTCTGTATTTCACAACTCTACAATTTAGAAGAATGTAAGCTTGGCTTTTAGTTGTACAACAGTGCTGATGAAAGTTGTAAAAGTTGGACTACAATTTATCACTCCAAGATAAATAAATTGTGTTTTTCAAGTATGAGCAGAAGATCTATCTGGAAAATCATCTGTGTTCCAAGAAGAAGAAAAACATTCTTCATTCATGACTGAAATATTGCAAATTTCCAGCATAAATGTAAGAAGAACTTGTACAACATTTCCCATCAAAATCACACACAACTTTAAAAAGGGGCATCATTACAACAACAAAAAAATTGTAGATTTTCAAGGAAATGTAAAAAAAGGGGGAAAATGAATTGATAGAGTTGTATACATGTACATAAATTCTTGAAGCACTGACTAAAGTAAAGTTACAGTTGAACTATGGAGGTTTCTATAGATATGAGATAAAGAAGCCTCAACGTCCAATTTAAAAAGTCTCTCTCTACAACTTTCTTTCTTTTTCTTTTTGTTGTTGGTCAAATTACTTTTATGAAGTGAATACACTAATGAAAACAAAATAAGTAGGCATGTAAACACCAGCAATTTCTAGTAGACAACACTGCATTAACAAAACAAAAAAGCCCACAGGAAAAAGGGTATAATTACCTTTTCCTCGATGCAAACCAATGTATGAAATCAAGTGAAAAGGTCCAGTCCAAACATTCACAAACAGCACTGCACAAAAGTCTGAACTAAGTCCATTCACCTAGTTTTCAATCGCCTGCGCACCGCCGTCGATCTCTAACCCACGTAACATCAAGAGTTCACAAGTCAAATGTACACACGTGTGGACAATACAATACAAGATCAGAGTGTCTCCCGAATCTTTCTCTTTTTTCCCCCTGCTGCACCGGTGTGCGAGTATGACTGGGTGCACTGTCGACTGGGGGAACTCCTATGTATTCACGGGGAGAGGAGCCAGCTCGTGTGCGTGTGGCGGCGGGGGAGATCCTAAGAGAGCCAGAGCTGCAGTCACTCAAGTATGTCTCTGTTTTGAAGGGTGCAAGTCATTACAAGAGTGTATAGGTATGGACTGGCAACAAAGCCCAACGAACGCACTCGATCAGCTGATGGGAGGATGGGGGTTGAGTCAACTATTAATACCGGTACTAGAGAGGGGTAAAGAATAAATCATCTTCCTCCCATCCAGAAAAAAAGGACTTCAAACTGGGATATTTCATCATAAAAAGTGACTTGATAAATATGCAAATGAGGGGGCTGAGCTAAGCTATTAGATCTATATACACAACTTATTCCTATACACAAATTGCACATGGGTCCAGAAGACACAATAGACAGGAATTGAGTGTGTGTATAACATGTGTAATGTTAATGGTGTGTGTGAGAGTGTGTGTTGGAGGAAAGGTACACTATAAAGATGGTGTGTGGGACAATTTTTTCCCCAGTCTAATTTGAATAATCAGATTATTTTTCATAGGGGTTGGCTAACAGCTGATTGGTGATAAGGGTGGTGGATTCCATAAATTAGTGATTTTTTTCTTTTACCGTCATCACTCCTGCTATCCGATGCCCTATACGGAATGCTGGCTGTATTGGAATGCTTGGGTTGCCATAGAGAAATTAATGACTATTATGGGATGGCTATGGAATTCTATATACCCACTGAATTGTGGAGGAGGGATGGGGCGGTAACTCTTCATCTTTCTTTCAACAGAGTATAATGAAGACCTGCTAGTCAATTCAATTTAAATTAATCATCCATAATTACTGTGTTATATCGTATTTCATATTTTGTCTAATGTTTGTTTTACTTTTGTTGCATACATACACCAAAGTATTTAATTCAATATTCTATCAATTTTCTGATTCATAATTATATTGCTTTAATAAATATTCAATTCAAAATCCTCTCAGATTTTCTTTTACAATTTATTTTTTGATTTAATTTATTTAACTACTATCAATTAACTAACTAGGAAAAGAGTCTTTTTCATAAAAATATTAGATGTAAACATTTCTTTTTTACATTCCATTACTATTCCCTCTAACAATTGGCTAAGTACTAATTTGCTTTAAAAAAATCTACCGTAATAGAATTTCATAAACAGCATGCTTTTATTTCTCATTAAAAGGAAGATACAAATGCCCACTTATTCTAAAAAAAGAAAAAAAAAGTAAACCTTTACCGATCTCAGCTCAGTTTATACATTGATTTTCAAAATACTTCAAAGTTTGTTTTCTATTTTGAAGGTCGGAACCAACACTTTAATGTGATAGAGTATACTCAACTTTCATATCATATACACTGTAGTCCATATTTTGTCACCCACATGTAACCAATAGAAGAGACAGATAAAGAAAAAGAGAGAGTGATAATAAGAGAGAGAGAAAGAGAGAGAGAGAAAGAGAGAGAGAGAGAGAGAGAGGGGGATAATAAGAGAGAGGGATAATAAGAGAGAGAGAGAGAGAGAGAAAGAAGAGAAGAAGAAAAGTAAAGGGTATATATCCTGAGTAAACCTCATTATTTCTTCTCCGCAGATTTAAATAATCACTTAGTCAAAGTCAGTCTTTAGATGCGCCCCGATACACCCTCCATGGTTGTATTTGTCTACTCCGTGACCCGCAGAAGTGCACGAAACACCGACATACTCATGCAGAAAATGCACAAAATACAAATTCAAATCTAATAATCGGGAGATATCTGGCCCGTTAAGCCCAGAAAAAAGTCCATTTGTGGACTAGCAGGCGCATTTAATGAAATTTGCAACATCTTAAAGATTTCTGCGCTTGCATGTTTGTGGGCGAGGAAAACAAGGGGATGGATAGAGAGGGAGAGAGAGAGAATGCGAGGGGAGAAAAATATTGTCGGTGGAATATTATGCTGGATGGAAATAATTGTCTATACTTCCTCCTCAGTATTTTCTGCAGGTCTGCTAAAAGCTGGTTTTTATTCCATTACAGACGGATGAAATAAAATAACAGATTTTACTTCTTCTACCTGATCGCGCCTGCGAAGGTTTTTGTTTCCTTTTTGTTTCTCTTCATATTCACCAGGTCTTTTTTCTCTTAACCTCGCTTTCATTTTCCCTGCTTCTTCCTGCGACCTTTGCAGGTATCAAATTTGTACATCAGGAAATTCAATTATTCACGACATGGATCCAATCTCCTTAACCCTCCTTCATGTATTTCCACCAGTTCTCCCTCACTGGAATGCTCTCGCTCCAATTGTTTTTTTGTTTAGAAGAAAAAAAAGCACATGGCATAATTTTTTCTGGGACTTCACATTCTAATGATAATGGGAAAATTGCATTATAATGAAGGTGTAGTATTGAAGTTGTTCTACTAATCAGGCATGCATTAGAGACCGAGATCTTGTCTAGAGCGAGCTGATATTGAATTGATTCCATTACTTTTGTACAAATTGTCTTCGATTATCCAAATTAATACTCGGCCTGGCCTTGAAGGAACAATGTCGAATCACAGGAAAATCTTTGTTTTAATCAATCTACGTCATTGCCCCTGCGGAGAAGGCTGTTTAATTGAATCGTAGAAAGAGAAGTGCAATTCTATCATTATACCCTATTTTTCCAGCCCTAATTCGGTTTGCATTCCATTTGACAAACATTTACTTTCTCCTTTACTTTTTAGTCCCACATACAGGGAGTTGCGTTAGTCAAAATGGCTGTTTCATTAATGCATGCCTCAGGTTTAATTACTTTTAAACAAAGGTTTATGCTCCTTTACAAGTTATCTACCCAAAGGAAACTGATCAAGGTCTATGCTTGAAGAAATTGAAGCCCACTTTAAGCTTATACCCTGGTCAAATCACCGTAAAAAGAACTCTCGGTTTCTATCAAGACACAGTTTTCAAGACAACATTAAATATAGAGTATATGGTTAATTTTCATGTTTTCATTCATCAAAGAAGAAATGAAATTTATCAGGATAATAGACGTTTTCCTTTCACAATCACAAGCACATACATTGTAAGATGGCAGACAAAGTCTTTCAAAATGTTGCAGATGATTATACAGATTTCACATCATAAATCCATATTTATAGATAAAGTTGAGTTCTGGTCATGCGGGTTGACTGAATTTTGAAAGAAACTTATGGAAAAGTTTGGTTATGTAGCACTTAAGAATTCATTTACATTGCAACGCTTTGGAATCTTCAAAATGATAACAAAGTGACTCAGCCTTGTTAATATTCACATGCACTGTACACAGAAATAAGTACATGGGACTAGTACACAAACGTGTGGCATGAAAGTTTGGTCCAAACATTGCAGCTAATTTGTGTGATATTTTGAATATGAGAGCATTTGAAGATCCATCCTTTTCAGGGGACATTATTTCTATGATATTCTTCTACAAAATAATACATAAGGAGAATGAAAAGCTCACAGATTATTTTTGACCTTTCTCAGAACTCAACCTTCTCTAATTTAGGCCTATCCTCATCAGCTCGAGTTTGCCACTTATGCTACGGTCACAAAGGTTCGTACGAACGATAATTTTGTACGAATCTCTCTGTTTTTCTATTGTCTTCCCGAATTTCCATTGTCTGAAAATCGTTCGTACAGCGTTCGTAGCAGTTCGTAATGGCATTTGTGACTGAGGCTTTAACCTGCTATTTTAACCATCCTGATCACAAATTATCCAGCTAATTTGCATTTTCATCAGCCCGCAGTTGCAATTAGTGGGATATTTGGTCTAGAAAATATCCTGAGAAATCTTGGTCTTGTTTCCAAAATATCCCGCTATTTGGGAAATTTGAAATGAGCTAGTTTGTGATGAGCGTATTGGTCTGGTGAAGACGCAATTTCGGGTTTCAGGATTAAATATCCCAACTTTGAAAATAGCAGGTTATTTGGCAAACTTGAGCTGCTGAAGACAGATCCTTTGTAAAGTAGAGAGGACAATCCTACCTTCTTGTTTTAGAGTTTCATCTTTGAAGCAGGCTTCAGTGAGTGTGACTTCTCCTGTGGGATGCAATTTAAGAGAGAGAAGAAAAAAGTAGAGATTAAACAACATTACAAATGAAGTCTACAACTTTAAACATTTAAAATGAACAAACATTTAGAAAAAGTGTAAAGAATTGCAAACAGCACCACCTTCAAGCTATTGCCGACTTGCACTTCAAATGAAAATTCAGGAAAAGAAAACCTCACGTACTGAAAGCTTAACGTTTGACTGAAATGATGTCTTACTATCCAAAAAATTGCAATACTTGCAAATATTTGAGTAATGCCAGACAGCGTGGATTGAGTGCCATGGGCCATGCCTTAACCCCCTTTATCTTCACTTACAAAAATCAATAAAACCTATTTTGAACATACAGCAATTTAATGCTCAAATTAATAGTCCAGAATTCACTTCAGATTAGAGTTTAGCAGCACACGAACCATAAATTTCACTCGATAGAAAATAAAGAAAGCCCAACCCCATATCTTTTTTATTTCTTACTCTACAAAACCGATAGCAACATGGGAAACAAAACACATTGTGAAATTGCAAATAATCCACAAAAAGCTTAGATAAGACAAAACTTGAGTCCACAGAAATCTCAATTTACCCAAAAGATGATTGGGCTGTTTTTCTTTTCTTTTCATACACAAGTTTTATTTCCGTAGGTAAATACAACATGGAGCAAAGTGCATTTACAATGTACTTGAGCAAAAACTGATAATGGTAATATTGATTGAAAAGTGCGCTATTCCACACTTAAATTGCTCAAAATATCTATTTTATCATCATTGTTTGACATAAATCAACCTTTGCTACTCTCTATATGAGCAACATCACAGATAAATGGATTTTCAATGTCTGTAGAATTGTAATTTTTTGTTCTTTGAGTTAGACTTTGTCGGTCATATAATCTTTGAAGTATGTACATCACCTAAATCATCCAATTATGTTGGGGAGGTCATTTTGAACATTCATGTATACATACGTGTTCATCACCTGGTACACAATGGTATTTTGACTATTAATAGTACACCTACTGCTTGTAGTTGTACTAAATACTTATGTAGCACATTAAATAGTTTCCATGTCAGACACATACATGTACATACAACCAGTATATGCCAGTTCAAATGAAACACCTTTTAAAGGGAAAAAAAGAGAAAATTATTTCTACTTGGACACTATAAAAAAAAATAGTGACACAAAATCATCTGTTTCTTATGTATATTCAGAAACAAAAGGCAATAGCACATACAAATTACTTCAGCATAATTTCCTGTTCAATTAACCTCCAATATTATACAGGGTACTGAAGGAGTACAACAGCAAGGCTAAAGGGGTCGCATGTTGCTTAAGGGTCTTTCACACTGACGGAAAATCATACAAACTGTACATGGGTATAAGAAGCACATATTTAAGACAACCGTAAAGTAGCTTTAACACTTGTAACAGGAATATCTACAAGGCAATATCATTAAAGAAAATTGTTTGGTAAGGAAAAAAGAGCATTTTTGTGTAATATTCTTATATATCAATATATGTATTTGACATGAACACAGCAAGGTGACTTGAACGTTCATGTGGAACAATTTGAAAACATAAACGATATACTACAAGACAATAAGACATTATACAAAACATGTATTTTTAAAGTATGAATGGGGGAGGGGGGTTGAAGGTGACAGCAGGAAGGGAGAAGGATCATTCTCACTCTGACACTCATACTCTAATGATTAATTACTTTGAACAAAAGAAGGACCCACCCAAATGTAGATTTTTGGTCAAGTTCCCCCAAGAACAAGGAACTTGGCAATTAAGGGATCTGGTAGTGTCTATGAAAATGCAGACAATTTAAGACAGCCTTCGATATATCCTGTGGTGGTACAAATGCAGCAAAACCTGTATAGAAAGACCACTCAAGGGAGACTAAAAAAAAGTGGCCTTTCTGTGCAGGTGGTCTTTAAGTACAGGTTCCTTAAGTACAAATTTCAATGAATAACAATACTCAAGGGAAACAGAAAATGTGGTCTTTAAAGACTGGTGGTCTTTCTATTCAGGTGCAAGGTGGACACTAAAAGCAGGTTTGTGTGTACTTGACACTTGCCCATTCAACACCTGCCCATCTTAGCAACTTATTAATGGTCATATCACTGAACTACAAAAATTAAAAAGAGCTCTGGTAAATTCTTAGGTAAAAATAGGTACATGTAAGTGTCAAATCTATATCTGCCTCTCTCTCTCTCTCTCTCTCTCTCTCTCTCTCTCTGTCCCCCTTCTCCCTTTCTCTCTCCTGTGTCTTTTTGCTATGTTTTCTCTCCTAGGTATACTTAGATTTACTCATTCTCCCTAATTATCTGTCATCTTTCCTTCTTTTCTTGTACTCTCTCTCTCTCTCTCTCTCTCTCTCTCTCTCTCTGTCTGCCCCTTCTCTCTCCTGCGTCTTTGTGCTATGTTTTCTCTCCTAAGCATACTTAGATTTCTTATTCTCCCTAATTATCTGTCATCTGTCCTTCTTTTCTTGTACTCTCTTTCTCTCACTAGCCTAGGCGAGACTTAGTCACTAAAAGGAAGTAATTGATTATGAAGAGTTCCGTGAATTGGGGTCTATCTAGAAGTTGACATGTCCCCTTCAAGTACTACAATGTTGTCCTTTTATGACCCAGGCTGGAGATCTCTCATCTAATAAATGATTTTTTGGAACAAATTTTTAAAGAATAAATAGCAAAACAATATGTAACCAAAGTCAAAGTCATGACACAATGCATGCTGGGTACATGAAAAGGAGTAGGCAAAAGAAAAGGAGGAGGCAGAAGAAAAGGAGGAGCCAGAAGAAAAGGAGGAGGCAGAAGAAGAAGAGGAGAAGGAAGAAGAGGAAGAAGAGGAAGAAGAGGAAGAGGAAGAGGAAGAAGAAGAAAAAGAAGAGGAAGAAGAAGAACAAGAAAAAGAAGAGGAAGAAGAAGAAGAAAAAGAGGAGAAAGGGGAAGAAGAAGAAAAAGAGGAGGAGGGAGAAGAAGAAGAACAAGAGGAGAAGGAGAAAGAAGCAGAAGAACTAGAAGAAGAACAAGAAGCAGAAGAAGAAATATCATTACATAGCGATTATCAGTAAGTACCCTAAAAAGTGTAGCACCACTATCCTTCTAATAATAATATGATACTTTGACTATTAACTTCTGCATCCTTCGACAGATAAATAAATCTGACCAAAATGCATAACTACATGTACTCAACTTTAGATGAATCTATCAATTTCATTTTTCTAATCATATCTAAAAAATACAAATAAAATTGTAAAGCCATTAAATGAGAGAGAATTACAATTTCTTGTTAGTTCATTGCTTAAAAAAGCAGAGCATATCTTAGTAAGTTCAACGAATCTAGAAAATTGAGGTTTACAACTCTGAAAGATGTATCAGGTTATGGGTAATATCCAGAACCAATTATTTTCATTTTCCTGTGTGGTATCTGTAAG
Source organism: Strongylocentrotus purpuratus (assembly GCF_000002235.5). Lineage (NCBI taxonomy): Eukaryota > Metazoa > Echinodermata > Echinoidea > Camarodonta > Strongylocentrotidae > Strongylocentrotus > Strongylocentrotus purpuratus. The sequence continues at coordinate 11,189,347 of NW_022145601.1, forward strand.
TCTTCCTGCGTCTCTCCTCTATTAGACAGATAGACCACATAATCACATTCTCACCATAATGATAATCATTGCAACAATATTACAGGGTTATTGGGTTAAGGTACATGTTTCTGGGTTATGTAGGCTATCTTTGTCTCAAATCTTATCAGATAAAAATATTGACAAGCCAAAAAGAAGCATGAACAGAAGACTAAGCTGGGACCGTTTTCATATATTATTGTAGTTGAGGAGAAAGACTGATATATCTCCAAAATGTGTAACCCGATCCGCGAATCTTGATCGGACATGCGAGCTAATATTTCAAATTGATTTCCTTGCTGAAATGACCTGAAATCATATATGACAATCTGAGGCTTTCTGTGAGATATTTTTAAAATTCTTTTAAAAATTGGTTTCTTTCCTCTGTTGCCAAGTTACATGAGATAAAAGTGAAAAACAGAGAATAGGAGATCTATAGTTCAATTGATACAAAAGATTTGTTTCTAACAAAAGATGGAAGTATTATCAGATGAATTGTACTGACAATAAAGGTTACAGGGATGATGAAAAATGACTGGACAGAAAGCAGATTATAATATCTTGTCTTAAAATTAAATGAGAAATGACATATTTGCTATTTGAATAGGACTTAAAGCTGTAGGTCCTCTGGGACTAAGAGGCATATATAATTAGACCAGACTATTGATATTGCTACTACTACTGACAATGCTACTATGTCTACTACTTCTACTCCTCTTCTTACTTCTACTACTACTTTGAGTGAATTTTCTCTTTTCTGTATAATATTGACCACTCTACATAATATACAGGTCACCATCCTCCCCCCTCCTTTGCGATCTTTACATCTGGGTGCTTCTTTTACTCCAGCTCTTATTACTACTTCTACTACAACTTCCTTCTAAATAAATGCAAACAGCTCTTCCGGGGCAACTGTACTTTTTCACCTGAACAAAATAAAAACAGTGATACATCGCAAAACATTAGATCACAAGTTTGATGAGTAACAGAAATGGGCGTCCTTCATTGTGTAAAATTGATGATTCCTTCGAGTTATGTAACACGGTAATCCTTTTATACGTATATTCCAGCCTACATATTTCGCACGACATTCGACAAGACTTAGCGATCCCTTGAGACAAAAGGAAATGTGTAATTATATCAATTAATAGGTCTAGATTAATCATAATTATTTTCTTGGATTGGCACAAAATCTGGACCGTGTGTTTGGCCAGAGAGCATTGACCCTTGGGGCTTAGTCTTAGATTTCATACCTTTCTGAATCCCATGTCTGTATCAATTTTTGTGAAAGAAATGTTTGTATTTAGGTTTTATGCCATGATGTTGGATTAAGTGGGTAAATGGAAGGAAAATGCAGAACTTGTAACCTAAAAATTGATGTACATTACACATGCTAGTGTCTGAATATTAATAAAAATTGAAATATACCTCACCACCATGACAATCCTTTCATATGCTCTCTCTCTCTCTTTCTTTCTCTCTCTCTCTCTCTCTCTCTCTCTCTCTGTCTTTCTCTTCCCCCTCTCTCTAAATTGTATCGATATCAAAACAGTTCTCATGCTTGCTCTCTCCTTTATATATTTCAGCAGTATTATCCACTTGCTGTTGAATAAAAGTTTTACAGCCAATTTCAAAAGAAAGTTTATTTGAAGAAAAAAAGTTAGATAGATAAGGCATAACATCTGCTAAGAGCCAGAAAGATATTAATGGCTCATGTGCTTTTACACAGTGTTAACGGCCTTCTGGCTCTCATTGGTGTATCATATCTGAAATGATAATTAAAAAGGTCCATACTTACACCACACAAGGGCAACACATGTGTGCAGTTTGAATGTCTGCCAATTGCCTAATTTCTCAATTATCAGTAACTAATCTACAACAGTAAACCAATGTACATGTAATTGCTCTATTGCTTTTTATTGCTTTTACAGACAATTTAATACATGGGGCTACAGTGTACATGCATGGAATTTTGTAACTCTTATTTGTGTGTGAAATATTTGGATTTTTTTAAAAGATCATTTTGATTTCATGTTCATCTTGGTCCCCCCGTTACTCGCTGTCCCGTCCCATCCTCCCACTCAGCAATTTCTGAGAAATGGTTGACTTCATTTCTGCTAAATGAGAAATGGAAACCTTCCACTAAAAAGGTGTGTGTGGTGTGTGTGTGTGTGTGTGTGGGGGGGGGGAGGGGGGGGGGTCATTTGCAGGACTGATGTACAGTAATTGAGCCATCAGATTCTTGACAGTTTTATATACCAAATACTACTCTTTGTTCTAAAGCATAATTATTGTCTTTTGAGACTGAGAATCAAAAGGACATTTACTCCTTGTGTAAGAGCTAGTACTGATCGTCCTTCTAGCTCTCAGCACAGGATCCTGTCAAGCATTTGGTACAAAAGTGTGAACTTTTGATTCAATCTGAGAGACGTTTACGATTAATCATACAAAAGCAGTTTTCAAAAGCAAAACAAAACTACAATATAGGGACAATTCTGGCCTAGGCATCATAGGAATTTTGAACGTATACATGTAGCTCTTCAGAACTTCAGAAGAATGACTAATTCTTGAATTAGAAAAAAAATGTGGTGGTATCAAATATGAAGGCCAACTTTCTCAAACAATACCTGGATAAAATTTTATGGAACACTTGTACCTGGCCAATTCAATTCAATTTCAATTTCAATTTCAATTTCAATTTATAAAAAAAAATTGTGACAAGTCACAAGTACAGGGACCACCCAGGAAACTACATCCCTATCAGCAGGGGAAAATAATCTCAAATTGTGATAGCATAAAAGCTAGAGCAATGATTTGTTTGATTATCTTTTATAACAAAAGCAGGGGAAACATACACTGCACAATGATGACTATCAAACTTATCTCAGAAACAACATAGAGGCATTTGGTTGAATAAATGTGTACCCTTTAAGGTGTTACTTATAACAACATAATGCCAGAGGGATTAAAAGTACACTGTACAGTGTATACATTTTTGTAAAATGTTAGATATTTAATTGTTTAACTTCAAGAGATGATTTGGTTTTTAATCTTTGCATTTGCATTCAAGTTTTATAGGTTCTACATTACTAAAAGCAAAAGGCCCAATAATCAACTTTGTATAAAATAACATAAAAATTCAGATCATCAACCTAAACATACGTTATTAGCTATAAATCTTTAAATAAACACCTGAAGTGTAAATGCAAACATTGTTACTTTTCCTGTGTTTTTAATGAATAGATAAGGTGCAATGAATAGAAGACAAGTTGAAATATACATATAGGTTTAATTAATTGAAAATAGTTGAGTATTAAATATTTTTTATAAAGCTCCAGAAAAAGAAAATCGAAAAACACAAGATTTGTCGTTTGGAAATAAATCCCAACTTTTTATAGAAAAATGTAAAAATAATCTCCTGTAAATGTTATGTTCAAACTGGTTCAAAATTCAAAACATTTACACACTGCAGACATTAAAAATCCCAATGAGTACTCTACTTACCAATAAAAAGATGACTTTCACAAAAGTTCGTAATTGCTAATTCCTCGATCAAATCTAATCAAGACAAGTACACATGTGTGACCTTTGCTGACCTTTGAAGTACAACAGCAATGTCTCCGACAAAAATCAGTTGGCAGTATTCTAAATAACCCACTGGCAACCACTTAATAGTAGACAATCAACTTTTCTCAGTTCAAATAACACCTTCAAAAAATCACCATCATCCTTTTCAATCAAGCACTATCAATCAAAATAAAAATTTCTCTTCATTTCTACTCATCCAACTTGTAGGAAGAAAAGTACAATCTCGGTGATAACACGTCTTGTCTTTACCTCGACACCTGGTCTAAGTTTGGACAAAAACTGACCGAACGAGGATTAGGGTCAATTACTACTGGTCACTCATTGGCACATGAACAAGGCAGGCAGGGCGGTGCACTTTTTGTGATTATTCTCTCTTCGATCTTACGCCTCGGTCAGCTACCCAGGAAACACATTTATCCCCAATTTAGCTCAAAACAATTCGCTGGGAGGAAGACGTTACATAATACATGATTTTGGGCTGCAGCCCGCTCAGGATGTCAGTAATTTTTGGTCTTTTTCAAGCAAACTTGGCACTTCCTGCTTCTGTTGAAAGAGGAGGACAGATTTGGAGAAAACAAATCTGCTACTTACCCCTACATATATACGTACATGTAAACCACTCTGACTTTCATTTTGAGGTTTCTTTTTTTAGAGAATGATCACGTTTGAATGAGACACTGTTTTTAAACAGGACAGATGTACTGTAATTAGCCCACAAAGTTCCTGTAAGACTTCCTGTTCTAATTATTATGTAAAACTATATTATCATTCATAGAATTTTGATAATTTTTTTAAAAAGTACATCAGCAAATGTAGGATTCCAGTAACTCATATTAAAAGAAATACTTCACAGAACATAATGGTATGCATAATTAGCAAATTTTTGATCCTCATATCATTTTCTTCACAAGAAATGGATTAATATTTTCACTTAAATTCAGTCTTCAGACTGCAGAATAGAATTCCATATGCGTTAAAATATTCAATAAATTCCTTCCATCATTTGAAAGAATTGAATTAGTTTTGCATCACAAATTTTATTTAACAACCAGGATTTGATCCCATATTGCATGAAATTGATGGAACTTTAATGCATAAAGATTAAAAAGTAGTTTTCCCTGTCATAGATTGTAGAGGCATGGGCCACTATAAAAAGAAGAAAATATTCATGCTTTTTTTTTTTTTTTGGTTAAATTATGAATTTTAATTAATTAATTAATTTTTTTTTTTTTGTAATCTCATACAATACCTATTTAATAGAATACATTTCAGAGCAGGGAATATGCTTTGCATATCTTTGATTTGATAATTTGTTTGTTTGCATTAATATTTACTCAAACTTAAATTAAATTCAACAGTTATTTAAGTGTACATACAAATGTAGAACAGCTAAACAATAAGTTAGTCTAAATCAATATCCACCTTTATCATTTGCTGCTCCCTTCTAAGCTAAATATCATATTGACATTATTCATATGTAGTAATAATTGCTTATTTATGATTCAACAAACTATTGTGATCTTCATACTCCTTGATAGTGAAATGAATAGACTGAAACAGATACACTCAAAACTAATTAAAGCTCTTTGCATCAGTATCACAGACATTTACAACTTTCACATACTTCTGTTTGTTGTTTCCCCACTGGGCGTGTCTTCGCGACGGGGCACGATTTGAGAAAGAAAAGAAATTACGGGATCCATTACAAAATTATTTGCGAGTTCCCATGGAGATCCAGAAGGAAATCGGTAAACTAGGTTGCCGTCCCATTTTAGATGAATCTACGTGACTGGGATTTCTTGTTTGAAATAATATTTCCTGAGCAGTTCCTAGATTGGCTAGTAAATGTCCAGTGAGTATTCGTCATTATAACAATAAAACCTTTTTGTCTGAATTTCAGACGGCACAGGATTTTATTATTTATTTAAAAGCGAAGAAAAGGGGCATCCTAAAGAAAGACTGACTTCAGTACAAGGGCAAGAGTTGTAACTGTCAATTGGGCAAGTTTATAGTACATCGCATTCATTACACTATCAAACAACCCATGAAAATTAAAAATTTTCCAACCATACAAAACAGAAGGAATGGATCACTTTCAACAAATTAAGATAACTCAATCATATTTTGAAAATATCCTATGTCCTCCCTGTGCACACAGACAGATACACAACAAGGGCAAACATATTAACAACTTCCTCTTTTTTTTTTGTCCCGATCGGATTACGATATCTATTGAAACTATGGGTTTTTTCGTACATTGCTGATAGAAATGCTGAGTCCTTCACATTATTAGAAAACCTGTGGATAATTTTATCTTTTTGGTTAAAGGCCAGTCCAATGAAATTTCAAGGGCTTATCATGTGATGTTTGGAGAGAAGTGACGTGCAACCATAAATTCATGACATATAAGATGTTTTTTTGCTGCTAGCATATTAGTATGAAGCTACTCTATTTTTGCACGTTTCTTTTTTCCCATCCTCTTTCTCTCTCTTTTCGTATATGCTCCATCTTTCTTTCCGTATATCTTTTCTCTGTCCCTTCCTTTTTTCTCCATCGTTCCCCTTTCTCTTTTCTTTTTCACCTTCCTTTTATTTTCATGTCTCTCCCTATATATTCTCCTGTCTTTCTCAATTTCTTGCTTCTTCCCTTTATTTTTTTCTTTATCTAGTTTCTTCTGATTTTATCCATCTTGTTTCCAATCCCGTTTCCATTTATTCTTTTCCTGTCTATTCTCATTTAGCAATGTCTCTTTCGCCCAACCCCTTTTCTCCTTTGTCAGCCTTTTACTATGCTTTTACTGGTATGTTATTCTTCCAATTACCTCTCATCTCTCCGTCTCTCTCCCTCTCTGTCTCTTTCTCTATTTCTTTTTATTTCTCTCTCTTTTTCCTATATCGCTGCATCATTTTCTTGATCAATCTCTTCCTCCCGCTTGACTTTTTCTACAGCCTTATCCATTACTTGGTTTACCCACAAAACAAAACAAAAAACTTTGTAATGATCTCACTCTATGACTGAATTTTCCTTCCTCCACCTACAAAATGTACTTTTCTCTTCTTTCTTTTGTCCCTTTCTCTTGCCATCTTTTTTTCTTCCCCTCTCTCTCTCAGCCCTTGTTACCATTCCTTCCTTTCAATAACTGAGTAACGATTCCGCAATCTAACTTTACCCCCCCCCCTCCACTCACACCATTCATTATTTCCTGACTCATGAACTTTTCGTAACCTCTTTTTAAAAAAATGGCAACCAACATCACAATAATTTTTTATAGACAATCAATTAAGTCAGCATCAGATTGGAAAATTATATGAAAAACGATCTTCTTGACTTGTTGGATTAGTAGTTCACACCTGGGTTGTGCAAAGCAAAAGATTTTTTACCGCATTCCATTTCTCTAGCGGATAAATGTATTCCCATCAAAATCTAATATCACGACACAATTAATGGGAGCTTCATTTGCCATCCAACACCACTATCAAGTTCTAAGGTTGTACATTCAGCTGCAATGCTTGTATCTATTGATCTACATTTGTGTACCTCTAGTAAGCTTGAGCGCCCCGGCTGCATTATCCATAGAAACCAAACGATTACAAGTCTAATAGAGGAAAGTTTAAGGGTATTTTGGCTTGCCAAATGGAGCGTCGACGGTGTTAAAAAGAGAAGGGGTCTTGCCTAAAGGCCAAACCCGATACTGTTGTTTTTGTAACGTGCCAGGAAAACGCGTTTTAGGCCGAAAGGATGGCAATTGAGCAGAAATCCTGGTGCGACATGCTTCATGTGATTATACATACGAAACCCACGAGGGGAACGCAGGCGTTGATTACCGGGTCTGCATTTAACTAAATGGCAAACTTGGGTAATCTTTAGCACCTTGTAATGGCCGGGTTCCTGTCTGTTGGAGAAGAAATGAAGGAAAAGAAGAGAAGAGCGGTTTTTCCCACTTTCCCCCCTGGACGATGATAGTGACATGACGGGTGTCATGCCCTTGCTTAGAACTTGACCGATTCTTGGGGAGAAGGAGAAAAAGAAAAAAAGCGATTCCAAACGAAAACAGCACGGATCAATCAGAGACAAGGTACAGGAACTTCGGATCATGACTCGATCGAAATCGAACACGTCTATCATCACGGCACCAGAAATTATATTTGAAATGTGAGAGACAAGGGAGAGATATGTGTGTGAGAGGGAGGAAGAAGAAAAGAGAGAGTGGGGCGAAAAAAGGGCTATTTTGGAAACATCTGTTTGCATACGGCAGGGAGGAAACATTATTTTTATTTAAAAATTCAGATGATGAAATTGTGATGAGGATAAAGGTGAATTGGGGGTCTACTAGGGAGCCGAAAGCAGGCAAACATGCCTATGATAATAACACGCGATCCGGACTTATCATCACTTAACTTTGTTTATACAGGAGTACAGGCACTTCTTCATATTACATGGATATCTTTCGTTGTTTGTCATCAACATCAAAATTATTGAAGGGATAGAAAAACGTCTTGGATAGATAGAACGATATCTCTGTGCTGTGGCTGAAGGATGCATATATCCCCAAGAGAAATATGATGTAGAAGTTATTAAAGGAAAACCACACATTAGGCCTGTCTTCATCATCTCAAGATTGCCAAATACCCGCTATTTCTGATTTGGGAAATAATCTTGAACTTAAAAATTGCGTCTTCGAGCTCGAGAAATTAGCTCGGAATATTTTGCAAACTAGCCCAAGATTTCTTGGGATGATTATCTAGACCAAATATCCTGCTACTTTCAACTTCGGGCTGATGAAGACGCAAATTAACTGGATTATTTGCGAGAGGAATAGTTAAAATGTTGCAATATTTGGCAATCTCGAGCTGATGAAGGCGGGCCTAAAGATACTGTTTGGAAAGCTGAACCCTGGCTAATTCTAGTTGCCTGAAGTAAATTTTGGTTGCCCATTATTACATGATGACATGGTCTGTTGGGAATAAAAAGGGCGTTAACTCTTTTAAATGATTGGAGTTAAAGATAAACTTGAGTTCTGGTAATACGATTGTATATTGTGAAAGAAAAGGTGTGGAATGGATCAGAAAAGTTTATCATATTAGCAAGTAAGTAATGGTGTGTAATGCAAGGTTCTGGAGTCATCAAAATCATAATAAATTTGGCAGAGTCTTGGTAAAGTAACAATCACTTACACAGAAAGATGTATATGGGACAACAAACATGGTGTCGGGGCTAGTACTACCCTGATTTCCTTATCTTTCTATGCTCATTACTCAGCCAGTATACATTTTCTTCCAAAATTGTTTGGCACATGACGTTTATTTGTAATCTTGAACATTCAGTGTAAGTTTTGTTAGATTCTGTGAGAATTCATTTTCTTTTTTTACCAGAACTCAAGTTTATCTTTAATGTCCATGCTCTACTGTACATGTAGGTAAATGTGTTTATGTATGTCTCTTCTCCATGTTTATTATTCTCTCTTGCAATATTCATCATTCAACAAACATGTGCTGATATCTCAAATATGCCGTAAAAAACCAAATCAAAACTATCTACTTGGATATTGCTCTGTCAAAAACACAGGTTACTTGGAGATACTGAGTTGTCACTTGAAAAAATAGGCAAAAGAATGATCATATTTTAATGCAATTTTAGTTATAGTTTGCTCTGCCAGACTACAGTTTAGATCATCACTGGAATACAATTAAGGTTAACTTCAGAAGATTTCAATCCCATAAAAAATTGTAATAAAAACCAAACTCAAATATATTGCCAAGTATCATTTAAAGAAATTTTAATAGCAAAGTTAAAGTTCAAACTTTGGTCCCTAATAGCCAAAGAAAGATCTTTTGAACTAAGGAAGATTGAAAATCAGGAAACTCTTTATGTGAGTGTTATCAAATTAAGCTTTCAAAAGAGAAACAAGAATAATGGAACTTACATGGTAAAACAATGGCACAATGGCAGAATTATTACACAAAAACACAATCAATTTTGCGCACTCCAATAGAAACCACTTTAAAAAAGGCCATTTATCAGCAAAAGTAGAGCATAATCAATTTCCTTTGTTTCATTTTCATAATAATTTAAAACCTCGGTCTCCTTAATTTGCTATTCTTGGGTTTTGCCTGTGATTTATGACAATTCAGGCCAACCGAGAATTATACATGTAAGTAGTTTTAAAAGATAAAATGTGAAAAAGCTTGGAAATGAATTATACATGAACAATGACCACGCTTGTTTCAGTATCTATACATTTGCGAAAGAAAGCTATCATAAAGTAATTATTGATTGTTGAAAGATGTCAAATTTCATGAATTTGAAATTTATGTGCTTTCAATTGCATTGAGATCTATTTTCTTTGTCCATCACATATTTAATTTTACCACTCATTTCCAAAAGTTCTCTTAAAGGAAATATTCAAAATTTACCATTTAAAAAAAAAAAAAAAAAAACATTTTGACTGTATCTAAACCAATTAATCCCCTAATATTTGGTGAAATTTTCTTCCATTCTCTAGAAATCTACTCTTTCATCAGTACCAAAATTAACATTGCAATATCCACCAAGAAGGAACAAGAATGCAGAACTAAAAAGTTCAATTGGGTCTTATCACAAAGAGACACACAGTAATCTACCGTAATGTATTATACAGGGTGGCAAAAAAAAAAAACAGACTACACTTAAAGTGTACTTTCAATAACGCTAGGTAAAAACCAGTACCAGTAGATGAAGAATTTCTTTCTTCAAAAAAAGAGCATATATATCAAATTTGCAAAGAGTGGTTGAATATTTGATTTTTTTTTAGGTTCATTTTTGTGACACAATGTTGAACACATCCACTCGCAGAAAAAAAGGTATTGTGGAGTTTCAGAAATGATATTATGCCTGAGCTTCGGACAAGCTTTAACGCTGACAACAATCTGCACACATTTTTCAATTTTCAGGTGTTATAAATGACTTGTTAAATACAGATAGTAAATTAAACGAAGACAATATGCACAATAAAACAATGTTTGCAAATCTTGGAAAATTGATACTGGACAACTTTCAACTCCTACCTTCCATCACAAAAATAATGATCCCTATAAAAACAAACACCCCTGTACTAAAAATATTGGTATAATTTTTCGTGTTAAAAGATTGTCCATCTGTTGGTACCAGCGAATTTGACCCCGCATTACTTCCTGGAAGTAACGGTATGCTTGTCCGTTGTTTTTGTTGGGCCACCCTGTTTACCCCATGGTTGTGTATTGAGCCCTTCATATTGAAGTACTATCTGAAGAGAGGGTGGATGGTCAGATGAATTTTGACCATAAATGGCAATGGGGCTTTCAAATAATTGAACATACAAGCACATGTGTGGGCTTTCATGTATGCAAGGCAAAGAAAAACAAAAATAGGATGGACCCCAATAGGAGAGGGCTGAGCTTAAATACATGTATGTTATTGTTTTTTGGTGTTATCTGCGTTTCATTCTTTATGAGAAATACACCTTTCCAACAAAAATTTGTTTACTATTTGTAAATTCATACTCTTCATAAATCTCTAGTTTTTGAAAATATTTTCTTTTCTTTTTCTTCTTCTTGCTTTTCCCTTTTTAATAGCTGAATCTCAGACCCACTGGTCCACGAAAACCCCTTACCTTATAGATTGAATATGACCTTTAAATAATGTGTATTTTTAGTATAGTATAATTACATGTAGAATCAACTGTGATACACAACATTAATTATAAAGTTTAGGTTAAATAATTAATAATCATTCATATTACTAGGCAACGTTGCAAATTTACTTCTCATTTCAGAGGAAGGTGTTTGATATCAAAATGATATGATGAACACACAGGCAGCCGAAGACCTTGAGTTTATGTAATTATTTTTGTAATTACTATTTTCAAGTTTGTTCTTACATTCAACAATCCTACAGTACCAGGTCATACTTGTATCATGAACTGATGATGTAAATTAAGATCAATCTAAAAGGGCTGTGATATGACTAACATTCATATTGGATCTCCCCCCCCCCCCCCCCCCCCCCCCCCAAAAAAAAAAAAAAAAAAAAAAAAAAAATGATACCCGGTAATAATAATAATTTTAAAACAAGTTTCCTATTTCATTTTTAATTTAGGAGATTGTTTCTACATCACAACTACTGCAATGCAAACATTTGCACTAATCATGGTAATTTTGCAATTAAGGAAGTTTGGCATATAGCCATTTTATCACTTTCATTTTCAAGTACCACAGAATGACAGGAGGGTTTCACAGCGCATACTGACGTCCAGTCATCATTATATTGACATAAGGAGGATAGGACAATAAATATAGGATAAAGGATTTTTTAAAACCAGTTTTCCTGTTAAGACGAAATATACAGCTGAGTGATTATTTAGGGATGTTGAAACCAGTTGAAATGAATAAATGTTTGTCTATATATCTATTTGCACGCAATGTTATCATGATCCTCCCAAAGTGTATAATACAAATACACTGCAGAACAAAGAAATACAAACAGAGGAAATACTTCAGAATAGTGATACATCCTAAGACTTCATTATGCATAATTTATTATTCACTCCTTCATTTTCCAATAAAAGTTGTTAAAAAGTACCTCTAAAGGGTATCCTTACAACAACACCCCCCCCCCAAAAAAAAAAAACAGCAAACAGCTAGCATTCGATACAGAAAAAACCTAAATGTACATAAAACCCTTAAAATATATGGTTGAATTCAAGATAACAACTTTAATCAAACCCAGATGCAGGCCAATTAATTCACAGAAAATGGTTGACAACCATATCATTAAAAACTATATTTACAGTTTTGCACCGGTTTCTACGATACAGCACATACTACAGCATCACACTTCAGCGATACTTCGCATTTACACCTTTGGATGAAAATGCAAGGAGGAAAAAATTGTGAGGAGGGAAAAAAAATGCAGTTGAGCCGTTTTAATCCCCAAATCCTCCCAGCGAAGCTTCTATGCACTGAAATTGGATGCTATGCTCATACTCAATTAAACATGGTCGTAAAGCAGCGCTTCTTTCCCTCAAAAACACACCGTAGTCTCCCTGCATAGTAGGTACTTTGAGATGCATGATTCTAGACACACAGGTACAACCTAGAACGACAGGGGTTATGGAATGTCTCACACCTTTCAAGTTTCTTTTCTTGACGACTTGACCTTGACTTTTCTAATAAATTCATGAAAATAGACATGAGATTTGAAGAGAAGAAATATATAACGCCTGGCCAATTACTTCTTAGGTCTGTATACATGTACATGTTACCAAATAAGGTGACAAATTTGTTGAGAAATTAGCATTTACAAGGATAAGTCATTAATCACAGAGAGTACTTTATTTCTACTTTCTATCTCTCGATAAAAGAAGTATGCACACACAGAATGCTTGATTGGAGGGAGGGGGCATGAGCTGAAAAGTCATTATCTTGTAATTTATAGATAATGATCTATTTATAATGACTGGCAAATTTCGAATTAAAAGATAACGGGGGCAGTCTTGAAGGAAAAAACGCTGTATCTACATACGGTAATTAAAATGTGTTCTATCTTTCCAGTTTAAGACTCAGATGAGACTCTTTTCATGTTTTATTTTTTAAAAATAATTTCAATTAAAGTTAAAATTGGTGACGTCTCTGCTAAAGATGTACCCCATTCAATTTATTCCAACTACACTCACATGCTCACTATCAGAAATAAATAAATATTTTAAAGACAAAACAAACCAATTTTCATTCCAATTCAAATAACTAAAATTCCCTAATCTGGAAGAAAACATGCAATTATCTTCTACCATTCTGTTCAATCAAAATATTTGTAAATGTACAAAAATGAGTGCATTCAGGAAAAACCCTATACTTCAAATCTATAAACATGTAATAATAAACATATTTTTATTGAAGTACAAATATATATCTTGTGAAATCCCTGCAACGCAGAAAAAATAGTATTGGATGAGTGAGCAATATTATTACTCCGTGGAGCCGCAATTCAGTACAGATTGATTTTTTTTCCTATTGGGAGGAAATAATGAAAACAGAATGATATGAAAGTTGTCCATTCTCATTACCGTTCTACCATGCCAAGTTACCGTGGCAATGTGAGCGGGAGCGATTTGTTTCTTTTTCCCCTCGATATTGGGTGTTTTGGAATAATGAATTTTATTTGTAATATATCTCCTCCAATATATCATTCAGCATTCTCCGGGTAGAGCAGGGGGAGGGAGAAAGGAAGAAACAGTAGATGTACATCTAGGGGTTCTGTATCACAAAGAAAATGAGTTAATGTAATATATCAATTCATGTGATCTGCTACAACGACAAATATTGTACAGAATTCATATAAAGTACATCTGTGTTAAATAAATAACTTCCACATTTTTGGATCAAAATACTTCATAATGCATGTAATTATGAAAACAAAATTCTCATTCTAGATCTATGGTACTGTAGATAGTCGTAATCGTAAATTTTATGAAATAAATTTTCACCTGACTGATCTACAAATGTATATGAACCACAAGTACATGCACGAGTGTAATTAAGCTCTACATGTAGGTGACCTACATGTACAAGTACAGCTAGAATACCTACAATGAACATGTATGTTATAATATATACAGACTCTTGATTTGATAATTAATGCTTCATCATATAGCTGCAAAGAAAATCTTTTGTGTAATGTCTTGATTTTGTCTGAATTTTTAAAAATGTTGAGATGGCCTTCATTCTCATATAAAAGTTTTATAATATTAATGAGTTAATTTGCTATTGAATATATAACATAATATATCATATTTATCAACAATTCTGGCCTACCTGGATATTAACTAAATGTATGTTGAATTCAGCTATGTAAAAACTGAGAATTCAGATGATTAGTTGATCATTTTTGTCACTATTCACATGTCCCTTAAGACCCTTAAAATGAAAATACACACGCTTGTAATTGCTATTAATAATTTGCATATTTGTACAAAAATCAATAAGTGATAAGAGCGCATGATATATCACAAATATAGAATTCTACAGTGTACATTGAACCTCTTCTTATTTCATAAATAACACGCAGTTAACCCTGGGTTAATGGAAGTTATCATTAATTTTTGTCAATTCATAAATTCATGTTTAATGCTGAAGAAGCTTGCACATGAGCGTTTGAAGAGGGGAAGCGTTACGTCCCCATCCACACACTGTGTTTTGACACAAAACATGGCACGAGAAATATTACTTCCCTTCTCCAGGCTCCAAAAACGCCAGGAATTCATCTGTTTCTGTAAATTGCAATGCAAATCCAGCCCGCTCTTTGACGTCATATCGAGTGTTTATTTTGGGCAAGAAGTGCTTGAATTCGGGAGCAATGCGGTGGCATTGTGCGACTAATAAACAAGTTCCTGAAATACAGCCTGAATGAATGATGAGTGCTTGCTTGCTGGGTGATTTCTTTCCAAGTCTTCTTGATTGAGGGGGGGGGGGGGTAATGAGGAAATGTATGGTCTGTTATTGGCTATGGTTAAAGGCCATGTATAATTACAGGTGTCAAAAACCATACAATATCATTAAATTATTTTTTTAGTAGTCAACTTTGTATACCTTGTTTCTCTATGTACAGGCAATACAATTATCTCATAACCGTTCATGCTGGAATTGTGTTAAAGTATACATTTACATGTAGGTTTAAACAAAAATGTGTAGAATAAGAAGCAGTAATCAGTGATTTTACAATACAGATGTACAAAGTGTAAAGGGACTTTTCTGGTCGTCTTTGCTATACAGGTATGCCTAGTAATGCTTAATATGCTACATGTGCATGAACATGTACCGGTAAGTGTAAAGTTCTCATGAAATATTCAGATCAGTTATTATACCGTGTAAGTGTAATTTAGAGTGAGGTGTGCTGCAGGATAAAATGTTGAAAATAATCTAGATTTTTGCATAAATTAAATATTAATTTACAGACACTATATTCAGTTGAGGACAGCTTCCTACAGAAACTCAGTTTCTTTGGGTAATCCTCAGGCATCAGTTGGTGGCTTTTGTCCTTTTATTGTATTTATTATTGTAATACGTTTTCTTGTGTTCTTTGTTATTGTTATACTCCTTTATGTTCCTGGAAATGAAATAAATTATAAAAAACAGTTATCAGCTCCTTCCTGCTAACAATTTATGCACCATCTCCAATCACTGAGTATTAATTAGCTTATGTTATCCTGAAATGCAGCCACCTCCTTTAAAACATATCAAGAATTATATTAACCTCATCTATATCATCCAATATTCAGATTGAACTTAAAAGACAAAAAAAATATTCTTGAAAAACATTTTCGTAACCAAAACTTCACATTTCCCTTAGAGTAGGTTCAATTTCAGAGACACAAGGATGCAACACGATAAGACACGATATACTTCAATTTAGAATTTAGACGACGGTTGTAAAAAGAGTACTTTGCCTTTAACTGTGAAGTGCGCAAGAAACGAGATGAGAGGATCATCTAAGAACATGGAAGCTTGTTCTTTGATTAATGAACCTAGTAAGGAATATCGGCAGGAAATTCTGGCAAAGTATCGGATGTTGCAACTCAAAATTGTGAGCTTTTACTTCTCACGTTTGAAAGACGGTCGGTGGGGAAAAAAATATGAGGGGAGGCAAAACCTGGGCTGGGAAGGATGAGATCCAAAGATACCTGAACTGGTTTGTTCAATTCAATTTTCTAATTCTCTTTTGTTATACCAATTGGCATCTCGTATCATCGTCAAGTTACGGCACCCGAGGCCTGTTTATCCCGGTACTCAACCTAGTGTGGTTTAGGAAAAGAGACCAGGAAAAAAGAAAAAGGATGAGAGAGAAAAAAAAGTGGGTGAGATGCAACGAAACGGGCCGATTGAAACGGAGAAGTGTTTTCACAACGGACATCAGATGACTACTTTTCCCTTGAGGCCCGGTATCGCTTTCCGTTAGTTAACATATTGGTGAATTTTATGACCGATTTTATTACCCCTCAAGACGAGCTCTCATCTTTTCAATTTAAATTTTTTGATACTTCTTCCTCCTTTCGTACTTCCTCTTATTATTTTTTTCTTTTCGGGAGGTGGCGCTTGTTCTTCATCGTGTTCTGCGTCAAGACGAGTAAAGTAATGCAATCAGGCTTCAGACTAGAGTGCAAAAACTTTCTCCCACACCTTGTTTTTCATCATAAAGTGTTGTTGTCTACAGCGTATACGGGTGGCTGAGATGGTGCCCTGGGCTGTAGAAAAACATGCGACGAATGAAGTAATACCACGTATGAATCGGATGATATGCAGTATCGGAGTGCCTAACTTTCTCTCCTCTCACCGAATAAAGCCCCCAAGAGAGAGAAACGGAGAGGCAAATAAGAGGGAAGACTGCGAGAAGAAGGCAAAACAGCGGAAAAAATCCTGCAACGCAAGAGTCCAAGTCACGTTTGATAATTTCGTTTCTGATTAGGGAGCTGCAAAATTAATACCACACCACACCTTGATCGGTTTAATATTAATCACAAAAAAAGCAGGGGGAAAACAGGGACTCGGGCCTGTGGAGGAAAATTCTGCATTAATGCTGCATGACTTAGCTCAGCGTAGCAAAAAAACTGAATGTTTTAGCAGATTCTTCCAGAACCCACTAAATTTGTTGCCCCTCTAATGACTACCTCAAATCTCGAGAGGCAATCCCACTCAACTCGACTCCTTGACATTAAACCGGGCTTCATCATCTTGCTTCAAAATCCAATTTAACCGAGGAATTTTTTTCGGGAAAAAGGTTAGAACGGATGAAAGGGGAGGAGAAATCATTGTGGAGAGGGAATGAGAGTTTAAAAAAAGGGTTATTTGAGGAGTGACTTGTTTTGTGCATGGTCATTACAGAGATGTGACTTGCACTTTACTGTATCTAATTAGTCCCGACGAATAAATTACCTAATTAATACCAACTACTCAGAATTTGGTGAGGTACACACATTTTGAACATCTGTGTACAAATTACAACTTGCATCATTATTTTGCAATATCATAATAAATAGGTTTGATTTAACACTGTGTTTTCACCCACTCCAAAGTGTTGAAATACATTACATCTTAGATAATTAAATATCATTTGGATACTTGCGTTTGATTTTATTTTTAAAGATGGGTAACATATAAACTGAACCTTAAAGCTTATCTGCCGTAGTTTACAGGAGGGATTAGACCGCTCTGCAAGGTCACTGGACAGGTGGTTATCTCATCAACTCAGCTCTCAGTTTACATAAGAAAAAGAGGATCATGGGGGACCAATGGTCACCGATTATGCATTGTTTGTTATATAGAGGGCGCAAGTAGCTACCAGTAGTGCAGTGGGCCTTTAATGGTCATGGAATGTGTTTTACTATTCAAATACACAAAACAGGTATTTTTTCTTCATTATTTTCCTTTATGTGCAGAGCACAAACTGTCATTCCTGAGACAAATCAATTTTCTTTCCTCTTAGTTAATTCATACTGTATGAAAAGTTTTTTAATCAATTCCTATTCTGACGACATGTGCATTGAAGTACCATTGCAAAAAAATTAAAAACAACTAAGCAATCACATTTCCAAAGGGCATACTCTCATTGACAGAATTATGATGATAAATAGTTTATTTGCATTTGTATTACCCATTATTATTATTTTCAAATGCTTCCAACTTTTTTTTTCTTTTCTATACCAATATATTCTTTAAGCTGTTTTTTCTCCAATGTATCATTTGTTAATATGCCCCACATCTACCAATAATTTGATTTTGTCCTTGAAATTTAAATATATATCCTATGTTGCTCAAGTTTGATCTATAAAGTGGTGTTTTTGACTAAATAAATGTTAATAACTTTTTATCATAACATTTAAGATACTTAAATGTATTGGTAAGGTGCTGCCTTATGTCAATGTATGTATGCTGAGTTGTGGTGCTATTGCAAAAAAAACAAAGAGATAACAATCAGTCTGTCAACTGTTCCTTGATTATCATTTTCTAAAATTTAGTTTAAAATACTTTTTTTTTTTTTAATCACTACAAAAATACTAAAAAACAAATTCAACACTTTACCTCCCTTCGCATTCTGTGCCCAAATGTGGGCACATATGAATTCTAATAAATTCCTTTCTTATTTCCACTTTCTCTTTCTCTTGGACTGAGCATACATTTTGGGATCATATGTATTTCCACCCAACTCAATAATGCAATACAGACACAAATTTAGATAAAATTAGCAAATAAGTGTAAAGAAAGTACCGTACATGTAACTTGTACGTTCGCACCAAGCATCTAGAGTTGCACCAAGTATTCTTCAATAAATCTGTATTTCAATGTTTTGAAGGCCTAACTAAGCAAGTTTCTCTCTTGCCTTATAAGCTTGCATACATTCCGAAAAATGGGGACAAAGAGACACGCTTGGATGAAGAGAAGAAACTTGAGAAAGAAAAATGAGAGCGCAGACGATCTTCTTTGAGAGGTAACTGAAACAGCATTTTCAAGTGCTTGAGAATGAAGAGGTAATTGAAACAATTCCATCTCATCATTGGACATCATATTTCATTTCACGAGGAGAACTTCAGAAAACGAGATTCAAGTGTTGGTTTTCATGCGATATAAATATCCACCTACAATGCTACAAACACACAAAATATGTTCTTCTATTCCTTTTAGTTTTAGAGTAAAAGGGTAGAAATAAGAGGCTCAAAAAGAAAAACAGACAAAGAGTAAAAAGCGTTTTGAACAGGAAAGTTAGAAAATGAGCTCTGGAAAACTGAAGGTATCCTTTACCCATCCCCCCTCGCAAAGGGGGAACGGTTTAACAAAATGGTTCATGGAAGTTCTGAGTAATTTCTTTTGAAGAAGAACAAAAAAGAATATGAAAAACTTCAGAACTAGACCGAAGAAGAAGAAACAAAAAACGAAATTGATATAAAAATGGCAAAATTGAAAATCTCATTTCTAATGAATAACAAGCTCCTATAAATAATAACCTATAATAATTTCATATTGATCACATATTTACATGTTGGTGACTACTGGCAATATATGTGAAAGGGGACAAAGAAAACTTATCAGTGAAAAGCCATTTTGAAGTTTGAACAACATGCCATGGTAACTAAGCTCCTAACCCTCACTATTGTCACTCTAATAAAAGATCCCCCTTGCCAAAAAATATGGTGGTATCGACCAACACGTCCTATTCAAAAGCCACAAGATCAATACAAGCGCACACACTTTTCTATAACATTTTTACTTTTCAGTGCAATACATCAATACACTTTATTACAGAAAAAAATGTGAAGGAATTGCACATAATCCAACGAGAATGTTCTATGAGTTGACATGAGTTGCCATATCACCCAATGTTTATCTAACAAATATATAAAAATGGGGGAAAAGAGATAAGAAAAACCGTCATTAAGTAGATTGGGGACTAATTGAAACTACGCAAAAGGAGAGTTTGCTGGTTTTGTTACTAAGTGATTACACAAGAAGGGACCAACACATCGTGTCTCCTCGAACTCTATTGTTAGCTCATTCATTGTTTACTCCCCCACAAAACCTCTCTTTTTTTGCGTCTAGCAAGAATAAGAAAATCAATATTTCCATTGCTATGGCAACTCCTTAAGACTTTGGAACGACAATGCCTACAAGGCACTGTCAGACACACAGAAAGGATGAAATGAATAGAAAAACATTGGCTGGCCCACCGCTCAACAATGCCCCTCGAGGTCAGAAAAAGCCAATACACAGTGAAAGCATTTCTCTACCCCCTTTTTCAGTAATGATTAATTCCCTGCATTGAGTTTAATCATTGGTGGGCTCAAGTCTTGTTATGTAACACCATTTGCACATTTTAACTGCTAATTGCAATTATGATGCAAACCCTAGAAAACACCATGAGTGGTTGGTTTCTCCTGTTGCAAAAAATCACATTAGATCGTACAGGTAATTAGTGCAGGACTGAAAAGGGGCGGGTTGTAAAGCATTATGAACTATTCTCTTAGTCTACTTTAATTAATTGTGTGAATTTATCATGCTTCCTGTACTAGTTAGACAACACCTTGCTTGCAATGACTGGATAGACATACACATGTGCAAATAAGTTATACCATACTTTTCATATTCAAAGTCTATTACTTCACTTTAAATATTTTCTATAACAAAAAATAGATAGAAACCAATTATTTTTTTAAGAATGACTATTTGATTTAGAACAAATGAGTTTGCTTCATAAAGATGTTCTGCACTGATCTGGCAAATGAAAAACTTCCCAAAACTACAAATTTGGTTACTAAAAATAGAGACAGAAGCATAACATGGTGTAATGTTTTGTCATTAATACATGTAGTAAAAGGAAAAGTGCATTTCAAAAATATATGAATTGTATTCTTGCTCAATAGGGCAAGTACAAATGTTGTATATTATCTTGTTTATCAGAAGACTGAATGCAATGTACCACACATAAGGGCAAGTGGAGTTTTAGCATAGTTTGCCTAAAATGCAGGCAATTTTGTTTCAGTCTTGTATAGTGATAGCAGGATTATAAGAGAACAAGTGCTGAAAACAAAAAGAAAACACCTCCATGTGTACATGCAGTAGGTACTTTAAGTTAATAAGGTGCATTGCTGATGTAACAAAAAGGGGACTTAGATTCATGGGGGGGGGGGGGAGTTGCTGATCAGCATTACACAATGATTTACCTCACTAAATACAGATTAACAGTAATAGCTTGCAACACGAATTACACTTCCTTTTCAAATGGCAGTTCAGAAGTGGTACTGCAGCTAATCTGTCTTAATACAGTCACAGGTGTAGTCAATACATGATCTTACATACCATGTAAGCTTTAAAGAAAGGGCCATTTTAACTGAAGGACTCACATTATACCTAAAAGGTATGTGCTGTTAACTTGTCATACTGTATCTCCAAAAAGTCCACACCACATTAACACAGATGAAAATGTTAAAGTGTTCTATTTATGGGTCATGTGTCACTGAGATACATTTAAAACCTTTGAACACCAAAAGATAATGTAGTTTGTTTTCATGAAAAATTAAATTAAATTATATTAAATTGTTTTGATTTATTGAGTTTCCAATAGAGAGTGACCTTTAAACAATGATTTCCGTTTCCAGAACACATTAGAAATAAGTGTTAATCATTAACAAAAATTGTGCGATTTTACAAGTCTGTGTACATAGTAGTATACTATAATCGACAAAATTCATCAAATAAATGCCCACATAAATTGAAGGAAAGTACATTGTCTGCCACCACATTGAAGTTTAATTTCTAATAATCTAAAAAATTAGCCTGTAAATGTACTCTTACTCTTACATCAGCATATTACCGGAAGGAGATGGGGGTACTAATACGGGAAATATTGTATTCAATATGCAAACAAATACTTGTCCATTATTTCCTTATAAATTATTAAACCCTCAAGACATTCAATACTTACGAAATGCTCCAATTATTTGGAAGTATAATATTTGAATAAGATTTAGAATTTTAGGACAGGGTAATATAGACTTCGGTGACATTTACCAAACTAAATTAAAATGTAATAAAGTCATCTCATGGCTATAATACATTCTGGTAACAAGCGTGAAGTTCGTATCTAAAGTGGTTCTCAAGTTATTAAGGCAATGAGACTAAATGTATGCAGGCAGATAGAACTCTCTCAATCTCACTCCATGAAAACAAAATCTCAAATTCAATCTCCCTACATGTATTTAGTATTTATTTACTGTCACCTATTTCATAATTCAGACAAGGTCAAGGACCTCAAGTACATGTAATTCTAGACTTGATAAGTTTATATTTCGTGAAAAGTATGAGAAGCAGATTCATTTGCCCCTGACCTCACACTTCCTATAGCCTCCCCCTCCCCCAACCCCTCCATACCTGAATTGTTAACAAAGTCCCAGGCAGTTGTAAATATTCAGTCTTGGCAAAGCTGCCAGCCCCAACTGAACAAAAATCCTATTTTTGATCAATAAGTAATTTTTGTTTTTGACTGTGTTCGTTGACATTTTGAAGAATCATGCATCAGTACATTATACAAACATTTTGTTGAATATGCAAGAGTTTGTCATGAATGATTGTTCAATAAACCAATGAGTGGCATGAGAATGTATCTTTATGGACCATTGGCTGAATATGCATGATTTTGTGATGACTGGTGTGTTTGATGAATCAATGAACATTCCCAAATTGCCCTCATTCATAGTTTTTTTCATAGATAGTTTTTATCTCAATTTTCTGCATTACTGAATATTTCTTGCCATCTCCCCTCATCTGTA
Source organism: Strongylocentrotus purpuratus (assembly GCF_000002235.5). Lineage (NCBI taxonomy): Eukaryota > Metazoa > Echinodermata > Echinoidea > Camarodonta > Strongylocentrotidae > Strongylocentrotus > Strongylocentrotus purpuratus. Next base: position 11,212,277 of record NW_022145601.1, read on the forward strand.
ATGATAAGGTACCCTTTGTCTGTCTCTTCCTCTCTTCAACTCTCTCTCTCTTTCTCTCCCTCTCTATCTCTTTCCGTCTTTCTCTCCCGTCCCCCTTCTCTTTCTTTCTCTCCTTCTCTCTCTTTGTCATCACTTCAACTCTCCCCCTCCTACACCTCTCCCTATCTCTTTCTTTTTTTAACAAAAATTTGAATCTGATCAATGAATTTTTATGAAATGTCTATATGTTTGATTATTGATTTATGTCATATTTTGTGTTATTTCAATTTGAATTGCAATTGTATTGTATATAACCTTGTGAAATGGATCGCAATTCAGCCATTGGCTGCGATGATCTTTTTAATAAAAACCATTTCTATCTATCTAAAAACCATTTCTATCATTCACTGATAACAAAAATGTTCTTTTTGCATAATTTATCAATTTAATAGATGCCACTCACTGTTTCATGAGTACTATTAACATGTACAAGGTCATCTCTAGAATAAACAGTAGATAACTTAACTCCATGTACCATATGATGGATTCCTATAATACATGTAAATTAGTGCACCCATTCAAACTAAAGTGAGAACTTCAAGGAGCAAGTTTGCTAGCCACAATGGTGGAAAAAAGAAGAAGTAAAAAACAAACAAAAACAAATCGAGAAAATTCCACTTGAATGTTGAGATAGAAAAGAATAATGAATACATAAAATGACAATTTCATCTAAGATGAGGGATTTTAGATCTAGAAATCATGAGGGGAAAAAAATGTGACGAGTTGTCCGAAAAGGCACCCCACCCTGGACAAGCTCGACCATGGCGAGTTGTCCAGGGTATTGTGGCGAGATGTATTGTGGCGGGTTGTCTTGGGTCGGGTTGTCTTGGGTCGGGTTGTCTTTGTGGCGAGTTGTCTGGAATTCAATTGAACATGTGTATCCCCAACCGATCACTATTCCACGAAATGGCAATACTTGTCTTTCTTTCATCTGTGTCTTTACGCATAACATTTCACAATCGGTGCATGCCATAAATTAACATTTCATACTAATTATAACAACACCGACATCCAGGGCAGCGCTGGGCTGCATCACCCCCGATAGAGATGGCGCTCACTGCACGGTCCACTGACTCTGCATTGCAGCCACACAACAAGCGAGAGCATACACACATATCACACGAGAAAATACACTGTCAACAGAAGCTTAAACGACATTTACTGAGTAGATATAGCAAGGAAATAAACATTAGGTTCTATTAATACTACTATTACGTTAATTTCAATATTGTTCTATGAAATGTAGGATTCTTAATGGTTTATACGTACCGGTTCGGCGGAACTGCCTTGCCTTGCTTCAATTTTCAATAATTAATTGCGAAATCGCGATCAATTCGATCAATATCGAACGAGCCTATTCTGATCATGTTTATATATTCTAAATAATATTTAATTATATTTTTGTTCGTCTTTAATTTTAAAAAAATAAACCCTTTTTCCACGTAAATATATTTTTTACATATTTTACCATAATAAAATTATAAAATATATAAACTTTATTAAACATTTATTTGTCCTCGTTCAACCAAGCTGTATGAGTTTCCTAAGCAACGCTTCTGCCGCTGTAAGATCCCCATAAAAATCGCGATTTTTAGGACGAATTTGATACTTCAAAATGTCAGATTACGACGATCAAGAGTATGATGAGGATCAGGAAGGAGTTGATGAGCCTGAAATTGGTCAAGAAGAAGAAGGGGAAGAAGAGGAAGGAAATGAACAAGAGCAAGAAGAAGAAGAGGTAACAATGGTGTGCGGGTGCTGCAGCGATTGCTAGACTAGTTTACACGGAGAAGTCTGGGGTGGCGATGCCTTCAATGAAGGCCCTTGTCAGTTCAGCAGCGCCACCTCATAGTTTTTGATGTTTATCAATATAATACCAGATTCTGTTGTTGTAACCGACTTTGATAAGGGTCTTATTCTAAATAGTAGTTCTGTGACTTGTGTTTATTATTTAGGTTTCTTTGATTATGGACTTTAGAAGTTAGTCTGGTTCAATTGATCATGACATGACATGGCCTACAATAAAAACAATTAAAAATGATATTGAATCATTGATCGACTCATTTTGTCATTTTGAGACACAATGTCATAGCTTTATGGGCCTTGGTAGTTTAGTTTGTGATTCATGAGATCAATATAACTATCACCAAGCCTTAGATCTACTTGGCATGCAACTGCCTGTGTGGAGAGCGAGCCATAAACAAAAGCACAAATGTTAATTGTTAATGAATAATGTTATGTAATGGTCTGAGAATGAGGATCGTCCGCATAAACGAGGTTATCCTTGTAAACTGCGGGCTGGCGATGTGAAAAGCGGATTGGGCGTAAGAAAATAACCCCATCTTCCTGAGGATTTATCGCTCATAAAGTCGATGCAAAGTGCATCTAGAAAATCATTGCGGAATCCGTTTTTTCCCAGCGCCAACGCGTGGATCGGAATATGAAACGTCCATGAAAATGCGGACAATCCTCATTTTTACGGACGCATCTGTCTGCGTTTACAAAGAAGATCCTTGTTTATGGGGACGATCCTTATTCTCGGACCAGCGCCCCTACTGATCACACACAGCAAACCTTGCAAACTACCTCCAGCATTCACTGAAGGCACACAATTTGAAATCGATGAACAAAATGACAAAAAAAGGCAATTCTTATATTTTTAGTTTATAATTAATTTTAGTAAGGACATCATGTAATCAACCTGCCTAAAACACCTATATAAACATTGCGTCTATTTATGTGTAACATAACCATCATGAAGTCCACATATTTCTGAATTTAGAATTTTTCTTCTTTCCACAGAAAATTCCAGAGGTTCCATTGACCGAGGATGTGATAGCTGAGAACCTGTCTTTACTCTGCAAAACTGGAAATGGCTTAGCGCATGCTTATGTCAGATTAGACATCAAAGAGAGGTATGATATTGTCTCTTCTAATAATGAACACAAACCTTAAATCTTCGATGTATAAAATAAAATCATGTTAATGCTTATATGAAATGATTTCAAATATTTGCGAGACTTGCACTTCATTTCCATCTGAAAATGTCATAAACAAACGCACCACAGGTGCAGAAGACCATCTCAATATGTCTTTGAGCTATGAACAAGAACAGCTTTTTATATTTTTGTACAAACAGTGCTTAAGATTTCAGTTTCAGAATGCTTCTTGGACATCATGATTTTTTAATTGTAGGGGAACTGAAGAATTCAATTAATTTACATCAGCAAATGAATTGTATCTGCCATGTAAGACAGGTCAAGTGTTTTGTTTTATAAAAAATGCTGTTATTATTAAACTACAATAATTATGAAAAAAAATTAGAAAAAAATTATTAAATGACTTTAGTATTTATGACTAACATTTTGAAACTCTTTTTTAAAATCATTGTAACAGGGAAATTACAGACATCAGCGTCTTGAGCCAATACATCCACTTGAGGTACATTGACCTCACCACGAATGCTCTCCGTGACATTTCACCTCTCAGCTCGCTGACCCATCTCTTGACCTTGAACTGTGACCGCAATCTCTTGGCTTCGGCCAAGCTGGATGAACTACCGTACCTTCAGGTAAGTGAAAAAGATGGATACACAGGAACCGGTGAGTGATCTAGCCCTGGAAAGCTCTAAAAGTTCTGGAAACAGACAAAAAGAAAAGATAAAAACAAACATCTTAAAATTGTTCACTTAGTAAATTCAGAAGAGCTCCGATGAACAAACTGTATATTTTAATTTAAACCGCTCAGGATTTTTAAAATTTTATTTGTTAATTCAACCATAGATTTCAGCAGAGGAAAAAAAAACAAGCACAACAAAGAAGAAAAAGAAAACATAACGGTGGTAAAAGATTAAAGAAACTTATACAAAATTAACCCTGTTCACATAGCAAATCCAAACAGAGCTCCTATGAACAAACAGTATTACTATGTACATGTAGTTACACTGCTTCAGGCATTTTATTTAACCTTAGTACATACAGGGAAAAAAGACAAAACAACCCCTCACCCCAAAAAATTCAAACTGTTATATTACAAACAAACATATAAAAACTTCCATATTCTCTTAGTAAAACCAAAAGTGTCCATGATGAAAAAATGCATTTTTTGTTGTTTGGTACAGTTCTCCAGGTATTTATGTGACAGTAGTTGGCAGCAAACGGAAAATACAATAGAGATGAGAACAGTATGACTCAAATGCTGCCAAGGAACTCTGGAATGAAACATTTTATGATTCAAAGGGAATAGAGCTGTATTATGATTTTTCCCAAGAAACATTCAACTGAACTAAACAATTTTAAAGATAAACCTAAAGGCCTCATTTAAAACATAGTAACCCATTAAATCTTATTTGTTTCTTTTCAAATGGATATATGCAATATTTATTTTCTCTCAATCTTTCTCCCTCTCTCTTTCTCTCTCCCTCTCTCTTTCTCTCTCTTTAGGTGGCAAGTTTTGCTTACAACAGGATACAAACGACAGAAGGCATCAACCACCCATTAATTGAATCTCTTAATCTCTCTTGTAAGTATTGAAGGCAGGTTACTCTATATTATTGCAATATGGATGAATGGGTTAAGACCCGGCATCATTCTAAAGCAAGATGACCCCAAAATTAAAAACAGCAAAATCAATGAGAATTATCAACAAACAAATTTAAAAAGCAAACAACTATCCCCCCCCCCCCCCACCACAGGAAATAGAATTAATTTTAAAAGGATCATGCTAAATTTAGACTAAATTTTTCTGTGTAACTATATTTTGATAGACCATTAATGCCATTTATATTTAGATCTGAAATTTCATTTGATATCATACTATTCTTTCCTAGCCGTAATTGTATTGCCCTTGTCTGCGACTCGGGTACTATGGCTATGCTCGGGTGATACCAATCTGTTAAAGACAAAGTGCATTGCTATATATCTTACCATTGATTTGTTTTTTCGTATTGAAAAGAGAGAGAGAGAGAGAGAGAGAGAGAGAACAATGAGTAGTTTGCGTCAAGAAAGGTTTGAAATAGCTCTAGTAATCTATACCAAAAAAAATATGAGCTCATGTGCAAGACTTGTAACAAGAATATATAACAATTGCTGTAGGGTATTTCATTTCTTGGCCCCGTTTCATAAAACTTACCATTGATGGTAGTTTTGCCATCAATGACAACTACCATGGTAACAGGGCTCAACAGCCAATCCAAATCAAGGTTTCCATGGTAGTCACCATTGATGGTAACTTATCATCAAAAAATCCAACAGACAGAGAAATAATTTTCACTGCTTTCTTCCTCAACAGTCAATGAAATCAGTTTGGTGAGTGGCCTTGAACCATCCAAACTAAGCAAGCTACACACATTGGAATTAAGAGGAAACAAGTTGACCTCCACAGCAGGAATTTATCTGCCCAACCTCAAAAACCTCTTTCTGGTAAGTATTATTTTTGGAAAATATTATCGACAAAAATATATGTTAGTATTCAATAACCGGTATATTACCGGTATATGATTTGATTCATATTTCTTTAAAAGTGTGTTAATCTCTATTTACATGTTGTCACTTGCATCAGAATTGGTACGTTTGCAGAAATACTATTTAGCTTCATATCCAATGTAAAGAAATGAATGATAAAGTTAAGAAGCTCTGAGTAGATTGTAGCAGTTATGAAAGACTAAAAGTGAACATAACCTAAATTTTGACCCCTTTTACCGACATTCCCCCCTTTGTGCACTTTTGGTTTATTATAAAAGATAACCTTCTTTTATTTGATCTTTATCTCATCAATTCTAAAGGTTATCAACATCTATCTTCAATTTGTCATGCCTTTAAATGTTGACTCATCTTTTCAATGGAAGCGAAAATGAGATAGATACAGATATTTCTTGTTGGACACAATCAAAATATATCCTTAGCGAAACCAATTTCAAAGTTATTCAACTCCTTAAGATGCATGGCCCTTTGTGTTTTCAGTATCTGTGATATGGTGTAATATTGAAGCCATAAAATATTGCGCCTCAAAACGATCAAGAAGTGCTCAAAAAATTAAAAATCTTTGAGTGACCGGTTTTATCATACTCGTTTCCTCCAATAGACTGTAGTGTTATGAAAACGCAAAATTTGGTTTCGATTTCCAATCATAAATATCTTGATAATCAGATTTTGTTTCAGAATCTGAGATAAAGTTACCGGATCCCTTTAATACCAGAGACATGTGCATGAACATTATTTGATTGCATTTGTTTCATAAAAATCTCCATTGTCTGATTCATCTGCTATTGATAGAGCACTCACTAATCATTACCATGGTAACATCAAATGTTGCTATCTTTATTAACAACAATAATGACGTTTGATCTAGTCATATGTATGTTACATTCCTAGTGAAATGTCAAAATCGTGCTCTTTCCTGTAACTCTCAAATCACCATTGTATTGAGCAAGCCGCCCACTCAGTTGCTAATCATGGAAATCATCTATTTCTGTCCACTTTCTGTATTCATTTCCATGGTTATTATCACAAATGTAATTTATCACAAAGGTTGTTGAACCAATTAGTGAACAGTTTTTGTCCCGATTTCCGTCTAGGAAATTAGCCCTGTCAATATTTTGCATCAGAAAACATGATGTAATAATCTAGATGTGTATTCATACTTAGGAGCACTTTTAATGCAATTTCTCTTGGTATTAAAGAGACAATCATTTAATTGTGTAGTTTGCAATGAAGAGTCACATAAGAGTAGACTTCCAGCAGACAATGTTGAATAACTAATTTCATGCTCACCACATTCCCTCCGCCTCCCCCCCCCCCCCCAAAAAAAAAAAAATCAACAAAATCAACAAAAAAAATCAACAAAATCAACAAAAAAATCAACAAAAATCAACAAAAAAACAAAAAACAAAAAAACAAATCAAAGAATAAATATATCTTCATTTGTATAGATTTTTGAAATACTTATGTTGCCTTTAATTTCTAAAAATTAATATTTTTTTATGATTTTTGTGTAATATTAAATCAGTCATGTAGAAGATGATTGGGGAATTTATGTAGGGGTTGTTAACTTCCAGTACCAATAGAAACTTTACAGGTAAAATTAGGTCAGGGAACTAATGACTAGCATGTTCGCTAATATTGCTGTCATATTTGAGTATGATAAAAACTTAGTCTTTTAGATCAAATGGGGATAGGGCACAGTGGACGCAAATTGAGTATATTTCATATTTGTTTGCATAATTAAAGCACAGCCGATTAGATGTAGTATGAAAAATAATGTAATGTTCAGAATCTAGTTAGTTTTGGGGTGATAATATTATCTTTGTCTTTTGTCCACTTACATTCATGTATATATTACATGGGAACAATGGCCTGAGAACTACAGCTTTGGTGTATTGAAAGGACATCTACGTTAATAGCTCAAGACTTCTTAGTGTAAAATCAGGGTATAAAGAAAACATAACCACAAGTACAAGTATAGTGCCAAAAGTAGATATGCTTGCTTATTTTGGCACGATGAAAATACAGTCACAGTCTGTCATGTAAAACATAACCACCAACACACCCTGTACATTGTATAGTGCCAAAAGTAGATATGCTTGCTTATTTTGGCACAATGAAAACACAGTCACAGTCTGTCATGTAAAACATAACCACCAACCCACCCTGTACATTGTATAGTGCCAAAAGTAGATATGCTTGCTTATTTTGGCACAATGAAAACACAGTCACATTCATGTATAACGTCTTTCCTTAGGGCGCTAACATGATCACTAAACTGGAGGGGCTGGAGCGACTGGAGCACCTCACGACGCTCCATCTCCGTGACAACCAGATCTCAAACCTGGACGGTTTCTCAGAGAACATGAGGAACCTACAATACATCAACATGAGGGGGAACATGGTGAGCGATGTGAAGGAGACGGCCAAGATGAAGTGTCTGCCCAAACTCCGGGCCCTGATCCTCTCCGGTAAGTAAAGAAATATTTTGAGGGGTCAGTGACACAAAGACGTAACTCCATTTTGGCCATTTAGTGTCACTGAGTACTTGGACCTTAAGGAGTTAAGTCTTTGTTTCACTAGCCATTGACTTCAATGGGGTGTTGGGTGGAGTTCAGTCTTTGTGTTTCCTAGAAGCCCACAATTTTCTGAACATTTTGATATCAAATACTCATTTTGGCAAAATATGGAGTTACGTCTTTGTGTCACTGAACCCTTGATTTCTTCGTCTTCACATAGGGGAGTAGACTATCACATTGAGATATGAAATGTGTACCTAAATAGGATCCTGTTTGGTAGAAAATATTTCTTGAATGGCTGAAGAAAATTTATTCCTGTTTTCAATAGTCTACATGTCCCATGTCGGTAATTACTTAAACAATTCTTATGCTCAGCTTGGCTGATAATGTGATGTGATCGCTGTTTTTTAAAAAAAGTAATAACCTCTAGTTTGAGTAACTTTTATGTATAAAAAGAGAAATTAAAAAAAGAGGATGAACAAATAGCAGATGAAGGTGAAAACAAAGAAGAAAAGAAGAAGGAAAAGAAAGAAACTGAATTGAATACATAAAGGATTAGGGTAAATAAGGGAATATTAGGGTATTTGAAGAACAATAAAGGGAAAGAAAAAAGGGGAGGAAGAATTGGAGAAAGAAAGTAAATAAAAAGAAGAATGATTCATTTTCCAAATGTACTCTAGTTTTGTATTCAATGATTTTCTTTGTTTTTGCTGAATAAATAATGATAATAATAATAATAATAAGTTTAAAAGTGTGAATGAGCTTTCAAAATACAGATTGACAATAACCACCTTTCCCCACCCCTTTCACACTGCAGAGAACCCCTGTTCAGACGATGATGAATACCGGATGGAGGTTCTGATCGGTATCAGGAGAATAGAACGTCTTGACAAGGATGACTACAACGAGGAAGAGAGGCAGGAGGCAGAAGAGATCTACGAGACGAGGAGAGCGGAAGAGCTGGCTGCCGGAGAGGTATGTTAAAAAAAAAGCTTCTATCGAGTTGACCACTTTCATAATGTACTCTCAAACCCCCAAAAATTGTGAATTGCTTGGCATTTACATTTATTCAATTTGTTTAAATTGTTTAATTTGTCAAAAATCATTAAAATTTACGTCAAATACAATTGCAAATACATTTCATGTACAGTAACATGATAGATGAGGGAGAAAAAAGGAGAAACTAAAAAAAGCAAAAGCTTGTGTTTGCGGGTTGAAAAGTTCGTCAGTACATTATCATTTAATCAAGCTGTGTACATAAATGAAAAGTAAGAAAAATATTTTAAGGTTACACTTACATTCATGAGACCTTTGCGAATTGCAATAATTTAGTGTTGTGTCAATTGTAATTGAATTATTTCACGGTTTGACATTTTATGAATCTGAACCTATTGCAAAATTTTTGAAAGTTTCTGGTTTTACGGAAATGAATTTTTTAAGCATTTGTCTTCCTTTTTGAAAGTTGCTTTGATGAAGTTGGCATCAAGATGGCTGAAATAAAAATATGAAAAGGGAGAGAAGCAGATCAACAAAGATTTGATAAAGGATAACAAATTACTCAGACACTGAGATACTTAGATCTTTACGAGTAGAGAGAAAGAGCGAGAGAGAGAAATAGAGAGAGAGAGAAAGAGAGAGAATGAAAAAAAAGGGGGGGGGGGGGGGACATGAAGTAAAATACTTTTTAAAGATAGTCTTGTGGAGGTTAAACAAAGAAAGAAATTGCTTCTAGTGCTTTTGTCAAGTGTGTTATTTCAATGCAAAGTATGTGAAGCCGCCATTTTAAAATGTAATCATCGTTTATTATTTTTGTTCATTATGTGCAAAGGATTCCACGGAAGAGTGACATTTTGTAAAATGCAGCTGAAATGGGCAAAGCATAGTTAATGTAATTTTGATGTACATGATGTGTACATTTTTATTTCTTGCTTATTTAAGCATTTTTGTGAAAGGAAAGTGGTTAATTAACTTTGTTTTAGTGAAGTTGGAAAGGGGATTTTTTTTTTTGTTAAGGTACTATTTAACATTTTTTAAGGTCTTCCGTGGATATATTAACAATTTAACATGGTGGAAGTTTCAAGCAAAATTTTAAAGTGAAGGGGTGAAGAAATAATTAACCTCTTTCTAAAAAAAACTAATCTTTTCTTTAATTTATATTTCAAAATGTTTGTTGAAAGTGCCTGAATCCCTTCAAAATTATATTTTGTAGGAATTATTTTATCTGTGAAAATTTATTTTTTGGTTATCTGACCACTTTTTAAAGTTTGAACTTTGGAGTGGTTTGGAGAGTTTTGAAGAGCTTTGAAAATGTAAAATAGTACCTTTGTGAATAAGACAATTGAAAAATTGAATGAAAATGCATTTTGCATACAACATGAATCACATGGCAATGCTTCAGTAATGATTTCTTAGAATTTTTTGTTGATATCTGAAAGAAACTTCCAAATCAAGGCTACCACTCTACTCTGTAAAGGCCTAAGTTCACAGCACAGCACAGTAGTTATTGAAGTTCAAACAATGGGCGCACACTGCACAGCATAGAGTACCAAAGCTGTGACATCATAAAAATCTATTCTTAGAATTCCTCAACTTTTTCTTCATTTTCTGAAAGAGCATAAACAATAATGTCCAAATGTATGGTTCATAAAGTTATGAGCCAGAGCAATATAACACTGAGCTATAGGAAATCTATTCATTCAGATGGTCATATCTCGGCCAATACTTAACATTTTCAACTGATTTTGGACATTTGAACATTATTTTGTATGCTCTTTCGGAAAATGAAGATAAAATTGAGAAATTCTAAAAATAGATTTTTTGATGACGTCACATCACACTTCACCACTCTATTGCACATACCGTTGGCTCTTTTACTATCATCCTCTTTGTTTCTTATTTCTTTCTGTAATACAGGGAGCAGAAGAAGTCATACAGTCGGACGGAGACGACGCCTGATACTTCATCGCTTTCAAGAAAGAGACGTTAATCCTGATCCACGTGGAAACACACCTGTATCCGTCCTTGCAAAGTTGCTGTACTGCAATCAATCTTCATCGTTAACCCATAAATTACCAATAGCCTATAAGGCCAAATAACAAAAATAGAGCGTTTCTCGTCTGGACTTTTTTTAAAGGAGAAGGCAGTGCATTACTATTTACTTTTTTGCCATTTATTGCAATTTTTCTCAAGATGGCTGCCATGCTAATTATAGCTGGCCAAGCCTATTTATTCACAGATATTGTGCTATGTGAGTATACTGATGCAATGTATGACAAAACAAATGATTTGTATCACTTTAGAAGCTATTTAAACAAAAATGTATATCACATGCTTTTTTTGTGTGTGTGTGGCTTTTTTGGCTTTTTTTCTTCTAAATAGTAAAAAAAAGAGGAGGCGGGTGTGGACGAGAAACGCTTCATTTGTGTTATTTGGCCTAATAAACCTGTAATTAAATTTGAGCATAATACTTTTGTCTCTGGTATTAACAGTATTCATGGGATTGCTCAGAAGGGAGATTAGTGGAATCAAAACATGCTTACATATTGCGCGACCTGGAAACGTTGTTTAATAACATAGCATGTGGGGGTATACTGCAAGCTAGAGCACTGGAATACATGGATCAATATGCATTCCGGCCTTTATTCCATACTTGCATTCCGTAGTATCTCTTAGGGCCTATTTCACATGACAAATGTTTGATTGCATCCTCGAAATGAAAGCTACACAGCCAATCTGGATACAGGTAAAGTGTTAGTGATAAATCTCGTTTTGAAAGAAACATATATGATTGATTGAATGGAGAACATACATTGGATTCATATTGCTTTCCCAAGTGGGTCCAAGAGGGAACATTGTTTGGGAACTTTGAAAGAAAGAGTTACAAAGATTTCATTTTTCTATTTCCTTATAATTCCCTCACAATGTTATATAAGCATTTGTTTTAAAATAGACAGATGATGCTACAATATTCAGACTTTTGTTATTTGTTTGTTTGTAATTGGTTTCAAAGACTTCTTTAAATCACTTTATGCCACTTTAAAAGTACTTACTGCTCTTAAGTGAGCAGAGAAAGATTGGTCAATTTTTATTTATTTTATTCTTTAGAATGTTCTTTTTAAGTTCATGTTGGCATTTATTTTATTTATTCATGAAAAAGAACATTTGCAACATGCATGAATGACTATACAACGTAGGAAGCATTGAGTCTTATCAGTGCAGCAACCAGAATAATAACCATAATAAATCTCCAAATCAAATTAATAGATAGCTATCAATTTTTACTGATTACACATTATTTGTATATAATATATCATATGTACATTAGAAGCTGATATGTTTCGAAATACATGTATGTCTTTTTTCGGTGTAATGTCTATATTTGTACATTTCATTAAAATGCAAAAATATATTTAATGTGTTACTTTGTCATGATCTTGTTAATTTTTATATTTCTATGATTTATTTTGTTTGACCAAGATCTGAACATGGTGCATGAAAATGTTATAGCCATGACTATCTTTACTAAACTGAGGGCAAAGGTTATGGTTGGGTAAAAGAAACATTGTCCAAAACTTAAGGTGTTTAAACAAAAAAAGATTCATCCTTTAAGTATTTTAAAGGTAAAGACCAGTTATGGTCATGCGATTGCATTGTGAAAGAAACGTTGTGGAATCGATCAGAAAAGTTTGATCATCTAGCATCTAGCATCTGCAAGGTTCTGGAATCATCAAAATGATAACAAATTTGGCCCATTCTTCGTAAAGTTACAAGCACTATACACAGAAAGATGTATATGGGACTACCCTATATCTCTCACAGACCATGAGAGAATTTTTTTACCCTTTTTACTTCTGTATCTTGCATATTTTGTAGGGCTCTAAATCAAAAGTTGTTGAGAAAGCAGTTGGAAGTCAAGTATACTAAAGATTTTCTTGAAGTAGCTAACGTGGCTAAGGTTAAATATCAAAGTCAAAGTTCCTGCTACTTGGGCGTAAGACAAGTAGATCGCGTCGAAGTTGATGAAAATACCTGATCGAGCGTGTCCAACATGAGACCACGCTTTGGCCACATAAATCAAACATGATATGCATAATTAATGTTCACTGATAGTGGAGTGAGGTATATTTGCATGCTTGAATCTAGATTTTAAGACACGGAAAGTCCTTCTGAGAGTTGAATTAGGTACGGCCCAATTGCAATTCCGTTTCTGAAAGTGGAAGGAGAAATGAGCGAGAAAGGGGGAAGAGAAACAGTTTGAGTGAAAATGAGCGAGAGAGAGAGGGGAGAGAAAGAGAGAGAGGGGGAGAGAAAGAGAGAGGGGAGAGAAAGAGAGAGAGAGGGGGGAAAGAAAGAGAGAGAGGGGGAGAGAAAGAGAGAGAGAGAGGGGAAAGAAAGAGAGAGAGGGGGAGAGAAAGAGAGAGGGAGTGGAATGAGGAAGAGGGAAACTGAGAGGGGGAGGGAGATAGATCGTTGTTTTGTTTTGTTCTCTGTGTGTGATTGTGTTTTTATTTGACTTTTTCCGTTTTCTCCATGATAAAGAAAAAAAAATTATAAACATTTGGATCGTTACCCAGAAAAGTGTAAAAAGATGCTAATTTACTTTCTGTTCCTTTTCACCCCTTTTGATCCTTCACAATGACATTAGATATTTTAATAATGTGTTTTCCAACGATGCGAACATTCATATCATAATAATGATAACTTCGCTTGAAAATGTAGGCCTAACAAATTTCGTATGGGAAAGATCACATACCTTGCTATTCAAAATTGCATTTCAGAGATAAAGATATGAATTCCAAATTTTTGTCATTTCATTAAAAACAGGCGCTGTGTCTGAATTGGTTTTATTGCTCCAGGCGCTAAATCCACTTTTGACCATTTTAAAGGTATCCAGTTGACTAGTTTTGAATATTTCCATTTCAAGAGGTTTAAAGTTGAATCGGCAACCCTTTTCCGAATAAAATAATTGTGTGCTTTTCAGGAAACTATCAAAAATGCATTATACATTGTATTAATCCATAAGCCACAAAATATATTCATTTTGTGCTCCATGATGAATAACCCAAAACCTCTCAAAGGCTTGAGAGCGCTGAAAGAAGAAAAAAGCTGTCAAAGGTCAGATATAAAGAGGCCCAACAAAGTATATTTTCCAAAAGGCCCTGTACTACGCAAGAAATGTTTAACTTATTCGAAAAAAATTTTAATGAAAAGCTGAGTTTCAGATTACTTTAATTCCAAACCAACCATATAATGTTCATGAAATTCACAAAAGTCCTAATTTTTTAGTACAAGTGAAAGAGATTTTATCACTTGGATTAAGATAGTTACCAAAAATGTATTTTGCGTGTTTTTTTTTTAAATATCAAGACGCTTATCACATAACAATTGCATTGACACGGGGGGGGGGGGGGGGAGGGGTAACAATAATATTGTCAGTTTCTGCCATAATAAATAAATAATAAAGAAATACAGCATTTTGTTATGCGCCATCAATCTAGGAAACTATTCTGAGGCGCAGAGGGATAGAATTAGAATGAGTTACAGTAATAAAAAATAAGAACAAATATGCATAGATCAACATATAATTAACTAAAATAACACGCAAAAATATATGACTTTAGATTCTTTTTAAATGCCATAATTATGAAAGAGTTAGAGAGAAATATGAAATATCCGATTCAGCTGGTTAGTCGAATAAGAGGTATAAAGCAAATGGAGGCGAACGCAAAATCCAGGGCTAAAAACATCAACTGTGCGTTCTTGCAATTCAAGAATGCCATTAGAATGTTAAAACGATTTATGATACGAAAATGAACATGGAATGTTGCCGTTCAATTGAGTCGAACAAAGACACAGAAGTAGAAACAAATCAAGAAAGCGAGTGGAAATGTTAACGGTTATTATAAGCATACTCATATTTATTTGTCTCTGTTTAAGGTTATGGTTGATGATTATGAAGGATTATTATATAAATGTGGAAAAGCAAGAGAAAAATGAGAATCTGGGGCTCCATTATCCAAACAAACTGCCATAATGCCCCTAATCACCCCCAAAGCAATGGCCATGAAAAGTACATCTCGGAGTTATGGCATTCTAGATGCAATTATTGCATTTACAGCAGTGGATTTTAGATATGTATTCTATATTTTGCTATTCTAAACGGAGACAATTTACCGCCTCCCCCTCTTTCCCTTTCTTTTTCATTTTCTCTTTCTGTCACCCTGTCGCATATTTTACGAACTTCTCTCTCGTTTTCTCTTTCTTCCTGCTCACCCTCTTTCTTTCTTTCTCTCTCTCTCTCTCTCTCTCTCTTTCTCTCTTTCTTTCTCTCTCTCTCTTTCTTTCTCTCTCTTTCTTCCTCTCTCTCTCTTTCTTCCTCTCTCTCTCTCTCTTCCTCTCTCTCTCTTTCTTTCTCTCTCTCTCTCTTCCTCTCTCTCTCTCTCTTTCTCTCTCTTTCTTTCTCTCTCTCTCTCTCTCTTTCTCTCTTTCTTTCTCTCTCTCTTTCTTTCTCTCTCTTTCTTCCTCTCTCTCTCTTTCTTCCTCTCTCTCTCTTTCTTTCTTTCTCTCTCTCTCTCTCTCTCTTTCTTTCTCCCTCTCTATTTCCCTCTTTCAAAACCTGCTCTTCATTGTATCTCCCTGTCTTTCTCCCTCCCTTCTCTCTTCCATAAATCCCCCGCTATAATGACTGTAGGCAATTTAATATTCAAATAAGAATCATAAATGAAATTGTATCATGTAGTAGCCTACAAAACGAGAAAAAGATCAAACCTAAAATCAGAATATTTTCCACACTTACTTACATCTCGCTCTGTTTCCCTCCTTTCTTGCCTTTCATTCCCCACAAGTTTTCTGCTTGTCTCTTTCTTCTACTTTATTTGTGTCTCATCCCCTCCCTCCCTCTCCCCTCTTTTTTTCTCTCTCTTTTTAAAACTTTCTCTTCCAGAAGGTTTTATATATATTTTAAAATCGTAACTCACTATTTCCATTTTACACCATACCCCTCTCTTCATCTCACTCTCCTTCCATCTATAGTCTTACTTATTCGTAATATCGTAGACGGCCATCTTTAACCAAATTGTTTGAATCATCTTTTAAATTAACAAGATAAAAATTGTATAGAATTTCCGGAAAGCTTCCCGAACTGTTTGTTCATAATACCGTTCATATAAAAATATCCTATAATACAATAATCCTTAGCCTAAAGACAAAACAATTTGTTCATATTAAATTCTATTTTCTCTTTCTTTCTGAGTAGAGAAAGGAGATACATGAATATTAACCTCCTTGAGGCATGATCACAGCCGATAATCTTATCCCTGCAACCTCATGATCCAATTTGTGTTCTGTTTCGTAAATTGATTCTTCATTATGTTTCTTCGTTTATCCCTTATTCCCATAAAACGTGAAATAGTTCAGCCATGTTGCTTTTGTCCCACTGGTATATATCAGAACGTCTAGACTTACCTGGCTTATCCCGCTGAAATAGTCGTGGTAAATCTTTTGGGGCTTTTAACTACAGTTCCTCCCCGTATATGGTCAGCTATGGCAGTTGATGAAAGGGAGAGAGAGATGAAAGAAGGGGTGAGATGACTTAGAAGGAGAGGGATGCGCAGCGCGGGAATGACAGGAATGCCGCAAAATATGTAAATTTTGTTTTTACCATTCATAGTCATATCCGCCCTGAATTAGGCCAGGTTTATTTTTATGGGTTATCATCTTATTGAGCCCTCATTTTCCTCCCCTCCCTTTACTTGTCTCGCTAGATTTCACGGCGTCTACATTTCCCGCTGGAGTGGCCTCTTATCCCCGCTACATGCATTTTTCATGTTATTTTCTCCGTTTACCGTGTATTTAGAAAGGAGAAATGTAGATTGCCTGTTTCAAGAACATTGTTGAGGTGTTAAGTTGCATTTCGATTCGAGTGTGAAACTATCTTTCCCCCCGTGGGCTTGCAAGGATCTTGAAATAAAAATCCCCGCTTCTTCCCCTAGATTTCTCTCGAGTTTCGCCAACGCAGGGAATGAATTTCAATCACAGTTGCTTCAGGGTAGGTTTACACCCGGTTTGGCCCTGCGAGAGAGCGCGCGGGAGAGGAGCGTCTAATACGCCGAGCACGTCTGCGCCCGAGTGAAGATTCTCCAGGTTTTAGGCGGGAAAAAAAGGACGATGAAATTTGAGCAGACAACACTTCCCTCTTTTAATGTCTTTCATTGACTTTCTAGTCGCTTTGCATTAGAATTAAACCAATATATTTTAGTAGCCGGAGGGTGGTGTTGAATCTAAATGAGACTTGGATGCAGGTCCCATGATGAAGGCATCTTGACTCGCTCGTGTTTTAGAAGCGACATTTCATGATCTTTGTAACGGATTAAAGAAATAGAGCACGTCTCTTTCTCACTATAGCTCTCTCAAATTCATATTTGCTTTTACCTTAAGGGGTAGCAATAAAAACAAAAGATGGAAAAAAGAAGGAATTATAACGACTCCCAAATGGAGAAGAATTATGGGAGGGCTCAGGGTGTATTAAGGTTAATCGGAATGGCCTTAATCATTCATCTTTCGCGTGGTATTCTTAGATTTTCTCGAAGGAACTTCAGCAAACATGAAAAACCAACGTGCCTGTAGTGTTATGATGGGAGTATTTAGTTTGTTCTCAAAACGTTTTTTTAAAAGAGAAATTAGAAAAGGCAATCTGCATGATATGAAAAAGATAGGACTATGATATAAACAGACCGTCAGTCCGTCAATTCTTTTTTGAAAGCGCGCTTTAATTAGGTATTCATTCTACCACCATCTCAAATTATATTTGTTAGTCGGTAGACAAAAACTCAAAAAGTATAACAGCAAATGAATCAAACATCTTCTTCATTAATTCATTGAAAAACAGCCATATGCATACAGCTCGGCAAAAAAAATGCTAATTTCTTGTTTCAAGCAGCGTGCTTTGACCTCAAAACAAGTCACCGTATTAAAACAGAAAACCTAGATTAGGTTGATTAATTTAATATCGGTGATGATTATATCACACAAAACAGTGTATATTTTGTTATTTCGTTCAATAATTGATGGCCATTATTTGTATCATCACATTCCTTCACGTTTATGCCCTAGTACAATAAAGTTCTGAATTATACCCAACCGAATATCATTTGACTTCGAAATTTTTAAAAATGTTTGTAGATCAACCTGGGCCCCGTCTTATAAAATGGTTGATATCAATCACAACTTATTTGTGATTGATATCAATCGCAACTATACACATAAGAGATGGAAGACTGCAAACTTGGTTGTATCGAACCAGTAACTATTTACCAACTCTTCTAACCAATATATATATATATATATATATATATATATATATATATATATATATATATATAAATATATATATATATATATATATATATTTCTCTCTCTCTCTCTCTCTCGCGCGCTCTTTTAGAGTCTCTTCCTCCCTCTCTTTTATTCCCAGTCTCGATGGCGTCTCTCTCTCTCTCTCTACGTTGTGCCCGAGCGCGCGTGTTTAATAGGTGTAGGTGGGGCAGAAGTGGGCGTGGCAGGGGCATGTTATCCAAACTGTGGACTGTCAGTGTGTCGCTGTGTTTCAGAAAAAATTGTATCTCTGTGAAGTTTAGTCCATACTCCCTTCATGTTTTCCCCTCCCTTTCTGTCTCCCTCTCTCTCTCCATTATTTCTACCTAAATCTGTTCTCTATGCACTATCTCTTGCTCTTTCACGGTATCACGTTCTCTTAAACCCCCTCTCTCCCCACCCTTTGCTTATCCTTTTTTCTAAATTAAAAATCAATCAATCAATTACCACCTCTCTTATCCTTTTAATACATATTCCAACACTTTCATTTGTTTTAAATACAAAACTGAAGCAATGCCACATTGATTACAAGTTTGGCTAATTTAATTCATCAATATACATAGATACATACAGGAATTTTCTACACATTTATAGAGATCATGATACTCTTAACATTTTTAAACAACACCAACCAATCAATTGCAATCAATTTTAGTACTTCATTTTTTGTTGGAATTTAGAAAGAATCCGACATCTATAGATGAGGTGATGACAGATGTCATTTCAGGTTACAGTGCAATTGTAGTTTTATTTAAGATACAATAACTCTCATACTGCAATTACAATTCAAACTTTCATAGCATAGAATATCGTGGCAAAAAACTCTTTCATTATGTTGTGCTTGAGGGCTCAAAACTACTTCTACAAGATTAATAACCAATATTTAAAGGGCAATCCAACCCATGTAATAAATTCATTTGAATAAAAGCGAAAAGATAACTAAGATAAACAGAATAGCGAAGGTTTGACTTTTCCTTTAAAAGCAGAATAGACATCGTCTCTAAGCCTTCAACAGATTTAACATATCATTCACCTGGCCGTTAATTGTACATGGGATTATTCTCAACATCTTCACATGAAGAATATTAATCGCTTTGACTCTACTACAGACTACATGTTTTTTTCTGAAACACATCACTTGGAAATAGCGTAAATATGACCTTCTTGCAGCAACTTGAGAAAACTAAATTTAACAAAAATGTATAAAGCTTATAAATTTATAAACAATGTTATACATCTGTAATTGGTGAAAAGCACAAGTAGAAAGCAATTATATCTCTTATGGAGAAATATAAACTTCCATTTGTCTCTGTTTTGCCGATCTGAAGATTATAATGCTCATTTTCCAATGAAATTTCAACATGTTGATCTCTATTCTGGACTGCAAGAAATATAGGATTTAATTGTGCATAAATAGTTTCTTTATGATAATGCATATTGCGCTTTTGAAAATTAATCTCCCAAATAATTAAAAAGTTGGGTGTCTCAATCAGAATTCAGAAACAAATGCAACTAGCATGACTGATTTAAAGATTGTCCACGCATATAACTTAGTTATCAGTCTCAACTCTAACACCAACAACTGGGATGAGTAACTTCTTTGAAATTAAGACAAACAACAAATGAACAAAGAGAAGACTTCACATCAGAAACATACTCACTATGTAAACAGGGAACAGCCATATATGGGAAAGGGCCTGTAATTATCATTCAAAATGGATCTCTAAATAAAATGGATTAACCAAGAATTATATAAACCAAATCATTTGTAATTTGTAAAGGGAAAATCAAATTCAATTCCTTACCAATGCCCTAATTTCAAACTAATATAAATCCGGGAAAAAAAAAATCAAATTGCCCATACAACCCATTGTACAATTAAAATACCAATTTGAAATAACATAACAAAATACATGGGAATATACAAAATTTAACAAAAATCCAGACCCTACTTTCTTACAAGAGGTGAAACACTACATACATAAGTCAAATCCTCTAAAATATATTCAAGTAGAACAAACAGTAGGATTGAAACCATGTCTATAAATATATTTGAAAGTTTTATCGTTACCTAGAAACTGCGCACAAACCCAAGATAAACAGCCTATCACGTGTCCAATATATTTTTTTTGTGTACAATTCATATATTGATTAATCATATTGCTGTTGGAGAAATAAAATCAGACAATAAAAAAGGATTTAATGAAAGTCTTGAAAGACAAATGTCTATAAACCTTTCTTGTTGGGTCTGTATCCAACAATACACAGAGAGGTGGGATAGTTAAGCCAAAAGATACAACTTGTCAAGGTCCAAAGTAGATGTTCTTGAAATGACAACATCTATTAGCTCATATACTTTAACATAGAGGTAACAACCTTCTATCACTCAACTGATAATTTATGATGCCCCAAACATTCTTTGTCATGGAATCTACTTAACATATGTCTGTCATGGATATTACTTTGTTTTTGTCACCATGTTCATCTCCTCTTCATTTTTGAAGTCTACACAGGAAACATTAATGATTCCAAATTTACATTTTGCCCATCCTCAAATTCAATAACGCTTTACTAGGCTTTGCGGATTTTGTCAATATCACACTTCAAGCAATCGCTGGTTCCATAAACCGATGTATATGTCGGGTCACAAATCCGGCAACAAATTAATTTAGATATGATTTAAACTTCTACCAAAGATCTCCATGGTACATCAAATTTTTGTCTTCTTCTCATGATCGATAGACATTGTGTGGTCTATTTAAACAAATATCATCCGGCAAAAGTACAAACACTTTTAAACACCCAATATGAAGAAAAAAACAGAACCCAGGCAACACACATGATATTTGTAGGAATGTACAGCAGTGAGCTGAATAAAAACAACTGCATTAATTGAAAATGGAAAAGGATACAACGTTTAAAATAAGCTTACATTTCAACGAGCCACAATAAAAACAAGATTGCACAGAATACACCATTTCATATTTTGTCTGTTGAGAGTCAAAAGGAACTTAAAGATAAAGGTGAGTTCACGTAAAAAAAAGAAAATGAATTCTCACAGAGTCAAAAGAAAATTAATTCTCACAGAATCAAACGAAACTTACACTGAACGTTTAAGATTACAAATAAATGTCATTTGACAAACAATTTTGGTAGAAAATGTATACTGGCTGAGTAATGAGCATAGAATGATTAGGAAATCAATGTTGGTAGCACCGACACCATTTGTGTAGTCCCATATACATCTTTCTGTGTACAGTGCTTGTTACTTTCCAAGACTGGGCCAAATTAATTAGGATTCTGATGACTACAGAACTTTGCAGTACACACCAATACTTACATGCTACATGATCAATTTTTGTGATCCATTGCACACCTTTTCTTTCACAATGCAATCGGATGACCAGAACTCACCTTTATCTTCATTAACTTTTATACTTTTCCATATACTGTAGTTAATGCCCTTCTGGCTCTCAGCAGGTGAATTCTTCATTCATTTGTAAGATTAAACTTTACAGCTCTCTGCCTTATATACAGAAAAAATATAGGCCTGTTATTCTCTTCTCTACACCACAAGCTGATCTCCATGTTCTTTTACATTTCTAAAATTCAATATGAATCTACCCATACCCAATATTCCCTATCCATGTGCAAAATAAATGGTTAGTATCATCCACAAAACAAAGCTAAACAATGAAAATACACAAACTTGAATCTCTATGTGTATTGTTTCAGTTTTGTCTTTTTAAAGAATCTCTCAGCACTATTCATAACAAAATCTTGAGCTCGTTTGATACCAATATTGAAACAAATTATGCTGTGTCGATAAGAGATGAGCTAAATGTCATCTGAAACAAAACGAATAAATACTGACCACTAATAGTAAAAAGTATGTCAAATTTCAGGGTTACACCACATAATTTTTTCTAAGGAATAAGATTTGGAGACAAGTTTAAAAATGCCACAAAAAAGCTTCAATCTTTTCAGCTAAATATAATGAAAAGACATACAGAGCTCACTATGTTACTCTTGATATTTAAGGACTCACCAATTATTTATAAACATGATTCTCTTTTGATTCAATAAAACATAAGTAAAGAATATTGAATAAAATGTATGAAAGCAAATAGTAAATCAGTTATCTAAATAACAATTAGATATCTGCAAAGATGGTCATCCATGCTATACTGGCACCATATCAAATATTGCACTTTCATCATCTTTATACATTATAACTGTGGCCTTCAAATGGAACGACATCCAAAACAAAAGACAAGGATGACAGAATAAAATGAAGCGTTCAGGCGACGTTGCTAGGGCTAACCTCTTAATCCATTGTATATTTCTAAATCAAAACCAACATAATTTTAATCTGTAGCTTCTTACAACATTCAACATTTGTCAGTTATATTTTTGATTACCCAGACAGCCATTGTAATACCTTTCGATCACTCCAGACCGTTATATTTATTATTTCCTCTTCCTTGGATTGAAATGTGACGAGTTGTGGAGTAAGGTTCTTAAAAAATGATCACTAGAACAGACCAAAAAAGCTCTTGTTCGTCTCGTATCAAAACTAACGCCTTCTCAAAAGATTAACTGTTATGCAACCGTTCCTAAATATCTGTATTCGAAAATGTGTAGTTTGTTTTGGAGTAGAATGGAACTACATGGAGATTAACAGCAATGTAAAAATCTCCTACCGGATCAAATGGGTCTGACATAATGACTAGTCATCTGCCTATAACCAGTGGCATGGTTATAGGGGGGGGGGGAGGGGTACAGACGCCCAATCAGGTGGCGAAATGGAAACACAAGAGCAAGAGAGAGAGAGAGAGGAAGAGGAGGAAGGCAAAAGAAGATGATAAAACCTTAAATATAATCGCTAAATACCTCAAGCTAGAACTAATTAGTCTGAAGAAAAGAATTAAAAAAAGAAGGATACACAAATGTTAAATGCTTTAACGATACTTTCATATATGTTCAAAAACTATCTTAAAAAGCATGCAAAATATAAAAACAAAACAATAAGCATATTTGTAACACACATACATGTATATACCATCTATAAAAAAACAAAATGAACAGAAAATAAAAAAAGAATGTTAAAACAGAAAGCTCATGTTAATGAATATTGCAAAAAATCAGCAGAAGTTCAGAGAAGAAAACTAGATGGAATTCGACTGCGCGCAGTCGAAAATGATGCCTCCGTCATAGAGCAATTTTACAAACCGAAACGAAGAAATTTTTCAAATTCAAGTTCAATTGTAATCCAATAACATGTTCTCAGAATATCGTGATTACAAGCAATTTCTCATATACATATATGACCCTTTGATCTTTGACCTCATGACCCTAAAATCTACTCAGTTCATTGGCTCTGCAAGATTTCCTGAGTTAAATAGTAATCCATCTGTCAATTCTAATGAGAATGCGTCCACAAGCTATTTTTGCATACATAATGAGCCCATGACCTTTGATCTTATGAACCATTCATTGGCTCTGCAAGATACATAAATGATCTAAGTTTGGCAGGAATCCATCAATCTGTTCTAATGATAATACAATCACAAGCTATTTTTGCATACATAATGAGCCGCATGACCTTGACCTTTACCTCATGACCCCAAAATCTAATCAGTTCATCAGCTCTGCAAGTAACATACATGACCTAAGTTTGGCAGGAATCCATCAATCAGTTCTTGAGATAAGGCGATCACGAGCTGTTTTTGCATACACAATGTGCGCTGTGACCTTTGACCTCGTGACCCCAAAATCTAATCAGTTCATTGGCTTTGCAAGATACATACATGACCAAAGTTTGGCAGGAATCCATCAATCGGTTCTTCAGATAACGCGATCACAAGCTGTTTTTGCATACATAATGAGCCCTGTGACCTTTGACCTCGTGACCCCAAAATCTAATCAGTTCATCAGCTCTGCAAGATACATACATGACCAAAGTTTGGCAGGAATCCATCAATCGGTTGTTCAGATAACGCGATCACAAGCTGTTTTTGCATACATAATGAGCCCTGTGACCTTTGACCTTTGACCTCGTGACCCAAAATGTAATCAGATTGTTTTCCTATAGTGATACACACTATCACTAAGTTTGAAGTTTAAATCTCCAGTGGTTCTTGAGATATCATGATAACAATCTCAATGTATGGAATTTCATAAGTTGACCTCTGTGACCCTTGACCTTTGACATACGTGCTCCAAAATCTAATCAGATCGTCTTCCTATGGTGATACATACTATCCTTAAGTTTGAAGTTTAAATCTCAAATGGTTCTTGAGATATCGCGCTAACAAACTCAATACAAGGAATTTCATAAGTTGACCTCTGTGACCTGTGGCCTTTGACCTACGTACTCCAAAATCTAATCAGATCGTCTTCCTATGGTGATAAATACTATTCCCGAGTCTTAAGTTTAAATCTTAAATGGTTCTTGAGATATTGTGATAACGGTCAAACGGGACGGACGGACGGACGTACGGACGGACGGACGTACGGACGTACGGACGGACAACCCGAAAACATGATGCCTCCGGCACCACCTTCGGTGGCGGAGGCATAATAATGAAATAAAGAATAGCTTTGTTTTGTATTACAAAAGTCCTTATAAATTACAATATGATGCAAGATACATCAGTGCCCAAATATATAGAACTTGATTGCTGAGGGGTATACATTTTACCCCTAACTCCACAAAATATTTTCTGTAAACCCTGCATAAGGTCATGATTAAATCATGCCCTTGAACACTACATACTGCTTTTAAATAAAATGGAGAAGAGGGGGATTGATGGCTTAGTGGTAGAGCAGTGGACACATAACCGAGGGTCCCAGGTTCAATACCAAGTCAATCTACTGGTGCCCTTTGGAAATCAATAATCATTTAAGTCCCAAGTCTCTCTGATAATATTTAAGCTGTAAGTCACCAGGGGGTGATTCATAAAGCTGTGCGTAAAGTTACACATGACTTTACTAATGATTTGAATATGAAGAGCCAAATGGAATGCCCACATTTTTCCTGACATTTTAACAAAGTGTGACTGTTTTTCCCATAATCTTGATTAAATTGTAGCCCAAAATACACTTTGCATTAAAATGTTTTGTTAATAATGATGAGGTTAATCTACATCTGCATATTTCAACTTTAGCTGATGCAATTAAAAGGATTGGAGAATCCCGTTTAGCTCTTCATGTTCAAGTCATTTGTAACCCTACGCACAGCTTTATGAAACACCCCCTGGTAATTTAGCTCCTTGCATACACTTGCTTTCTTGGCAGAAAGGCAATAACAAAAACATCATGAACAAAATCAGCATCAGTAGTAATGAGTCTAAGGTTGATGACTAAAACCAAATTTGAAAAGAAAATTTGGTAAAATATGAGAGAACACACCACACTGGTCTTTCTCTTTTACAATAAATACTCATAAATTCTTGATTGATAGAGGGCCCTATTCATAATCCCACGATGCACTGCCATGCTTCGCTTCCAGGCCGATTGATTAACTCCGCACATGAATATGACATTTATAGCAGGGTTGGCCCAAAAGTGATGAGAGAGGGCAGCATTGCATATTTTTCCCTGCACATGTTGGATTCAACCTCCAGCTACCTACATGCTTGTGTAAATGAATATTGTCAAGACTAGTAGACGTAAACAGGATTTATGCATCTGTATATTTATTACAGATGGCAAACAAATTTGCGCTTTTCTTGTATATAAAATATTATTCTGCATTGAAAATTTGGAATGTAAGTGAATATCAAATATATTCAAATTAAGTAGAAGCAACTTGTAATTTCAGAGACGAAATCCTGTGACTCTAGTAAAAAAAAATGTTGTTATCTTAATTGATTTTTTTTTTCACAGAAGAAATGCAGTCATACAATGGCAACCCTTCATTTTAATTAAATTTTCTCATTTTACATATATAAATTTGTGACCTTCACTTCGAGCCACTGTCAATGACTGAATGTGATAAAATATAGCTAGCATAATACTGCCCTCTGCAGTCTACAGCAAGAACAATACTTCCACCTGTATATCACAGAATAAACTGTCGGGGCACAAATGAGTGATTACACAACTTTTATGAGCACATACCCAGTATTCGTCTTGGAGAGCTTTACCATTTTGGTACAAATAATCTTTATCTGCCCATGGGAATTGTTTCTACAAATGTGGCTTTTTTCAGCAGTGGATGTATGCTAATAACAACAGTATCCATGCAAGAGTTTTGGCAGCTTATTTGTGACCAGTTAGGCGGCTAGGTATTAAGTAGCTGAGAAAATTTGTTAAAGGTAATACAAAGTTTTGGTATGGGGTCATGAATTTGGTTCAAATGAACATAATGGATATGCGATCCTACAATATTCAGTGATCGTTGTCGCGGTTGAAATCGAGCTTAAAGTAAGGAAATTGGAAATAATGAACTCTTCATGTTGTATAGCTCCCTCTCAAGGCCAAGATATTAATTAAGCTATAAAACAATGTTTCTTGACTAAAATCAACCGATTAGCTATTCCCATTTGGAAATTAAATATCTCAACTACATTTTCTGAGATTTTCATGGTCACAGCTACTTTTGTACGGCCGTAGGCGCTATTTGAAATTTATCAAAATTTACTGGGAGCACCGGTAAATTTTTATATTCAATTTTTCTCGAAAGCAGAAGCGTTTTAGGGACTAAATTTTCTAGTGCTTATGATGCATCCACAAGGGCATCCAAATATATCAAAATTGTAAAGAATCACTATTCACCCAATTTTCAAAATTTCCCCAAACTTTGTATTACCTTTAACCTAGCTTCTAATTTTATTCAAAATATACTCACTCACAAATAGATACAATTATTAGACAAAAAATAGAGATGGCAGGTAAATTTGAGAAACTTCCAACTAAGATCTGACTTAGTTCGTTGAAGGGCCCGACTGAAGCAACACAAACAAAGGGTACCAAATGATCAAGAGTGAGAAAAGCAAAACTACTGAAAAATTGGAAAGATTCTCCATCCAGAGCTAATATGTATTTCTACTCCCAATCAGATTCCTTTGCTTTTTATTATTGGTATGGCAGGGAAATATGTCTACAGTACGTAGCATCTCAAAATTGTGAAGAAAAACTGGATAAGTATTAAACAGACAAGAAACGAGAATGCACCCAGCACCACCGAGACATACCCGACAAGACATCTTCTAGCTGCCCCATATAGCTACAAATTCCTGATGAAAACTATGCTCCATGAAGTTACGGTGCTAGCGAATCCCAACCCTAGCCTGCATCGTATTGCGTCGATCATAAACCCCGTGGCTGGCTGCAGCGGTCTACTGCGGAAGGGGGGTGTACGGTTTGTCGATGGAGGTTGGCGGGTGAGCCTCCTCGACCTGGTTGTTGGTGGGGAGGGACTGGTCGATGTTCTCGTACCCCCTGACGGTTGGGTTGGGGAAGTTAAGGTCCCCGTAGTCCCCGCCTCGTCTGTTGTATTCCCTGAAGAGCAGGTATATCGCAACAGGTTTCAGCAGCAGGTTCAATATGCACATGCTGAAGTTGGAATAGAGAGTGGATGGTTAAGGAAGATTTGTTGAAAGTGTTAAAGATATTATGTCCCTTTTGCAGCCAACATCAAATTCTGTAGAACTATGCAAGAACTATGAATATGTCATGTATGTCCTATCTGTGAAATTTAAACTTTAGCAGTGTCCTACTATTCAAATTATGCAAGGAAACCCGTTTACTTGCTATTGAGTGACTGACTGGCTTTTTTCATCTTTGGTAATAATAGTAACAACATACGTAAAATGAAGGGTACATGAGCATTTGTCTACATCAATAACCCACTTCTTGTAATGGCCAAAATTAAATTGATTGAATCTAAGCGCAGCATAAAACGTACGACCATTCCATACAATGGTCTGAAAAATCAGACCACTACTTACTGGCTCTATAGCTCCTAAGTCGATTTGACAACTAATAGTCGTTATTTTCCCACTTAAAGACATTTTCAAGCCCCTCTTTTTTTAGGGAAGTTCTAAAGTAGTATTGTCGTTCAAATGCCGTTGGAATTTAACCTTTTCATTTTTTTGGCCTACGAAAGGGACATAGTACCTTTAATGTATCTCAATATCTATCCCTGAAATTTACACCATGTGATTTAATACGATTTAATTATATAATAATTGGATGGCTTTGAGTGTGAAACAAGAATATATTGCTCTCGCTATGAAAAAAATATTTTTGTATCACACGAAAACAAAGCTATACAATATTATTATTATTATCCTTATCAGGGCAGTGTCTCACAAAAGCATCATAAGTACAAGTTAACTGACATCACATTGAAATGCATGTATAAAGTTTAACACACGTTTCAATGGGATGTCGGTGAACTTAAGAAGTTTTATTTTAGCTACTAACGAGTGAATTTGAAGTAGTGGAAAAGTTCAGAATGAATTCTCCTTTCATCAACATCTTAAATAGGAATCACAAAGAAAAAGCATTTTACAACACTTAGTTCTTAAAGGCACACTGTCCTACTTGTAGCTACTTGGTCCCTCTATATAGAAAACTTCCCAAATCGGTGCCTGTTGGTCCCCCATGATCCTCTTTTTCTTATGTTAAATGAGAGCTGAGTTAATGAGATAGCCACCTGTCACAGTGACCTCGATGGCTCACTGGGTGGTCTAATCCCTTCTAGCTGAAGTAGTAAAGCCTCCCTTTAATGAAGTCTATATCGTAAAACTTAAGAATGAACATGGAATACACCCATTTTGCATGAATTTAAATTCACAGAAATAGTTCGTCGGCGGAGAGATAGAAGTGGGTGAACCTGTATCCTTCAATACATAGCCAACGCCCTTCTCGCGCTCGGCAGAGTATCTGGACACCCACCCCCTGGACAAACTACCCCCCAGAAAACTACCCCCTAGGATAGTTGTCGTAGGGGGTAGTTGTCCAATGGGTTCTTGTCTGGGGGGGGGGGGGGGGGGGTAGTCGTCCAGGGGTAGTTGTCCTTGGGGGGTAGTTGTCCTACAGTGTAGGGGTAGTTGCCCTAGAGGGTGGTTATCTGGGGGTGGTTGTCATAGGGGGTAGTTGTCCAATGGGATGTTGTCTGGGGGGGGGGGGGTGGTTGTCCGGGGGTAGTTGTCCTCGGGGGGGGGGGGGGTCATCTTAGAGGGTGGTTGTCCTAGGGGGTAATTGTCCGGGGGTAGCTCTCTGGGGATAGTTGTCCTAGTGGGTAGTTGTCCAATGGGTTGTTGTTTGGGGGGTAGAAGTCCGGGGTAGTTGTCTGGGGGTAGTTGTCTGGGGGTAGTTGTCTGGGGGTAGTTGCCCTAGGGGGTAATTGTCCAATGGGTTATTGTCTGGGGGGTAGTTGTCTGGGGGTAGTTGCCCTAGAGGGTGGTAATCCTAGGAGTGGGCGTCCGGGGGGTTGGTGTCTTAGATCCGCTCAGCAGAAAATACATATTATTGCAGAACATTTGATAGAAAAGGATACCCAGCTCCAAATTTCATTGTTGAACAGTTCACTTCAACACCTGATAATACAAACAAAGAAATAAGAGGGAAAAGACAAAAAAAAAAAATTACAACATGTCAAATTGTTTGCTTGAAGCATCAAGGGCATTAACTCTGTGTTAATGTATAGCGTTTATACATCTGTGGCTCCAAACAAACCGATTAGTGTGTATGAAGAGTAATATATTGGAATTAAAAGACAGTACTCCCATTCAAATGGTGGTCAAATTGATTTTGAATCTTTTCCAGTATGAATGAATCAGTATTTTTGGTAAATTTCACCCTCACTCTATTCATCCCTTCTTTATGCCCCCCCCCTCTCCTTTCATCGCCCTTCTCTCCCCATCCCATCCCTGTTCCTTCCTTTTCCCCCTTCCCTATTACTCTCTGATCTCATCAGATTATGAGATTACTTTCAATTCTAATACACTAGTGTGTTCTGTGCCCGGGCCAGTTTATCCTCAAACTTCATGCAGTGCTCACTTAAACATGATTTATGCTGCCACAAATTTGTGTCCAACATTCACTCAGTTAATCAATTAGACAAATTTATATTTTGAAAAAAATCCAGAGGTTTATTAAACCCTAGAATTTGCTAACTTAAACATTACTTACACAGCCACAAAAAATTGTGTCCAAATTCATTTCTGCACTGCCCATTAAGACAGGTGTTTATATTGAATAAATACTGTTACACTAGATTTGTGATTAAAACTCAAAAACATTATAAAGGAAAACTGAAACTTTCTGTTAAGAAATGCTTTTAAAATTACAGGTGGCTTGAGAAAGAGTGATAAATATATCTACCCGGTATTATCAAAAATATTAACAACTTCTCTCTTTGCAGACTATGTAGTCATGTTTGTGATGTGCATGACATAATTATGACAAATTCCAACAACTACCATTACTGTCATTGAAATAATTTTTCATACTACTCTTATTCTTTTTCACAAAATTAATATATTTTCAAACGAGCAAGTAATATATGCAGAGCAAACAAGAAAATATGACAAATACTGAGATGCTCAGTGTGAAAGAAGTAATTTTTCATCAAAGTCATGTTTCATTATTGATTTAAAAACCAATATGGCCTATGGCATCAGACGAGCTAGACTAATGAGATAAAGCTTGTTATATTGGTCAGGATCTACTCAAGATGGGAGAAGAGATAATGATGCCCCAAATGAAAAGGAGCTTTAAAGCCCATCTGCACTAGTTTGGCATGGAGGGATTAGACCTCCCTGCAAGGTCATTGGCAGGTGTTTATCTCATCAAATCAGCTCTCAATTAACATAAGAGAAAGGGCATCATGGGGATCAACAGGTACTGCTTAGGCATTGTTGGCTGTATAGAGGGCGCAAGTAGCTCTAAGTAGTGCAGTGGGGCTTTAAATGAAGAAAGAAACACAGCACAATTAAGTCTCATTACCCCAAGCAAAATTGTGCTCTAGCATTTGCTCTGGCTCTGAGTTTTATTTTGTTAAAGGTAAAAGGTCTGGAATGCAATGCGGTTTAAGATGAGGTGTAAAGTTGGGGTTAGAGTTATGTAAATATAAACTGTTGGGTCAAGGGTTAAGGTTAGGATTTTGGTTATGTAGGAAAATGCTAAGGAGCAATTGTCGCCTGAGTGAGTGTCATACAACCAGAGAATATGTAGCATGAAGCTCCTTTCTCTACAATCGGTTATTATATTTTGAGGGTTACATTTGATCACACTGGTTTCAAATGAAAGGAATCAAACTATTTTAGCATTTTCCATGAAAAGCACAGCATAATATAAGCAGACATTCTTGTGGGACAATATTGATACATCAAACTTTGGTCCAGACTATTCATACCACGGAGCTGGGCTTAAAACTTATTTAGTCAAAACCTCACAGTACACACCCAATACCTATGTGCTACATGATCAACTTTACCAATTGCTTCCACAGAGTTCTTTCACATTGCAATAGCATGACCAGAACTGAATTTTAACCTTTGAACTTTTAACCTAATTTTAACCTTTAAACTTTAACCCAATATTGCTGTATACTTACATTGTATCCTAGGGAAGTAGATGCCCAAGAAGATTATGTCCATTAAGATGCTCAGGATCTCAAATATTAACATCTAAAAGACAAGGAGATAAAAATAATGAAAGATACTAAAAAAATAGGTACTATAATTCAAAACTATTATCATAATGATATAATTTAACAAATTGTTCAGTATACTGGTAATAAGGAACATACTATAGTGTACTTTATAAATTATTACCCTGGTTTTTGCGTCGTTATCGGGATAAGGCATTAAAGCATTGAGAATACATCTTGCTACTTGATACTTATCTACCTCACCCGGGTAGAGGGAGGCGAATGTAGATTAATGTCTTCCCAAAGGATGTTAGTGCTATGGCAGAGGATTGAGGTTAAGCTTTGATCTGAAATTTGTGCATAAATGATAAGTAAACATAATGAATATGACTTTAATCTACTTATCACACACACACATATTGGTTATCCCATATTTGTTCTAGCATCGATACTTTTTTAACAAGGGGTGTTCTCGACACCCTGAAAGCTTGTCAGAGGCCTGCCTGACACAGCAACAAGTAATGGATGCAGACTGGATTCCACAAATTATAATTCATCACTAGGTCCCCAGGAAAGAAACATCCATACATTTTAATATGTTAGTAAACCGATCTATTGCTCCAACCTCTATTTTGTTCAAGATATAGGGTTGGTTTAAGATAAGGTTCATGGTAAGGGTTAGGGTTAGGTACCGTATTTGCCGGCGTAAAGGCCGCACCGCCGTATAGGCCGCACCCCCGATTTTGACATTTAAAAAGAAGAAAAAAAAAAAAAAAAAAAAAAAAAAAAAAAAAAAAAAAAAAAAAAAAAAATCGTTTTTTTTTTTTTTTGGTTGTTGTTGTTGTTTTGTTGCCGAAAACCCACGCGGGGAAGGACCTTCATTTAACATCGAGGTGCATTTAAAGGCGCTGATTTGTGCTTGTAAACTTGTCACAAAATAATAGTAACAATGTCGTTTTTAGAAGAATGTGTAAGATCATTAATGTGAATTAAAAACAAAAGAGTACTAGGTCCTAGGATAGTACCTTGTGGTACACCATTTGTTATATAAAAAAAATTTGAGGAATTATTATTACAAACTACATATTGAGATCTATTAGAAAGATTACTTTCAAACCAAGATGACAGACAAATTTTAGTGTTGTTGTAGTTTCCGAGTGGTGAGTCAACAATGATTACTGAGCTGGGAGACATTGCCAGGCATAGCGCCATAAATCAAAACTAAAAAAAAAAAAAAAAAAAAAAAAAAAAAAAAAAAAATCTTTTTTTTACTCTTTCGCCGCATAGGCCGCACCCCGACTTTTTGATATTTTTTCTTCCAAAAATACTGCGGCCTATACGCCGGCAAATACGGTATACCGGGGTAGTGTTTGGTCCAAGGCTGAAATCTGAAATGTGAATACTGTTGGTATTTGACAGTGTGGCAATCGTCACCAGAGCATGTGTCGTACAACTCATATATTTCACAGACACCAGCCATATATATATATATATATATATATATATATATCAAGGTTTGTCATCAACCCATTAATAGATATATATCTGTCATTAGAGTGTTTGGCAATATACTGGATAGTAATCCCAAAGTTAAAGGGGCACTCAGTATTAGAATTACAAATTATAAAATTCTTGCATTGGCTCTGGTCATCCTGTAAATATTAATGCACCTGCCATAGGGTTACGAATGTTCCAACGTATTTAATCATTAGAATAACAAATTTATTTTAGTCATTTGTTGTTTCACCATAGAGCAACAATAGGCAGCCAACGACAACAAAATATTTGAACATTAATACAGATGGAAATTGAAGTTTTGCAGCAGTTGACAATGCATGTCTTTCAAAGATTATTCCAGGATGACAAATTCATAATGCTTTATAGATATATATAGCAGCCACATATCTTTTGGTCTCATTCAAAATAAAAAGTTGATATAAAATGTTTGTCTTGCATACATCAATCCTATTAAAATGGAAAAGAAAGTGTTGACAAAAAAAAAGCTTGTTTCATGTGATAATTATTGTCTCCTTTGCCTTGTGTTCATTTTCTAGGTCCATTTCATGTACAAGCTGACAAAAATAACCTCTATTAATATCAGTCTGAAAATGTTATACTTCACTCTTGTTTTTTTGAGGGGAAAATGATTAATTTTTGCAAGAAGCCAGTCAACACTTCAGCTGTATTAACACTAATGCCTACATGTACATGGATAAGCTCACTCACTGCCTTTTGCTGAAATTAAAGAAAAAGTCGAGTTCTGGGAAAGGTGGGAAAAAAAATTATTAAAAAAAATAAAATCATTTTTGATTTTATTTTTATTTCCATTCTTGTTATGTTAGCATGGCAAATTGTCACCAGAAAAGGATGGCTCTTCAAATGCCCTCATATTCAAACTATTACAAGTGAGAGCTAAAGGTAGTGGACCACAACTTTCATGCCGCATGTTTGCGTTGTCCCATATACACATTTCTGTGATCTTTTTTAAGCAAAACTCTGCCATTTTTTATCATAATGATTCTAAAAAGCACAGTAGAATTATATCTGCTACATATAACTGGCCTTTTCCGATTGCTTCTACAGGTTCTTTCACCATGCAATAGCATGACCAGAGAACTCAACTTAACCTTTCAGTTGATTTTTTACAAGTTGACACAATATCAACGGTTCTCACATCATTAGGAGTGTGTATATACTGTATAAAAATCAATGCACATTAGAACTTGCAGACAACATCTGGGAAATTACACAGCACAAGTGTTAAAGGGAATGTTGAGTTCAGGACTATATTGATGAAAAAAGTAGAAAATTGTAAGCATATTCATTCTTTTCATGATAAGGTTAGAAGAACATCATAGCAGAAATGCACCCTAACACAATTACGGTACACAAAATTCCCTCATATATATATTCAAACCAGCTAAAAAAAGATTTGATCAAATTTTCATATGCTATACATATACAAGTGTGTAGTCCCATAAACCAATTTTTGTGAGCAGACCATGGGTTTTTAAGCAAGATTGAGTATTTTTTTTCCCTCTTCATTTTTTTAAATTCCAGAACCGCATACTTAAGTATGCATCACTTCTTAATTGTGCCTTACATAAACAACAATCCTCCATTGTTTCCATAGAGTTTCTTTCATAAATCAAACATATAGCCAGTAGTCATATATATATATGTGTTCTCTTTAAATACGATTCAGACTCATTTCTCAGTCTTCCACAGCATGATAATTGGGACGCATCAACTGTCATTACGGTGATTACAGGCCGATGCCAAGGAGACAGGCAACCGGAAGATACGTTGGTTATAAATTGCGCACAAGTATGCAGTGACAAGGTGCATTATTTCTGCATGGCTTTCCATAATTAATCTGTTGATTGATAACCTTGGATTATGCCTGGCATATATGCATATCACTATTAAATGTGAAAATGATCACTTTAATATGGATAATTTCATCCAACTACCTAGAGTTTCTCATTAGAATCACAGAGAGAGAGAGAGAGAGAGCATGTTTTGCCATAACTGTTGTATAACACCATCTATTACAATATTATTATAGTAACTATAGAAAAATATAATACAAGTTTATAAACGAATCAGGTTTCATTCAATGAACTTGATTTTATAAACAAATTGAAGCTCTGATTTGATTAAAACACTCAGATCTTTTAAAACCATACCAAATGTATAACTTGAATAATTACATTTCTCTCAAAATTATTATTTTTTAATTGCAATTTCATGTTATACTCCTTAACCACACTTCAATGGCAGCTGTTTGGTAAAGTTTGATTTAATGATTCTTTTGGGCAATGCTCATTTTCTGTTTTCTATTTATTAATTTTTAATTTTTTTAATTACAAATTCCTTATATACATAATATAAAGAACTAAAAGAAGTAATGAAAACTAAATAATAAACAAACAGGAAAAAAAAGTTAAAAGATAAACGACTAAATGTATAAATAAACAATCAGAAAATAAGTAAATCGCACAAATGAATGAATAAATACATATATTAATAAATAAATAAATAAATAAGAATCTCAAAGCCTTATCCCTGAACTACTTTATTCTTCCTAGTGTTAATGTAATTTATGTAAACACTCTTTCTAGATCACCATTCACGTACACCGACTCATGTGATTGGCAATGCAGGGCTTGTTCCCATGTAGTCTAGCCTATCGGGTGACATGTCCAGAATCTTATATGCAAGAGGGACTCATTACCCTTTCTACATTGACCTACTTTCCATGTAGACCTACTTCATTTAAATTAACCCTTTCAGGACACGATTTCTCTAAGGGCTAAATTGATCACATATTGTACTTCAAATAGGCAAGAATAATATTTTTTGTTTTCATTACTACATTGTTAAAATAAACTGTAATGTCTCTGAAAATGATGAATGTTATCAAAAAGTTGAAAAAATTGTAAATTTTGAGTTAAAAAGAAACAAGGGTTTTGAATGTCTCAATGCGTTGCCAATTTAAAGATTTTAAAGTTATTTTTCTTTAAAATTCCTGGCATCAAATGCACTATAGTTATGAAACAAAAATGGATGTAATACGTGCAGAATTCTCTTCCCTTTCGACTCATGCATACTTGCATATGGCATATTTTATAGGACTTTGAATCAAAAGTTTTTGAGCCAAACTGCAAAATGTGGAATGATTGTTGCGAAAAAAATTAATTGTGAACCAAGCCGGAATACATATATTAAAGATTAGGTACTATACATTTAGTATTCACCCATGAGGAGGAAATAGAAATCTAGCTTGCATGTTCAATTCTTTGAAATACACTTTGGTACTACATACCAATGTTCTCTGTAGCCACATTGAAACACTTTTTTTTCTTCAAAACATAAAACAGGACTTTTACCAGTGGGAAAACAACATGAAAGTAGGAAAAAAAATGATACAGAAAACTTTCATCAGCTGTTCTTGTGTTGGGAAAAAATTATGGAAAAAAAAAAAAGTTTGATAATTTGTTTGATGGGGTCCATGTTGATGGGGTCCATTGGACATGTCCAGCCATGGATAACAAACGGGTCTGCATGAGCAGACTAACTTCTTGTGTTCTCACAATGGAGGTGGCAAGCACGTCAAGGAGTCACACCATAAATCATTCACCCCTCCTGCGCCCTTCTCACACGCCTCCTCTCATGAATCATTACCGATTGTTTCAAGAAAACTGCTGACTTTAAGGGCCAATATCACATTTGAAATATGTGTTCTGAATAGTTTACTTAGAATCTGGGGAGAAAAAAAATGCAACTAAAAATATGTCTTTTTTATGTATCGGTAATTCAAATATTTCAAAAGTTTGATTTGTACACAAGACGTCACTTAATAAATTATTCACCCCTCCTGCACTCTTCTCACATGCCTCCTCTCATGAATTATTACCAATTGCTTCCGAGAAAACTGCTGACTGCGGCCAATATCATATTTCAAATACGTGCTATGACTACTAAGTTTAATTAGAATCTGTGCAGAAAAAAGAAAGATTTTTGTTGTTGATGATATTCTTTCCTATATGTGCACTTCAAATACTTGAAAAGTTTGATTTGCACACATGTATAAAGCCCATTTTATTTCTTCCCACAAAGCCAGGGCATTTTGCCCTGTGAGAAAATATTTGGTTTATTCTTCTTTCTTCTTCTATTGTTAATCTTCCAAGGGCTATGCAGCCTATCACAAAGATCTGTAGAAATTAAGATTACCAGTTTTGTGTGCAGGCACACTAAACACCAGAGTAAATACTTGGGCTCAAAACAATTGGTAACTAATCCTGTTTTGGGTCATTTTATTCTCCTTGCTTCCGTGCTAACTGAATAAGAAACACTGACAGTTTTTCTGTTTTCTTCTCCAGAAGTGTAACTGGTAGTAAAAAAAGAAAAACTGCTTGTTTTCATACTAGTTTTTCTTCAATATGCATAGGCCTATTCTTGACATCTTAATAGCTCAGTGAGTAAGTCATTAGTAATGTTGAGTACCTTCCGGTAAAAGTTTGAAGTCATCATTTCATCACCTGCTCAAAATGTCTACTGAGAGTGAGCGCACAGAGTACCTCAACAGTTCAAGGCCCAAAGTTATGGCTAATTTCATTGGAATCCAGGTCAGAATTAGGAATGTTTATCATTGGTCTGTCAGGAAAAGTAACTTTCGTAGTGATATTCATTAAATGGTTTTAAAATTCTGATAACCAATATGCAGAGGTGAAAGTGAGCACTACAAAAAAAGAGTTAGTTTTCCCTCAACCACACCCCCCTTGAGTAAACAAAAAAAGAAGAGGATTCGGGGGGGGGGGGGGGGGGTGATGGAATGGCATCTAACAATATCCCCCCCCCCCTTTGAGTAAGAATATTGGGGGAAAATAGGGGAAAATAGGGAAGAATAGAGAATATAAGGGGAAAATCTGGATTAAATCAGGAAGAAGAAGAAAAAAAAATTGGGTTCAAAATGATGAATAATGATAAACAAATAATTTTGAACAAAAAAACTGAAGGAAACAATGAACAAGGAAGAAGAATGTGTGAAGCAAAGATTGATAAATAATTATAGAGCAATAGAATAAAGGAATAATAAAAGTAATAATAAACAACATTTATGATGGCAAGGAAGAAGAATCAGGATGATGAATAATGTTACTGTTCAAAAAAAGATTAGGAATTAAGTTTGATTATCAACAAAAAGTTTGCTCCGCCCAAAAAGTGTCCCATAAAATACGATTGCTACTAATACTACAACAAATGCTTCGCCGACAATAGTTTTTTTCACAGATTATTTTCGTTTCTTTTTTTCTTCATTTTCTGATTGCATTTCATGAGATAATGCAGATGAAATTAAATGAATGAATGTGGGAGGAAAAAGGATTTACCTAAAAGTTATTTTGAAAATACTGAAATAACTTTCCATCTATCACTGTACGTCTCATATAATGTACACTAAACACTCATTACATGTCGTGGGAAGTTTTTAAAAAAAAAGTAGAGCAGCAAGCCACATTCACCAATACGCGCATACCTCCTAGTTAATTTCAAACAGCTCATCAATATGTAAGACCTGACCTCAATGCAAGCAAGCACATACATCTTATGCTATGGTCACATTACCCAAAAGTAGCCTGCTCGGCGGCCGAGCGGCGAGTTTTTAACCAATTCTACCCGGCGGCGGCCGCCCAGGCACCGCTCGTTTTTAGGGCACCGCTCGGTCGCCGCTGAAGTTTTAGCGCGGAGTTAAAATTTGGGCGGCGCCTGCTCACTTTTCACTCGCCGCCCAAAATACGCTCGGTGCCTGGGCGGTCGCCGCCCGGGCACCGACCTAATCGCTGGGCGATGCCTAATTCCAGCAGCGACCGAGCAGGCTACTGATCGGTCTGTCGCTGCTCTGATTTGTGACCATAGCTTTACCAGGTAAACCATCTGCAAGTAAAGCATTATACAATGTACTAGGTCATCATGGAAGTTCTAGAGAACATCAGGGGAGGGATCAAAATAAGCTTTGACGGGCACTTATACGTAAAGAAGAGAACCCATTCAGACGGGAAAATTAGATGGCAGCCTTTCTGCTTATTCCCATTTATACAAATCATTTAGTAGCAGTTTGATGTTAGTTCTTCATGATAAGCCAATTGCTCTTCTTCCGGTGGTTCCGTGAGTCCCTTAAAGTCAGTGAAAACAAAGTACTCGAATGAGACAGGGTGTTTTACACACTAATATATATATATTTAGTAAAGCGCTTAACTGAAGGAAAGAAACCTATAGAAAACGGACTAGATAATATACTATTCTAAACAAGAATGTACTACATGTACTACATTACGTTACAATTTCACGAGAGAAATAGAACTCGAGAGGGGGAGAAGAGAAGAAGTGATGAAAATGAAAGAAGACTAATAGCATGAGAGGAAAGAAAAGAGCTAAGAAGACAAGAAAAGGGTGTGAAAAGGAAAAGGAGGAGCAAGAGAGAGAGAGAGAGAGAAAGATAGCTTTGAGCTTTGGATCAGCTAATGAGTAATACATGAAACAGATTTTGAGCAGAGTATTTATCTTTCGCCAGAGAACTTGCATAAGGAGCTACAACTTGATTTTTTTTAAATCAAACATTATGGGGAAAAGCAAAAAACGACTGAGCATTAATTGCACTAATTGTCAGAGCAGCATTCATACCTTCTAAGAGGCCGCACTTTTGGATCAGAGAGCATTTTTATTATCGGTGGAGCATTGTCTTTTACAGGTACTTTTGGGGAGGAGCAACAATTATTGTCGTAGTAGCTTTTGTATTTTACGGGGCACTTTTTGAGCGGAGCAATTGTCGGCGGAGCAAATGTCGGCGGAGCAAATGTCGGCGGAGCAATTGTCGGCGGATCAATTGTCGGCGGAGCAATTGTCGGCGGAGCAATTGTCGGCGGATCAATTGTCGGCGGAGCAATTGTCGGCGGAGCAATTGTCGGCGGAGCAAATGTCGGCGGAGCAAGTGTCGGTGGAGCAAGTGTCGGCGGAGCAATTGTCGGCGGAGCAAATGTCGCGGAACAAATGTCGCGGAGCAATTGTCGTGTTTTGCGGAGTAAATGTCGGCGGAGCATGCGTCGCGGAGCAATTGTCGCATTTTGCGGAGTAAATGTCGGCGGAGCATGTGTCGGGTTACCGTATACATACTTTCAGTATACTTTCTTGAATGTTCGGCAGGATCACTATAGTCTTGGTATTGATATAGTATCCTGTCGTTTTCTTCATCACTCTCAGACAGAGATATAGACAGAGAAACATGATTCTATGTCAGATTAGTCATATTTATTCCCATTAATACCAGGCAAGCTACATATCTGCTATATACCATAAACACACTCTCTGGTCATTTTGGCATCATTATTGCTATGAGAAATATAATCAATTTTTTTAATAGCGGTGGGGTGGGGTAC
The DNA here is from genome assembly GCF_000002235.5 of Strongylocentrotus purpuratus. NCBI lineage: Eukaryota > Metazoa > Echinodermata > Echinoidea > Camarodonta > Strongylocentrotidae > Strongylocentrotus > Strongylocentrotus purpuratus. The sequence goes on from NW_022145601.1 coordinate 11,253,231, forward strand.
ATGTCAGAATAGGAGGGAGAGTAAGTTATTTCCAATAAAAGCCAAACTCATGCTCTGCTTCTGTAAACATATGCTCTAGGGGTTCAGACATCATTATTGCCATGAAACTAATGGTAAATATTTGCAAGGGAGAAGAGAGTCGAGAGTGGGTGGGGATGGGAAGGAGGGGACTTATTTCCTATAAAAGTCAAGCTCATCTAAAATGTCTTTCCAAAAAACACATTCCCTGGTGATTCAGGCATCATTAGTGCCATAAAACCAAAGGCCAATATTCGGGATTGGTTGGGTCAGGGGGGGGGGGGGGGAGAAGGGAAAGGGATGAGCAGGAGGGGACCACATCCCCCCAACAAGCTATACTAATAATGTTTAATTTTTTTATAGCGCTTAATACAAATGTCTCTAAGTGCTTTACAAATATATCATTACCCCGGTCATTGGATTCAGTGCTTGCCCGCACACAATGTGTGCACAATCTCCACTCCCTGGGGAGCATTCCAGCCAGGCGTTACATGATGCTCAAAAACTGATTGACCATAAACGCACTCTGGTGATTCAGGCATCATTACTGCCGTAAAACCAATGGCCAATATTTGGGATGGAGGGGGGGGGGAGGGGGGAGAAGGGAAAGGAATGGGCAGGAGGGGACCCACACCCCCCCCCCCCCCCCCCCCCCCCCCCCCCCCCCCCCCCCACCCCCCCCCCCCCCCCCCCCCCAACAAAGCTATAGTTACTGTCTAATACCATAAACACACTCTCTGGTGATTCAGACATCATTATTGCCATAAAACCAATGGCCAATATTTGGGATGGAGGGGGGGGGGGGGAGAAAAAGGGAAAGGAATGAGCAGGAGGGGACCACATTCCCCCCCCCCCCCCCCCCAACAAGCTATGAGTATGACGCTACTGTCTTACCATAAACACACTCTCCGGTGATTCGGGCATCATTATTGCCATAAGGCCTGTGATCAAGATGATTGAGTTCATATACACGTAACCAGAGTCGATCCATCCTCCCATAGAAGCCCTGCAAATTGGCAACAAAAACAAATTAAAATAAAAAATGAATATAAAGGACAATCAAATTGGCAACATAAAAAGCATTGACATTTTCAAATCATGATGTAATGCATCATTCATGACAGTTTTTTGCAAATACAGGCGACTGAACAAACCACTGCAGGTGCTGTGATCTGCACTGCAATTCACAGCTGAGAGAAGTAAATAGTGGTGTATTCATTGTATAGAAATTTGAGGGATGTGAGAATGTCATTAAATATACTGGAAGTGAATTCAGGGGAAAATTTAACAATAAAGACTATTTCCAAATGTTATGTCCATACAGAATGAAAAGCAGAACAACTCTCAGGAGGCCTGTCTTCATCAGCTCGAGATTGCTAAATAACTCACTATTTAACTATCCGGATCACAAATTATCCAGCTAATTCAGGCTTATTTCCCAAATCAGAAATAGCGGGTTGTTTGACAATCTTGAGCTGATAAAGACATACCTAGGGACATATTCTTAAATATTCTCAAGGAATTCAGTGTATCATATTTTACACAGAGATCATCTCAACTCAAATCTATTAGAGTGCCATCAAATTCACAAGAAAGTATCATAGATAAGATTTCATGATACCAGATTTTAATCATGCTCCGTGATATCAAACAATTCATGAACCCGTTTTGAAATGCAAGAAGAGGTACATGTACACTGTATGTATGCTTTCCTTTGGTATCCAAAGATACAATATTAAGAAAATGAAATTTGGGCATTTATAATTAAATCCGGCAGTCAAAGGTTAGAAATATTAATGATGGCGACAAAACACAACAATAACAGTAGTATAATGATAATAACAGCAAACAATAAGAAATGATAATAATAATAATGATAGTCGCATTTATATAGCGCTAAATAATACCTTTCTAAGTATTTTAATGTATTAATACCCTATTGACAAATATTTCAACAATTTCCCCACATATGTTTAATGTGAGTCGTTGTAACTGTAAACCACAGGCCAATGTATGCATTGAAGATGGAGGAACAAGCTTCCACTGTAGACAGAGGCAGACCCTCCAACCGGCATACATGCATTTCAGCCCAGGCCATTACAGTTTGGATCAGTCTTGGGACAGCGTAAGCAAGTTCAAATGTCTCAACAAGAATACTCTTGTGACTTTTCGCGGGAGAGATTCCTGCATTCTATCCAAAAATACTTTGGGTGTCTGACATGGTTTTTATTCATGAAAGGAGGCTTCGTTTGCTCGTCTTCTCCTTTCCTTTGTTTCCCTTTCTCCTCACTCATGGCCTTTTTTAATTTAATTTTGTTTTACTTCTTTTCTTCCTCTTCCCCTCCCTCCCTCCCTCTCTCATTCTCCCTCCCCTCTCCTCCCCTCTCTCTCTTCTCCTCCTCCTCCTCCCCTCCCCCTCCCCTCTCTCTTCTCCTCCTCCTCCTCCTCCCCTCCCCCTCCACTATCTCTCTCTTCTCCTCCTCCTTCTCCTCCTCCTCCCCCTCCCCTTCCTCCTCCTTCCTCCTCTTCTTTTCTTCATGCCCAATCTCACTTAATGATGACATTTCCATTCATCATGTCATTTTCTCCTGTTCTCAGAGATTCAAGCTATCCAGGTAATTTCATCAAATGACCATCTATAACTTAAATGGATGTCGATCAGAACAAAATATGGGGAACACATTTCTATGAAAGGTTGACGTTACATGTACATTTAGACCATGACATTTTGGTCTCATTTTAATACCAATGATAGGCCTCACTGGGGCAATTTCTGCTCCATTTGTAGTATACAGCTAACAAGGTTGGGAAAGATAATGATCTTTATGTCCACTACTATTTTCACTGACCAAATCTACTGTGCAACAAGCATGTATGCTAAAGTGACATGAAATATTTAATGTTTCATTTGCAGTGACTTCTGAAAGTTCAAGGATGCAGGAGCTTCAAGAGTCATTTCAAACATGTATACACCATACATGAAAAGCAATTGGAAGAGAGAGACAAGAAGAGAGAGACAAATAGACAGAGACAAACAGACAGACAGACAAAGAGAGAGAGAGAGAGAGAGAGAGAGAGACAGAGAGAGAAGAGAGAGACAGAGAGAAACAGAGAGAGACAGACAGAGACAGAGAGAAACAGAGAGAGAGACAGACAGAGACAGAGAGAAACAGAGAGAGACAGACAGAGACAGAGAGAAACAGAGAGAGAGACAGACAGAGACAGAGAGAAACAGAGAGAGACAGACAGAGACAGAGAGAGACAGAGAGAAACAGAGAGAGACAGAGAGAAACAGAGAGAGACAGAGAGAAACAGAGAGAAGAGAGACAGACAGAGAGAAACAGAGAGAGAGACAGAGAGAGAGAGAGAGAGAGAGAGAAGAGAGAGAGAGAGACAGAGAGAGAGAAGAGAGACAGACAGAGACAGAGAGAAACAGAGAGAGAGACAGAGAGAAACAGAGAGAGACAGAGAGAGACAGAGACAGAGAGCGAGAGAGGGAGAGAGAGAGAGAGAGAGAGGAGAGAGAGAGGGAGAGAGAGAGAGAGAGAGAGAGAGAGGGGAGAGAGAGAGAGAGAGAGAGAGAGAGGGAGGGAGAGAGAGAGAGAGAGAGAGAGAGAGAGAGAGAGAGGTGGGGGGGGGGGGGGGATGGAAAGATAGAGATAAATACTAGGGCTTTTACTTACCATACTGTTAAAACAAACTGGACTCCAACCACCACCTGTAACATGAAAGAGAAGCAGGAACATTAATAAAATGTTATCATTTAATTTTAATTTGTAATAAAATTATTGTAACTGTGATCATCATCGGTGATATAGGACCAGCCCCAATGTTGAGTAATTCCGAATTGCATTCAAAGTACACAATGTTTTAGAAGGTTGTGTTAAATTTTTGGGGGGATTTTGGTTTTTTGGGGGGGGGGGGGGGGGGGAGGGGAGCAGGTTATCATAATATAAACTTCAACAGGATCATATACATGTAGCAAACAAATAATAAGACCCTCGCAATAAGATAAAGTCAAGTAGCGAATTCTTAAAACATAACCTGAACATTCATCAAGTAAACATTATACTTTTCATATGATACATAATAAGTATTGATATATGATCAAAATATCCATCAATGCATCATATTTCTTTCATTAATGTGATATGCACATCTCTGATTTCTTAAAGTCACAAGGAACTTGAAACTTACACTACAGTGTAGTCATACTGTAAGTGTAACTCAAGCAAACAACAAGAACTCATAGGGATATATGCCATGTGACTATTACATTACTCATAAGTGGGCGTTAAGACTAAATGTTCCACAATATGTGATCTTGATCTTATCATTTTGTATGAAATATCTAAGCATTTTCCTTTAAATGACCATAAGGAGTACATTCATATTCATGTAGATAATATCTCGGAGGAACAGTCATGTCTGTATTATATAACGTATCAATATGAAATATAAGGATGTAACTAGAAACACATAAAAGGAACAGAGTTGTGAAAAATTGTCTTTTACTCGGGCATGGCGGTAAAATGAGACATAAAAATACATGTACTGTATGTTGCTAAGATTCAGACTAGACCAAAACATAGTTGCATAAAAGTATGGGAAACAAATCTGAAAATAAGATAATAATAAAAGGTTAGTGTTTCCCTTTCCTTAAAATCTACATATATCTTTGTCTGTCCAAAAAAAAAAAAAAGACTTAAAAAATAATTATCAAAAACTACCGGAACCACAAATAATTAAAACTCAAACAAATTTGAAAAACAATTGTTTTGTACAGGAACAAGAAAAAAAGTTAATAATTGTCTATTCATCATGTACAGAAACATGTAGCCTCTTGACAAAATAATCGGCTCGCATCTGTATTATTTACACAGAGAAATACATTGCGCCACTGATAAATTAATAAAAAGTGACAGACAGTATAAAAATGCTCAATTTACATCTACCAAGCATAGCCTTTAAACTCAAGTCAGTTTTACTTGTAAAAGGCCTCACCAATGTAATTGAATTCATTGTCTCGATAAATGGCAACAACTCACATTACCTCTATATCACTCATAAATGTCAGACATTTCACACCCACAGCTTAGAAAGTACATCCCACGCTAAGTGATAACAACTCTATTTTAAAATCTCGTGAGATACTTTCATCGCAAAGTGATGTCAAAGGGGGAAGTCAAACCCTGCTACTAAGTTGGTTTTAATAGAAGCAGAAAAATGAGAGGAACTGGTACATCAGTGAAATTTTGAGCAAATTTCAATCATAAAAAGAAGAAAGTTATGAACTTTTGAAGTTGAATTCAATCAAACACAAATTGCCATAATCTGTGACGAATCTTGCGAGTTCCCAACCCATTTGTTTTGTACTAAATTTTGTTTAAATATATATTTTCCCTCAAGAAAGTTTCCAATCATACATTTGTTTTAAGTATGACTATTGCAAATATGTTTCTACAATGTATACAACCCCTGTATGAGACAAATCTATTCCGTCATCAATAATAAGTAAGGAAATGAAAGTTTCTGATATTTTCTTAGAGGAGCTTGCAAGATACACTGTACGTCACAGTGTTCCCAATTTTTGATTTAATGATGACAACTTCATATTGCTTAAACTTTCACTAATTTGTTTCATTTTTATGCTTTTAGTAATACCAGCTATATCTGTCAGGGTAAACTTCCCCTTTAATGAGTTGGAAGGAGTGAATTCACTCCCTTCTTGAGCTGTTCACACTGTCAGATCTTGAACTTCTAAAGATTTTCCCTCAATTGAATTTGACAGTTAACTTTTTTGTGGTACATTCCAGGTAATTTGATTTGAATCATATTCAAAATGGCTATAGCCCTTGAAGCTACATGTATCAATGTCCATCTCACAATCCTTCTGAGGGCTATTTTGAGGGATCACTAACAGACGGCCCACAATACATTAATAACAGCCTCTTTCTGATGGCTCACAAGCCCAATTTTTTTCTATTTTCCCTGACACTGTATGTGTCTGTTTGTGTTTTCAGTCTCATTGGCCCGGTTGTATAGGTACCATTTTTTCTTAAAATTATAAAATGCATATTCCACTTAGTGTTGCAAATTTAGAGACTTTGCTTAGTACTTTCAATTAAACTGCTCTTACTCATGAACAGCATGATGTACTGCTACATGAACATGAACTCAGATTCCTGTGATTTTTGCTCATCTATTAAGTGTATTTAATTCACATCATTCAAAAGATAAACAACATTCATAAAAAGAGGAATTTGATCTGCTATGGACATGAGTATATGTAGTTCAAAGGGTGTCGAATGGATGATACATCAACGATATAAGAATTTGTTAATTGATAAGGATGGATCTATAACAACCAAGACGACAAACGCCTACTACTTCATTAACATGATTACAGTCTTCTCAATCAACGGTTTCCTGGACTAGCACGTACATTACATGGAGTGCGTCATCAAGACATTGGAAAGGTTGTTTAAAGGGCCACCAGGTACTGTATCAAACTGGCCAACTAAAACAAATATGTAGATTAAGGCTTAAAACAGGCAAGTCCGTCCTATCTGTAAGTTGAATTTAATAAATAGAGAAAAGTTCATGAACTTTCATGAAGCAGTCATCTGTATCACACAGGCTGTATGAAAATTAGCAAGTTGTTTTTTTGTTTGTTCAAGTTTTCACTACTTATTCAATTCAACTTGCAAATGGGCAGGCCTTGCCCTTGAAATGCAGAAATCTGACATGCATCAGAACAAGGTATTAGGTTCAGGGTTCAGGTTCAGGTTAGGTATAGATTTAGAGTCAGAGTTAGGACTTAGGATTAGAGTCAGGATTAGGGTCAGAGTTTAGGATAAGGTCAGTTTTAGGGATAGGGTTAGGATTAGGGTTACTTGCATGGTGGGGGTATTCTCCAGTTGTTCCAAAATGAAACAATTCTGTGACTGATCAAGGAAAATGCTATATAAAGGACCGGAAAGTTATGAAGTTTTTAATCTGTGATTGATTCTACACATATTGGCAATTGTCTGACAATAACCATCATCTATTTGATGCCATGAGGGCATAAAGTATGTGTTAAAGTACATATTTTAAAGAGTTAATGCCCTTCTGGCTCCAAACAGACGTATGTTGCAACCACCTTTTGCATTGCTTTCATGAATTGTTCTTCACAGGAAAAGGAAATACCTGTATGTCAAACTCTACTTAATGGAAATAGTTGTTTTGATAAAGTTTGCAAACTATACATGTAGTTCTGGCATAAATTTAAGTAGGAAATAAGCTACAATGTAATTTTCAATAAGTTTTTATTTTTCACACTGGAGGAGCGGGGTACCAAAGTCCGAAAATACCTAAACAATCTTTCCCATTGATCTTTAAGAGTAACGAATAGCCTAGTACTGATCTAATAAAACCAAAAACCTGGTCACACTTTAATAGCCTATTCACACTTCAATTTTCTTGGACCCTACATTTTTGCTTTTCAGCCCTCCCTAGCTTCCATCTGTTTGGATTTTTTTCTCACCCAAAATTTGTTTAGGAAGCAGGATATGAGGAAAGTCAAGTTTTGCTTCAATTCCAGGGTTTCATGTTCTAAATTTATCCTGAGGAGGTGAGAAGGCCAAAGTAAAATGGAAAGCATGGTTTAAAGAGGAGGTCGAGTTTTGTGGCGAAAATCATCCAACAACGATGAAAAACGCCATAAAAAACAAACAACAACAACAACTGGTAAAGATGAAAAGTAATTTGTAATGTTTCTCCTTCTATAATATCACAATTGAAATGCCCCTGAAAAGATTGCTATTCAAATGCCCAAGAGTTCAAAAATTAATCTGAAATAACCAGACTAAACGTGTGTGCCTATTCCCATATATCCACTTCTGTGTGCAGTGCACATGTTTTCCAACAAGACTACATGTACATCAATTTCTTGTCATTTTGATCACTACAAAACAGTAAAAAATAAAAAAAACTCATTACAACAACAACAAAAACATTGTTTTTTTTATGTACTACTGTACATAATCAACATTTCCAGACTGCTTTTAGTCAGTTTCTTCACAATGTAATGTCATGCAATACCCAAATTTTCCTTATATATGCAATCGATTTCGGTCAATCCAAGTCTTACATCCTTCACAGCCGATTTCTTGTCCCAAAGTATTCTCAACTCAGTCTTTCAGCATAGGCCATAATGGGGGAAATGACCATGGAAATTACATCACTTAGTACTTAATAGTAAAGTTGAACTTTTGAGAAGTCTTATTGAATTTTCACTTAAAGTACACATGCATACAGTACATGTACAAACTTCTACTTGTCAATAAACCTTGATGAATGACAAGCAACCAAAATGTTGATGATACTGTATTTTTTGTTAAATACATTTTTGTCAGGTACGTACATGTCTACGTGTAACCTACAGATGTACACAAATATTTGAAATTGTTTTTGAGAGAGTTAATTTTATGCCCTGGAACATCGGAAAAAGCTATAAATTACACTCATGTTATATATAAAACCCCATGAAGGAAATGACTCTGCTGTAGAATTTTCATAGAGATGATATCAAGTGCTGCCTACACGTAGTAAACATTTTAAAGCTGTAGAAGTACCAGTCAAGTGAACCCTCAAAAAGAGGGCCTGTGAGACTTACTTCGGTGTTCTTGTTGAACTAGTGGGCTGCCGGTTTTGTGGGCTGTATATAGCCTTCGTACAAATACAATACCTACAATATTGCATAGCCTATAAGATATTGATCCAGATTTGGAAGAAATACTTTTTCGATGGTTATTGGTTATTTTGCCCGACCATCTGGTGGAATTTGATTTATCAAGACATGAAAATGGACTCCATGGAATTTGGCAAAAAGAAAAGGCCAAAAGGGCAATTCTAGGCCATGTTCAATAAAACTTGTTATCACTACCGGTACTGAAATCCTGGCATTTGACTGGCTGAGAGCAAATTTGTCATAGAAAGTTAGCATTTGTTATTGATATCCATTTTCATGAAACAGGGCACTACAGTTCATGTATATGCAGTTTGTCCCATATCTCTCTAACTATTCAATCTCTTGACATGACCATTGAATGCAATTCAATTGCTTTCTTGTATCAATATCATTAGCCCTTTTTGTACCCTGAGATTTTTCATTCATGGATGTAAAATATCATACTGTAGTCATACAGGACATATTGCATGGAATGGCCCCAAAGGCAAATCATCATCAATCGTGACCAGAATTGTCAAAATTTACACATTAACAATCAACTGGATTCATGTTGCTTTTGATTTTGTATAATCTGTAGTATATACAAAGTACAGAACTTGACATTCGGTGCTCCATAAATAAGTAGACCATGTTTACGAGCCTATATCTATAACTAGATGGAATTGAAGGAAATATCAATAACGACGCCCAGTCATTCAGTCAATGAACCTTGTTAATTTCTACATGTAATTTCCACGCCATGCATTATTAAACTTGTCTGCCAGGCCTCGATCGTCTTGTATCTTGATTTCAGGGTCTCCAAGATTCTACAGTCAGCATCTAATTGATTGGACCCAAGTCTGACACCTGTCACAAGCGCTACCTTTAGCTGCATTTACACAGCAAAGCAAAACTCATTGATTTTTCCTACATTACGTTTTTTGATGAAAAACCAAAATAAAAAATCCACCTCTGTCGAACTTTCATCTATGTTTGCAGTGTAAAAGCCCGCTCTCGAAACTTCGGTACGATTGTGTGTTCCGTGACTCTCCTCGCTTCCATGCTATCTCATGCAAAGCAGCGACAAGTCGCACGTGCGCACTACTCACCAAACAATCGGTATGAGCAAGCATCGACGTTTTTTGACAGGTTTTCCAGTAGAGTAAATGCATGGCAGTCAAAAAAATCAAAGCTTTTTTCAAAATGGTATTTTGGCCGTGGAAATGGTCCTTTTGTGAAAATGAGTAGATTATAAAAAGCCAAATGGAGAAACAGAACAATATTGCAGCTCAACCAAGCATGTGTCATGAAAAACATTGTTTGTCCTTTCAACATCATGGTATTCTTAACCCGACTATAATAAGATATGGTTGAATTTGATGAAGTAATCATTTACAGTTCAATGAATGAAATAAAATTGGAACTTGATATAGTTTACTCTTTGCGGTAGGTACATGTAATAAACAATGATAATATTCTCTAATCCTGGCATGATTAACTCAAATATAATACAACAATTGAAACTTCACTGCACTACATTCATGAATTGTATTCATAATTCATGAATGTCATTCATGAATTGTATTCATAATTCATGAATGTCATTCAAACCATATCATTCAAATTCCCCACAAATGAGTAGCATTCATGTGGTGAAATATGGCAAAGCCATCTCAAAAGGAATTATACAATGCATTGTTTTGCTTATCAATTATGATGCATTAAGACTTTATAAGACTGTACATGGCAGCCTCATCTGATGAAAAGTGTGTTAATTTAAGCTCTTACTGTTGAGGCAATTCTAACAAGCACCGGCTCTGCCACTTCAATAAAGTCGCAACAACTGCCTTCACAATTTAGAACTCTAGCACGAGGCGACATGATCAAGAAGCAACTTCGGTTGGGGCTTCCACAAATGAAAGGCAAGAGATCGAAACAAAAATACAGGATCCACGTTAACTTCTCAAGCACCGGAAAAAGAAAAAGACGGCATTTACCCAAACTTGCACGCGGCCTTGTCTGAGAGCGGCTGCCTTGTTATCGAGCTTTTTAATCGGTGCGGCGTGACGAAGTTGACGCTCTCGATCTCTGCTGCGTTTTTCTTGCTCTATCCGCTTTTGCTCCAACTGATACATTATAGTGTATCGGTACATACTGACTTTGATCCGGTCCCTGCTCAGCAATCAATCGCAGAAAACATACACTGCTCAAAAATCTCCCTTAAATCTCCCTTTAATGGATGCCCCTCTTTGATTGCACGGAGAAAAAGCCCTCTGATTAAAATATCAACTGCCAAGCTTTTCCCTCCTCTTGTTTTGGTCCTCTTTGACTGAGTTTGCTGGGAGTTAATGCCGAGTTAAGTCCGGTTTTAAGGTTGTGCAAAGTGACAAATCCTTGGCAAGCGCCCTGGACTGAAGGAAGGGGGTCAGTCAGTCAGGCAGCCAGAGAGAGGGAGAGAGAGCGTCTAGCAGGGGGCGATCCTAGTCATTACATAAAAGCCATTGCTTACGCTCCATATGACTCACATTTGGCAAAATCTGAAAATAAGCAGGCAGGGGGGAAGTACATGTACGTACTGTCCAGGGACACAGAATTCTGAACAGAAAGTTGAACTTTCTTTGTTCGGTTATGAAGTAACATATTTGCAACTTAAGAATAAAACAAGAAACTACATTCTTGAACATTTTTCCTCTAAGGATAACAATTTAATTGGATACAAGACTCTAACTTCCTCCCTGTGCATCTTAGAACTTTGCTCCCTGCCTAAAATCATTGCATTAATGGGTCAACTTTAATATCAAGAGCACTGACACATTGTGGGGATCATAATTAACCCGCTGACTACTGGGCTCAATGATTCAATCATTACCATAGGCTTAGTACAGACATCACTAAGTTCCTGTAAGGAATGGGTTAAAGACTTCAGACATGTATGAACTGTCATTACATGCCAATATATTCAAATATACTGCATGTTTCTCCTCAAAATATATACAAAGATATCAATTTAATGTATATTTCAGAGTGTTCTGTAGTGATTTAGTTTTATTTTAAGTCTTGCTGGTCAGAAGTAACTTCCTGAAGATCTCAACGAGCCACTTCAATTTGAAGAGTTCTCATTTCCTTTGTTGCTTTTGTACTTTTATTTGATGGGTTTTTTCATCTTAAATTTAATAACAGAGTAAAATAAAAATTATGTCTATCAATGAAAATAAATACCTTATCTGTTTGGCTACTCCTATGGATTTCAATCCTCATTACTGGGGGTGTCATTGAAGAGTTACTTGAGACCTGTTTTCATTAGCCCAAGTTGGAAAGAAGCCCACTAATCCTCGCGTTTCACAATCCTGGCGCCCTCATTCGGTTCAGTTGCGTCACTCTAGTGCAGTAATTTGGGAGATGGGTCGACAACTTTCTTGACAAATCAGCTTGCTAGTTATTTATCGCACGCTGGTGAGACATCAACGGGAGCCCACCCCGCTAGCTGCCGCTCAGTCCAGGCACATCATAATTTCGCTTTTCGATCTGGATTAAATCTAGTTGACATTGTCATCATGGTCTTCTAGTGTGAAGCTGCAGAATATTTTTGGTGGCGCATGTATTGTAAAACGCAAGAATTCTGACCATGTTGTTCGCAGGATATATGCACATAGATCGCCATTACATCCTTGTGTTTGGGATATTCATGTATTTGCTCAAGCTATGAACTATCGCAACCAAACTAGGACTAATTGCCAGAGTATTGCCTGCTTTTAAGCCAATTAGCAAGGTAACTCACCAGTAAGGCCAAATTATAAAAAAAAACATGTTTAGCGTCCTACTTTTTTTAAGAATAGCAAGGAGGAGGCCCTTTTTTTTCTCTTCTTCTTCTTAAAAATGGCCGCTCGCTACATTTTCCCCGACAGTCGGGCTATTTTTCAAGATGGTCGTCGACATTTTTTTAATTTTTTTTAAATCAGAAATAGATCCATTTTAGCAGTGTTTTTCATTCAAAAAGAAAAATTTTTAAATTTTTTTTAAAAAAAACAAGAAACGCTAAACATGTATATTTTTTTAATGGCCTTAGTGAAGATTCACTTCTACCATGTTAACTCTGAAGCTAGAGCTGATACCTTGAGCAAGTAGGGATCTCTTGGCCAGGAAGCAGGTTACAAGTAAAACTCGGACTGAACTGGCCTACTGCAAGTATCTTGAAACTAATTTAGGCTAATGGAAATGCATCTGAAAGACTTGTACAAGTTGCCTCTATCACCTTACGAGACTCGATCCTAACCTAGACTCACCTAGCTTCAGTGCTCAAAATACACAGGGGCGGTGGGCGATTCGCCTCCATGAGCAACATAATCGCCCCGTCAGGTTGCTCACGGGGCGATTGCAAAATTAAAAAATCGCCCCCGTGGAATTATAAAATAAAGATCATCTTTTCTGTTATAACTTTAACACAATATTGAGTTTCAATTTTCAAACCTTAAACCAATGAAATGGAACTTAGATTAGCGTGCAAGATTTCTCGTTTCATGAGTAGTCCTATTATTACCAATTCAGCTCGCAGTGCAGTGCCGCCGTCAGCAGTGGTTATAGGCCTACTGCGCCGTTAGTAGCGGTACGTGTGCACGCTGCCGCGCCATGTCTGCTGGAGCTGGAGGCGATCGCGCAAGGGCAGAAACATGGTCATGGAGAAGTTTTTTGTTGTGAAAGCGTTAACCCGCTGAAATCTGTTGATTTGAAATGACCAGCAAATAATGAACCTCGACCAGTAAATCAATATTAGGGACTTTTAGATTTGCACGATGAGAACGTTGATTGCAACGTGTGATCTCCTTTTAAGGCAGGGCCAGTGCTTAAAAGGACAGCACATGTGACTGCCAGTGCCTTAAAAGGATGTAACACGTCCACGTCCACGCAAATCTAAAAGTCCCTATTGAGAAGAAGAGGAAGACCAAGATGTCGTGGAATGATGTGGTAACATGGGCAGATCTACGGGGGGGGGGGGGGGGGGGGGGGGGGGGTTAGGAGGTTTAACCCCCCCCCCCCCCCCGGCCCCTTGGGCTGCCAAGTGAAAATGTGATATTAAAGCGGGGGGGGGGGGGGGGGGGGATGCTGGAGAGGAGGACTACTAATCTATTTTATTTTTTTTAGGGGGGGGGGAAGTGAAGCGCCGTTGTAGCATGACTTTCTTTTTAACTCTTACTTTCACCTATCCTCAGATAACCCTTAGTTTTTGGTTGCTGCTTTATATGTAGTTGATAATGCATGATTAAAATAAAGAGAGAGAGAGAGAGAGAGAGAGAACCACCATCATTTTGCAATGGTTCATGGTTCGTGTAATGTACATTTGAAACCATTCCTTAGTGTCTCAACCCTAAAAAAATAGCAAAACTGTTTTTGAGGAAAAGCATTATACTGAATTAAATAAAGAATAATAGCTTTATATTGGATCATACTAATACTGATACGGGCAAAAGAAAATGTGGTATTTGTATAGAGGTATTCCAAAATGACATTCTGATAATCAACATATTTTGTTCTGGTATCATTTGTATATACGCATAATACAACTGATCTTTATGATTTCTTAACATGACATAGCTTCTTATTCCCCTGCAAACACAAAAGAAAACAAGGTTATTTAATAAAAGGATCATGCGACAAATAATCATTGTGATTCAAATTGATGCAAGGATTTTTTTTGAATAAGCAATGCTTTTCACCAGAATCTTCTTTGTAAAAACGACTTTTACAAATCTCAGCCATGCAAATCTGCCACTGTGTTGTAAGATCACTTTCAGATTAGTGAGTATTTTACATTGAATGGAACGTCTCAACTCAGTAAGCATGGCTGAGATTTGTAAAAGTTGCTTTTACAAAGAAGATTCTGGTGAATAGCAGTGCTTATTCAAACAAATATTCGCATAAATTTGAATCACAATCATTATTTGTCGCTTAATCTCTTTTAATGACCTTGTTTTCTTTCTCGTTTGCAAGGGGAGAAGAAGATATGTCACGTTAAAGACATCATAAAGATCGGTGTTGTATGCATATATATTATATACACAGGCCAGTAACAGCTATGTAACTTGTAAATTTGTAAGAGGGAAAATGCTGATTGAAATGATAATGATGAAATAGCAAATAATTGAGGAGTATCATAGGTACCAATTCAATGGATATTTGTATAAAAAAGAGCCCCCATCAACACTAAAAGAGCCCCAGTGAGAAGGCTCACGGGGGCTCTTTTTTGGGGGGGAGGGGGGGGGGGGGAAGAGCCCCCGTGGACAAAAAATTAATTTGAGCCCTGCCTAGCTTACTAAACTCCTCCAAATGAAAAAATAAGGTCAGTTAAAGCCCAGTACCTACAAGAGTTATTGTCATCATGTTGTTGTTGCTATTGTTATCATCATTATGATATCAGTCATATTGATATTTTCATGTTGAGGATAAGTGAACCATTTTGGGTGATTGGTCTCCTTTATTGTGTTTGACAGAAATCTTGAAACTAAAAAACCAAAACTAAAAATATTTTTATTGCAAGATATACTCCTGAAGACGGACAGTCAACCTGTCCGAAACGTCGAGTCTACTCTCCTGCTCCTGCTCTGCAACTCTACTCAACTCTCCAACTCAATCCAGTCTTCTACTCAAACCTCTCATCCTATCTACAACTTTCTGGTTTACAGTCCTTTTCAGGACTATACTCACTTCCGAAAGATACTCTTCCTTCCAACCTCCACTTTCTCGCCTTTCTATTTCACTTCTATTTTCTATCCCCTTCCTTAGTCCTTCTAGGACTTTACACATGGTGTACCGTAAACCTCTACCGCGATTAAGATATAGAATGTTTCACATTTCTCATGGTTTAATAAGTCTTTATCAAACAAAACATATAAGGGAAGAGACAATAATAGTGGTTTTGTACATGTACCCATATACAATAATTTATTAGGGCAAGCACCACGAACTTTAAGTGGCCAATGGAGGTTTTAAAAGTGAAATGAAATTGCATTGCTGATAGGAAACTATAAAATACACTGGCAATTCTAATAGCGAAGGTCATTCATAAATAGGTCAGTAAGATCACAACATTTACGTTGTCGAAAGGTAAATCCATGTGTATGCTGATTTGTAATGCAGCGAGTATTGTGCCAGTCATGTCGTACGCTGTGTGCTGAAAGCCAGAAGGGCATTACATTTGTACATGTAAAGGCCTTTTGTCTCTAAGCAGACAAGCCAGACAAGATATAACCAGACAATGGCTAATTTTAATGAACTAGATATTAACTAATGATTAATTACAAACATGGTTTGCTGAGAGGTAGAAGATTGTTACGCCATATGCTCTATCTATCACAGATTCAACATGCAAAATGGCTCTCACAAAAGTAGGTCTAAAATGTCCTAAAATGCTGACAGGATAAATGTGTCTATAAAGCCATAGTGCAATTGATGATTACAGGCCTGCTACATATACCTGTACCTATGAAAGCATGTATAACTAATAATGAGTCCAGCCCCCTGACCTTGTCCACATACAAATGGATATAAATGAGATTATTCATTGCAATTATTGTGGATGACCTTTCAATGTAAACTTCCTACGTGTACATGTAGTTTGCAGCCTGCAGGGGTAAACCTTTTTTTTTAGTTGTAGTTTGTAAAACATGGCCTGCCTTGTAAGACTGCAGATGGTCTCCTTAAACCCTTTATAGCAATACAATCCCAAAGTTAAGTTTTGCACAAGGCTTCATATAGTCGTGTAAGTGCTAAACAATAGAGTCTGTGCAGACTAGCCAACATGTAGCAGCTTACACTGTGCATGAAGGTGGGGTTTGCCAAATTACTGACAACATACATGTACAATTTACGTGTAGGTAGAAATACATGTATTGTCAGATTGGGTTCGAATCATCATGAGGTGATCAGATGATGATGATGATGACGATGACGACGACGGTGATTATCAATATTGTATTGTTATTATCAATATTATAATTATCATTATCCTTATCATGATCATCATTATCATTAAATCATCATTATTGATTAAGCTGCATTAATATTACAATAACAATCAAGCAAAGAGAAGGCAGATTTATCTACAAATATTGGATTATTATTATAATTATCATTACCAATATTACATTGTAGAAACAACTCTTTAGTCTGGCTGTATTCCTCTACATTTATGTATCCAATGCCTTTATAGATTAATCTGTATTCTACCGGTAATTCCTCATTGTGTACATATAGCTTCTTGAAACATAGTCAGTTGCTTTTTCATGCAACCAGGATGCACAACTCATTTCGGAAATCATAACATTATTGTATAGAGACTTAACAATATACAAATTTAGGGCTAATACCCCTGCTAACTCAAAATATATTAAAATGAAAGCTGAGATGGGTTAAATCATGCTAACATCACCATCATATATTTCTTCCCTGTTACAGTGGTGTCTACATGAGCCATGGATCTCCATTTGGAGATGTAATGAGGTAATAATGATCTCATACTCCCAAAACGGACATGCTAAAATTTGCTGCCCTCTACTGCATACAACAATACACAAATACAGTCTTCCCCTTAAAGATGAAGTTGAGTTCTGGTCATACAATTGCATTGTGAAAGAAATTGTGTGGAATCGACCAGAAAAGGTCGATCATCTAGCATATAATAATTTGTGTGTATTGCAAGGTTCTGGAATCATCAAAATGATAAGAAATTTGGCCGAGTCTTGGTAAAGTTACAAACACTATACACAGAAAGATGTATATGGGACTACACAAACACGTGGAGTAAAAATCATATAAAAATGACATATTTAGAATATAAAGGCATTTGAAGAGCCATGCTTTTCAGGGAACATGTCTTATCTGATGTTCTTCCACACCTGCATAATAAGAATGATAACGCTCACAAATTATCCTTCACCTCTTCCCAGAACTCAACCTTCTCTTTAAGCAAAAAGAGGGTAATATATAATTAGCAAGAAAAACCATTAAAAGGTGAAATGTGATTTGATGCCAAATTTCCTGAATTCATGGTTTAGCTGGTCATCAATAATGCCTACCCAAGACTAGTCAAATTATAAATCTAATGACTGAAGCCTGTAATGTAAAAATGTGGTATAGTTATTGGCATTCATAAAAATTATTAAAAAATACAAGTTGAAGAAACATCACACATGTCACATTCAGAGCTAGAGACAAGGGTCTATTCACATAAAAAGGTAGTTTCTTCTTCTTTATGGTATTTGCTAATTGCTACCCCCCCCCCCCCACTTAGTGTTATTTATAGGGTGCGCATATATATACATGTTCCCTTTTTTTAAAAGCACCCGCCATCTCTGGTGTTAAATTTATGGCGGGTAGGACTTTGTCGTGCAAAAAAGAATCCATTTGGCTTTACCAGAGATTTTGGGAACACGCATGCGGTCCCTCCAACCCCGGAGTCGGGGGGGGGGGGGGGGGGGGGGGGCTTGGGGGGAATTGTTATTGAATATCTTGTAAACAAAATCTTTACCTGAAAAGTCTAGTATATTGCATCTAAATATAATACAAATTTACATCAACATTATAAACTTAAAGCTATAACTAGACCCTATAAGTTAATCACAAAATAAAAACTAATTATTTTGTACTCCTTTTTCCTAACCAGGTAGCCTATCGTAATTTGTATTAGAATTTATGGCTATCTCTTTTGCATTGAACTTGTGCACAGCTGGTATAGTGGTACGTGGTAATACGGCGCCACGCACATGTATACATCATTACACACTGTATACAATACACACAGATCACGAGAATGGACCTTGGACCTGTTATTATCGATCACATGAACTGTGAAAATATAAATAGTCGAGGTTACGCTCCAACCACGCACATGACGTGACCCAAACCTCAAATTTCTGATAAAACAATCTAGTATGACATTTTAGATCAATGAATCCACCTACCTTTAGCGCAAATTTATCCACTAAACCCATGGTGAGAAACTCAGAAGGAGACTGCTTTGGGGTCTGGTTTTCCGCGTCTTCTGGTTGCATAGTACTGTGTGAGCTTGTACAGCGATAGTTTAAATGGATATATTATGATGATTAGGCGCAGCGCACTCGGGTCAGGTCGCAACCGCACGTCCCATTGAGTGGTGTGTAATGTAGATGGTGATGTGTACGCCGCGCCTGTTTGATACCAATGACGTCATCAAACGGCGCCTTGCTGGAAACACAACGTTGAAGCACGCAGTCAATTAAAGCACTGAGATGGGAAGTGATTTCCTATCTGCCTGGCCCTATATTCTTTATAAAAAAATACTATGTTAGTTGTCAACTAGGCCCTATAGTACGTAGCCCACTTGAATACCTAGTTACCAACTATGGAGCAACCGCTGGTCAATTTAGCTTGACACTTCTTGGTAACTAATCATTAGATGTGTGCCTTCTAGCTGGTGGAGATGACTTTCTGGATGGAATAAATGAAAAGTAAATACAATAGCTAGTCTGGATGATTAATTTACATAATTATTTGTGCAGCACTGGTAGTCTGTTGTGTTAAGTTCCAACTACATTGTTATTCACAAAACCTTTACTAAAAATCTTGCCAGCGAGTTTTATTAGACGGTAGAGAGAATTTAGTTGCCAAACTAGAAAATGGTATTCTGGGCCCATTTACATACAAACTTGCTAAGCCTAAGTGGTAACTGAAATGCTTTCTATCCGTCAATTAGAATGCACTGGCAGTCGTGGCAGATATTCATTAATCCTTAGGCCTACTATAATTTCTAGTTTGCAATTAAGCCCTCTCAGTTAGAAATCCTAGTTGGCAACAAAAAGGTCCCGGGCCAGTTGTAACTACATATAGCTATGTTAGTACGGTCAACTATACATCGAAATGGTATACATACAATCCGACTAAGGTACGTTAACAACTAAATTTCTCCCCGCAGTTAGAGACGATGTGGAGTAACTCTAAATGGTCACTATTTGGCAACTAGTTATTACAACTTACTCAACTGAATATGAACTTAATACTCATTCTGAATATGAACACACACAATACATACAGTGTGAGTAAAAAAAAAAGTTTACACCTAGAAAATTGCTAATTATTTTAAAAATCATCTATGAACAGTAAATTATTATACATCTTATGAAAGAGTGTTTTATCTTTACGCTTGGATGAACAGGAGACTTGTTTAAGAAAGTGCACAAATCGACTTGCACCAAAGTAATATATGTGATGTTTGAATAAAACAATTAAGATTTGGGTGTTTATTCGGTCTTTGCAGATCCAAATAACATCCCTAACAAAATTAATCATGCAAATACTTTAATACTTTTGCACAAGTAGAATTGCCTCCTGTTCATCCTAGCGTGAACACATAACACACCAAAATGATACCAAACAATTCGGGATAACACTCTTTCAAAACATCTTTTAAGATTTATGGCATTTTTGTGGTGTGTAAACTTTTTTTTTACTCACACGGTAAATATAATGTCGCAACACTGACAAGCTAGAAAGCTTTAAAGCAGGCCTCAAAACACATCCTTTCAATCAAATGTGTAGTCCATGACTAATTAGAGGAGCGGGCGCCTTTAAGTGTTTGGAACAATAAATGACGCCATACAAGTGATGTGGATCACCATCATCATCATAGTCTATGTTTTTATTTTATATTTCTCTATATCCGCCTTATCTTCGTTTTCATCTCTCCCTCCTCCATGTATCATCATTGTGTACCTGTCTGCTCCCTCTCTATTTATTCTCTATCATGTTTTGTTATGTTATTCTGTTCTTTATCTATTTTGTGTGTCATGATTCTGTCTTTTTCCATATTTCTCTCTTACTTATATTTCATTTCTACTCTCTCTCCAAGCTGCAGTTGTTTTTTTCTTCTTCAAATGTTCACTTTTCAGTTCACGTAAAGTTATTTCCTTTAGCCTGATTACATTTTCCCTTCTCTCTCTCTCTCTCTCTCTCTCTCTCTCTCTCTCTCTCTCACTCCCTCCATCTCTCTATCTCTCCCTCTAACTCTCTCTCCCTTTCTCTCCTCTCCCACGTCTTTCATTGTTTCATTTTCTCTATACCGTCTTGCTTCTCAAATGGTTCTATTTCTGTTCTTTCGTTTCAGCTTCTGTTTCTCTTACTCATATCTCATTTCTACCCTATAAGTCCTTGAAACTTTTCTCGTTCACAGCGCACATTAGTAGCGCACATGTTGTTATTTCTTGCAGCATTTTTATTTTTTATCTCTGACATTTCTTTCTTTGATTTTTACCTCATTTTTAACGTTTACAATTTTGCCTCTACACTGCAATCGTAGGTGAACGGGTGAAAGTTTAACTGCTGAAGTTTGTGATTGGTGTTACCAATTTGGTGAAGCATGAACTCGATATTGTCATAATTGTAAGGATGTTGTTATCTCCGTTTAATGAAAAGAAACAGTATTTCCCCATGACATTTTTAAAAATAAACATATATAATAAATCAGAATTGATATACAGCTCCACACGTATATTGCGATTTTTTAACAGTATTTCAGCGAAAGGTTTTACTACTTACGAAATAATAACAAGTACATTATCTTCAGTCTAATAAAATCGATGGAATTGGTCATAAAAAAAATTACAAATTACAAATTATTTTATTTCTCAAATATGAAGTGCCTAAATCAAGTGAAACAGAAAAAAATTGAATACATTTCGTCTTTTCACTTTGAAGTAGTACTTAGGTAATTGCTTGATTAATGAAAGACATATACATCCTTATCACCTTCTACCAACTGTAGAAGATACTTGGTTAAATGAATGCTGCAATACGATTATATATATATATATATATATATATATATATATATATTTGAATATCACATCGTGTATCTATAACGGTGTACTGATCAATAGAAATAGTTTTTTGTAAGAGCCTCGGTAGCCTCCACCTCCGTGCACTTTGCGAACTGAGAAACTGACAATTTCATAACCAATATACGCATCATGTAGTTCAGCTTAAGCTGAGTTACCCCCTAAAGAAGTGAACAATATATTGAAAGACTTAATTATTCATATTCATTTCAATTATATTTTCCATGGAACGAATTAGACATTGATATGAAACAGCTTGTCTATTTGGGGTTAAAACTTGGGGATAGCATATTAAATTTTCAGTAGCTTGTGCTTTACCCCATCAAAAGTTCATATACATGTAACCTGCGTTTGATGGTACTTAATCTTACCTTAAGTGCGATTATGAATGGCAAAATCTTTCAATAGAGAAAATTTATGATAAAAAGATTAACTGATTTATCTTTAAATTTTCTTGCTTTCACGTGCTGTTCTTTATTATGTACATGTTTTTATTCGTATATCAATGTCTGATTGTCTTTTTTTCTTTTTAAAGAACCAAGGAAGAAGGCCTTTTAAAATAAACATTTCCTGTTTATTAATTGTTGTTATTGTGATTTTTTTGCAGCAACGCTGTTATTTTACTGATTCAGACATTGTCTGGTGTTATTTTCCTGGAAATTGAGTAAGACATTAAAGATTCTTCATTTTACTGTTCGTTTTGCAACATTACAGTATTGCAAAATTAAAGATGCTTTTTCACGAATACAATAATGCATGTCATAACAGTGTTGGACAGTAGCCACAGGAGGGGCAAAACATCTTGCCTTACAGTAATGCATATACTTCAGCACGGTTGGTACTACATCTCTCCACGCCCCTAATGAACAAAAGCTGAATTTCATGGGAATCAGAACGCCTGAAGAAGCCAGTTGGAACTGGTGAAACGTCGCGGATCAATAAGTTGAATCATTCCCAGTAACCGATATAGAACTAACTATTACATTTCTATAAAGATGAATAACAATGTATAACTATTGAGTAATAAATTCATTTTTTGGAACATGGCTATGTTTTGTGCATTTGATGGGTAAGAAATCTGTCGGCAGGTGCAGATGGCCTTCCTCCTCCTCCATTTGCCCCTGTATAACGCTACGTGGTATCGTTGTGCTTTTGAAAAGCCATCAGACTGATATGATGTTAATAGCGCCCTCGTCGATTTCAGAGAGTATAGAGTCGTGTCCTAAACTATACCCAGAATCCCAGTCTGTATCCGACTCACTCGCGTCCAGTCTTGTCGCGTCGATGAAATTTAGCGAGGCGATGTCAATCTGATTATCAGCTTTATCGTGCGCCGATTCGTCGATGTTGCTTTCTCCAGAGACAACGTGACCATTGGGGGTGGATTGTTGGACGGTTGAGTCTTGATAGGGAATGTCCGCATGATGAATGACAACAGATTGGTCATCGGGGGAATACCCTCTGTTGATGCCACGCCCACTTTCACCTACCACTTGTGCAGAAGATGCTTCGGCTCCAAGCGCGGCATGGTTTTCAATCACCGCATCGAATTTCAAAACAGCTGGTGCCTCGTTGATATGATTGGAATACCCGTTACTCCTGGTAACTCGAGAGTCCTGTAGATCTTCACCAGTCAGAGAGCCGTTGTCGTCATAGTGGTCGTCATCGGAGGCCAGAGCGTCGATGGGGGTCGTCTCGAAGACGACCAGGGGATTGATGTCGGTCTCCCATTCTAGTCTGCCTTCGATGCCACTCGACGCGACTTCAGCCTGACCACGCCTTCTCGACGTCGCCGACGCGACTGTCCAGTCGCCTTTCCTCCTTGCATGCCGCCTGAACACGAGAACGCATAGGACGATGATGGCGACGAATACAAGCAATCCGATAACGAGACCGATGATGAGGAATCTGGTGTCAATGATTCGATAACTTCGCACATGCACAATTGTGGTTGTCTCTGTAGGCCTTCCTGTCGTTGGTGACGAATACTCTGTTGTACTTTCATTAATCATCGGCGTCGGAGTTAAAGAAGTATCTGTTTTATTCGTAATCACCATTGTTGAAACATTGCTAGATGTTGTTGGAAGTACCGTAGTGAGGACCTCTTTTACTTCCAGCACTACTACAGACGCAAAGGCACTGGCTACTAGCCTATCACCGTACAGTAACATGCACTGGACTATAGGCTCAGTGTAATTCATTGTTATATTCGAGAACGCAATTTGGATGTTGGTATCACTATAGCGACGGGTGGTGTATTGGATCGTATCAGTTAATGTGGGTGGAGCTATCGTCAGCATGGCCCCGTTCAGAGTGGTGGTACAAGAGTAAGTCGCAGATCCACCCGAATTAATAGTTTCCACAGCAGGCGTTAGTGATAGGTAGCTATGAACGGGGTTGGGTACGACGACGACACGGTCAAAGCACGGCGTCGACGTGGATGGACAAGAACTTGCGGGGAAGGAAACGATGTTGCATTCTAGCGTCCTCACCAGAGTTGAGTTCACCGAATGAAAGGCGAGAACGGTGACTGAGACGCTTTCGATGTTGACCAAGCTAGCCGCAGGGTCTATGTTCACCCAAGATGGCTGTCCAGTCGCGCTACTGCAAGTGATGTTTTCACCTTTCTCTACAACAGGGCCGGTGGCTGCGTTGATCATGCAATCATGCAGATAAACCTGAGATTCAACAACAAGTCTCAGGACATTCGATTCGGTTGCGTTAGTCCGACATGTATAGTTTCCCGCATCTGCTTGTGTGACTGTTTCGAATGTTAAGAGCACCGACATGCAATTACTACCTTGGGTCAATGATGTGACGGACACCTCTCGCGATTGAAGCTCTGGGGCCAGCGATGTACCGTTGTAGAGCATTTCTCCATCTCTGTAAATTTCGACTACTCCGATCCGTCCGCTGCACTGGATGGTAACATTTCCATCTTCGCAGATTTGTGGTGAGCTTGATATTATGGTGATTTCATCTTCCATGCACGTCTGGCCAGCCGTGTAACCAGATAGAGAGAGCATGAAGATTAGTATGTAGAGAACAGTGGAAATAGAGATTGTCGGTGACATCGTGATGGACTGACTTTACACTGCTAGGTATCTATACATAAAGAAACAACGAGAAATAGAAACAAACAAAGTTACCAAACTATGAAGCAGTATTTTATTCTTTTTCTTTAAAAGAAATATCATCCTCTAACAAGTATAGCAGAAATATATATTAATTATTTTAACCACTGTAACGGATCACCCTTTCTTTAATTTTGAGTCAACAGATCCGTCAACCACGAGTTACAGAAGTGTAAAAAAACACAAAAAAAACAACGACAATCGAACAACACTGAAAGATATGGGGGGAGTTTAATTTCTTCTATCATAAAGGAATTCATACAAATGTAAATTCAGATATACAGGGTGTCCATGATAAAGGAAACCCAAGTTTACGGGTAAATAACTCGATAATTTCATATTGTTCCTTGATTAATTGATATGACTGGACAGCTTATTGTCTTTTCATTCATTTGACACCAAAATCATGATCAAGAAGTCACACATGACTAACTTCGAACAGCCCGAAGCGGCAACGTCAGAAATCCAATTGTCTAAAATAAATAAATGACTGTTACGTTTGTGTCAGTATCGTTTTTAAATGATAATACATGATTTGACATGAATGGGTAAATTTCAAACATAAACATCATTGAAAAGCTCATATTCTCTTCTTTCACAGGAAACCAGGGCCCAATTTCACAAAATTTGTCAACAGTGACAAATGACAGTTATTGTTATAAACTAGTGAAATCCTTGCTTCTGATTGGTTATCACCAGATTTGTCACTGATTTTTGTCATTTGTCAATGAAAGAAAGTTTTGTAAAACGGGTTCCAGAACTATAATGGATGGATCACGCATGAGTGAGCAGGTGGCATAAATTGCAATTGGTTCCGGCACATGCCAGTTTGTTTTAGGAAATGAAATGAGGTAGAATAATAATGATAATAATAATGGTGGCTTCTTATATAACGCACATGTCCATCACGTCGTGACGCTCCTGGCTCTGCCTCGATTATTACCCTGGCTTTAGCAAGGCGGCCATTACAGTGCTTTAGCATTTCAAGGAATTAATTCCTGCCAGATACCCAATTTACAAGACCTGGGTTGAGTGTGGCAAATGTAGATCAATGTCTTGCCAAAGGACATTAGTGCCGCGGCGGGACTCGAACCGCGGACCTTGTGATTGAGAGTCCCGCGACGTATCCACTCGACCACGACACCTCTACAAAATAACAAAATAATGTCACTCTGCCCTATCTATTATAAATTGAGCCTGCTCAGTCCAAGCGTGATCTTTTCATCATGATTATGGTCCCATGTGGTAGATGGGATTATGAGTTTGTAAATGATGTTTATTTCCAATAATAAATAATTCCTTATCATTCCTTTCCCTATAGAGGCATAATGAACGAAATGTAGCAGTCATACGCTTAGTTTGGATAATCGGGTTCTGACACTTTTTTTTCTCAGACTGTCTGTATTTCGATCATGCGGTACTTCTTGATCATGGTTTTGGTGTCATATGAAAGAAGAGAAACGAATTTTTCGACGAGTTAAAAAAAAATGGGTTCCCTTTTTCAGGGACACTGTATAATGAAATGTCTCCTTTCAAAGAATTAACAAACAAAAAATTACATGTACTCATAAAACTGTATTATAATAAGTAGTAAAGTCATAATGTACACATCGTTGAATAAAAAAAGAATATAGACTATCATTCGAAAACAACCAACCCAGACAAATGCAGATCCGAGATTGTGCCAACCAGCCCCAAACTGCTGGGCACTATGTGACCAACCAGTGTTATTGCCCGACTAATTTTACCTAATCAGAAAGAAGATTCGCACGAAATTCCATATATTGTGGTTGTAAAGTACCCAACGCTATGTTAATATGACTTATGGTTTAAAATCTATCACCAGTGTTGTAAAGTAAATTGCTCCTAAAGTGGTCTAAACCTGTGGCCCTGAATTTTTTAAAACATTGCCTAGAATTGGGTAATTTATTCTTTATACAACCAACAAGTGTTCACTTTGATGCCGAAAAGAAACATGCATGATACTTTTTACAGCATTTTATTCCCTTTCTGGCAAAATGAAATCAGATGATTATTTTGTCAGACTCAGTGTATACATGAGTTGTTTGTGAAACCATTGACTGATAGAGCATTAAGAATGCTAGGACCGCCCACTATTAACCGCGTTCTAGTCTATGCCTTTTTTGAATGAAAGGTATTTTAACGTCATCGGTCGTGCAAATATGTAATTCCTATTCAAACTGAGATTATCACAATATATTCCCATTCAATTCGAGTCAATTTATTTCAAACACACAATAAAAACACAGATCATATAAAATCAGTACAGTGAAAGATTAAAAAAAACCACCATACAATCTTATTATCTGAATGGGGACAGCTGTAAAGCCAAGACAATAAAAAATGCCCCTAAAAAGAAAATGGCATAACATTAAATTTCATTACTATAAATAAAATATGAAATGCTAAATGTAGTAAAAAACTTTCTTCTAATGTTAAAAGAAACGTACATTACAAAAATTAGAGAAGCAGACTGGTGAAGGTTTGAATGAAATCGGACAAAATGAAAGACATTCATGAGTCTTTGAAGGTTGTCACTGTGACGTAGAGCCGGATAACTTTTCCATTCATTTCAAAAACAACAAAAAAACGACTAACATGTCACTTATTCAAAATGTAAGAGTCACGAGGGTCTTTTCTCAAATATTATGCTATCCATAATAATTTTACATAGAAATCCCCAAGAAAGAAAGCACTAAGGAGAAAAACAGAAATTACTGATATTTTTGTACAGTCACGACAAACGTAAAAATGTCCACGACTACGTCACAATACACTGACCGAATTGCCAATTTGAGATTTGCACATAGATCCAGGGATCTCGTTTTTCAAATAATCATAATTCCCTTATGATTTTTCCGATTTATTCCAAACTTTTGCAATCATGAGTTCTTAATTTTCTGCTTTCATACGACATTAATGAACTGATCACAAAGAAACTCCTTTTAAACTTATCTATAACTAATATCATCATGATATACATAATAGTTCAAATAATTCAATGCATTAAAAAAAATGTCATAAAGTATACAATTACATTCCTTTATATACAGTTTGATAAGTATACTGAAGAATAAACATGGAACAAAGGTACCATAAAAGACGCCCCCTGTGCAATAAGTGTTTTAATGACAAGGGTCTCATGTAAAATTAAATAATTTTCAGTTTTTATGAGAGATACCTCTTTAATTTGGCACATTTCTTCCTCTCTTAGTTGTCTTTTATTGTTTCCTCTCTCATATATATATATATGTATTCAAACAAATCATGAAAAGAAGAATAATACTGGCATAATTATGTACACCCAACTTATGCCGGATCTCATAATTTTCAAGATATTCCAGTGGTCCTTCGAAAACATTTTCCTCCCTACATTTATGGCGGTTAATATCATCCTGCTTGAAATACTGTAGACCTACAACCTGATCCACATAGTACATGTAATTCTTTTTAGATTATAGTGTATAACGAGTACAAATACCTGGTTTAAACTATACTGGCCTGTATTCCTTCCCGACACACACCACTTACATATCAATCGTGCTTGATCAAGTATCATTTAAGGTGCTTCAATACATCTTATAATCTTAAACAACACCGTCTTCTGGTGGATGATCCGATCCCATCGTGGTTGGATTACAGTACAATCTAATCCTGATGATACTTATGTTTGATTACAGTGTATGACGAGTACAGGTATATGGTGTAAACTATATATATATATATATATATATATATATATAGGCTTGAATTCCTTGAATTCCGTCCCTACACCACCACCACCACCACCACCACCACAGGCACGCACAGACTAATCGTGGTTGAACAAAATCTTTTGCCAGATACCTACGGTTTTTCGAAAACTTTTCCTACCTTAATCAATTAGTGGCTTGTGATGGATAATCTGATCCCATTCTGGATGGATAACTGTACAATCTAATCCGGATAATGTTTTTGGATTACATGAATACATGATTTAAACTATATATGCGTACATTTCTTCCCAACATACAGGCACAGACCAATCGTGGTTGATACAAATCTTTTGCCAGATACCTACGGTTTTTCGAAAACTTTTCTTATCTTGAACAAATAATGCCTTATGATGGATAATCTGATCCCATTCTGGATAGATTACTGTACAATCTAATCCGGGTAATGTGTTGGATTACATAATTAGTACAAGTACATGGTTTAAACTATATAGGCCTATATTCCTTGCCAACACACACCACAAACATAACAATCCCGCTGGAGTAGGTATCATTTACCTCCAATACATTCATCACCTTCAAATCATCGTCTTCAGGTGGATGATCTGATCCCATCCTGGATGGATCACTGTACAATCTAATACGGATAATGTGTTGGATAACATAACTATTACAATTACATGGTTTAAACTATATAGGCCTGCGCTCCTTCCCGACAAACACCACACACATAACAATCGAGCTGGGGTAGGTATCATTTACTTCTAATACACTCATTACCTTAAAAGCATCGTCTTCTGGTGGATGATCTGATCCCATTCTGGTTTGATTAAAGTATAATCTAATCCAGATGTAACGTTGGATTACACGACGACTATAAGTACATGGTTTACACTATATATATATATATATATATATATATATGCCTATATTCCTTCCTAGAATGCACACATATACCAATCCAACTGTATGAAATATTTTTTGCGTTTTTCGACTTTTCCTTAAAAAACGTCTTTCCCTGGCTAACCTGATCTCATTCTGGATGGATTACTATACAACATAATCCAGATTTGGCATTGGATTACATAGTAAATATTTAGGCCCATATTCCTTCCCGACACACACCACACACATATCAATCGAGCAGGATCATTTACGATGCTTCAAATACATTATATTACCTTTGAAAAACAGTGTCTTTTGGTGGATTATCTGATCCCATCCTGGTTGAATCACAGTCCAATCTAATCCGGATTATGCAGGTGATCTTCCATGATGATACAACGCTCATTACGAGGGCGAGACTGGCATTGATGTAACGCACCGAATCTACACGGGGACTACTGTCGCAATATTCATATCGACTAGCGTATGGCTTCTATAAGAGTACATCTTGTATCATAAAAAGTTCAACAACAAGTGAATACTACGGTTCAGCAATCACAGTCGTCGTTTCTTTACAAATGTAAAGTTTACCAATTCTCGACGACACAATGGAGTAATATGTTTGGTGTAGACTAAAGGTATTTCCCGAATACTTTAGGTCAGAGGAATCGGTTGAGTTTGCGTTAGTTTCGCAATCAAAACACGGTGTTGGTTCTGTTATGCGAGGTTAAAAGCGGGATGACTCAAATGGTAAAGCAATAAATGTTGGGGTGGTATTCTGAAAACTATTTTTGGTGCAGAGATAACATAAAAGTAAATAACTACAATAATATGTCCATTTGTATGGTGCAACTACTGCATGAAAATATTATATATTCTACAGCGCTTAATACGAAGTACCATGTTATACTACCCCAGGCTGTATTTAAGCCGCCGTGATCATGATGGTAAGAACCAAAGCATTCAATGAATTTCCTCCTAGCGATTACCCATTTACTTCACCGGGGGGGGGGGGGGGGGGGGGAGTAGCAAATATAATGCAAGTGAATGTTTATGCAATTTTGGTTTCTGTAAAAAAAAAAATGTATTTGGTGTAATCTACATTTAAAAATATTAAACAGACATGGAAAACATAAATAGAAAGTAATGAGCTAACTTTTCATGGACACCCTTACACCCTTGTGAAAAAAAATGGTATTGCGCATGAACCGATGATAACTCATACATTAAAAAAAGGCCACAGATAACACATTTCTAGGCGAAATCAAACACGAAGTGGGATTGGTAAGAAAACATTTTAACGGTGATTTTCATTGAAGAATCAATGAGAAATGGGCAGCTGTCCAGAAGAAGTCGTAGATGGCGTTAAACAGTATTTGCTATGCTACACCCCCTTTAACATGATTTTCAGAATACTGAATTAGAGGTATGTTAGGGTATTTCCACCCTTTCAGCATCGACTTTCTTGGATCCAATATACTAGTTTGCACATGCAATCTGTACATGGGCAGCTTACGTTTATTTGTAAAAAAAGTCAACATATCTGTAGATAACGAACTGGTCTACTATACATGTTCTACACAGACCGATTTAATTGTTGATGTTTAAGTGTGACTAACCCTTTCTAACCTTATATCTCGGCCATACCAATGAGACCGATACCATACTGACTACTCATCAAATTAAAATATCCCCTATTATATTAAACTCTACCCGTATTATCCAAATCTCTTTTCAAATTCATCAAAAACTCTAGCATTTGTAACACCTTTCCTCGTACTGGTAGATATACATTTGCCATGTTTCATAATTTCTAAATCCTGTTGAATATCTTTCATTGGAATGTATCTCCCGATTTGATCTGAAACTAAAGAAAGATCCATCAAATCTAAATGTGTAAAGTATATGACTACAATAACAACTTCGACCCAAATTAAACTCTATGTATCTTCGTTATCAGAATATTTATCCTTGCCCTCAGAAAATATATGGGATCTTTCGTCTTTCTCCCTATTCCTTTTTCATTTAAGAAAAGAAAAGTAGATAGGATAAATTGTTAAAATCCATCACTATAACAATAATATATTCTGAACACTTTGGAGGACAGTGACACAACAATAACAAATCATTACATTGTCTTCTAAATGGAATAACAAATAAAGGTGATATGTATGTAGTTGCAGTCCACCGAAAAAGATCCTCGAAGAAAAATAGAAGTGAACCTTATCTTGTAATACGTACTACGACAAATAAAATACAAAGACATCCACACC
The DNA here is from genome assembly GCF_000002235.5 of Strongylocentrotus purpuratus. Classification (NCBI taxonomy): domain Eukaryota; kingdom Metazoa; phylum Echinodermata; class Echinoidea; order Camarodonta; family Strongylocentrotidae; genus Strongylocentrotus; species Strongylocentrotus purpuratus. Next base: position 11,284,848 of record NW_022145601.1, read on the forward strand.
CAGACCAGACCAGACAACCGATAACATTATCCACAGAGGCCAACAATAAGTCAGTTTGGACTTGTTGGAGTCGGTACGAAGTCGGTTCGCCAGTGTGACTGGAGTATTAATCATACCTCGAAAACCGACTTCAAATCGACCGATTCTCAGCGATTCGGGGCAATGTAATAGTGTGTCCGGTCTGTTGTTGGTCTGGCATCTTCTGTCAGTTGAACCCCCCATGGATCTATATTTGTCTCTTTAATTTTAGAACTGATTCTCAAAAACGAGGATTTTAGTTCATCTTCTTTACTTACGAAATTCTATATATGAATTCAATATGAAAATAATGAAAGTTATACATTTTGAGCAAAGGGTTCGAGTATGAAGTGCATATGTACACGGAAAGAGGCGAATAATATGCACTCTGTGAGCATCTTATAATGCTTAATTGATGGCGATACAATGACAAATTTGGTTTATATTCTGCCACTTCTAGAGAAGTGAAGCGAGTACTCTACATCAGTAGGTCACATCATGCCACATGTAGGGCGCTAAAGAAAAGCAATGGTTGTATTCTCTGTCCCTTTCGTCTTTCTCTCTTTTTCCTGTTTTCTCTCAAATTTCTTAGTATTCGATGTGTTTGAGTGTGTGTGTGTGTGTGTGTGTGTGCGTGTGGAGGGGGGGGGGGGGGCAGGTCAACCTAGCACTGTTAATGAATTAGGCGTAATGAAATATTGATCCGCCATGTTTTTTTTCTTTCACGCAAATCTAAAACCAGGTATTTTTCAGACCCCAAAATACAGCAAAAAGGCAAGGCAATAGGACTGTATTGTTGCAATACACTGTGCAGTAATATAGTCAGACTTCTGAAGCCAAGATGGATATGAATACAAAGTCCAATTTATGAAATGTTTTCATATAATCACGCTTGATTGCTCCTCAGAATAGTACAAATAGATAACGCTACTAAAGGGTACGGGCCCATTTAGACAGTATTTCAATGTCACATGACAAAAAGTAAGTTGATGTTTAGAGAGCACGGAAATATCATAATGAGAAAAACGTTGTAGGTGTGAATTACGTTTAACATGGCGCTGTTTTCAGCAGCAGCAAAAGGAGACGTCCTGAAGTTACAATCATTAATCGACTCAGAAGACAAGTCAGAGGATTCGGGAGGAGTTGATGTTAACTGCTCGGATACAACTGGCAAGACACCCCTCCACATTGCTTCGGGAAATGGAAATTTGCAAACGATTAAATGGCTTTCCCATCATGGAGCAAATGTTAATTTGGTCGATGCTAACCCACAGACATCTGTTCACTTATGCTCAAAGAAAGGGCATCTTCATGAGTTACAGCTGCTAGTGAACGAAGGAGCAGATATTGAAATTGGTGACAAAGATGGGTTTACAGCTCTTCACATAGCATCATTCGAGGGCCATCTTGATATTGTCAAATACCTCGTTGAGAAAGGGGCACAGCTTGACAAATGTGACAAAACCGACAGGACACCCTTGTCTCGTGCTTCTCAAAAAGGCCATCTTGAAGTCGTCGAGTTTATCGTGAACGAAGGAGCAGGCATTGAAATTAGTGACACGGATGGGTTTACAGCTCTTCACAAGGCATCATTGAAGGGTCATTTTGACATTGTCAGATACCTTGTTAGTAAAGGGGTAGAGCTGGAGAGACTTGCTAATGATTACTGGACACCTCTACACCTTGCTTTAGACGGTGGCCATCTTGACATAGCAGAGTACCTTTTGGCAGAAGGAGCCAACATAAACACGTGTGGCACAGGTGGATGTACAGCTCTACATGCTGCATTAAAAACTGGTAATATTGATGGGGTGAAATTTCTAATGAGTCAAGGAGCAGAGCTGGATAGAAGCACTGACGATGGTTGGACAGCACTTAGTTTGGCTTCATTTGGGGGACATCTTGACATTGTCAAAGGTCTCGTTAACGAAGGGGTAGAGGTTGACAAATCACTCAGGAACGGGACAACACCCTTGTGTCTTGCAACAGAAGGAGGCCATCTGGGTATTGTCGAGGTCTTACTGAACGTAGGAGCAAATATTGATAACTGTAATCGAGACGGGCTAACAGCACTCCACATTGCAACGTCCAATGGACACGTTGAAATAGTTGATCATCTTGTTAGGAAAGGGGCACAGCTTGACAAATGTGACAAAAAATACAGGACACCTTTGTCTTGTGCTTCTCAAAAAGGCCATCTTGAAGTCGTCAAGTATATCGTGAACAAAGGAGCAGGCATTGAAATTGGTGATAAAGATAAGGTGACAGCTCTCCACAGAGCATCCTTTAAGGGACATCTTGAAATTGTCAAATACCTTGTTAGGAAAGGGGCACAGGTTGACAAATGTGACAAAACAGACAGGACACCCTTGTCTTGTGCTTCCGCAGAAGGCCATCTGGGAGTCGTCGAATATTTCGTGAACAAAGGAGCAGGCATTGAAATTGGTGATAAAGATGGGTTTACAGCTCTTCACAGAGCATCATTCAAGAATCATCTTGATATTGTCAAATACCTTGTTACAAAAGGGGCACAGCTTGACAAATATGACAAAACAGACAGGACACCCTTGTATTGGGCTTCTAAAGAAGGCCATCGTGAAGTCGTCGAGTATATCGTGAACAAAGTAGCAGGTATTGAAATTGGTGATAAAGATGGGATAACAGCTCTTCACATAGCATCGCTGGAGGGTCATCTCGATATTGTCAAATCCCTCGTTAGGGAAGGGGCACAGCTTGACAAATGTGACAAGAAAGGCAGGACACCCTTGTCGTGTGCTTCTCAAAAAGGCCACCTTGAAGTCGTCGAGTTTCTTGTGAACGAAGGAGCAGGCATTGAAATCTGTGATAAAGATGGGCTTACAGTTCTTCACAGAGCATCATTCAAGGGTCATCTTGATATTGTCAAATACCTCGTTAGCAAAGGGGCAGACCTGAGGAGACTTTCTAATGATAACAGGACACCTTCACGTCTTGCTTTCAATGGCGGCCATATGGGTATACACGATTTTCTTTTAGATAAAGAAGCAACAAAGATCGTTAAGCCATTCATTGGGATTGAAGAGGACCACTATGACTACCTTCGCAGTACGTTCGGTAGTAAGGCTCTCCCTAGCTTAATGCCCCGCCCATACTCCCCACCATACGATCCATCTCTTACCAGTCCACAAGACAGCTCTAGCTCCTCGAGGAAGAGTATCACAGAAGAGACAATGATTATAAGTCTGGACGAGTACAGCATCAAGGTTCCACTTTCACCAGACGATGTGGACAGAGCCAAATATATCACAGCAGAAGCATTGACAACCATTCCACCTGACTTAAACCTGAACAAAGACGAAGTCATCATCTCAGTTGGGCTTAAGCTATCCCCTCCTGGTCTTCAGTTTAAAACTCCGGTGGAAGTCACGGTCTCGCATAGCGCTATTTTCACCAACCCAGACAAAGCAGAAATTGTGCTATACACCCGAAGGACTGGTAAGATCTTCCTATTACCATAGATCCCATATCTCCATATAAATTCCTTTCCCTTCCGTTCCTTTTATTTCCCTCTCTTTGTCTAATCTTCTTTGATTCGCTCTTAGATTTATATTGAATTGAAGGCATCTCGATTTACACGAGACAAGCTTTTGCTAAAAGTTGCCTTCTTTTTTTGTATCAAAACTGTTGAGATGTGGTGGTCTCGTGGATACTTAACCGGCCTGCAGATCACATAATTCATGTTCGCGCGGCACTCAGGCAAGACATAAATATGAATTTGCCACTCTCCACCAAAGTGTTTTATGGGTACCCGGCAAAGGAACATACCACGGTACGTTCCCATTATCATGCCATATGTTATTACGTGCATTACACCGCGTCTGAACTTTGAACATATCGAGATATACGTGGATCAAGAATGCTGCACAAGACTTATATAGCTGCTTCACAAAAATAGCATAGCCGAGTGAATATAGGTTTCTTAGACTCGTCTTATATTGTAGATTATTGAAATTTCCTTTGAGCTCATTTCTCGAAGGTCTTTCTGCTCGTGTTTGAAAAGAAAATAAGCATTTTTACAGTAACTGTTTCAAATTTGATGTCCGTTATGAATAATGAGGCGCGATAGCTCAGTCGGTAGAGCAGTGGTCTCGTAATCCGGTGAAGCAAATTTCAATGATAACTTAGCGCACAGTGCAGTCTCTGTAACAGGTCCATATCTACCACTGATTATTGTCGGTAATGAAGCTTTGACCTGAACTTTCAAAGTGCAAGAGGTATCGCGACGAATTGATCCAGAGTACTTTTCTCATTGTATTCAAACATATTGGCGTCTACTGATTAAATTAAAGTGTATTCAATCAGTTAAATTAAAATGTTCTTTGGTCAGACAAACGAAAAGCGGAAGGGATAGGGAAAATATGCTGTGGCAGTGCAGAGAGCCCTTGACTGTCACGACAAACACATAGCAATTATGACAGAGATCTTCACACAAAATTAATCCTTCCTATACTATCCTTGGTATCATAATGACCTCACTTTAATGTTGATATTCCTCTCAAGATGTTCTAATTCACTGAGTTTTACTTGATAATCTTCTATCAGAATAGAAATTCGCTTAAAATAAAAATGTTTCAGTCTTTGTGTTTGAATGACTTATAAGTCGCACAGTTCATACAGCTGCCATTTTCAAGATTCTTGTGGAAAGATCGAAGGGAATTACGAGAATGATTTAATGCATAAAACATTTTTCAATAGCCAATCACCAAAAAGCAAATGACATTTTACGTCATTGATCATGATTAAACATTGACCCTCCAACAAGGCTCCCCAGTAAACCCGCAAAACTCGGTTCCCTCTTTTTTTGTTTTTTGTTGACAGAGTCTGATGAATTTTCAAGGATAGTTCCTGCTTCTGACAAAGCTGCTCGGTGTGTAGTCGCAAAGAATCACCTTACTCTGTACTTAGACCATTTCTCGGAATGGTGGATTATCTCCTTAATCAGGAGATACTTCATCGGTAAACGGCTCATCTGTACGCCATACGTTCCCCTATCAACATACAGAGACGAGTTGAACCGCATCTATCTCGTCATTAAAGACGACTTCTGCGGCATAAAAGAGGTATATTTATCATAAATTAACGGTTCGGTATAATTTTAGCTGAAAAAGAATTTGAAGTCTATTTTAATATTTATTTAATTTAAATAAATTGTATTTGTGTCCCCAGTCTTTTTGTGGTTACGATGTCAGTATTTGTGTGTAACGTTTTCTGAGTATTTAGGTGGGTACACGGAGGGGTAGGGGGGGGGGGAGAGGGGACGGGGGTGGTCACAACAAATATAAAACAAATCACATATATAATATTCAAACCCGATAAACGTTTCACATCTTGAAGTAAATATTCAGTGTAATTGAGTACCTTCACTTGCTGCAGTGCCCTCTGGAAGAGCGGCAATTTTGCAATTATTGCAACTATTATTACTATATTCTTATTACTATTATTGTCATTATTATTCTTTCAATATTGATTCATATATGTTCAACCTTTTGTAGGATACCATACGAGACTACCAGGTAGCCTTTCTTGGTGAGCAGTACTGTGTATATTGGGGAAAAGGACCCCTTTCTGTCACACATCTGGAAAACAAAGAGGAAGTGTCAAAAGAGGTAACAATCCCAACATAATTGTTACTGTTGTTTCCCCCGAAGTAAATTATCCTGACAAACAAATCGTCCGTTAACTATTCTGCAGGTCCTAATAATATATTGCTTACATTACCAAAGATATAGTCCTTTCTTAAAGCGATACCGAACTGATGAACTTTCTGCCTTAGCGTACTGTTCATTGCACAACACCATCTCATTATAATATAATTTCAGGAAACTCGATTTAAACATGGGTCATAACTCATGGTATAACTTTTAAATTACGAAAATGGTACCGTTCCCTATACTTTCGTAGGGTATTAATTGATACTTATCTCTGATTTTCGTAGGAACTTGAAGAATGTGCTTTCTTTGACATGACGACCCATCGGATGCCGTTCAATCTTCAGCCACGTGAAAAAATAGTATACAGAGTTCTCGTCACTCTCATCTTGAAGCAAAAAATCACGAAGAAGATCACCTTCCCAGTACAGTACAACGGTAATATCAAGAGCATGAATTCCTTTCGGGGGAGGTGAGGGGGGGGGGGGGGGGGAGGGGGTGGCTTAAAGACTTCCATTGGCAGTGCTGGCAGCGAAAATAGTGTTCTTGTGCAATTTCAGGAATGGTTATTTGCCTGACCTTCGGACAAGCTGTAACATATCTTCAGATTAAACCCAAACACAACACTCCAATAACATTATTTCTTTCATTTGAGATATTTTTTAATGACTTGTGTACTGAGAAAGACGTGAGTTTACACGAATTTTTTAACGCATTTTTATTGAAACTGGACAAAATGCTCCCCAAAACAAAAAATTAACTCTCTACCAGTTTTGTCGATCCTGGTACTATTTTTTCATGTGGAAAGATTCTACACCACTAGTACCAGTGAATTTCACCCCTCATCATTGGAAGTATGCTAGTGCGTTTATACTGGTTCAGCCTGTAGGTATATATATATGTTTAATGTACAATTTTTTTAGTACGTGCAATGCTAAATATTTCATTTAGGGTAGCAAAAGAACCATGGCAAGTTACTCCTATTTCGAAAAAGTATCATTTTAGGCTAATCGCTTCTCATCACTTTGAGATCATGTATTCACATTTTAGATGTCCCCGACGAGAATCCAGTTACCCAATCAACTCCGAAAGGATCTGCATCGTCCAAAGGCAAAGCTGAACCAAATGATGTTGGACGAGGAACATCCAAATGTAAGGTTAAAAGAAAATGTATTAGTACTATTTTTTCCTTTTATTTGTTTTGTTTGTTTCATACACAAATTTCGATATGCAGGGCATCGTTTTACGAAAGCGTCATGAGTACAAATGGGAAATGTGTGTAGAAAAATTAACACGCTTTTCAATGGGATACCGGCGAGCTTGTTACATGAAACAATGTCCTTATTTTCAGACGATTTGAACAAAATCGAAATAATAACATTGTAAGGATACACATAAAAGCTTTTAATCTTGCGATTTACTCTCATGATTGCGAGATGAATTGTATTTGTGCTATTCTGATTTGATTTTGATTGATTTTTGCTTTATCAGCATCTCAGCTCTCTGAAGAGCTGACAAGAAGCGAGCGTCATGATCTTGAAGCGATAGGTTCAACATCACCTGAGCCTGCAGGCACAAAGGGTAAGACTATGGCCTATCAGGAGCGGTTCTGGAGGAATACCTATGAATATCTTTTTTTTTTGGGGGGGGGGGGGCAGGAGGGAGTAGCAGGAGGCAGGCGCGGATCCAGGGGGGGGGGGGCCGAGCGGGCCTTGGCCCCCCCCCCCGCAAAAAAAAAAAAAAAAAAAAAAAAAAGAGAGAGAAGAAAGGAAAAGAAGGGAAAGAGAAAGAAGAGAGAAAGGGAAAGAAAGAAGAGGAAGAAGAAAAGAAAAGGGGGAAGAAGGAGATCGGGGAAGGCGTAAGGGCCTTGCCTCCCAGGCTGTTGACCCCCCCCCCCCCAATCAAAAAAATAAGAGAGAAGGTAGGAAAGGGAAAGAAAAAAGGAAAAGAGGAGATACTCGCGTACTGATAGGGGGGGGGGGCTTGGGGGAAATCAAATTCAAACGTGGTTTATTTCTAATTCCACAACGGGGGATTACAAATAATGCTGAAATGACATAATTTCCGAGATTTTTCCTCACTTTTTAGTAGATTCCTACATGTCAGGGCCCGAGGTACGGCGGGGATCGGGAGCCCCGAGCCCCCCCCCCCTACTTTTTTGAAAAAGTATATTAAAGAGAAATAAAACAGAATGAGAGCAAGAAAGAAAGAATAGTTAACTGCCAGTGTTGAAAAATAATGAGGCATCAAAATATGCTCATCTGACCGTGATTAATGCCTAAAACCCCTAAGCTTCCGGGGGCTCTGCCCCCTGGATTTCACCTAGGGCCCTACGGCGGGCCCTTAGATGCTCATCTGACGGTAATTTAATGCCTAAAACCCCTGATTTTTTGGGGCTCCGCCCCCTGGACCCCACGCCAAATAGTGACGTGCCAATCTCACAAAATAATAAGGTATACAAAAAAATGCTCATCTGACCTTAATTAAACGCCTAAAACCCCTGAGCTTCCGGGGCCGACTCCGCCACCTCGACCTCCCCCCCCCCCCCAGGGGCCCTAAGACGGCCCCTGATTCAGACAAGGATTAAGAGTATAGAGAACGATACAACGCATCGTCTTCTTTCTCTAATAATATAATGAAACGTCAAAGCTTCGCGCAGGAGGGGAGGGGGGGGGGGGACTGAATTCAGACAAGGATTAAGAATCGAGAACGGTACAACGAATCGTCTTCTTTCTCTCATAATCTTATGAAACGTCAAGGCTTCCGCGCTTCGCGCGGGAGGGGGGGAACCTGAATTCAGACGAGGATTCAGAGGCGAGAACGGTAATACGAATCTTTAATGATTTAATGAAACGTAAAAGCTTCCGCGCTTCGCGCGGGATGGAGGGGGAACTAAATTCCGATGAGGATTATTTTCAAGAACGGTACAACGAATCGTCTATTTTCTCTAATGATTTAATGAAAATTAAAAGCTTCCGCGCGAGAGGGGGAACCTGAATCCAGACGAGGATTAAGAGTCGAGAACTTTACAGCCAATCGTCTTCTTTCTCTCATAATCTTGTGAAACTTAAAAGCTTCCGCGCTTTGCGCGGGAGGGGGAGGGGGAGACTGAATTTAGACAAGGATTAAGAGTCGAAAACGGCGAATCGTCTTCTTTCTCTAATGATTTAATGAATCGTAAAAGCTTCCGCGCTTCGCACGGGAGGGGGGAACCTAAATTCAGACGAGGATAAAGAGTCGAGAACTCGACAACGAATCGTCTCCTTTCTCTAATAATTTAATAAATCGTAAAATTTTCCGCGCTTCGCGCGGGAGGGGGAAAACTAAATTCCGATGAGGATTATTTTCAAGAACGGTACTACGAATCGTTTTCTTTCTCTAATGATTTAATGAAAATTAAAAGCTTCCGCGCTCCGCGCGAGAGGGGGAACCTGAATCCAGACGAGGATTAAGAGTCGAGAACTGTACAGCCAATCGTCTTCTTTCTCTCATAATCTTGTGAAACTTAAAAGCTTCCGCGCTTTGCGCGGGAGGGGGAGGGGGAGACTGAATTTAGACAAGGATTAAGAGTCGAAAACGGTACAACGAATCGTCTTCTTTCTCTAATGATTTAATGAATCGTAAAAGCTTCCGCGCTTCGCACGGGAGGGGGGGAACCTAAATTCAGACGAGGATAAAGAGTCGAGAACTCGACAACGAATCGTCTTCTTTCTCTAATAATTTAATAAATCGTAAAATTTTCCGCGCTTCGCGCGGGAGGGGGAAAACTAAATTCAGACGAGAATTATTTTCGAAAACGGTACAACGAATCGTCTTTTTTCTCTAATAATTTAATGAAACGTCAAAGCTTCCGCGTTTCGCGGAGGAGGGAGGGGGAAAATCGCCCCTCCCTGCACCGACCCCCCCCCCCGCATTACGTCACTGTTGGTCACCATTACGTACCAATATTTGGCTCGCAAAATTTCAAATTTGGGCCCCCCCCCCTAAGAAATCCTGGATCCGCGCCTGGCAGGAGGTGGGGTCTTCTAGCATTATGTGCTTTTGGTGGGGGGAAGGGGGGAGGGGCATTAGAACCGCTTCTGCGGCCCATATTCATATTAGTTTTTGTTTTAGATATTATTTAATGTTCAATCAATGTATTTTTATACCGTATAACTTTTACTCTGTAAATTGAACCATTTTATCTTTTTGCTACATGTTCCATGATTTTATCTCAATCATTTCAATAACCCAACCTAATACAATATAATCCAAGGGCCGACTTGGGATAAATAACAGATGAGTCACAGTTCTTTACAGCACAGGTTGAAGTCTGGTTTTAATCATTTCTTAAAGCCTTTTTTACGTTGCTTTTTTCAGATGAAAGTAGTCCTACTGAAGTCCGTACAAGACCTAGGCCGTTGACTCCGCCATCGATAGAATCACCGCCATGTGAACATGCCTACCAAGTCACACATGATTTGGTAACAGAGACAGAGACAGTTGGTAAGGAGCTGAAAGATAAAGTCGTGTTCAGGGCTCTGTAACAACACAAATTTCAATTGTACCTCAAAAAAATTAAGCTTATCTCCTCAATCAATCGTAACTTTAAGGTGCAGTTTGATGTTATGTTACAGATAGTAACGAACGAAACCTTTGGCAAAACATTATTGTTAATTATTTTGCTACACTCGATCCATGTGTAATAAGTGGGCAGGCTTCCTGAAACGGTTGCTGGAACTTAACCGGGGTAATAATATCTATAGCCATTTAGAAGCGCATATATTGTGATATACGTTTATTCCTTTTAAGTCCTCTACGGAAATTTGAACGATGTAATTGATTTATACGTCATAACATCTTTGTGTTCGTTTTGTTTTAAGCTTTGACGTTATCGAAAGTGCCCGTCTATTCATTAGAGTCTGCAGCAGAGGGGGCGATGGGAGTCCTAGCCCCACCAGCATGGTTTAATGTGGTTTAATCATTTTCTAAAACCTTTTTTTTTACGTTGCTTTATTTCAGACGGAAGTAGTCCTACTGAAGTTCTTACAAGACCTAGCCCTTTGATTTCACCAGCAGAGTCACTGTCACGGGAACATGCCTATCGAGTCACACATGATTTTGTAACGGAGACAGTAGCCTCACCAGCGTGTGCGGCAAACATTGTCCAAAAATTGGTTCCAGGACTTTCAGCCGACCAAATGCACCCGCGTTCTGGGGACGTCTATAATATTATGGTTATCAACAATCCCAAAGAAAAAGATTCTGAAGGAAATACTGTTGCCCCTGCCCCTGTTGCAATTGCTTCCATAGTACCTCCTAGGCTACTGCATGAGCTGCGTTGCCGGTTGAACAGAGAAAGCCCAGTTTTTGGTGACTGGAGGGGTCTTGCCAGTGAGCTGGGACTTGGAGACTACATTCAATCACTGGAGCAGTGCAAGAATCCGACTGAAGAATTACTCGTTCTTGCTGAGAGTCAAAAGAAGATCCAGAACCTTGGGGACTTGGCTAAGGCGTTCGAACGCATGAATCGTGGGGATTGTCAAGAGCTCTGCGAGAACTATGCGTTTGAGAAAACGAAGTCAGCTGATTCTCGGAATGATCAAATGGAAGATGATGACACAGACACCAGTGATTAGGGAACAAGCTCAATGTGTTCCACATCACCCTTTAATCCATGGTCTATGGCTCGTTAATCAGACAACCTGTGAACATAGCATTATATGGTTGTTGTAATCCACCAACTGCCTGTCATTTGGTTTAAAAAACCACAATCATTAGATTTGCTCGAAAAATATAAAGGTAAAGAAAAGGTATACTCTAAGGTTGGTATTCTCCTGATCATTTAAGCCATATCTAGGGGGAAATATCATGTTTAAAATAAAACTTAGATCTCACACCAATTTTCTTTTTGAACCACTGTTTTGCCAAAAGTCTAAATCCAGCGTCGGGTTAAAATATTAGAACAATTCAGGCCTATAAAATTGACCAAACATTGGTTAAAGAGGAAATATGCATGTTTGTTGGGTATATTACTTCCCAATAGTGCGTAAACCTAAACCTTATTCAATTTTGAGTACACTTACCTAGTATTGTGTAAACTTTTACCCTCTTGTAATATGCTTCGCTGCATCAAGATTATTACATCGATTGCTTTTACAGGAACGAAGAATTGAGATTCATTCTTGGCATATTCATCGATTTTAAGAAAGCAATTTTGACACCATTAATCTTAATGTACTGCGAGCTAAACTCTTTAATTATGGCATTCGAGTTTAATAAAGATCCAGATTGGTCAATGTGCTCAAACGTTATCTATAAGGAAAAAGATAATATATGGTCTTCCACAGTGATCATTGCTAGGGCCAATTCTGTTTTTATCTATATAAATGATCTGCCAAGACTGCCATCAGTAACTGATTATTTCAATTTGCGGCTGTTTGTCGATGATTCTGATATAATTCATACTTTTCCAGCTCACCAGGGCGACATTAATGTGGATGAAGTAATGAACAACACATGGAAAATTGTAAAAATAGGTATAAAGGGTAAACTGAACATAGCTGGAGAGGAAATCCAAGCGGTTAATGTTACCACTTATGATAGAAATCTGCCATGGAATAGTCATATTCGTTATGTAAATCAGTGTATCAGGATTGCGACATTTTGTTCCTAGGCGTACTTTGACAGTATCCATTATCATACAAAACGTGGATAAAACCACACAGGTGTGGTGAAGCAATATAAGGTTAGCCTATTAAGAAGCATATTGTATTCACAGAAAATAGCAGTTCGTGCTTTTTTTCATTTAGAGAGTGAATATTACTCATACAGCTCAACTACTTTTACGTTTGATCTGTTTAATAGAAGTTTGTCTCATATGTTGATATATAGTGTATAGAGTATATATAGAGAGAGTATAGTTATTCCACAAGGCAAACAGAAGGTTAACAATTACGTCTGCCAAAATTTAGAAAGACACATGGTCGATTTCCATCGTCTCTTGTGGTTAGTTACTTGATTACCTATTAATGTTAGATTATGTTACAACACATTTGTTGAACAAATCATGAATCGAAAATCCATGCAAATAGTCTGTATGTGTACAACAATTATATATAGTATTTTGTAAGACATTGTTAAAGTTATATATTTGTATAGTATTGATTGCAATAGTACATTAATTTCTTTGTTTTTGTTTAGTTTTCTGAAAGTTACTTGTACAAAATACATTGTTGAGCTGTGCATAAGGCGTTAGGGTCGACTAGCACATATGCTATTATCCGCCCAATTTACCAACCAATATTCTCTCTTATTGTACATATAAATATCGTTGTATGAAATAAATGGTTCTTATTTGCTGTTCGTAAATAAATCTATCAAATACAAAAATCTAATAAAAATAATAAACATTGGCAGGATTGTAACCAGAAAAAAGATGTACATGTATATGGAAATGTATTAACATCAACTCAAATCACATAAAATTAAATGAATTCAACATTTGAAAGTATCTAGAAGGAACCAGAGGTGTTAAATTGCATATTTTGTTTAAGGATCAAGGCAAGACCAGCGATGTTATTGCCTTTCATATGGATTATTCTTTTTAAATGTCATTAAGAAACAAAATATATATATGAGAGAGACAAAAATCTTATAAAGAAGACAACTAAGGAAGGAAGAAATCTGCCAAATTAAAGGGCATCCCTCATAAAAAACTGAACATCATTACGTTTTTCGTACTGAGATCCTTCTCATTCTAACGTTTATTACAAAGGAGTTCGTCTTTTATGTTACCTTTATTCGACGTTTATTCTTCGTCATACTTATCAAACTGTTTGTGTATACTTTATGTACATATATATTTTTAATTGCATTGGATTAATTTAACTTTCATGTATATCATGATGATATTCGTTATAGATAGGTATGATATAGGCGCTCCTTTGTTATCAGTTCATTAATTTTGTGTGAAAGTAGAAAAATAAGAAACTCATGATTGCAAACGTTTGAATAAATCTGTCAAATAATAAAGCAGTTATGAATGTTTGAAAAATGATATCTCTAAATCTATATGCGAATCTCAAATTGGCAATTGGGTCAATGGATTGTGATGTATTCGTGGACAATTCTTTCGTTTGTTGTGTACACAAATATCAATATTTTCTGTTTTTCTCCTTAGTGCCTTCTTCCATGGGGCACTCCTACATACAATGTATTGGATAGCATATTATATTATATATTTTATATGATTTGTGTTTTTATTTGTGTTTGAAATAAATTGAATCGAATTAAATTGAATATATTGTGAGAATCTCAGTTTGAAAAGAAATTACATATTTGCACACCCAATGACGTTAGAATACTAGTCATTCAAAAAGGGCATTGACTGGAACGCGGTTCTATACAGAGTGAGTCAGAAAAAATGTCCCACTTTTCAAAAGTTGTAATGTTTGAAGTCTGAATATTTAATCATGGGTTTCATGATATGTCTTGATAGAGTTATCCTCCTAGTACATTTAGGTACTATTTTCATTTGAATCTCTGCATGCATGACTAAACATCAGACAATCTTTACAAGACTGCCAGATCTCACTTGCGCCAAGTTACTGGGGGTGAGGAATAAAACAGTGCATTGAACAAAGACAGTCAGACAGACAGACATACACACACGCACACACACACGCACACACACGCACACACACATGAATTCACACATACACGAACACATGCATACACAGCACACACCATGACAATTGTTTCATAATATCCCCTTTTCTGATTAAGCAATGATTTTATCAAGATCGCTGAATGTTTAAGTGGCATAAACCCCTTTAGTACACATTCAATACCACTATTGTGTCATCATCATCATCATTGTCATCATCTTAATCTTCATCATTATCATCATCATGAAGCACAACATTCGCCAATACGCACCAAGAGGACAGCGGCCACTCAACTTTTCGTACGAGAAGAAGAATTCCCGACAAAAAGTAACAGTTTGGGTTGGCCTTGTCGGGAATGGAACGCTCATTTGTGTGCGTGTGCCTGTGCGTGTGTGTGTGTCTGTCTGGCAGTCTTGGTTCAAAACACTTTTTTTATTCCTCACCTAGCTACTTGGCGCAAGTGAGATCTGGCAGTCCTGTAAAGAATGTCTGATGTTCAGTCATGCATGCAGAGATTCAAATGAAAATGGTACCTAAATGTACTGGGAGGATAACTCTATCAAGACATATCATGAAACCCATGATTAAATAATCATACTTCAAACAATACAACTTTAACAAGTGGGACATTTTTTTCTGACTCACTCTGTAGAGCTCGCAATGCTTCATCAGTCAAGGGTTTCATACACAAATAATTTTGGCAGAAAGAGAATAAATTGCTGAGATTATTACATGTATCATCCGTGTGTGTATTTGACAACAAAGTGAACGCTAATCGGTATACGCTCTTAGAATTAAATTGCATGTAGGTAACTGCTAGTTGTTTTTAGAGAATTACCCGATTCTTGGCAATGATTTTAAAAATTCAGCGCCACAGGGTTTTGAACATTCTAGGGGCAATATATATTTTATACCATAAAGCAATACACGTTTGGGTGATATTCTGAAAACTTCAGACTTTCAGAATACTGAATAAGAGGTATGTTAAGGGTATTTCAACACACAAAAGAACCTTCAGCAACGGCCTTCTCGGAGCCAGTACTCCAGTTTGTATACAATTTGATATGGGCAGACTTAGGTTATTTTGTACAGAAGTTAGAATATCTGTGGATGTTTGAGGTGATTTGAACCATGTGCTAATTACGAACTGGTCTACACATTATTCTACACAGACCGATTTAATTGTTGATGTTTATGTGTGACCAATCCTCTCTAACCTTATATCTCAATCATATAAATGAGACCGATACCAGACTACTCATCACGAAAAAATATCCTCCTATTATACTTTTCTCATTCCCCCTACCCGTATTATCCAAATCTCTTTTCAAATTCATCAAAAACTCTAGCATTTTAAACACCTTTCCTCGTACTGGAAAATATACATTTGCAATGTATCATAATTTCTAAATCCTGTTAAATATCTTTCATTGGAATGTATCTTCCAATTTGATCTGAAACTAAAGAAAGAACCTTCAAATCTAAATGTGAATTAATCAACCCAAGAACACCTATTCTGTGTAAAGTACCAGGACTTAAATGACAACTTCCATCCCACATTAAACTCCATATATTTCTTACAACATAATATCTGCATATTTATCTTTGCACTCAGAAAATATCAGGGATCATTTGTTCTTTTCCCTGATTCCTTTTTCCTTTAAGGAAAGAAAAGTATAAGAAAGGATAGATTGTTAAAATCCATCACTATAACAATACAAAATTCGGAACACTTCTCTTTGGAGGACAGTGACATCACAATCACGAACCAAAATATTGTCTGCTGAATGGAACAAAAAAATAAAGGTGATATTTAAGTATTTATAGTCTCCAGAAGAAAATCCATGAAGAAAATTGAAGTGAACCATGTTTTTGTAATACTACGACAAATCAAATACAAATACCAGACCAGACCAGACCAGAAAACCGATTATATTATCCACAGAGGCCAAACAAAATAGGTCAGTTTGACCTTTTTGGAGTCGGTGCGAAGTCGGTTTGCCAGTGTGACTGAGGGACCGATTCTCGGCGAGTTGGAGCAATGTAATTGTGTCTCCGGTCTGTTGTCGGTCTTGTATCTTCTGTCAGTTGAACTACCCGTGAATCGAAATTTCTCTATTTCATATGTAAAACTTATTTTAAAGAGCGAAGATGTTAGTTCATCCTCTTTTTACTAAAAGATTTCTGAGAATGTATTCAATATGAGAATTATGAAAGTTATGCATTTTGACCAAAGTATGAAGTGCATATGTACATGGAGAGAGGCGAATAATTGGCACTTCGTTAGCATCTTTTAATGCTTAATTGGTGGCGATACACTATCAAATTTGGACATAAATTCTAGAGAAATGAAGCGAGTACTCTACATCAGCAGTTTACAGCATTACATAATGTTAATGAAAAGCGATAGTAGAGATCGTATTCCTTTTCCTTTCTCTGTCCCTTTTATCTTTCTCTCTTTTCCCTGTTTTCTCTCATATTTCTTAGTATTCGATGTGTCTGAGTGTGTGTGTTTGTGTGCGTGGGGAGGGGGGGGGGGCAGGTCAACCTAGCATTGGTTATGGATGAGTCGTAATGAAATATTGATCCGCCATGTTCTTTTTCTATCGCGCAGATCTAAAACCAGGTTTATTTCAGCCCCCCCCCCAATAAACATCAAATAAAGAGAAATTGCAAGGCAATAGAACTGTCTTGTTGCAGAACGCAGTAGAGTAATGTAGGCAGACTTCTAAAGCCGAATACAGAACTGAATGCAAAGTCCAATTTATGTATTGCTTTCATATAATCACGCTTGAGCGTTCCTTCAGAATAGACCAAATATCATCGCTACTAAAGGGTACGGGCTAATTTACACAGTAGTTTAATGTCACATTACAATAAGTAACATGGTGTTTGGAGAGCACGGTAATATCATAGAGAGAAAAACGTTGTGGGTGTGAATTACGTTAAACATGGCGCTCTTTTCAGCAGCAGCAAAAGGAGACTTCCTGAAGATACAATCATTAATCGACTCGGAAGACAAGTCAGAGGATTCGGGAGGAGTTGATGTAAACTGCAAGAATGCATCTGGCAAAACACCCCTTCACATTGCTTCGGAAAACGGACATTTGCAAACGGTTAAATGCCTCACCCACCATGGAGCAAAAGTGAATGTGATCGATGCTAACCTACAAACATCGGTTCATTTATGCTCGAAGAAAGGCCATCTTCATGTGGTACAGATGTTAGTGAACGAAGGAGCAGATATTGAAATTGGTGACAAAGATGGGTTTACAGCTCTTCACGTAGCATCATTGAATGGTCATATTGATGTTGTCAAATACCTTGTTACTAAAGGGGCAGAGCTGGAGAGACTTGCTGATGATTACTGGACACCTCTACACCTTGCTTTAGACAGTGGCCATCTTGATATTGCAGATTACCTTTTGACAGAAGGAGCCAACATTAACACATGTGGTAAAGATGGATATTCAGCTCTACATACTGCATCACAAACTGGTGATATTGATGTAGTGAAATATCTAACCAGTCAAGGAGCAGAGCTGGATAGGAGCACTGACGATGGTTGGACCGCACTTACTTTGGCTTCATTTGGCGGACGCCTTGACATTGTCAAATACCTTGTTAGTAAAGGGTCTCAACTTGACAAATGTGACAAAGCCGACAGGACCCCCTTGTATTGTGCTTCTCAAGAAGGCCATTTTGAAGTCGTCCAGTATATCGTGAACAAGGGAGCAGGCATTGAAATTGGTGATAAAGATGGGTATACAGCTCTTCACATTGCATCCTTCAAGGGTCATCTTGATATTGTCAAATACCTTGTTAGGAAAGGGGCACAGCTTAACAAATGTAACAAAAACGACAGGACACCCTTGTCTTGTGCTTCCCAAAAAGGCCATCTTGAAGTCGTCGAGTTTCTTGTGAACGAAGGAGCATGCATTGAAATTGGTAATAAAGATGGGGTTACAGCTCTCCACAGAGCATCATTCAATGGTCATCTTCATATTGTCAAATACCTTGTTAGTAAAGGTGCAGACCCGGGGAAACTTGCTAATGAAGAGGACCACTATGACTACCTTCGCAGTACGTTCGGTAGTAAGGCTCTCCCTAGCTTAATGCCCCGCCCATACTCCCCAACATACGATCCATATCTTACCAGTAAACAAGACAGCTCTAGCTCCTCGAGGAAGAGTATCACAGAAGAGACAAAGATTATAAGTCTGGACGAGTACAGCATCAAGGTTCCAATTTCACCAGACGATGTGGACAGAGCCAAATATATCACAGCAGAAGCATTGACAACCATTCCACATGACTTAAAGCTGGAAAAAGACGAAGTTATTATCTCAGTTGGGCTCAAGCTATCCCCTCCTGGTCTTCAGTTTAAAACTCCGGTGGAAGTCACGGTCTCACATAGCGCTATTTTCTCCAACCCAGACAAGGCAGAAATTGTGCTATACACCCGAAGGACTGGTAAGATCTTCCTATTACCATAGATCCTATATTTCCATATTAATTCCTTTCTCTTATTGTGACAGTGCAGAGAGCCCTTGACTGCCACGACGAACCCATCACAATTATGACAGAGATCTTCACACAAAATTAATCCTTCCCTACTATTCTTGTAATCATATGACCTTACTTCAATGATGATATTCCTTTCAGAATGTTCGTATTCACTTAGTTTTACTTGATAAACTTCTATTAGGATAGAAATTCACTTTATTATTTTTCTTCAGTCTTTGTGTTTGAATAACTTGTGGTAAGATCGTGGTAAATTGTGTAAATTAAACAAACAAAGATTAGGAATGATCTAATACATGAAATTGTTTGTTAATAGCCAATCACCAAACAGCAGTTGACATTTTTAACGACATTGCTCATAAATAAACAATGACCCTCAAACAAAGCTTCCCAGTCAATCTGCGAACCTTTACACAAAATACTTTCCTTTCTTTGTTATACTAAATCCCTGAGCGTTGACAGTTCACCGCGTTACAAAATTAACACGGTCCCCTATTTGTTGTTGTTGTCGACAGAGTCTGATGAATTTTCAAGGATAGTTCCTGCTTCTGACAAAGCTGCTCGGTGTGTAGTCACAAAGAATCACCTTACTCTGTACTTAGATCATTTCTCGGAATGGTGGATTATCTCCTTAATCAAGAGATACTTCATCGGTAAACGACTCATCTGTACGCCATACGTTCCCGTGTCAATATCCAGAGACGTCATGAACCCCATCTTGCTCGTCATTAAAGACGACTTCTACGGCATGAAAGAGGTAATTTTGTAACGGATTAACAGTCCGGTATATTTCTGGTCCATGTTATGTGTAATGATCTTTTTTCCTTCTCATTTCGTCACGAAACTTTCCAATCTTGCACATCTCATAGTCAATTTCGTATTTGGTCATTCATTTTCAGACTTTGTCCAATCGATTTCATCATTTTGCATCTAACTTCGTCAAAGTCAAATCAAGTTCATCATCCTTGGCTGCTAACGTACAATGCATGAAACAATTTTTTCAGTTTGCAACCAATTTCGTTAGAGCATCATTCAAATACCTTATCCTACCCCCGGACAATTACCCCATAGGATAGTTGTCCGGGAGGTAGTTGTCCTAGAGGGTTGGTTTCCCTAGGGGGTAGTTGTCCTAGGGGTAGTTGTCCCAGGGGGTAGGTGTCCCAGAACCTCTTGCATTTGCTGGAGGTTCTTGCAGTGCCCTCTGGAAGAACAGCATTATCTCAAAGTTTTCTTATCATAATCTATTTTTAGTCTCCCCCTCCCCCAATTATTATCACTATTATTTTGTTCAATATTGATTCATATGTTCAATCTTTTGCAGGATATTATACAAGAGTACAAGGCAGCCTATCCTGGTGAGCAGTACTGTGTATATTGGAGACAAGGACCCCTACTTGTCAGACATCTGGAAAACGAAGCCGAAGTGTCAACACAGGTAAGAATCTCAATATAATTGATACTATTGTTTCCCCCGAAATAAATTATCCTGACAAACAAATCGTCCGTTTCTTAGACAGCAGGGCGTAATATATATGTTGTCACATTACCAAAGACACGGGCTAGAGCTTTCTTAAAGCGACACTGAACTGATGAACGTTCTGCCTAAGCGTTCTGTTCAGAGCCATCTTTTCACATATATAGATGGCTCTGGTTCTGTTCATTGCACAGCGCCATCTCATGGTCAATTTGCCAACATTGTGTAATCCAATACCTTGTTTCCGCTTCGCAGACAGAGGGCTGGACGCGATATCATTTCAGCGAGTTACGGGCACCGAACTGTAAAATACGTATTTCACTCTTTTTTGGTTACGGGACCATACTGCTACAGCTGACCCCAGATAGCGCTAGATGGGATTTTGTGGTAATGCTTTTAGTACACTGTGGCTTCCATTAACACGTTAGGCGGACCAATGCATGAAATTACTTTGCAGGATAAATTTTATCAGCAAAGCTGTTTTTATCATGGTCCTGATTGAAATACAATGAGACTATGTATGCAATAAATCACATTTAATAGGTAGACCAAACAAAAATCATGATACCAAGTTAAGGGAAGTGTATCATGGGAAATACTGCAAAATGCCATCTACGTCTTTTTTGGACAACTGCACGTGAATGCTGCGTTCGCGTCGTCCGTAATCGTATTAGGCGATTTGCCCCGAGTAGGGCCACGGGAAAGACACACAGTCTCGTTATGACACACTCCCTTTAAGCCAAGTAGCCTGCTCAGCGGCCGGGCAGCGGATTTTTCCCAAACATACAGGTTTGTATTTCCGGTCTTCTGATTGACTGATATGTTTTATTTTTACGTCATTAGCAGCTTGTAAAGATAGTTTACAAACAATTAGACTTTGATTATTTATAAAGGGAAAATATGACGAAATCATTACTAGGATTCGAACCCACAACTTTAATATTGTAGATAAAGACGTAAAATATATCAGCAAATCAGAAGACCGGAAATATTAGTAATAGCAAACGTGTTTAAAAGGGAAAAAATTGCGGCCGTATCCTAATGCACCAGCACGGCGGGGCGATCGAACATAAAAACATAGCGCTCCCTAGTTGACCTCCGAGCAACTTTGTGGTTCCTGGTCCAAACGGCGCAAATCTGCTGCGAAGAGACAAGGCCTTCATTTCATTTCGAGTTGATAAACGCGACAAGCCGCAATTACGTTTGTATACTGTGTTTATATACACTGTTGGTCATGAAGGTGGAATGATTTCGACAATTATTTATTCCTAAAAGATCTAGATAATAGCATACATTCTCGTGTGTTATTGAATAATAATTGGCGAGTGCTTGTTTGCGTGACTGCTAAAACATGTGTATGGTACTACTATTATCAACCAGGGGACCTACGTCCTTAAGTCATGTCCTTAAGTTAACTGACATTAATGAGGATTAATGTCTCATAAAAGGGCACTAATATAGTACATCGACACGGTTTTGATCCTGGGGCCTCACAGTTACGAGGCCATTGCTTTGCCACTAAATCACTACTGTACGCAGCGGGGGCTAGGGAAGGGGGCAGCCCCCACAAATAAAAACAAAACAAAGAAAATGCAATAAATCATCAATAATTTATTGCATTTTCCCCCGGTCCCCAACAGGAAAATTCCTGTGTGTGGCCATGCCTTGAACCATAATGCTTTTTTCCTGTTAGGGACCGGGGAAAATGCAATGAATTAACGAGAATTGATTGCATTTTGGGGTTTTGTTTTTGTGTGGGCTGCCCCTTTGTGTGGACTGCGTACAGTCATGATTCAGTGGCAAAGCAATGGCCTCGTAACCGTGGATCAAAAACCGTGGATCAAAACCGTGTCGATCAGCTATATTAGTGCCCTTTTGGGAGGCATTTATCCTCATTACCGTCAGTTATGACTTAAGGACATGAGAATGTATACTATTATCTACATCTAATAGGAATAAATGTCAAAATTATTCCACAAATTGGGTTAAAAAGTAATATTCCACCTTCATGACCACAGTGTATATGTATGTAAACGCTGTTTCTGTGTTGAAGCGCTTATACGTGGTCTTGATGAGGTTACTTGGTTCTCGTTACAATATTATTTTAGAAAAAAATATTCAAGCATGGGCCATAGGGGTTAGGCTCGACTAGCACATGTGCTATTATCTGGCCCCTTTTACCAACCAATAGTTTCTTTTCTTGTATATGTAAATTATTGTATGAAATGTATTGCTGTTGGTAAATAAATCAAATCAATCAATTGAATTCATGGTATCACTTTTAAATTAGCATGTACCATGACACAATTTCTGTAACTTCGTAGGATGTTAATTGATGGTTATCTCTGATTTTCCTAGGAACTTGAAGTACGTGCTTTCTTTGACATGACGACCAATCGGATGCCGTTCGCTCTTCAGCCACGTGAACAAATGGTATCCGGAGTTCTTGTCACGCTCATCTTGAAGCAAACAATCACGAAGCGTATCGCCTTCCAAGTACTGTACAACGGTAATATCAAGGGCATGACTTCCCTTTTTGTTGGGGGGGGGGGGGGGGGGGGGGTTGCAACCATGTTCCATTAGTCTGCCTTATTCAATATATATTTATATAAATTATGTCATATATATGTATATTGTGTTTACGTGCAGTGCTATACAGTTCATTTAGTGTAGCAAAAGTACCATGGCAAGTGACTCCAATTTGGAATAGTTATTTTATGCTAATCGTTTCTCATCACGTTGATATCATGTATTCACAATTCAGATGTGCCGCATGAGAATCCAATTGCCAAATCAACTCCGACAGGAACTGCATCTTCCAAAGGCAAAGCTGAACCAACTGATGTTGGACGGGGAACATCCAAATGTAAGATTTAAAAAATATATATTAATATTATTTTTCCTTTTGATGTGCAGGGCATCGTTTTACAAAACCTTCGTTGGTACAAGTGAAAAATGTAGTGTATAAAATTAACACGTTTTAAAAGGGATGTCGGCGAGCTTGTTGCATATGAAAAAATCTCCTCACTGTAAAGAGACGATTTGAACTAAATCGAAAAAATAACATTATATTTGTGCTATTCTGATTCGATTCTGATTTGATTTTGATTGAACATTGCATTTTCAGCACATCAGCTCCACGAAGAGCAGACAAGAAGCGAGCATCATCTTGAAACGATAGGTTCAACATCACCTCAGCCTGCAGACACAAAGGGTAAGACTATATGTCCTGTCAGGAACGGTTCTGGAGGAATACATGTATAAATATTAAGTTATTTTTTGGAGGGCGCAGGGGATGGGGTCTTCTAGCAATCATTTATACATGTATTTTTGAGGGGGGGGGGGGGGGCTATAGAACCGCTACTGCGGCCTATATTCTTGTAATTGGCCTTTGCTTTAAATATCCTGTAATGTATTATCAATGTTTTTCTAAACCGTATAATATTTACTCTTTCAATTGAACAATATTCGCTACATGTTCCATGATTTTATCTCAATCATGTCACTAAACCAAATGAATACAATATAATTCAAGGGTCAACATGCGAAAGATAACGGATCAGTCAGAGTTCTTTACAGCACTGCATGGTCGGAGTCTGGTTTAATCGTTTTCTAAAACTTTTGTTTACGTTGCTTTATTTCAGACGGAAGTAGTCATACTGATGTCTTTACAAGACCTAGGCCGTTGATTCCACCATCGATAGAGTCACCGCCATGTGAACATGCCTACCAAGTAACAGAGACAGGAGCTATTGGTGAGGAGCTGAAAGGTAAGTCGTGTTCTTGGCTCTGCAACAAAAAAGTCAATTGTATCTCCCAAAAATTAATCTTATCTCCTCAATCAATCGAAACTTTTAGATAAATAGTTACTGATATAACGAAACCCTTTGGCAAAACATTAATCTATATATGCTACACTAAACCAATGTGTAATAAGTGGGTATGGTACCTGAAACGGTTGCTAGAACATAACCGGGGTAATACTATTTAAAGGGATACTTGAGTTATGTTTTCAGACCGCAGATGCTTTCAATGTGCATCGTTGTTGCTCTTATTCTTATGACATTTCTAGTGCCCTTTTAGAACCTTAAATTGCTATGAAGGTAATTTTAGACCCCAAAATGTGTGAAATTTAGCCAATAATATCATACCAATTCAGCTCCACTTTCAAACAAATACGGTCACCGTTAATTAATTATTTAATTTAACGAAAACATTAATGGGCCGGCTGGTTGTGCGTTATATGACCAACACGAAAATGCCAACAAAACAGCCAACATCGGCATTGGCTGTAATACGACGTAAAAGGTGCTATTTCGTTTTTTCAACGGCTTTTTCAAATTATCTAATATTTGTGGTGGCCACACAAATATTAGAAATCGTTATATTTATGAATATTTCAGCAGTCTCTGAACCGAATTTGATCGAACAAAGATGATTTTGTCATTTAAATTGTATTTTCTTTCAAATTTGACACTCAGTTTTTCATTATCTCACAACAAAATTATTTTGTGTAGCGCCATCTGCAACAGAACTCCCTTTAAAGTCCTTTAGAAGAGCATATTGTGATATCCGCTTAATATTTCCTTTACATACTCTTTGGAAATTTGAAATATGTAATTGCTTTACGTCATATCATCTTTGTGTTCGTTTTGTTTTAAGCTCCGACATCATCGACAGTGCCCGTCCATCCGGTAGAGCCTGCAGCAAAGAGGACAATGGGAGCCCCACCAGCAATTGTGGCAAACATTGTCCAAGAATTGGTTCCAGGACTTTCAGCAGATCGAAATATGCACCAGCGTCCTGGAAACGTCTATATCAACGTCAACAATATCAAAGTCATCAATAATTCCCAAGTGAATAATCCTCAAAGAAATACTGTTGCCCCTGTTCCAATTGTATCCATAGTACCTCCTATGCTACAGCATGAGCTGCGTTGCCGGTTGAACAGAGAAAGCCCAGTTTTTGATGACTGGAGGGGTCTTGCCAATCAGCTTGAACTTCAAGACTACATACAATCACTGGAGCAGTGCAAGAATCCGACTGAAGAACTACTCGTACTTGCAGAGAGTCAAAAGAAGATTCAGGACCTTGGGGACTTGTGTAAGGCGTTCGAACGTATGAATCGTGGAGATTGCCAAGAGCTCTGTGAAAAATATGCGTTTGAGAGAACAAAGTCAGCTGATCCTCGGAAGGATCAAATGGAAGATGATGACACGGAAACCAGTGATTAGGGAACAAACTCAATCTGTTCCATATCACCCTTAAATCCAGGGTCTATTGCTCGTTATTCATACAACCTATGAACATAGCCCTATATGGTTGTTGTAATCTACCAACTACCTGTCATTTGGTTTTAACAAACCAAATCATTAGATTTGCTCGAAACATAATAATTAAAGGTATAATATAAGGTCCGTATTCTCCTAATTCAGTTAAGTCTTATCCAGGGTCTAAAATCATGTTTGAAAGAAAACTGAGATCTTAGCCCAATTTTCTTTTTTAGACCACTTTTTTGACAAAAGTTTAAATCCAGCGTCGGGTTGAAATATTAGAACAATTCAGGCCTATAAAATTGACCAAATATATGTTTGTTGGGTAAATTATTACCACCCAATATTGCCAAAACCTTAGTCAATTATAAGTACATTATTATGATACTTATTATTATACAGATTATTGTGATACTTGGCACTTAACTGTTAATGCCAGCAAAACGAAAATTGTTGTTTTTTCACGTGTGAAAGTTAGAAGAATTCCAGAATTCGTTGATGATGGTGGTGTACTGGAAGTTGTTTATGACTTTGTATATTTAGGAGTGACGTTTAATTATAATGGTAACTTTAAAAAAGCAATTGCTAAACAGGTCACACAAGCTCGAAAGGCAATGTATAGTATGTTAGTAAAGGCAAAAGGTTGCATTTATCTGTTGATACACACTGTCATTTATTTGATCACTTAGTTTTGCCAATTCTATTATATGGTGCTGAGGTCTGGGGCTATGAGTGTATAGATCAACTTGAAGTTTTCCAAAGAATTTGTTTAAGAACGATATTGTTTGTAAATAAGTGCACACCTGACTGCATTGTTTATGGTGAAACTGGACGTGGTAAAATACTCGATAAAATTAAGTGTAGAATGATTGAATATTGGGTAAGACTAGATAAAGGGAAGCAATCAAAGTATTCATTGATTCTCTTTAAGTTTCTGTTGCAGTTGTAAAGTGAAGGACAAAGTTGAGTTAATATAAAGTCACAATGGGTTGAGTTTCTTGCAAACAGTTTTGACTATGCAGGACTTGGAAACGTCTGGCGAGCTCAAGGAGAAGGATATAGTGCTGCCTGGATTATGAATACTATGAAAACCAGGCTTTCTGACATGTCTATTCAGGAATGGAGCGCAGCTACCTGGTCAAATCGTATTTGCACGAACTATAGGATGTTTAAGAATGAGTTGGTTTGTGAAAAATACCTGCAGATATTATGTCAGAAGGAAGCAATAATTTTAAGTAAATTTAGATGCAGAACACATAGATTACCAGTGAATAAAGGTAGATTTGATGCAAATGTCGTAGATGATGTGCAATGCTCACTCTGTACACCAACATATATTGGTGATGAATTGCATTACATTTTTGTATGTCCATTCTTTCAAAATAAGAGAAATATCTATATACCAAATAACTTGTGTGGTAGTAGCTTAAGACCAAGTGCATTGCACATGGATAGGTTTGTAATACAGCTCACGCTTGCCAGCTGAAGAAATTAGCAAATTTTTGTAGAATCATTATGTCATATTTTTCAACAGAGTCAAGGGTAGATGGTAATACTGTAAATGATAACTCACAAATAAACAATGTTGTTGGGCACACTCATAGTGGTAGGAGGGTGAATTGCCCAGTTCGCCTCGATTTGTAAATATGTTCATTTGTTCATATTATCACATGTTTATCATTGTTCATATTATCACATGTTTATTATTGTTCACATTATCACATGTTTATCACTGTTCATATTATCACATGTTTTTCTTTGTTCATATTATCTTATTATGTTATCAATTTTCATGTTATCACATGTTCATCATTGTTATACTATTGTTATATTGATACTATGTTGTAAATATGTTTGTACTCTCATACCCCGAGAGGGGGTCGATAGAGTCAATAAAATCTTACAATCAATCAAAGTACATTATACCCATTAGTGAGGAAACGTTTACCCTCTTGTAATATGCTTCGCTGCATCAATATTATTTACTTGCTTGCTTTTACAGGTTCGAAGAAGTGAGATTCACTCTAGGCATATTCATCGATTTCATGAAAGCAATTTTGACACCATTAATCTAAATATACTACTAGCAAAACTCTCTAATCACGGCAATCGAGTTCTTTTTTATGGTTTAAGGACTATCTTAGTAACAGATCTAGATTGTTCAACGTGGTTAAACGTTATCCATAAGATATAAGATAAGATGTGGTGTTCCACAAGGATCGTTACTAGGGCCAACTCTGTTTTTATCTATATAATTGATCTGCACTCATTAACTGATTACTTCAATTTGCGGCTGTTTGCCGAATATTCTAATATAATTCATTCTTTTCCAGCTCACCAGGGCAAAATTAATGAGGATGAAGTAATGAACAACACACAGAAAAATTGTTGCATTGCTAAAAAAAAAAACTCAATTCAATGAAACCGTATTCCATTTTGATAAGTAGAAAGAGGTATTAAATCGTCGCTGTTTTCACGAAGTGACGGTAGTGAAAAAAAATTGCATTCACTTTGCGTTACGATTTTCCTCACTACCGTCACTTCGTGAAAACAAGGACGAAATGGTAAACTGGACGTAGCTGGAGAGGAAATCCAAGCGGTTGATGTTACCACTTATGATAGAAATCTGCCATGGAATAGTCATATTCGTTATGTAAATCAGTGTATCAGGTTTGCGATATTTTGTTCCTAGGCGTACTTTGACATTATCCATTATCAAATTAAACGTGGATAAAACCACACAGGTGTGGTGAAGCAACATAAGGTTATTAGCCTATTAAGAAGCATATTGTATTCACAGAAAATAGCAGTTCGTGCTTTTTTCATTTAGAGATAAAATTACTCATACAGCTCAACTACTTTCATGTTTGATCTGTTTAATAAAAGTTTGTCTCATATGTTGATATATAGTGTATAGAGTATATATAGAGTAAAGTTACTCCACAAGGCAAACAGAAGGTCAACAATTACGTCTGCCAAAATGTGGAACGACACATGGTCGATTTCCATTGTCTCTTGTGGTTAGTTACTTGATTACCTATTAATGTCAGATTCTGTTACAACACATTAGTTGAACAAATCATGAATCAAAAATCCATGCAAATAGTCTGTATGTGTACAACAATTATATATAGTATTTTGTAAGACATTGTTAAATTTATATATTTTTATAGTTTTGATTGCATTAGTACATTAATTTCTTTGTTTTTGTTTTGTTTTCTGAGAGTTACTTGTACAAAATACATTGTTAAGCTGTGCATAAGGCGTCAGGGTCGACTAGCACATATGCTATTATCCGCCCAATCTACCAACAAATATTTTCTCTTCTTGTACATATAAATATCGTTGTATGAAACAAATGGTACTTATTTGCTTTTCGTTAATGAATATATCAAATACAAAAATCTAATAAAAATAATAAACATTGACAGGAATGTAACCAGAAAAGGGATGTACATGTATATGGAAGTAAATTAACATCAACTCAAATCAAATAAAATGAAATGAATTCAACATTTGAAAGTATAAAGGAACCACAGGTGTTAAATTGAATATTTTGTTTAAGATAATGAAAACAATAAGCTCCTGTGGCCAGGAGCAAGGCAAGACCAGCGATTTGTATTGCGTTTCATATGCGAGTATCCTTTTTTTTTAATGTCATTAAAAAACAAAATATATATATGAGAGAGACAAAATCTTTATAAAGAAGACAACCTAGGAAGGAAGAAATCTGCCAAATTAAAGGGATCCTTCATAAACAACTGAACATTGTTACGTTTTGCGTATCTCCTGAGAATATCAAACTGTTTATGTAAACTTTATGTACATATATATATATTTAATTGCAATGGATTCATTGAACTGTTATGTATATCATGATGATATTCGTTATACATAGGTATGATAGGCGCTCCTTTGTTATATATAAGTTCATTAATTTTGTGTGAAAGCAGAAAAATAAGAAACTCATGATTGCAAACGTTTGAATAAATCGGTCAAATAATAAAGCAGTTATGAATGTTTGAAAATGATATCTCTAAATCTATATGCGAATCTCAAATATTCGTGACTGTATTCGTGGACAATTCTTTCGTTTTTTATGTACAAAAAATATCAGTATTTTCTGTTTTTTCTCCTTAGTGCCTTCTTCCATAGGGCACTCATACATACAATGTATTATGGATAGCATATTATATTATATATTTTATATGATATGTGTTTTTATTTGTGTTTGAAATAAACTGAATCGAATTAAATTGATTATATTGTGAGAATCTCAGTTTGAAAAGAAATTACATATTTGCACACCCAATGACGTTAGAATACCAGTCATTCAAAAAGGGCATTGACTGGAACGCGGTCCTATACAGAGTGAGTCAGAAAAAATGTCCCGCTTTTTAAAAGTTGTAATGTTTGAAGTATGAATATTTAATCATGGGTTTCATGATATGCCTCCTAGTACATTTAGGTACCATTTTCATTTGAATCTCTGCATGCATGACTGAACATCGGACAATCTTTACAATACTGCCAGATCTTACTTGCGCCAAGTTACTGGGTGAGGAATAAAACAGTGCATTGAATAAAGACAGTCAGACAGACACAGACATACCTGGACACAGACACACACACACGCGCAAAAACACACGCACACGCACACACATCACACACCGTGACAAATGTTTCATAATTTCCCCTTTTCTGATTAACCAATGATTTTTTATCAAGATCGCTGAATGTTTAAGTGGCATAACCCTGACAATATTTCACTTTAGTACACATTCACTAGCATCATCATATCATCATCATCATCATCATTGTCATCATCTTAATCGTCACTATCATCATCATTATCATCATCAACATCATCATCATCATCATGAAGTACAACATCCACCAATACGCACCAAGAGGACAGCGGCCACTCAACTTTTCGTACGAGAAGAAGAATTCCCGACAAAAAGTAACAGTTCGGGTGGGCCTTGTCGGGAATGGAACGATCATTTGTGTGCGTGTGCCTGTGCGTGTGTGTGTGTTTGTGGGTGAGTGTGTGCGTGTGTGTGTGTGATTGTCTGGCTGGCAGTCTTTGTTCAAAACACTATTTTATTCCTCACCTAGCTACTTAGCGCAAGTGAGATCTGGCAGTCTTGTAAAGAATGTCTGATGTTCAGTCATGCATGCAGAGATTCAAATAAAAATGGTACATAAATGTACTGGGAGGATAACTCTATCAAGACATATCATAAAATCCACGATTAAATATTCATACTTCAAACAATACAACTTTTAAAAAGTGGGACATTTTTTTCTGACTCACTCTGTAGAGCTCTCAATGCTTCATCAGTTAAGGGTTTCATACACAAATAATTTTGGCAGAAAAAGAATAAATTGCTGAGATTATTACATGTATCATGCGTGTGTGTATTTGACAACAAAGTGAACGCTAATCAGTATACGCTCTTAGAATTAAGTTGCATGTAGGTAGCTTCTGGTTGTTTATAGAGAATTACCCGATCCTTGGCAATGATTTTAAAACTTCAGCGCCACAGGTTTTGACCATTCTAGGGGCAATTTACTTACAACAGATATATATTTCATACCATCAAGCAATACATATTGGGGGTGATATTCTGAAAACTTCAGACTTTCAGAATACTGAATTAGAGGTATGTTAAGGGTATTTTAACCCACAAATGAACCTTCAGCAACGACTTTCTCGGATCCAGTGGTCCAGTTTGTATATACAATTTGACATCGGCAAACCTAGGTTACTTTGTACAAAAGTTAAAATATCTGTGGGTGTTTGAGGTGATTTGAACCATGTGATATTTACGAGCTGGTCTACAAATTATTCTACACAGACCGATTTAATTGTTGATGTTTATGTGTGACCAATCCTTTCTCAACTTATATCTCAATCAAATAAATGAGACCAATACCAGACTAATCATCATAATAAAATATCCTCCTATTATAATGATCTAATTTCCCCTACCCGTATCATCCAAACCTATTTTCAAATTCAGGCAAAAACTCTTACCTCTGTAATCCTTTTCCTCTTGCTGGAAAATAAACATTTGCAATGTATCATACTTTCTAAATCCTGTTGAATATCTTTCATTGGAATGTATCTCCTGATTTGATCTGAAATTACAGAAAGAACCTTCAAATCTAAATGTGAATTAATCAACACAAGAACATCCATATTGTGTAAAGTACTATGACTTAAATAACAACTTCCATCCCACGTTAAACTCCAAGTATTTTCTATATCATAAGTAATATAAGTTTCTTGCAACATAACATCTGCATATTTATCCTTGCACTGAGAAAATATATGGGATCTTTCGTTCTTTTCCCTGATTCCTTTTTTTTCATTTAAGAAAAGGAAAGTACAAGAAAGGGATAGTTTGTCAAAGTCCATCACTATAACAATGATATATTCTGAACATTTTGGAAGACAGTAACACAAAAATCATGAAACATAATATTATTTTCTTAATGGTATACATAAATAAAGGTGATATGTATGTAGTTGCAGTCCACCGAAAAAGATCCTCGAAGAAAAATAGAAGTGAACTTTATTCTTGTAATACGTACTACGACAATTCAAATACAAAGACATCCACACCCAGACCAGACCAGACAACCGATAACATTATCCACAGAGGCCAACAATAAGTCAGTTTGAACTCTTTGGATTCAATGCGAAGTCGGTTTGCCAGTGTGACTGGGGTATTAATTATATCTCGAAAACCGACTTCAAATCGACCGATTCTCAGCGATTCGGGGCAATAGTGTGTTATAGTGTGTCCGGTCTGTTGTTTCTCTGGCATCTTCTGTCAGTTGAACCACACATGAATCAAAATTTGTCTTTTTTATTTTTAGAACTCATTCTCAAGATATAGGATGATAGTCCATTTTTTTTTAGTAAACAAAATTCTGAGAATGTATTCAAAATGAGAATTATGAAAGTAATACATTTTGAGCAAAGTGCATAATATATGTACATGGAGAAAGACGAATGACCAGCACTTTGTTAGCATCTCATAATGCTTATTATTGATGGAGATATACTGACAAATTTGGTTTATATTCTGCCACTTCTAGATCAATGAAGCGAGTACTCTACATCAGCAGGTTACAGAATTACACATGTAGAGTGTTTAAGAAAAGCGATGGTTGAGATTGTATTCATTTATTTTCCTCTGTCCTTTTCATCTTTCTCTCTTTTTCCTGTTTTCTCTCATATTTCTTAGTATTCGATGTGTTTGTTTGTGTGTGTGTTTATGTGCGTGGGGAAGGGGGGGGGGGCACGTCAACCTAGCACTGGTTATGAATGAGGCGTAATGAAATATTGATCCGCCATGTTCTTTTTCTTTCGCGCAAAATTAATCTGAAACCAGGTATAGTTCAGGCCAAAAGAAATACAGAGAAATTGCAAGGCAATAGGACTGTGTTGTTGCAATACGCAGCATAGTAATGTAGGCAGACCTCTACAGCTGAATACGGATCTGAATGCAAAGTTCAATTTATGTAATGCTTTCATATAATCACGCTTGAGTGTTCCTTCAGAAAAGACCAAATATCATCGGTACTACAGGGTACAGGCTAATTTAAACAGTAGTTCAATGTTACATTACAATAAGAAACATGATGTTTTGAGAGCACGGTGATATATTATCATCAAGAGAAAAACGTTGTGGGTGTGAATAATTGCGTTAAACATGGCGCTGTTTTCAGCAGCAGCAAAAGGAGACTTCCTGAAGATACAATCATTAATCGACTCGGAGGACAAGTCAGAGGATTCGGGAGGAGTTGATGTAAACTGCTCGGATAAGTCTGGCCAGACACTCCTTCACATTGCTTCGGAAAACGGACATTTGCAAACGGTTAAATGCCTTACCCATCATGGAGCAAAAGTGAATGTAGTCGATGCTAACCTACAGACATCGGTTCACTTATGCTCAATGAAAGGCCATCTTCATGTGGTAGAGCTGTTAGCGAACGAAGGAGCAGATCTTGATGTTGGTGACAAAGATGGGTTTACAGCTCTTCACATAGCATCAGTCGAAGGTCATGTTGACATTGTCAAATACCTTGTTAATAAAGGGGCAGACCTAGGGAGAATTGCTAATGATTACTGGACCCCTCTACACCTTGCTTTATACAGTGGCCATCTTGACATAGCAGAGTACCTTTTGACAGAAGGAGCCAATATTAACACGTGTGGTAAAGGTGGATGTACAGCACTACATGATGCATCACAAACTGGAAATATAGATGAAGTGAAATATCTAATCAGTCAAGGAGCAGAGCTGGATAGGAGTACCGACGATGGTAAGACCGCACTTAGTTTGGCTTCATTCAAGGGTCATCTTGATATCGTCAAATACCTTGTTTGTAAAGGGGCACAGCTTGACAAATGTGACAAAAAAGGCAGGACACCCTTGTCTTGTGCTTCTCAAAAAGGCCATTTTAAAGTCGTCAAGTATATCGTGAGCAAAGGAGCAGACATTACAAATGGTGATAAAGATGGGATAACAGCTCTTCATAGAGCATCATTCAAGGGTCATCTTGGTATTGTCAAATACCTTGTTAGTAAAGGGGCACAGCTTGACAAATGTGACAAAAACGACAGGACACCCTTGTTTTGTGCTTCTCAAAAAGGCCATCTCGAAGTCGTCCAGTATATCGTTAACAAAGGAGCAGGTATCGAAATTGGTGATAAATATGGGATAACTGCTCTTCACATAGCTTCACTCAAGGGTCATCTTGCTATTGTCAAATACCTTGTTAGGAAAGGTGCTGACCCGGGAAAACTTGCTAATGAAGAGGACCACTATGACTACCTTCGCAGTATTTTTGGTAGTGGGGCTTTACCTAGCTATATGCCCCCATACTCCCGAACATACGATCCATATCTTACCAGTCCACAAGACATCTCTCGCTCCTCGAGGAAGAGCATCAGAGAAGAGACAATGATTATAAGTCTCGACGAGTACAGCATCAAGGTTTTACTTTCACCAGAAGATGTGGACAGAGCCAAATATATCACAGCAGAAGCATTGACAACCGTTCCACATGACTTAAACCTGGAAAAAGACGAAGTTATCATCTCAGTTGGGCTCAAGCTATCCCCTCCTGGTCTTCAGTTTAAAACTCCGGTGGAAGTCACGGTCTCACATAGCGCTATTTTCACCAACCCAGACAAGGCAGAAATTATGCTATACACCCGAAGGACTGGTAAGATCTTCCTATTACCATATATCCAATATTTCGATATAAATTCCTTCCGTTTCTTTTATTTCTCTCTCTTTGTCTAATCTTCTTTAATTCGCTCTTAGATTAATATTGAATTGAAGGCGTATCGATATACATAAGACAAGCGTATGCTAAAAGTTGCCTTCTTCTTTGTATAAAAAAAACTGTTGAGATGTGGTAGTCTTGTGGATACTTCACCGGACTGCAGATCACAGAATTCATGTTCACGCGGCAGTCTCTGTAACAGGTCCATATCTACCACTGATTATTGTCGGTAATCAAACTTTGACCTGAACTTTCAAAGTGTGAGAGGTATCGCGATAAAATGATCTAGTGTACATTTCTCATTGTATTCAAATAAATAGGCGTTGACTGATTAAATTTAAGTGTATTCAATCAGTTAATGTTTTTTGGTCAAACAAAAGAAAAACGGAAGGGAAAGGGAAAATATGTTGTGGCAGTGTAAAGAGCCCCCTGACTGCCACGACAAACACACAGCAATTATGACAGAGATCTTCACACAAAATTAATCCTTCCTATACTATTCTTGGTATCATAATGACCTCACTTCAATGTTGATGTTCCTCTCAGAATGTTCTAATTCACTGAGTTTTACGTGATAATCATCTATTAGAATAGAAATTCGCTTTAAAAAAAAAGTTTCAGTCTTTGTGTTTGAATGACTTATAAGTCGCACAGTTCATACAGCCGCCATTTTCAAGATTCTTGTGGAAAGATCGAGGGGGATTATGAGAATGATTTAATGCATAAAACATTTTTAATAGCCAATCACCAAAAAGCAATTGACATGTTTTTACGTCATTGATCGTGAGTAAACAATGACCGTCCAACAAGGCTCCCCAGTAAACCCGCAAAACTTGCAGAAAAATACTTGCTTTCTTTAATTGTGAAAGAAAATCCAAGAGTATGACAGTTCACTGCGTAACAAAATTAACACGGTCCCTTATTTTTTTTTTTTTTTTTGGACAGAGTCTGATGAATTTGCAAGGATAGTTCCTGCTTCTGACAAAGCTGCCCGGTGTGTAGTCGCAAATAATCACCTTACTCTGTACTTAGACCATTTCTCGGAATGGTGGATTATCTCCTTAATCAGGAGATACTTCATCGGTAAACGGCTCATCTGTACGCCATACGTTCCCCTGTCAACATCCAGAGACGTCATGAACTACATCTTGCTCAATATTAAAGACGACATCTGCGGCATGAAAGAGGTAGATTTATCATGAATTAACAGTTCGGTATATTTATGGCGCCTGTTATGGGTATTAATCTTCTTTTTTTCTTCATTCAATTTCGCTTCAGAACTTCCTAATCTTGCACATAATAATAATTAAAAAAAAAGACATTTTGATAGCGCGACATATCCACCCAGAGGGTGCTCAAGGCGCTTACAATGATCGAGCTACATAATATACTTAAATACAATTTTACCTACAATACATTACACATTACACATAAAAAAAGGAAGAAGATGATATTAGTTAAAGTTGGCCATTAGATAAGTTTTCAGGCTGGCCTTGAAACTATCTACTGATTTACAGTCCTTAAGTGTGTTAGGGAGACTGTTCCACAATCGGGGAGCTGCTGAGGCAAATGTTCGGTCTCCCCATGATCGTCTGGTCTTAGGGATGATCAGAGTTGATGTATTGGCAGAACGCAGACCAGAACGACCAGGCTTGCGAAAGTTGAGTAGAGAAGAGATGTACTGTGGCGAGGAGAACTTCAAGGCACGGTATGTGATCAGAAGGATTTTGTAGGTGAGACGATGTTCAACAGGAAGCCAAAGCAGGGATTTAAGGACTGGAGTGATGTGGGCAAACTTGCGTGTATATGTCACGAGACGGGCAGCAGCATTCTGAACAAGCTGGAGCCTGTTAACTTGAGACATAGGGATGCCATAGAGTAAAGAGTTACAACAATCGATGTGGGATGTAACAAATGCATGCACAAGCTGCTCAGCCGCCTTTGTGGTGAGATACTTGCGAATAGCACGGAGATTGCGGAGACTGTGGATCGCAAGTTTAACACTTGGTGATACTTGCGACTCCATGGTCATATTGGAGTCAAAAATAACTCCAAGATTTCGAACTTTCTTCACTGGAGTAATTGATGAAGAACCAATATTCAGATAGGGGGTTACCGACTTGGCGAGTTGCTGCTTGGAACCCAGCATAACAACCTGAGATTTGTCGTCATTGAGCTTCAAGTAATTCTCCTTCATCCAATTCCTAATGTCACTTATACAGGCTTCAACACGAGCAATCCAGGCATCAACTTCCCCTTGTGTGGGAGAACACGAAAAGTATATCTGCGTGTCATCAGCATACATATGGTGCTTGAGATTATGCCTCTTGATGATATCATGAAGGGGAAGAGTGTAAATGTTGAAGAGTTGTGGCCCAAGTACCGATCCCTGGGGCACAGAGAAGCCAAGATGAACTGTCTTAGAGACAGCACTGCGTACACAAACCCTTTGCGATCTGTTTGAGAGATAAGATGTTAACCACTGGTGAGCCTGTCCACCAATGCCCATAGACTGAAGTCTCTCTAGGAGTATAACATGGTCGACCGTGTCAAATGCACTACTCAGATCGAGCAGAATTAGCCCAGTTACTTTTCCACTATCCATTTCGGTGAGGATATCATTTTGCACTCGTAAGAAGGCAGTCTCAACACTGTGTTTTTCTCTGTAGGCTGATTGGAAGTTGTTTTGAAGGTTATTGTCATTCTTGGTCATTCATTTTCGGTCTTTATCGAATTCATCATTTTGCTTCCAATTTCGTCTAAGCCAAATCACAAAAACAACAAATATTGAAAAATCACAGATATAATAATTTCGAACCAAATAAACGTTTTACATATTGAAGTAATTAATCAGTTCGAGATTCATACAAAATTCATCACCTATTTTTGTGGAGGTGTCGTGGTATATTCGTTCATTCACTTGACTCTGAATCCAAGGGTTGAGGGTTCGAATGCCAGCCCGGCGCTAACGTTTACGTTCATTGCCTTACTTGACTTACTTGACTTAGATGCATAGGGCGGTGTGCCCCCTCCCCTCGCTCCCCTACGAGAAATCATGCTCCAGTCTGATCTGTCCTGGGCTCGTCGCTCTGCCTCTTGTGTGGGTAATCCCACATCGCATTGAACCTGGTCCTTCCATCTCCTTGGAGGGCGTCCCCGTGTTCTGCGTCCATTAAAGTCATTCTGGAATGCTTGGTATGATAGGCGATGATGCGGCATGCGTAAAACATGGCCAAACCATTTCAAGCGACGTTTGGTTATTTCCTCGCATATGGTGCTTGGGACATTCAGTCTCTGCCTGATCTCCTCGTTCCTTATCTTGTCCATTAGGTGAATTCCAAGGATGGTCCGGTACCTCAAGTACCTCAAGCTTATTTCTATCCGACATTCGGAGAGTCCAGGATACTGCTCCATATGTGGCAATAGGGAAGATAAGTGCTCTGTATATCCTGACTTTGAGTCTCCTAGAAATATCTTGGTTGGACCAGATGGCACTTTTCAGTCTTCCGAATTCCCAAGCAGCCAGTCTTGTACGTCTCTTCACGTCCTCTTCTATGGAAGGAACTGTGCTGCCGAGAAAGACAAAATTTTCCACTTTCTCAATGTTGGTGTTGTTAAGTGAAATATCTTGTTGATCCTCTGTCATGACTTTGCATTTTGTTGCATTGATTTTCATACCCCATCTTCTACATGCCTTCTGCAGTTCATTTGTTGAGATTTGGAGGTTTTCAAATATGAGTTCCATAAGGGTGGTGTCATCTGCATATCTGATGTTGTTGATACGCATGTCACCCATCTGTATTCCACTATTTAGTTGTTGGATGTCCTTCATCACATATTTCAGGAATAGGTTGAAGAGGCTTGGAGAGAGGAGGCAGCCTTGTCTTACCCCAGTTATGACGTCAAACCATTCAGTTATCTTTCCATTCACCATAACAGAGCATTTGGTTTGTTTGTAAGGACTTGTCCACTCCAATGGAACGTAGACATTTCCAGAGAGCTTCTCGCCATATGGTATCAAATGCTGCTTTAAAGATACAATGTCCCTTTTGCAGCCAACATCAAATTCTGTAGAACTTTGCAGATATTATGAATAGGTCATGTATGTCTTATCTGTGAAATTTAAACGTTAGCAGTGTCCTAATATTCAAATTATGCAAGGAAACCCGTTTACTTGCTAGACTTCGCTGTCAGATACTATTGAGTGACTGACAGTTTTTTTTCTTCTTTGGTTATAACATACATAAAATGAGCTGTACAGGGTACATCAGCATTTTGTCTACATCAATAACCCACTTCTTGTAATGACCAAAATTAAAGTGATTTAATCGTTGCGAAGCATAAAACGTACGATCATTCGGGACAATGGTCTGAAAATCAAGACTATTACTTATTGGCTCTATAGCTCTTAAGTCGATTCGACAGCTAATAGTTGTACAGAAAGTGCGACCCAGAGAGCACTGATCCGCTTCGTTCGTAGAACGAGGCGTTTTGAGTGTTCCTACTATTTTTTTTTTTTGCACATATCGCACGACAACCAAATGCTCTAAAATGTTGATACCTACTTTGATAGAAAAATAAGGTTTTACAAAAAAAGGAAAAATACTAGAAGAGAAAAGGAAAGAAAGAGTAAAGACGGATTGAGGACGGTAAATCCCAAACAAGAGACTCTGAAGATCTGCCCCAGAATCCTCTCACCGGCACCAGAGTTGCCTAGGCCAATGATGGCCGAGAAGATTGCGCAATGTACCGTGCCGGTCTGGCAGGAAGGTGCCAATTGCGGTGAGGGGTTTTTCATGGACCAGTAGATCTGCGATTATATTATCAAAAAAAAAGAAAAAAGAGAAGAGTACGAATTTACAAATAGTAAAAAAAAAAAAGTGAAAGGCGTAAATATTCTAAAAAAGAATGAAACGCCGATAATACCAAACAACAACAACAATAGTCGTTATTGTCCAACTTAACGACATTTTCAAGCCCCCTTTTTTTAGGGAAGTTCTAACTTAGTATTATCTTTCAAATGCCGTTGGAACTTAACCTTTTCATTTTTTGTTTGCCTTCAAATGGGACATAGTACCTTTAAAGTCAACAAAGTTCAAGTGGATTGGTATTCTTCTTTCTCTGGCCTTTTCGATGATTTGTCTAACGACAAACACAGCATCTGTGGTGCCCCTACAACTTCTGAATCCACATTGTTCCTCAGTCAGATGATTCTCGATAGTTCCCTGTATTCTCATGAGGACCATTCTACAGAAAACTTTCCCGGGTATGGAGAGTAGAGTTATAGCTCTGTTGGATGGATCCAGCTTGTCTCCTTTCTTAAATACTGGAGTGATAAGACCCTTGCTCCAGTCTTCCGGGGTTACACCTTCCGACCATGCTGCAGTTATTATTTTGAGCAGGAGTTGTCTCATTGGTTTTCCACCAGCCTTTCAAGTTTCGGCAGCTATTTTGTCCCACCCGCAGGCCTTGTAGTTCTTCAATAGTTTTATTGCCGTCTCTACTTCTTTAATTGTGAAAGGTTCACTTGGGTTATCTGTAGGTTGTGGGTCAGGTATGGTCAGAAGAGCATTTTCGTCCCTTGGAAATTGCGTGTTAAGGTGAACGCTAAAATGTACTCCCCAGCATTTCAACACGTCTGCAGGAGCAGTCTTTAAGATGCCGTCCTTGTTCTTCACGGCAGGTTGCATTTTGTCTCTCTCACCAGATAGTTTCTTCACCTTCTTGAAGAGCTCATGGCTGTTGTTCGTTGCGTGAGCTAATTCCATCTCTTCCACCTCCGTGTCAAGAATTTTCTTCTTCCACTTCCTCACCTCATACTTACCTCATACTGCTTTATTGAGTTTTAAGTAGATTTTCTTGTTGCAGGCCGAGGGATTATTCATCATGAGGATTCTGGCTTTCCTCCTTTGTTCACAGGCCTTACAAACCTCCTCTGGGAGACCTTTAACTTGTCTCGACCTTTTGAAGCCTACAATTTCCTCTGAGATATTATTGGTTGTATCTCTGAATTTCTTCCACAGCTCATCCACATCTGTGTCCGGGAGCTGATCTAGTGGTTCAAAGGCACCTCCAATCCTGGCTTTGAATGCTTATACAATGTTAGAGTCATTAAATCTGCCCAAATCATAGCTTTTCGGGAGGCTCTTCATTCGCTTGGTCTTTGTGGGTGAGAACTTCACATTAGCCAATACTAGATTGTGGTCTGACCCAATGTCAGCTGAGCAGTACGATCTGCAGTTCTGGAACGTCTCTATATTTTCTAATTTGGTAATAATGAAGTCTATCTGGTTTCTGTAATGTCCACTTGGGGATTTCCATGTTTCCCTTCTACATTCTTTGTGTTGGAAGTAGGTGTTACACACTGCCATTCCGTGTAACATGCGGAACTCCAGAAGTTTCTCCCCTCTTCTGTTGATCTGACCTAATCCATACTTGCCCAAAGTTGGTGCCCATGGTCTGCTCCTACTTTTGCATTAAGGTCACCTATGACAATTGTGTTCTCCTTCCTAGGTACCTTCTGGATATGCAACTGGAGTGCATCATAGAAAAGGTCACTTTCTTGTTCACTATGTGCAGATGTAGGGGCGTAAACCTGAATGATATTCACGATCCCTTCTTTCATGTTGAATTTTGCTGTGACGTTCTTTGACAAGACATTAATCCACATTTGCCACCCAGGTGTATCCGAGAACCTGGCAAATGTTGGAGTATATTGCAGTGCCCTCTGGAAGAACAGAATTATTGCAATTGTTATTATTATTGTTGTCATTATCATTCTAATATAAACATTCAAATATGGATTCAATCTGTTCAACCTTTTGCAGGATACCATACGAGACTACAAGGTAGCCTTCCCTGGTGAGCAGTACTGTGTATATTGGAGACAAGGACCCCTATTTGTCAGACATCTGGAAAACGAAGACGAAGTGACAAAAAAGGTAAGAATCTCAATATAATTGTTACTGTTGTTTCTCCCGAAGGAAAATATCCTGACTAACAGAACTGGCTACCTGCGTAGTGGGCCATACTGCTACAGCTTACTCGAGATGACGCTAGATGGGATAATGCTGTAGTGCTTCTAGTACACTGGCTTTCATTAATACGTCACGCGGACCAATGCATGAAACTACTTTGCGGTTACTAATTGGTTCTCGTAATAATATTATTTTAGGAAGCTCGATTCAAACATGGGCCATAATTTATGGTATCACTTTTGAATTAAAATGAACCATGGTAAAGTTCCAATAACTTCGTAGGGTGTTAATATTGATGGTTATTTCTTTTACAATTTTAGGAACTTGCAGAATGTGCTTTCTTTGACATGACGACCAATCGGATGCCGTTCACTCTTCAGCAACGAGAAAAAGTAGTGTCCGGAGTTCTCGTCACTTTCATCTTAGAGCAAAAGATCACGAAGGATATCACATTCCAAGTATGGTACAATGGTAATGCCAAGAGCGTGATTTCTTGTTGGGGAGGGGAATAGATTAAAGACTTCCACTGGCAGTGCTGGCAGAGAAGATCGTATTTTGGGGCAGTTTCAGGAATGGTTATTTGCCCAAGCTTCGGACAAGCTGTGACAAAACCGATTTAACACAAACATTTTTCTTTTTAATGACTTGTGTAATAAAGACATGATATTATACGAATTTTAAAACGCATTTTTATTGATACCGGATGTATGCTCAGGAAAACAAAATTAAATTTTGTACCAGTTTTGTCGATCCTGGTATCATTTTT
This sequence comes from Strongylocentrotus purpuratus, assembly GCF_000002235.5. Lineage (NCBI taxonomy): Eukaryota > Metazoa > Echinodermata > Echinoidea > Camarodonta > Strongylocentrotidae > Strongylocentrotus > Strongylocentrotus purpuratus. The sequence continues at coordinate 11,327,524 of NW_022145601.1, forward strand.
TTCATGTGAAAAGATTATACTACTGCTTGTACCACTGAATTTGACCCAACATAATTGAAATTTTGGTATTCCGTTGATATTGGGCCACCCTGTTTATGTCTATAGGCCTATATAAATAATAATTAAGACAATTATAATCGCTTCTAATCATGTTGATATAATGTATTCACAATTTAGATGTGCCGCATGAGAACCCAAGTGCCCAATCATCTCTGACAGGAACTGCATCGTCCAAAGGCAAAGCTGAACCACCTGATGTAGGACGGGGAACTCCCAAATGTAAGATTTAAAAAATATATAATAATATTATTTTTCCTTTTGATATGCAGGGCATCGTTTCACAAAACCCTCATGGGTACAAGTGAAATATGTAGGGTAAAAATAAACACGCATTAAATGGAATGTCGGCGAGCTTGTTATATGCAACAATGTCATAATTGTAAAGAGACGATTTGAACAAAATCGAAAAAATGACATTATATTTCTGCTATTCTGGTTCGATTCTGATTTGAATTTGAATGAACATTGTATTTTCAGCATCTCAGCTCCCCGTAGAGCAGACAAGAAGCGAGCATCATCTTGAAACGATAGGTTCAACATTACCTGAGTCTGCAGACACAAAGGGTAAGACTATGTCCTATCAGGAGCGGTCACGACTGGAGGAATACATATGATTTTTTTTTTTTTTTTTTTTTTTTTTTGGGGGGGGGGGGGGCAAGAGAAGGTGGTAGCAGGGGGTGGGGTCTTCTAGCATTCGTTTTCTACATGTGCTTCTTTTGGGGGAAGGGGGGGGGGAGGGGCATTAGAACCGCTTCTGCGGCCTATTTTCTTGTAATTGGCCTTTGTTTAAAATATCCTGTAATGTATTATCAATGTATTTCTAAACCGTATAATATTTACTCTTTCAATTGACAATTTGTCGCTACATGTTCCATGATTTTATCTCAATCATGTCACTAAACCAAATGAATTCAATATAATTTGAGGGGCAACATGCGGAAGATAACGGACCAGTCAGAGTTCTTTACAACTCAGGGCGAAGTCTGGTTTTAATCATTTTGTAAAAGCTTTTTTTACGTTGCTTTATTTCAGATAGAAGTAGTCCTACTGAAGTCCTTACAAGGCCTAGGCCATTAACTCCATCATCGATAGAGTCACCGTCATGTGAAGATTCCTACCAAGTCACACGTGAATTGGTAACAGAGACAGAGACAGTTGGTAAGGAGCTGAAAGATAAAGTCATGTTCTGGGCTCCGTAACAACACAAATGTCAATTGTACCTCCAAAAAATTAAGTTTATCTCCTCGATCAATCGTAAATTTAAGGTGACATTTGATGTTATGTTACAGATAGTAACGAACAAACACCCTTTTGACAAAACATCAATCTATATATGCTACACTTGTCCGATGTGTAAAAGTAGGTAGGCTACCTGAAATGGTTACTGGAACTTGAACGGGTTAATAATATATTAAGTACTTTGCAAGCACATATAATTGTGATATACGCTTATTTCCTTTACACGCTCTTATAAAGTATCCATAGTACCTCCTACGCTACAGCATGAGCTGCGTTGTCGGTTGAACAGAGAAAGCCCAGTTTTTGATGACTGGAGGGGTCTTGCCATTCAGATGGGACTTGCAGACTACATACAATCACTGGGGCAGTGCAAGAATCCGACTGAAGAACTACTCGTTCTTGCTGAGAGTCAAAAGAAGATTCAGAACCTTGGGGACCTGGCTAAGGCGTTCGAACGCATGAATCGTGGGGATTGTCAAGAGCTATGTGAGGACTATGCGTTTGAGAGAACAATGTGGAAGGCTCAAATGGAAGATGATGACACAGACACCAGTGATTAGAAAACAGACTTAATCTGTTCCATATCACCCTTTAATCCAGGGTCTATGGCTCGTTATTTGGACAACCTATCAAAACAGCACTTTATGGTTGTTGTAGTCCGCCACTAATAATTCAGCTATCTGTCATTTGGTTTAAAAACACAACAATTGGATTTGCTCGAAGAATAATAAAGGTATACTTTAAGGTCGTATTCCCCTGATTTATTCAAGCCATATTCAGGGTATAAAATTCATGTTTAAAAGAAAACTTAGAATGACAGACCTATTTCCTTTTTTAACCTGCTTTTATGGACAAAAGTCTGAATCCAGCGTCAGGTTTAAATACTAGCACAATTCGGACCTATAAAAGTGACTAAACATTAGTTAAAGAGAATATATGCATGTTTGTCGGATATATTATTCCCCAATATTGCGTAAACCTTATTCAATTTGGAGTACATTATACCTATTGTGTAGACGCTTACCCTCTTATTATCTGCTTCGCTGCATCAAGATTGCTTTTAAAAGAACGAAGAAGTGAGATTCACTGTTGGAATATTCATCGATTTTGAGAAAGCAATTTTGACACATTTAATCATAATACTACTAGCGAAGCTCTCTTATAATGCCACTCGAGGTTACCTCTTGCATGGTTTAAGGACTATCTCAGTAGCAGATCTCATATTGTTCAATGTAGTCAAACGTTATTTGAATGGAATAAGATAAGATGTGGTGTTCCACCAGGATCAGTACTAGGGCCAACTTTGTTTTTAACTATATAAATGATCTGCCATCATTAACAGATTATTTCAATTTATTGCTGTTATTTTTGCAAATGATTCTAACATAAGTCATACTTATCAAGCCGACCAGTACGAAATTAATGTGAATGAAGTAGTTTACAACACACAGAAAAACTGGCACATTGCTATAAACAAACTTCAACTAGTTCAATGAAACTTATATCATGTTCATCAGTAGTATGCGTAAAAACAGGTATAAATGGTAAACTGGAAATAGCTTGATAGGATATCAAGGAGGTTGATGTTGTCAATTATGATACACGTCTGCCATGGAATAGTCATATTCGTTATGTAAATCAGTGTATCAGGATTGCAACATTTCGTTCCTAGGCGTACTTTGACATTATCCATTATCATATAACACGTGGATAAAACCACACAAGTGTGGGGAAGCAACATAAGGTTAGCCTCTTAAGGAGCATATTGTATTCACAGAAAATGGCAGTTCGTGCTTTTTTCATTTAGAGAGTGAATTACTCATACAGCTCAACTACTTTCAGCTACCTGTCATTTGGTTTAAAAAACACTACCTTTGTATTTGCTCGAAGAATAATAAAGGTATACTCTAAGGTCCGTATTGCCCTGATTTATTTAAGCCATATTTAGGGTATAACAATCATGTTTAAAAGAAAACTTAGAATCACAGACCAATTTCATTTTTGAACTTGCTTTTATGGACAAAAGTCTGAATTCAGCGTCAGGTTTAAATATTTGTACAATTCGGGCCTATAAAAGTGACCAAACATAGGTCAAGGAAGAAATATGCATGTTTGTTGGGTAAATTATTACCCAATATTGCGTAAACGTTATTCAATTTGGAGTACATTATACCCATTATTGTGTAAACGCTTACCCTTTTGTAATATGCTTCGCTGTATCAATATAATAACATTGCTTGCTTTTACAAGAACAAAGCAGTGATATTCACTTTGAAATATTCATCGATTTTAAGAAAGCAACTTTGACACATTTAATCATTATTCACTAGCTAAACTCTATTATATGGCATTCGAGGTTTACCTCTTGCATGGTTTAAGGACTATCTCAGTAGCAGATCTCATATTGTTCAAAGTAGGCAAACGTATTTGAATGGAATAAGATACGATGTGGTGTTCCACCAGGATCAGTACTAGGGCCAACTCTGTTTTTATATGTATAATTGATCTGCCATCAGTAACTAATTATTTCGATTTGCGGCTGTTTGCCGATGATTCTAACATAATTTATACTTTTCCAGCTGACCAGGGCGAAATTTATGTGGATGAAGTAATGAGCAACACACAGAAAAATGGTTGCATTGCTAAAAAAAAAATCAATTGAATGAAAACGTATTTCATGTTGATAAGTAGAAAGAGGTATTAAATGGTAAACTGAACATAGCTGGAGAGGAAATCAAAGAGGTTGATGTTGCCACTTATGATACACGTCTGCCATGGAATAGTCATTATCGTTATGTAAATCAGTGTATCAGGATTGCATCATTTCGTTCCTAGGCGTACTTTGAGAGTATCCATTATCATATAAAACGTGGATAAAACCACACAGGTGTGGGGAATCAAAAAGGTTAGCCTATAAAGAAGCATATTGTATTCACAGAAAATAGCAGTTCGTGCTTTTTTTCATTTAGAGAGTGAATTACTCATACAGCTCAACTGCTTTCATTTTTGATCTGTTTAATAGAAGTTTGTCTCATATGTTGATATATAGTGTATAGAGTATATATATATTTATATATATATATATATATATATAGAGAGAGAGAGAGAGAGAGAGAGAGAGTATAGTTACTCCACAGGGCAAACAGAAGGTTAACAATTACGTCTGCCAAAATTTAGAACGACACATGGTCGATTTCCATTGTCTCTTGTGGTTAGTTACTTGATTACCTATTAATGTCAGATTATGTTACAACACATTTGTTGAACAAATCATGAATAAAAAGTCCATGCAAATAGTCTGTATGTGTACAACAATTATATTTAGTATTTTGTAAGACATTGTTAAAGTTATATATTTATATAGTATTGATTGCAATAGTACATTAATTTCTTTGTTTGTGTTTTGTTTTCTGAAAGTTACTTGTACAAAATACATTTTTGAGCTGTGCATAAGGCGTTACGGTCAACTAGCACATATGCTTTTATCCGCCCATTTTTACCGACCAATATTTTCGGTAATCATTATTCACTAGCTAAACTCTATTATATGGCATTCGAGGTTTACCTCTTGCATGGTTTAAGGACTATCTCAGTAGCAGATCTCATATTGTTCAAAGTAGGCAAACGTATTTGAATGGAATAAGATACGATATGGTATTCCACCAGGATCAGTACTAGGGCCAACTCTGTTTTTATATGTATAATTGATCTGCCATCAGTAACTAATTATTTCGATTTGCGGCTGTTTGCCGATGATTCTAACATAATTTATACTTTTCCAGCTGACCAGGGCGAAATTTATGTGGATGAAGTAATGAGCAACACACAGAAAAATGGTTGCATTGCTAAAAAAAAAATCAATTGAATGAAAACGTATTTCATGTTGATAAGTAGAAAGAGGTATTAAATGGTAAACTGAACATAGCTGGAGAGGAAATCAAAGAGGTTGATGTTGCCACTTATGATACACGTCTGCCATGGAATAGTCATTATCGTTATGTAAATCAGTGTATCAGGATTGCATCATTTCGTTCCTAGGCGTACTTTGAGAGTATCCATTATCATATAAAACGTGGATAAAACCACACAGGTGTGGGGAATCAAAAAGGTTAGCCTATAAAGAAGCATATTGTATTCACAGAAAATAGCAGTTCGTGCTTTTTTTCATTTAGAGAGTGAATTACTCATACAGCTCAACTGCTTTCATTTTTGATCTGTTTAATAGAAGTTTGTCTCATATGTTGATATATAGTGTATAGAGTATATATATATTTATATATATATATATATATATATAGAGAGAGAGAGAGAGAGAGAGAGAGTATAGTTACTCCACAGGGCAAACAGAAGGTTAACAATTACGTCTGCCAAAATTTAGAACGACACATGGTCGATTTCCATTGTCTCTTGTGGTTAGTTACTTGATTACCTATTAATGTCAGATTATGTTACAACACATTTGTTGAACAAATCATGAATAAAAAGTCCATGCAAATAGTCTGTATGTGTACAACAATTATATTTAGTATTTTGTAAGACATTGTTAAAGTTATATATTTATATAGTATTGATTGCAATAGTACATTAATTTCTTTGTTTGTGTTTTGTTTTCTGAAAGTTACTTGTACAAAATACATTTTTGAGCTGTGCATAAGGCGTTACGGTCAACTAGCACATATGCTTTTATCCGCCCATTTTTACCGACCAATATTTTCGGTAATCATTATTCACTAGCTAAACTCTATTATATGGCATTCGAGGTTTACCTCTTGCATGGTTTAAGGACTATCTCAGTAGCAGATCTCATATTGTTCAAAGTAGGCAAACGTATTTGAATGGAATAAGATACGATATGGTATTCCACCAGGATCAGTACTAGGGCCAACTCTGTTTTTATATGTATAATTGATCTGCCATCAGTAACTAATTATTTCGATTTGCGGCTGTTTGCCGATGATTCTAACATAATTTATACTTTTCCAGCTGATCAGGGCGAAATTTATGTGGATGAAGTAATGAGCAACACACAGAAAAATGGTTGCATTGCTAAAAAAAAAATCAATTGAATGAAAACGTATTTCATGTTGATAAGTAGAAAGAGGTATTAAATGGTAAACTGAACATAGCTGGAGAGGAAATCAAAGAGGTTGATGTTGCCACTTATGATACACGTCTGCCATGGAATAGTCATTATCGTTATGTAAATCAGTGTATCAGGATTGCATCATTTCGTTCCTAGGCGTACTTTGAGAGTATCCATTATCATATAAAACGTGGATAAAACCACACAGGTGTGGGGAATCAAAAAGGTTAGCCTATAAAGAAGCATATTGTATTCACAGAAAATAGCAGTTCGTGCTTTTTTTCATTTAGAGAGTGAATTACTCATACAGCTCAACTGCTTTCATTTTTGATCTGTTTAATAGAAGTTTGTCTCATATGTTGATATATAGTGTATAGAGTATATATATATTTATATATATATATATATATATATAGAGAGAGAGAGAGAGAGAGAGAGTATAGTTACTCCACAGGGCAAACAGAAGGTTAACAATTACGTCTGCCAAAATTTAGAACGACACATGGTCGATTTCCATTGTCTCTTGTGGTTAGTTACTTGATTACCTATTAATGTCAGATTATGTTACAACACATTTGTTGAACAAATCATGAATAAAAAGTCCATGCAAATAGTCTGTATGTGTACAACAATTATATTTAGTATTTTGTAAGACATTGTTAAAGTTATATATTTATATAGTATTGATTGCAATAGTACATTAATTTCTTTGTTTGTGTTTTGTTTTTTGAAAGTTACTTGTACAAAATACATTTTTGAGCTGTGCATAAGGCGTTAGGGTTAACTAGCACATATGCTTTTATCCGCCCATTTTTACCGACCAATATTTTCTCTTCTTGTACATATAAATATGTATGAAATAAATGGTACTTATTTGCTTTTCGTAAATAAATCTATCAAATACAAAAATCTAATAAGAATAATAAACATTGACAGGATTGTAACCAGAAAAGTGATGTACATGTATATGGAAGTGAATTAACATCAACTCAAATCACATCAAATGAAATGAATTCAACATTTGAAAGTATCTAGAAGGAACCACAGGTGTTAAATTGAATATTTTGTTTAAGATTATTAAAACAATTAGCTCCTGTGGGCAGGAGCAAGGCAAGACCAGCGATTTTATTGCCTTTCATATGCGAGTATCCTTTTTTTTAATGTCATTAAAAAACAAAAAATATATATTGGAGAGACGAAATCGTTATAAAGAAGACAACTAAGGAAGGAAGTAATCTGTCAAATTAAAGGGGATCCCTCATAAAAAAAACTGAACATTATTACGTTTTGCGTACTGAGATCCTTCTCATTCAAACGTTTATTACAAAGGGGTTCGTCTTTTATGTTACCTTTATTCGACGTTTATTCTTCTTCATACTTATCAAACTGTTTATGTATACTTTATGTACATATATATTTTTAATTGCATTGGATTAATTGAACTTTTATGTATATCATGATGATATTCGTTATAGATAGGTATGATAGGTGCTCCTTTGTTATCAGTTCATTAATTTTGTGTGAAAGCAAACAAAAAAGAAACTCATGATTGCAAACGTTTGAATAAATCGGTCAAATAATAAAGCAGTTATTAATATTTGAAAAATGATATCTCTAAATCTATATGCGAATCTCAAATTGGCAATTGGGTCAATGGACCGTATTCGTGGACAATTCTTTCGTTTGTTGTGTTAAAAAATATCAGGATTTTCTGTTTTTCTCCTTAGTGCCTTCTTCCATGGGGCACTCCTATATACAATGTATTATGGATAGCACATTACATTATATATTTTATATGATATGTATTTTCATTTGTGTTTAAAATAAATTTAATCGAATTAAATTGAATATATTGTGAGAATCTCAGTTTGAAAAGTAATTACATATTTGCACACCCAATGACGTTAGAATACCAGTCATTCAAAAAGGGCATTGACTGGAACGCGGTCCTATACAAAGTGAGTCAGAACAAATGTCCCACTTTGTACAAGTTGTAATGTTTGAAGTATGAATATTTAATCATGGGTTTCATGCTATGTCTTGATAGAGTTATCCTCCTAGTACATTTAGGTACCATTTTCATTTGAATCTCTGCATGCATGACTGAACATCAGACAATCTTTACAAGACTGCCAGATCTCACCTGCGCCAAGTTACCGGGTGAGGAATAAAACAGTGCATTAAACAAAGACAGTCAGACAGACAGACACACACGCAAGCACATGCAAACCCACACGCACACACCGTTACAATTGTTTCATAATTTCCCCTTTTCTGATTAAGCAATTATTTTTATCAAGATCGTTGAATGTTTAAGTGGCATAGCCCTGACAATATTTCCCTTTAGTACAAATTCACTACCACCATCATGTCATCATCATCATCATCATCATTGTCATCATCTTAATCTTCATCATCATCATCATCATGAAGCACAACATTCGCCAATACGCACCAAGAGGACAGCGGCCACTCAACTTTCCGTACGAGAGGTATTCCCGTCAAAAAGTAACAGTTTGGGTGGGCCTTGTCTGTCTGGCAGTCTGTGTTCAAAACACTATAGTATTCCTCACCTTGCTACTTGGCGCAAGTGAGATACGGCAGTCTTGTAAACAATGTCTGATGTTCAGTCATGCATGAAGACATTCAAATGAAAATGGTACCTTAATGTACTGGGAGGATAACTCTATCAAGACATATCATGAAATCCACGATTAAATATTCATACCTCAAACAATACAACTTTTAAAAAGTGGGACAATTTTTCTGACTCACTCTGTTGAGCTCTCAATGCTTCATCAGTCAAGGGTTTCATACACAAATAATTTTGACAGAAAAAGAATAAACTGCTGAGATTATTACATGTATCATGCGTGTGTGTATTTGGCAACAAAGTAAACGCTAATCAGTATACGCTCTTAGAATTAAATTGCACGTAGGTAGCTGCTGGTTGTTTTAGAGAATTACCCGATTCTTGGCAATGATTCTAGGGGCAATATATATTTCATTCCATAAAGCAATACATGTTGGGGTGATATTCTGAAAACTTCTGATTTTCGGAATACTGTATTAAAGGTATAGCTAGGGTATTTCAACTCACAGATGAACCCACAAATGAGCCTTCAGCAACGACTTTCTCGGATCCATTACTCCAGTTTGTATACACAATTTGACACTGGGAGACTTAGGTTACTTTGTACAGAAGTTAGAATATATGTGGATGTTTGAGGTGATTCGAACCATGTGCTAATTACGAACTGGTCTACACATTATTCTACACAGACCGATTTCATTGTTGATGTTTATGTGTGACCAATCCTTTCTCACTTTATATCTCAATCAAATAAATGAGACCGATACCAGACTACTGATCATAATAAAATATCCTCCTATTATAATTATCTCATTTCCCCTACCCGTATTATACAAAACCCCTTCAAATTCATGCAACAACTCTAGCCTTTGTAACACCTTTCCTCGTACTGGTAGATATACATTTGTATGTATCATAATTTCTAAACCCTGTTAAATAACTTTCATTAGAATGTATCTCCTGATTTGATCTGAAATTAAAGAGAGAACCTTAAAATCTAAATGTGAATTAATCAACACAAGAACACCTTTACTTTGTTAAGTACTATCATGACTGAAATACCAACTCCCATCCCACATTAAACTACATGTATTTTATCAGAAGTACTGTATGTTTCTAGCAACACAATATCTGCATCTTTAACCTTGCACTAAGAAAATATCTGAGAGTTTTTGTTCTTTCCGCCCCCGATTCATTTTACATTTATAAAAAAGAAAAGTTCAAGAAAGAGATAGTTTTTCAAAGTCCATCACTATAACAATGATATATTCTGATCGACAACACAATAACAAACCATAATTTCTCTTCTTCATGGATTAGAAAATAAAGGTGATATTTAAGTAATTGTAGTCCACCGAAAAAAAGATCCTCGGAGAAAAATAGAAGTGAACCTTATCTTGTAATACGTACTACAACAAATAAAATACAAAGACATCCACACCCAGACCAGACCAGACAATCGATAACATAATCCACAGAGACCATAAATATGTCCGTTTGGACCCTTTTTTTGGAGTCGGTGCGAAGTCGGTTTGCCAGTGTGACTGAGGTATTAATCATACCTCGAAAACCGACTTCAAATCGACCGATTCTCGGCAATTCGGGGCAATATATGAGTGTGTCCGGTCTTTTGTCGGTCTGGCATCTTCTGTTAGTTAAACAATCCGTGAATCTAAATTTCTCTATTTCATTTTAAGAACTCATTTTCAAAAACGAGGATGGTAGTTCATCTTCTTCACCAACAAAGTATAATAATATTGCAAAATCATGAATTTTGAGCGAAGGGGTCGGGAATGAAGTGCATATGTACATGAAGAGAGACGAATAGTTAGCACCTTGTTGGCATCTTATAATGCTTAATTGATGATACTGACAAATTTGGTTTATATCCTGCCAATTCTAGAAAAATGAAGCGAGTACTCTATATCAACAGGTTACAGCAAATTCACAATCTATAGAGTGTTAAAGAAAAGCGATGATAGAGACCATATTTTTTTCTCTTTCTCTCTTTTTCTTTTTTTCCCGCAAATCAGAAACCAGATATATTTTAGGAAATTGTATGGTATTGTTGTAATACGCTGTACAGTAGTCAGACATTTAGAGCCGAATATGGATATGAATGCAAAGTCCAATTTGTAGAATGCTTTCATATAAACACGTCGCTTGATTGTTCCTTCAGAATAGACCAAATATCATCGCTACTAAAGGGTACGGGCTAATTTACTCAGTAGTTCAATGTCCAATGACAATAAGTAGCATGAAGTTTGGAGATCACGGTAATAATACGAGAAAAACGTTGTTGGTGTGAATTACGTTCAACATGGCGCTGTTTTCAGCAGCAGCAAAAGGAGACGTCCTGAAGATACAATCATTAATCGGCTCAGAAGACAAGTCAGAAGATTCTGATGGAGTTGATGTAAACTGCTCGGATGCATCTGGCAAGACACCCCTTCACATTGCTTCGGAAAACGGACATTTGCAAACGGTTAAATGGCTTACCCATCATGGAGCAAAAGTGAATGTGGTTGATGCTTACCTACAGACATCGGTTCACTTATGCTCGAAGAAAGGCCATCTTCATGTGATAGAGCTGTTAGTGGACGAAGGAGCAGATATTAAAATTGGCGACAAAGATGGGTTTACAGCTCTTCAAATAGCATCATTCAAGGGTCATGTTGATATTGTCAAATACCTTGTTAGCAAAGGGGCACAGCTTGACAAATGTGACAAAAACGGCAGGACACCCTTGTATTGTGCTTCTCAAGAAGGCCATCTTGAAGTCGTCGAGTATATCGTGAACAATGGAGCAGGCATTGAAATTGGTGATAAAGATGGGTTTACAGCTCTTCAAATAGCATCATTCAAGGGTCATGTTGATATTGTCAAATACCTTGTTAGCAAAGGGGCACAGCTTGACAAATGTGACAAAAACGGCACGACACCCTTGTATTGTGCTTCTCAAGAAGGCCATCTTGAAGTCGTCGAGTATATCGTGAACAAAGGAGCAGGCTTTGAAATTGGTGAAAAAGAGGAAGTTAAAGCTCTTCACATAGCTTCACTCAAAGGTCATCTTGATATTGTCAAATATCTTGTAGGTAAAGGGGCAGACCTGGGGAGACTTGCTAGTGATGACTGGACACCTCTTCACTTTGCATTAGACGGTGGTCATATTGGCATTGCAGAGTATCTTTTGACAGAAGGAGCCAACATTAACATGTGTGGTAAAGGTGGATGTACAGCTCTACATACTGCATCACAAACTGGTAATATTGATGTAGTGAAATATCTTACCAGTCAAGGAGCGGAGCTGGATAGGAGCACTGACGATGGTTGGACCGCACTTAGTCTGGCCTCATTTGGTGGACACCTTGAAATTGTCAAAGCTCTCGTTAACGAAGGGGTAGAGGTTGACAAAGCACTCAGGAGTGGGACGACACCCTTGTGTCTTGCAACAAAAAGAGGCCATTTGGATATTGTCGAGGTCTTACTGAACGTAGGAGCAAATATTGATAACTGTAAGCTAGACGGGTTAAGAGCACTCCACATAGCATCATTGGAGGGTCATCTTGATATTTTCAAATACCTTGTTAGGAAAGGGGCGAAGCTTGACATATGTGACAAAAACTACAGGACACCCTTGTCTTGTGCTTCTCAAGAAGGCTATCTTGAAGTCGTTGAGTATATCGTGAGCAAAGGAGCAGGCATTGAAATTGGTGATAAAGATGGGATAACAGCTCTTCACATTGCATCATTCAAGGGACATCTTGATATCGTCAAATACCTCGTTGGGAAAGGGGCACAGCTTGACAAAACAGACAAAAACGACAGGACACCCTTGTATCGTGCTTCTCAAGAAGGCCATCTTGAAGTCGTCGAGTATATCGTGAACAAACGAGCAGACATTGAAATTGGTGATAAAGATGGGTTAACAGCTCTTCACATAGCAGCATTCGCGGGTCATTTTGATATTGTCAAATACCTCGTTAGTAAAGGGGCAGACCTGTGGAGACTTGCTGATGATTACTGGACACCTTCAGGCCTTGCTCTTTATGGTGGCTATCTGGATATACATGACTTTCTTTTAAATAGAGAAGCAAGAAAGATTGTTAAGCCATTCATTGGGTTTGAAGAGGACCACTATGACTACCTTCGCAGTACGTTTGGTAGTAAGGCTCTCCCTAGCTTAATGCCCCGCCCATACTCCCCAACATACGATCCATATCTTACCAGTCCACAAGACAGCTCTAGCTCCTCGAGGAAGAGTATCACAGAAGAGACAAAGATTATAAGTCTGGACGAGTACAGCATCAAGGTTCCAATTTCACCAGACGACGTGGACAGAGCCAAATATATCACAGCAGAAGCATTGACAACCATTCCACCTGACTTAAAGCTGGAAAAAGACGAAGTTATCATCTCAGTTGGGCTCAAGCTATCCCCTCCTGGTCTTCAGTTTAAAACTCCGGTGGAAGTCACGGTCTCACATAGCGCTATTTTCAGCAACCCAGACAAGGCAGAAATTGTGCTATACACCCGAAGAACTGGTAAGATCTTCATATTACCATAGATCCCATATTTCCATATAAATTCCTATCTCTTGTTGTGATAGTGCAGAGAGCACCTGACTGCCACGACGACCCCATCACAATTATGACAGAGATCTTCACACAAAATTAATTCTACCCTACTTTTCTTGGTATCACATGACCTCGCTTCAATGTTTATATTCCTCTGAGAATGTTTTTATTCACTGAGTTTTACATGATCAAATTCTATTAGAATAACAATTCACTTAAAGAAAAATTGTTTCAGTCTTTGTGTTTGAATAACTTATAAATCGCACAGTTTATATACAGCCGCTGTTTTCAGGATTCGTTTTGAAAGATCGAAGGGAATTATGAGTATTGATTTAATGCATAAAACATTTTGTTAATAGCCAATCACCAAAAAGCAATTGACATTTTTTAATGTCATTGTTCATGAGTAAAACAATGACCCTCCAACAAGGCTCCCCAGTAAACCCGCAAAAGTTACAAAAATACTTTATTTCTGAAAAGTAAATCCCAGAGTATGACAGTTCACTACGTAACAAAATTAACACGGTCCCCTTTTTTGTGCCCGTCTTGTTTAAAGGGTCTGATGAATTTTCAAGGATAGTTCCTGCTTCTGACAAAGCTGCTCGGTGTGTAGTCGCAAAGAATCACCTTACTCTGTACTTGGACCATTTCTCGGAATGGTGGATTATTTCCTTAATCAGGAGATACTTCATCGGTAAACGGCTCATCTGTACGCCTTACGTTCCCCTGTCAACATACAGAGATGTGTTAAACCGCATCTATCTCGTCATTAAAGACGACTTCTGCGGCATGAAAGAGGTATATTTATCATAAATTAACGGTTCGGTATAGTTTTAGCTGAATAAGAAGTTGAAGTCCATTTTAAAATTTATTGAATATAAATGAATGTTAAATTAGACAGGAAATCCTTTAGTAAGTCCATGCAACTAAGATATATAATAATTGTTTTTGTTTGTATAGCAAACGCTGGAATTAGGACAGAAAGTTGTTTTACCATGTTCATTGAAATAACTTTTATTTGTGTCCCCGGTCTTCCAGTGGTTACGATGTCAATACTTGTCTAACGTTTTCTGAGTAGTTGGCAGCGTACACGGAGGGGTAGGGGGGGGGGAGGGGACGGGGGCGGTTACACACAATATAAAACAAATCACAGATATAATATTCAAACCCGATAAACGTTTCACATCTTGAAGTAAATATTCAGTGTATTTGATTACCTTCATTTGCTGCAGTACACTGCAGTGCCCTCTGGAAGAGCGGCATTATTGCAACTATAATTACTATATTCTTATTACTATTATTGTCATTATTATTATTTCAATATTGATTCATATATGTTCAACCTTTTGTAGGATACCATACGAGACTACCAGGTAGCCTTTCTTGGTGAGCAGTACTGTGTATATTGGGGAAAAGGACCCCTTTCTGTCAGACATCTAGAAAACAAAGAGGAAGTGTCAAAAGAGGTAACAATCCCAATATAATTGTTACTGTTGTTTCCCCCGAAGAAAATTATCCTGACAAACAAATCGTCCGTTACCTATTCTGTAGGTCCTAATATATATCTTTTGCATTACCAAAGATATAGAGATTTCTTAAAGCGATACCGACATTATGAACTTTTCTCTTTAGCGTACTGTTCATTGCACAACACCATCTCATTATAATATAATTTCAGGAAACTCGATTCAAACATGGGTCATAATTCATGATATAACTTTAAAATTACGACTATGGCACCGTTCCCTATAACTTCGTAGGGTATTAATTGATGGTTATCTCTGATTTTCTTAGGAACTTGAAGAATGTGCTTTCTTTGACATGACTACCCATCGGATGCCGTTCACTCTTCAGCCACGTGAAAAAGTAGTATCCGGAGTTCTCGTCACTCTCATCTTGAAGCAAAAAATCACGAAGAAGATCATCTTTCCAGTACAGTACAACGGTAATGTCAAGAGCATTGATTCCTTTCGGGGGAGGGAGGGGGTGGGGGGGGGGGGGCTTAAAGACCTCCACTGGCAGTGCTGGCAGAGAAGATCGTATTCTGGCGCAGTTTCAGGAATGGTTATTTACCTGATCTTCGGACAAGCTGTAACAAAACGTCAGATTAAACACAAACGTAACACTTCATAACATTATTTCTTTCAATTAAGATAATTATTAATGAGATGTGTAAGAAAGACGTCCGATTATCCGAATTTATAAAACGCAATTTCATTGATACCGGACAAAATGCTATTTGGATATTTGGAAAGATTATACTACTGCTAGTACCAGTATGCTAGTGCTTATATTTTGGGCCACCCTGTACACACACACACACACACACACATATATATATATATATATATCATATGCACATTATGTTTACGTGCAATGCTAAACATTTCATTTAGTGTAGCTAAAGCACCGTGGCAAGTGACTCCAAGTTGGAATAATTATCATTTTAGGCTAATCGCTTCTCATTACTTTGATATCATGTATTCATGATTTAGATGTGCCGCATGAGAATCCAAATCCCCAATCAACTCCGACAGGAACTGCATCGTCCAAAGGCAAAGCTGAACCAACTGATGTTGGACGGAGATCATCCAAATGTAAGATTTAAAGATAAACATTAATACATTTTTTCTCTTTTTTGTTTTTTCATACACAAACCTTTTGATATGCAGGGCATCGTTTCACTAAACCGTCATGGGTACAAATGAAACAGGAATGTAAAATAACACGCATTCAATGGAATTTCGGTGAGCTTGGTATATGAAACAATTTCCTTCTTGTAAAGAGACGATTGGAACGAAATCGAGCAACTAACCATATATTTGTGCTATTCTGATTTGATTTTGATTGATTATTGTATCATCAGCATCTCAGTTCTCAGAAGAGCTGACGAGAAGCGAGCATCATGATCTTGAAACGATAGGTTCAACATCACCTGAGCCTGCAGACACAAAGGGTAAGACTATGTCCTATCAGGAGCGGCTCTCGAGGAATACATATGTATATGTTTTTTGTTTTGTTTTTTGTTTTTGTTTTTGTTTTTGTTTTTTTTTTTTTTTTGGGGGGGGGGGGGAGAGAGGGGCAGGAGGGGGGAGGGGGTAGCAGGGATAGGGGTCTTCGTTTTCTACATGTGCTACTTTTAGGGGAAGGGGGAGGGACATAAGAACCGCTACTGCGGCCTATATTCTTGAATTTTGCCTTGTTTTTTTTTAATGTGGTAATTGAATGAGGTGGTCGTTATTTTACCTGACTGCTAAGAAAGCATACTGCTTGTAAGTAAGCAACCAGACGGCCGACGGCTTTAGGTCCTCCCGAGGGACCTGGTAATGAGGATTAATGCCTTACCAAAGGGCACTAGCGCATCGACTTGGTTTCGAACCCGGGTCACCGGATCACGAGACCACTGCTCTACCGACTGAGCTATCGCGCCTCAGTTTTTAACTCCTTTGGTTTAAATCATATTCTTTACTATATTATTGATGTATATTTTATATCGTATGATTTTTACTCTGTACATTGAACAATTTCATCTCAACACTACATGTTCCATGATATTATCCCAATGATTTCAATAAACCAAAATAATACAATATAATTCGACAGTCGACTTGCGATGATAACGGATCAGTCAGATTTCTTTACAGCACAAGTCGGGGTCTGGTTTAATCATTTTTAAAAGCTTTTTTTTACGTTGCTTTATTTCAGACGGAGGTATTCCTACTGAAGCACTTACAAGACCTAGCCCTTTGACTCCGCCATCGGTAGAGTCACCGCCAAGTGAACATGCCTACCAAGTCACACATGATTTGGTAACAGAAAGAGGAGCAATTGGTAAGGAGCTAAAATATTAAGGTGTGTCCTGGGCTCTGTAACAAAAAAGTCAATTATTTCTCCCAAAAATTTATCTTATCTCCTCAATCAATCGTATCTTTGAGGTGACATTTGATGTTATGTTACAGATAGTAGCGAACGAAATCCTTTGGCAAAACATTATTGTTTATAATTACGCTACACTCGATCCATGTGTAATAAGTGGGCAGGTTACCTGAAAAGGTTGCTGGAATTTAACCGGGGTAATAATATCAAAAGCCCTTGAGAAGCGCATTATTGTGATATACGCTTATTTCCTTTACATGCTCTACGGAAATTTAAACGATGTAATTGATTTACGTCATATCATCTTTTTGTTCGTTTTGTTTTAAGCTCCGACATCATCGACAGAGCCCGTCCTTTCATTAGATTCTGCAGCAGAGGGGAAAGTGGGAGTCTTAGACCGACCAGCATTTGTGGAAAACATTGTCCAAGAATTCGCTCCAGGACTTTCAGCAGATCGAAATATCAACCAGCGTACTGGAAACGTCTATATCAACGTCAACAATATCAAAGTCATCAACAATCCCCAAGGGAATAATCCTCATGGAAATATTGCTGCCCCTGCCCCTGTTCCAATTGCTTCCATAGTACCTCCTAGGCTACAGCATGAGCTGCGTTGCCGGTTGAACAGAGAAAGCCCAGTTTTTGATGACTGGAGGGGTCTTGCCAATCAGCTTGAACTTCAAGACTACATACAATCACTGGAGCAGTGCAAGAATCCGACTGAAGAACTACTCGTTCTTGCTGAGAGTCAAAAGAAGATTCGGAACCTTGGAGACTTGACTAAGGCGTTCGAACGCATGAATCGTAGGGATTGTCAAGAGCTCTGCGAGAACTATGCGTTTGAGAGAACAAAGTCAGCTGATCCTCGGAAGGATCAAATGGAAGATGATGACACAGACATCAGTGATTAGGGAACAGGCTCAATCTGTTCCATATCACCCTTTAATCCATGGTCTATGGCTCGTTATTTGGACAACATGAACATAGCACCATAATTACGGTTGTTTTAATCCGACATGCACCTGTCGTTTGGTTTTCGCAAAAAAACAAACATTCAATGAGTTTTCTCGAAAAATAATAAAGGTATACTCTAATTCATTTAAGCCTTATCCTAAACATAGTTCTCAGACCAATTTTCTTTTTAACCCAATTTTTTGACGATGTCTCAATCCAACGTCCAGTATAAATATTAGTACAATTCGGGCCTAATAAATTGACCAAACATTGGTCAAAGAGGAAATATGCATGCATTTTGGGTATATTACTACCCAATATTACGTAAACCTTGTTCAATTATTAGTACATTATACAAATTATTGTGTAAACGCTCGCTGCATCAAGATTATGACATTGATTGCTTTTACACGAACAAAGCAGTGAGATTCACTTTGAAATATTCATCGATTTTAAGAAAGCAACTTTGACACATTTAATCATTATTCACTAGCTAAACTCTATTATAATGGCATTCGAGGTTTACCTCTTGCATGGTTTAAGGACTATATCAGTAGCAGATCTCATATTGTTCAATGTGGTCAAACGTTATTTGAATGGAATACAATAAGATGTGGGGTTCCACCAGGATCAGTACTAGGGCCAACTTTGTTTTTAACTGTATTAATGATCTGCCATCATTAACTGATTATGTCAATTTATTGCTGTTAATTTTGCAAATGTTTCTAACATAAGTCATACTTATAAAGCTGACCAGTGCGAAATTAATGTGGATGAAGTAGTTTACAACACACAGACAAACTAGCACATTGCTATAAACAAACTTCAACTAGTTCAATGAAACTTATATCATGTTCATAAGTAGTATGCGTAAAAACAGGTATAAATGGTAAACTGAACATAGCTGGAGAGGGAATCCAAGCGGTTGATGATACCACTTATGATAGAAATCTGCCATGGAATAGTCATATTCGTTTTGTAAATCAGTGTATCAGGATTGCAACATTTCGTTCCTAGGCGTACTTTGACAGTATCCATTATCATATAAAACGTGGATAAAATCACACAGGTGTGGGGAAGCAATATAAGGTTAGCCTATTAAGAAGCATATTGTATTCACAGAAAATAGCAGTTCGTACTTTTTTTCTTCATTTAGACATTTAGAGAGTGAATTACTCATACAGCTCAACTACTTTCATGTTTGATCTGTTTAATAAAAGTTTGTCTCATATGTTGATATATAGTGTATAGAGTATACATGTATAGAGTATAGTTACTCCACAAGGCAAACAGAA
Organism: Strongylocentrotus purpuratus; assembly: GCF_000002235.5. Taxonomy (NCBI): domain Eukaryota; kingdom Metazoa; phylum Echinodermata; class Echinoidea; order Camarodonta; family Strongylocentrotidae; genus Strongylocentrotus; species Strongylocentrotus purpuratus. The sequence continues at coordinate 11,347,201 of NW_022145601.1, forward strand.
GGTTAACAATTACGTCTGCCAAAATGTAGAACGACACATGGTCGATTTCCATTGTCTCTTGTGGTTAGTTACTTGATTAATGTCAGATTAAGTTACAACACATTTGTTGAACAAATCATGAATCAAAAATCCATGCAAATAGTCTGTATGTGTACAACAATTATATTTAGTATTTTGTAAGACATTGTTAAAGTTATATATTTTTATAGTATTGATTGCAATAGTACATTAATTTCTTAGTTTGTGTTTTGTTTTATGAAAGTTACTTGTACAAAATACATTGTTGAGCTGTGCATAAGGCGTTAGGGTCAACTAGCACATATGCTTTTATCCGCCCATTTTTACCAACCAATATTTTCTCTTCTTGTACATATAAATATGTTTGAAATAAATGGTACTTATTTACTGTTCGTAAATAAATCTATCAAATACACAAATCTAATAAAAATAATAAAATTGGCAAGATTATAACCAGAAAAAAAGATGTACATGTATATGGAAGTGAATTAACATCAACTCAAATCACATGAAATGAAATGAATTCAACATTTGAAAGTATATAGAAGGAACCCCAGGTGTTAAATTTAATATCTTGTTTAAGATAATGAAAACAATGAGCTCCTGTGGCCATGAGCAAGGCAAGACCAGTGATTTTTATTGCCTTTCATATGGAGTATCCTTTTTTAATGTCATTAAAAAACAAAATATATATATGAGAGAGACAAATTCTTTATAAAAAGAAAGGAAGGAAGAAATCTGCCAAATTAAAGGGGATCCCTCATAAACAAACTGAACATTATTACGTTTTGCGTACTGACATCCTTCTCATTCAAACGTTTATTACAAAGGGGTTCGTCTTTTATGTTACCTTTATTCGACGTTTATTCTTCTTCATACTTATCAAACTGTTGATGTATACTTTATGTACATATATATTTTTAATTGCATTGGATTAATTGAACTTTTATGTATATCATGATGATATTCGTTATAGATAGGTATGATAGGCGCTCCTTTGTTATAAAGTTCATCAATTTTGTGTGAAAGCAAACAAATAAGAAACTCATAATTGCAAATGTATAAATAAATCGGTCAAAAAATAAAGCAGTTATGATTGTTTGAAAAATGATATCTCTATATGCGAATCTCAAATTGGCAATTGGGTCAATGGATTGTGATGTATTCGTGGACAATTCTTTCGTTTGTTGTGTACAAAAAGATCAGTATTGTCTGTTTTTTCTCCTAGTGCCTTCTTCCATGGGGCACTCCTACATACAATGTATTATGGATAGCATATAATATTATATATTTTAAATGATATGTGTTTTTATTTGTGTTTGAAATAAATTGAATCGAATTAAATTGAATCTAAAGTGAAAATTTCAGTTTGAAAAGAAATTACATATTTGCACACCCAATGACGTTAGAATACCAGTCATTCAAAAAGGACATTGACTGGAAAGCGGTCTTATTCTCTTTCTGCCAAAATTATTTGTGTATGAAACCCGTGACTGATGAAGCATTGAGAGCTCTACAGAGTGAGTCAGAAAATATGTCCCACTTTTTGAAAGTTGTACTGTTTGAAGTATGTATATTTAATCATGGGTTTCATGATATGTCTTGATAGAGTTATCCTCCTAGTACATTTAGGTACCATTTTCATTTGAGTCTCTGCATGCATGACTGAACATCAGACAATCTTTACAAGACTGCCAGATCTCACTTGCGCCAAGTTACTGGGCAAGGAATAAAACAGTGCGTTGAACAAAGACAGTCAGACACACGCAGACACACACACACACACACGCACACACGCATGTATGCATACACACGAACACACGCACACACAGCACACACCGTGACAATTGTTTCATAATTTCCCCTCTTCTGATTGAGCAATGATTTTTATCAAGATCGCTGAATGTTTAAGTGGCATAGCCCTGACAATATTTCCCTTTAGTACAAATTCACTACCACCATCATGTCATCATCATTGTCATCATCTTAATCTTCATCATCATCATCATCATGAAGCACAACATCCGCCAATACGCACTAAGAGAACAGCAGCCACTCAACTTTTCGTACGAGAAGAAGAATTCCCGACAAAAAGTAACAGTTTGGGTGGGCCTTGTCTGTCTGGCAGTCTGTGTTCAAAACACTATTTTATTCCCCACCTAGCTACTTGGCGAGTGAGATTTGGCAGTCTTGTAAAGAATGTCTGATGTTCAGTCATGCATGCAGAGATTCAAGACATATCATGAAATCCACGATTAAATATTCATACTTCACACAATACAACTTTTAAAAAGTGGGACTTTTTTTCTGACTCACTCTGTAGAGCTCTCAATGCTTCATCAGTCACGGGTTTCATACACAAATAATTTTGGCAGAAAGAGAATAAATTGCTGAGATTATTACATGTATCATCCGTGTGTGTATTTGACAACAAAGTGAACGCCAATCAGTATACGCTCTTAGAATTAAATTGCATGTAGGTAACTGCTGGTTGTTTTTAGAGAATTACCCGATTCTTGGCAATGATTTTAAAAATTCAGCGCCACAGGGTTTTGAACATTCTAGGGGCAATATATATTTCATACCATAAAGCAATACACGTTTGGGTGATATTCTGAAAACTTCAGACTTTCAGAATACTGAATAAGAGGTATGTTAAGGGTATTTCAACACACAAAAGAACCTCCAGCAACGACTTTCTCGGAGCCAGTACTCCAGTTTGTATACAATTTGATATGGGCAGACTTAGGTTATTTTGTACAGAAGTTAGAATATCTGTGGATGTTTGAGGTGATTTGAACCATGTGCTAATTACGAACTGGTCTACACATTATTCTACACAGACCGATTTAATTGTTGATGTTTATGTGTGACCAATCCTCTCTAACCTTATATCTCAATCATATAAATGAGACCGATACCAGACTACTCATCACGAAAAATATCCTCCTATCATACTTTTCTCATTCCCCCTACCCGTATTATCCAAATCTCTTTTCAAATTCATCAAAAACTCTAGCATTTTAAACACCTTTCCTCGTACTGGAAAATATACATTTGCAATGTATCATAATTTCTAAATCCTGTTAAATATCTTTCATTGGAATGTATCTTCCAATTTGATCTGAAACTAAAGCAAGAACCTTCAAATCTAAATGTGAATTAATCAACCCCAAGAACACCTATTCTGTGTAAAGTACCAGGACTTAAATGACAACTTCCATCCCACATTAAACTCCATATATTTCTTACAACATAATATCTGCATATTTATCTTTGCACTCAGAAAATATCAGGGATCATTTGTTCTTTTCCCTGATTTCTTTTTCCTTTAAGGAAAGAAAAGTATAAGAAAGGATAGATTGTTAAAATCCATCACTATAACAATAAAAAATTCGGAACACTTCTCTTTGGAGGACAGTGACATCACAATCACGAACCATAATATTGTCTGCTGAATGGGACAAAAAAATAAAGGTGAAATTTAAATATTTATAGTCTCCAGAAGAAAATCCATGAAGAAAATTGAAGTGAACCATGTTTTTGTAATACTACGACAAATCAAATACAAATACATCCAGACCAGACCAGACAACCGATTATATTATCCACAGAGGCCAAACAAAATAGGTCAGTTTGAACTTTTTGGAGTCGGTGCGAAGTCGGTTTGCCAGTGTGACTGAGGGACCGATTCTCGGCGAGTTGGAGCAATGTAATTGTGTCTCCGGTCTGTTGTCGGTCTTGTATCTTCTGTCAGTTGAACTACCCGTGAATCGAAATTTCTCTATTTCATATGTAAAACTTATTTTAAAGAGCGAAGATGTTAGTTCATCCTCTTTTTACTAAAAGATTTCTGAGAATGTATTCAATATGAGAATTATGAAAGTTATGCATTTTGACCAAAGTATGAAGTGCATATGTACATGGAGAGAGGCGAATAATTGGCACTTCGTTAGCATCTTTTAATGCTTAATTGGTGGTGATACACTATCAAATTTGGACATAAATTCTAGAGAAATGAAGCGAGTACTCTACATCAGCAGTTTACAGCATTACACATGTAGAGTGTTAATGAAAAGCGATAGTAGAGATCGTATTCCTTTTCCTTTCTCTGTCCCTTTTATCTTTCTCTCTTTTCCCTGTTTTCTCTCATATTTCTTAGTATTCGATGTGTCTGAGTGTGTGTGTTTGTGTGCGTGGGGAGGGGGGGGGGGCAGGTCAACCTAGCATTGGTTATGGATGAGTCGTAATGAAATATTGATCCGCCATGTTCTTTTTCTATCGCGCAGATCTAAAACCAGGTTTATTTCAGCCCCCCCCCCCCAATAAACAACAAATAAAGAGAAATTGCAAGGAAATAGAACTGTATTGTTGCAGAACGCAGTACAGTAATGTAGGCAGACTTCTAAAGCCGAATACAGAACTGAATGCAAAGTCCAATTTATGTATTGCTTTCATATAATCACGCTTGAGCGTTCCTTCAGAATAGACCAAATATCATCGCTACTAAAGGGTACGGGCTAATTTACACAGTAGTTTAATGTCACATTACAATAAGTAACATGGTGTTTGGAGAGCACGGTAATATCATAGAGAGAAAAACGTTGTGGGTGTGAATTACGTTAAACATGGCGCTCTTTTCAGCAGCAGCAAAAGGAGACTTCCTGAAGATACAATCATTAATCGACTCGGAAGACAAGTCAGAGGATTCGGGAGGAGTTGATGTAAACTGCACGAATGCATCTGGCAAAACACCCCTTCACATTGCTTCGGAAAACGGACATTTGCAAACGGTTAAATGCCTCACCCACCATGGAGCAAAAGTGAATGTGATCGATGCTAACCTACAAACATCGGTTCATTTATGCTCGAAGAAAGGCCATCTCCATGTGGTACAGATGTTAGTGAACGAAGGAGCAGATATTGAAATTGGTGACAAAGATGGGTTTACAGCTCTTCACGTAGCATCATTCAATGGTCATATTGATGTTGTCAAATACCTTGTTACTAAAGGGGCAGAGCTGGAGAGACTTGGTAATGATTACTGGACACCTCTACACCTTGCTTTAGACAGTGGCCATCTTGATATTGCAGATTACCTTTTGACAGAAGGAGCCAACATTAACACATGTGGTAAAGATGAATATTCAGCTCTACATACTGCATCACAAACTGGTGATATTGATGTAGTGAAATATCTAACCAGTCAAGGAGCAGAAGTGGATAGGAGCACTGACGATGGTTGGACCGCACTTACTTTGGCTTCATTTGGCGGACGCCTTGACATTGTCAAATACCTTGTTAGTAAAGGGTCTCAACTTGACAAATGTGACAAAGCCGACAGGACCCCCTTGTATTGTGCTTCTCAAGAAGGCCATTTTGAAGTCGTCCAGTATATCGTGAACAAGGGAGCAGGCATTGAAATTGGTGATAAAGATGGGTATACAGCTCTTCACATTGCATCCTTCAAGGGTCATCTTGATATTGTCAAATACCTTAGTAGAAAAGGGGCACACCTTGACAAATGTGACAAAAACGACAGGACACCCTTGTATTGGGCTTCCGCAGAAGGCCATCTTGAAGTCGTCGAGTTTCTTGTGAAAGAAGGAGCAGGCATTGAAATTGGTGATAAATATGGGGTTACAGCTCTCCACAGAGCATCATTCAATGGTCATCTTGATATTGTCAAATACCTTGTTAGTAAAGGTGCAGACCCGGGGAAACTTGCTAATGAAGAGGACCACTATGACTACCTTCGCAGTACGTTCGGTAGTAAGGCTCTCTCTAGCTTAATGCCCCGCCCATACTCCCCAACATACGATCCATATCTTACCAGTAAACAAGACAGCTCTAGCTCCTCGAGGAAGAGTATCACAGAAGAGACAAAGATTATAAGTCTGGACGAGTACAGCATCAAGGTTCCAATTTCACCAGACGATGTGGACAGAGCCAAATATATCACAGCAGAAGCATTGACAACCATTCCACCTGACTTAAAGCTGGACAAAGACGAAGTTATCATCTCAGTTGGGCTCAAGTTATCCCCTCCTGGTTTTCAGTTTAAAACTCCGGTGGAAGTCACGGTCTCACATAGCGCTATTTTCACCAACCCAGACAAGGCAGAAATTGTGCTATACACCCGAAGGACTGGTAAGATCTTCCTATTATCATAGATCCCATATTTCCATATAAATTCCTTTCTCTCGTTGTGACAGTGCAGAGAGCCCCTGACTACCACGACGAAACCATCACAATTATGACAGAGGTGTTCACACAAAATTAATGCTTCCCTACTATTCTTGGTATCATATGACCTCACTTCAATGTTTATATTCCTTTTAGAATGTTCGTATTCACTGAGTTTTACTTGATAAACTTCTATTAGAATAGAAATTCACTTTAATATTTTTTCTTAAGTCTTTGTGTTTGAATAACTCATAAGTTGCACAGTTCATACAGCCGCCATTTTCCACATTCTTGTGGATAGATCATAGGGAATTGTAGGAATTAAACAAACAAAGATTAGGAATGATCTAAAATACTTTCCCTTCTTTGTTATACTAAATTCCTCAGCGTTGACAGTTCACGCGTAACAAAATTAACACGGTTCCTTCTTTCTATGTGTGTCTTGTTGAAAGGGTCTGATGAATTTTCAAGGACAGTCCCTGCTTCTGACAAAGCTGCTCGGTGTGTAGTCGCAAAGAATCACCTGACTCTGTACTTAGACCATTTCTCGGAATGGTGGATTATCTCCTTAATCAAGAGATACTTCATCGGTAAACGGCTCGTCTGTACGCCATACGTTCCCCTGTCAACATCCAGAGACGTCATGGACCCCATCTTGCTCGTCATTAAAGACGACTGCTACGGCATGAAAGAGGTAGTTCTGTAACGAAATAACAGTCCGGTTTATTTCTGGTCCATGTTATGTGTAATGATCCTTTTTCCTTCTCATTTCGTCACGAAACTTTCCAACCTTGCACATCTTATAGTCAATTTCGTATTTGGTCATTCATTTTTAGACTTTGTCCAATCGATTTCATCATTTTGCATCTAGCTTCGTCAAAGTCAAATCAAGTTCATCATCCTTGGTTGCTGACGTACATTTATTGCATGAAACAATTTTGTCAGTTTGCAACCAATTTCGTTAGAGCATCATTCAAATACCTTATCCTACCCCCGGACAATTGCCCCATAGGATAGTTGTCCGGGAGGTAGTTGTCCTAGAGGATGGTTTTCGTAGGGGTTAGTTCTCTGGGGGTAGTTGTCCGGGGAGTAAATGTCCGAGGGTAGTTGTCCTAGGGGGTAGTTGTCATGCGGGTAGTTGTCCGGGGTAGTTGACTAAGGGGGTAGTTGCCCTATGGGGTAGTTGTCTGGGGTAGTTGTCCGGGGGTAGTCGTCTTAGAGGGTAGTTGCCCTAGGGGGTAGTTGTCCTAGGGATAGTTGTCCCAGGGGTAGTTGACTGGGGGCTGTTATTGAGGTGGTGGATGTCCAGGAGGTAGGTGTCCCAGAACCCCTGGTAATTGCTGGCGGTTATTGCAATGCCGTCCGAAAGAACAGCATTAATTATCTCAGAGTTTACTTATCATAATCTCTTATTAGTCTTTCCCCCCAATTATATCACTATTATTATCATTGTCACTATTATTTGTTCAATATTGATTCATATGTTCAATCTCTTGCAGGATACCATACAAGAGTACAAGGCAGCCTATCCTGGTGAGCAGTACTGTGTATATTGGAGACAAGGACCCCTACTTGTCAGACATCTGGAAAACGAAGACGAAGTGTCAACACAGGTAAGAATCTCAATATAATTGATACTGTTATTTCCCCCGAAGTAAATTATCCTGACAAACAAATTGTCCGTTTCTTATTAGGCAGGGCCTAATATATATATACACTGTCGCTCATAAAGTTGGAATATTTTTGTTTTACCCCAACTTATGAAATTATTAAACAAATTATTTATTCCTAGTAGATCTAGATAATAGTATACATTCTCAGATTTTATTGAATAATAATTTGCCTGTGTTTGTTTTGCGTGACTGCTAAAGCATGTGTACGCTAATATGCTTATGAACTAGGGGACCTACGCCCTTAAGTCACAAATGACAGTAATGAGGATTAATGCCCCATAAAAGGGCATTAATATGGCACATCAACACGGTTTTGATCCTGGGGCCTCACAGTTATGAGGCCATTGATTTGTCACTAAACCATGACTGTACGCAGCGGTGGCTTGGTTAGGGGGGCAGTTCCCACAATTTTTTTTTTTAAAATTCAATAATTAATTAAATTCTATCCCGTTCCCCAACAGGAAAAAAATCCTCTGTGTGCCAATGCCTTGAGCCATAATGCATGGCCGTACAGAGCATTTTTATAATTTTTAGTCGATTAATGTTTCATAAAAGGGCACTAATATAGTACATCGACACAATTTTGATCCTGGGGCCTCACAGCTACTAGGCTATTGCTTTGCCACTGAATCATGACTGTACGCAGCGGGGGCTAGGGTAGGGGGCAGCCCCCAGAAATAAAAACAAAACAAAGAAAATGCAATAAATTATCAATAATTAGTTGTATTTCCCCCCGGTCCCCAACAGGAAAATTCCTGTGTTACCATGCCTTGAACCATAATGCATGGCCGTGCACAGTAATTTTTCCTGTTGGGGACCGGGGAAAATGCAATGAATCCACGATAATTTATTGCATTTTGGGGTGTTTTTTTGTGTGTGGACTGCCTCCTTTGTGTGGACTGCGTACAGTCATGATACAGTGGCAAAGCAATTGCCTCGTAACTGTAAGGCCCCAGGATCAAAACGTGTCGATCAGCTATACTAGTGCCCTTTTGTGAGGCATTTATCCTCATTACCGTCAGCTATGACTTAAGGACATGAGAATGTATACTGTTATCTAGATCTATTAGGAATAAATCATTGTCAAAATTATTCCACAAATTGGGTTAAAAATGATATTCCACCTTCATGAACACAGTGTCTTATTACGTGGTCTTGATGAGGTTACTTGGTTCTCGTTATAATATTATTTTAGGAAAAACGATTCAAACATTGGCCATAGGGGTTAGGCTCGACTAGCACATGTGCTATTATCTGGCTCCTTTTAGCAACCAATAGTTTCTCTTCTTGTATATGTAAATTATTGTATGAAATGTATTGCTGTTGGTAAATCAATCAAATCAATCAATTGAATTCATGGTATCACTTTTAGATTATAATGTAGGCCTACCATGGCACAATTCCTTTAACTTCGTAGGATGTTATTTGATGGTTATCTCTGATTTTATTAGGAACTTGAAGTACGTGCTTTCTTTGACATGACGACCAATCGGATGCCGTTCGCTCTTCAGTCACGTGAACAAATAGTATCCGGAGTTCTCGTCACGCTCATCTTGAAGCAAGCAATCACGAAGCGTATCGCCTTCAAAGTACTGTACAACGGTAATATCAAGGGCATGAATTCCTTTGGGGAGGGGTGGCTTAAAGACCTACACTAGCAGAGAAAAGTGTATTCTTGTGTAGTTCCAGGAATGATTATTTCTATTATATAGAAAAAGACACCTGTCTACCAAGGCAGGAACTCCCAAAGATCCTAGAGAATAGAACTCGATGAAAAAGCTTGTCAAATCAGTGCGAGAACGCTCGACCTAGTTAGTACATTATTTTGTTTACGTGCAATGCTATACAGTTCATTTAGTGTAGCAAAAGCACCATGTCAAGTGACTCCAACTTGGAATAATTATTATTTTAGGCTAATCGTTTCTCATCACGTTAATATCATATGTATTCACAATTCAGATGTGCCGCATGAGAATCCAAGTGCCAGATCAACTCCGACAGGATCTGCATCACCCAAGGGCAAAGGTGAACCAACTGATATTGGACGGGAAACATCTAAATGTAAGATTTAAAATATATTTATTAATATTATTTTTCCTTTTGATATACAGGGCATCTTTTCACAAAACCCCCATGGTACAAGTGAAAAATGTAGTGTACAAAATTAACTCGCTTTCAATGGGATGTCGGCGAGCTTGTTATATGAAACAATTTCCTTATAGTAGAGAGACGATTTTAACGAAATCGAAAAAATAACATTATATTTGTGCTATTCTGATTCGATTCTGATTTGATTTTGATTGATTTTTGTATCATCAGCATCTCAGCTCTTCGAAGAGCTGACGAGAAGCGAGCATCATAATCTTGAAACGATAGGTTCAACATCACCTGAGCCTGCAGACACAAAGGGTAAGACTATGTCCTATCAGGAGCGGTTCTGGAGGAATACATATATACATGTATGTTATTTGAGAGGGGGCACAGGGGGATGCAGGAGGTGGGGTCTTCTAGCATTCGTTTTCTACATATTTTTTTTTTGGGGGGGGGGAGGGGGGAAGGGGGCTCAAGAGCTGCTACTACGGCCTTTATTCTTGAAATTGGCCTTTGTTTTAAATATCCTTTAATGTATTATCATTGTAATTTTATACCGTATAATTTCTACTCTGTAAATTGAACAATTTTATTTCTTCGCTACATGTTTCATGATATCGTCTGAAGGATGTCAATAAACCAAAATAATACAATATAATTCGACAGTCGCCTTGCGATAGATAACGGATCAGTCAGAGTTCTTTACAGTGCAAGTTGGAGTCTGGTTTAATAATTTTCTAAAACTTTTGTTTTACGTTGCTTTATTTCAGATAGAAGTAGTCCTACTGAAGACCTTACAAGACCTAGGCCGTTGACTCCGCCATCGATAGAGTCACCGTCATGTGAACATGCCTACCAAGTCACACATGAATTGCTAACAGAAACAGAGACAGTTGGTAAGGAGCTGAAAGACAAAGTCGTGTTCTAGGCTCGGAAACAACACACATGTTAATTGTACCTCAACACAATTAAGCTTATCTCCTCTTATCAATCGTAACTTTAAGGTGACATTTGGAGTTATGTTACATATATTAACGAACGAAATTCTTTGGCAAAACATTATTGTTCATAATTATGCTACACTCGATCCATGTGTAATAAGTGGGCAGGCTACCTGAAACGGTTGCTGGAACTTTAACCGGGTTAATAATATCTTAAGTACTTTGGAGGCACAAATAATTGCGATATACGCTTATATCCTTTACAAGCTCTTCGGAAATTCGAACGATATTATTAGTTTACGACATCATCTTTTTGTTCAAATTTGTTTTAAGCTCCGACATCATCGACAGTGCCCGTCCATTCATTAGAGTCTGCAGCTGAGGGGATAATGGGAGTCTTAGCTCCACAAGCATTTGCGGCAAACGTTGTCCAAGAATTGGTTCCAGGACCTTTAGCAGATCCAGTGCACCAGCGTTCTGGGAACGTCAATATCTACGTCCGAGAGATGGTCATCAACAATCCCCAAGGGAATAATCCTCAAGGAAATACTGTTGCCTCTCCCCCTGTACCAATTGCTTCCATAGTACCTCCTAGGCTACAGCATGAGCTGCGTTGTCGGTTGAACAGAGAAAGCCCAGTTTTTGATGACTGGAGGGGTCTTGCCAATCAGCTTGAACTTCAAGACTACATACAATCACTGGAGCAGTGCAAAAATCCGACTGAAGAACTACTCGTTCTTGCAGAGAGTCAAAAGAAGATTCAGGACCTTGGGGACTTGTGTAAGGCGTTCGAACGCATGAATCGTGGGGATTGCCAAGAGCTCTGCGAGAACTATGCGTTTAAGAGAACAAAGTCAGCTGATCCTCGGAAGGATCAAATGGAAGATGATGACACAGACACCAGTGATTAGGGAACAGACTCGATGTGTTCCACATTACCCTTTAATCCAGGGTCTATGGCTTGTTATTCAGACAACCTATGAACATTATATTGTTATTGTTGTAATATATAATTATATTTGTTGTTGTAGTCCACCACTGACAATTCAAGTACCTGTCATTTGGTTTAAAAAAAACACAATCTGTAGAATTGCTCGAAAAGTAATAAGGGTATATAATGTAACTCATTTAAGCCTTATCCTAAAATCGTGTTTAAAAGAAAACTTAGATCTCAGACCAATTTTTGTTTTTAACCCACTTATTTTGACAAAAGTCTCAATCCAGCGTCCGATTTAAGTATTGGTACAATTTGGGCCTATGAAATTGAACAAATATTGGTTAAAGAGGAAATATGCATGTATTTTGGATAGATAACTACCCAATATTGCTTAAACCTTATGCAATTTTGAGTATATTATACCCAGTATTGTGTAAACGCTCGCCCTCTTGTTAAATGCTTCGCTGCAACAACATAATTACATTGATTGCTTTTACAAGAACGAAGCAGTGAGATTCACTCTTGGAATATTCATCGATTTTAAGAAAGCAATTTTGACACATTTAATCATAATACTACTAGCTAAACTCTCTTATAATGGCATTCGAGGTTACCTCTTGCATGGTTTACAGAGAAGGTTGAGTTCTGGGAAGAGGTGAAAAATAATTTATGAGCGTTATCATTCTTATTATGCAAGTGTGGAAGAACATCAGATAAGACATGTTCCCTGAAAAGCACGGCTCTTCAAATGCCTTCATATTCTAAATATTTCATGTAACATCGTAAAAATCCAGGGTAGGATTCTTACGCCACGTTTTCGTGTAGTCCCATTTACATCTTTCTGTGTACAGTGTTTGTAACTTTACCAAGACTTGGCCAAATTTCTTATCTTTTTGATGATTCCAGAACTTTGCAATACACACAAATTCTTATATGGTAGATGATCAACCTTTTCTGGTCGATTCCACACAGTTTCTTTCACGATGCAATCGCATGACCAGAACTCAACTTCATCTTTAAGGACTATCTTAGTAACAGATCTCATATTGTTCAATGTTCGAACGTTATTTGAATGGAACAAGAGAAGATGTGGTGTTCCACAAGGGTTAGTACTAGGGCCAACTCTGTTTTATCTAAATAAATTATCTGCCATCAACAACTGATTATTTCAATGTGCGGCTGTTTGCCGATGATTGTAACATAATTCAACCTTTTACGGCTGCTAGAGCAAAATTAATGTGGATGAAGTAATTAACAACACACGGAAAAGTGGTGCATTGCTAAAAAAAACTTACAATCAATTCAATGAAAACGTATTTCATGTTAATAAGTAGTAGGAGTAAAAATAGGTACAAAGGGTAAACTGAACATATCTAAAGAGGAAATCCAAGAGATTGATGTTACCATTTACGATAGACATCTGTCATGGAATAGTCATATTAGTTATGTAAATCAGTGCATCCGGATTGCAACATTTTGTTCCTAGGCGTACTTTGACATTATCCATTATCATATAAAACGTGGATAAAACGACACAGGTGTGGGAAGCAATATAAGGTTAGCCTATTAAGAAGCATATTGTATTCCCAGAAAAAGGCAGTTCGTGCTTTTTTCATTTAGAGAGAGAAGAACTCATACAGCTAAACTACTTTCATGTTTGATCTGTTTAATAAAAGTTTGTCTTATATTTTGATAGATTACTGTGATATTCTAGAGTATAGCTACTCCACAAGGCAAACAGAAGGTGACCAATTACGTCTGCCAAAATTTAGAACGACACATGGTCGATCTCCATTGTCTCTTGTGGTTAGATACTTGATTACCTATAATGTCAGATTCTGTTACAACACATTTGTTGAACAAATCATGAATAAATATTCAATGCAAATAGTCTGTATGTGTAGAAAAATTATATTTCGTATTATCAGTTTGAATCTTGTAAGACATTGTTAAAGTTATATATTTTATAGAATTGATTGCAATACTAAATTAATTTCTTTGTTTTTGTTTTGTTTTCTAAAGTTTACTAGTACAAAATACATTGTTTAGCTGTAAGGCGTTAGGGTCAAATAGCACATATGCTATTATCCGACCATTTTACCAACCAATATTTTCTCTTCTTGTAGATATAAATATTGTTGTATGAAATGAATAGTATTTATTTGCTGTTCGTAAATAAATCAATCAATACAAAAATATAATGAAAGAAATAATAAACATTGACAGGATTGTAACCAGAAAAGTGATGTACATGTACATGGAAATGTATTAACATCAATTCAAAACACATCAAATTAAATGAATTCAACATTTGAAGTATCTAGAATGAACCAGAGGTGTTAAATTGAACATTTTGTTTAAGATAATGAAAACAATGAGCTCCTGTTGCATGCAAAGCCAGCGATTTTATTCCTTGGGGGGGGGGGGGGGGGGGGGCAACAGCCGGAAAACGCAACATTCAAGACGTATTGATAGCATTCTTTGAAAGCATTCTTTGCATTTAATTAAACTAACACAACTTGACAAATAGCGGGGAATAAAGGGGATCCCTCATAAAAACTGAACATTATTACGTTTTGCGTGAGATCCTTCTCATTCAAACGTTTCTTACAAAGGGGTTCGTCTTTTATGTTACCTTTATTCGACGTTTATTCTTCTTCATACTTATCAAACTGTTTATGAATACTTTATGTACATATATTTGTAATTGCATTGGATTAATTGAACTTTTATGTATATCATGATGATATTCGCTATAGATAGGTATGATAGGCGCTCCTTTGTTATAAGTTCATTAATTTTGTGTGAAAGCAGAAAAATAAGAAACTCATGAATGCAAACGTTTTAATAAATCGGTCAAATAATAAAGCAGTTATGAATGTTTGAAAAATGATATCTCTAAATCTATATGCGAATCTCAAATTGGCAATTGGGTCAATGGACTGTGATGTATTCGTGGACAATTCTTTTGTTTGTTGTGTACAAAAATATCAGTATTTTTTGTTTTTCTCCTTAGTGCCTTCTTCCATGGGGCACTCGTACGTACCATTTTTTATGGATAGCATATTACATTATATATTTTATATGATATGTGATTTTATTTGTGTTTGAAATAAATTGAATCGAATTAAATTGAATATATTGTGAGAATCTCAGTTTGAAAATAAATTACATATTTGCACACCCAATGACGTTAGAATACCAGTAATTCAAAGAGGGCATTGACTGGAACGCGGTCCTATACAGAGTGAGTCAGCAAAAATGTCTTACTTTTTAAAAGTTGTAATGTTTGAAGTATGAATATTTAATCATGGGTTTCATGATATGTCTTGATAGAGTTATCCTCCTAGTACATTTAGGTACCATTTTCATTTGAATCTCTGCATGCATGACTGAACTTCAGACAATCTTTACAAGACTGCCAGATCTCACTGGATGAGGAATAAAACAGTGCGTTGAACAGACAGTCAGACAGACAGACAACACACACGCACAAACACACACGCACACGCAAACACTCATGCATGCACGCACACGCACACACGCACATACAGCACACACCGTGACAATTGTTTCATAATCTCCCCTTTTCTGATTAAGCAATGATTTTTTATCAAGATCGCTGAATGTTTGAGTGGCATAGCCCTGACAATATTTCCCTTTAGTACAAATCCAATAACACCATCATGTCATCATCATCATCATTGTCATCATCTTAATCTTCATCATCATCATCATCATCATCATCATCATGAAGCACAACATACGTCAATACGCACCAAGAGGACAGCGGCCACTCAACTTTTCGTACGACAAGAAGCATTCCCGACAAAAAGTAACAGTTTGGGAGGGCCTTGTCTGTCCACAATAAACAAAATCACGTGAAAATCACGTCAATATCAAGGTATCGACTTGAGGAGAGTTACGTTCTTCAAACACCGGACATTTACATAAATGTGTTAATACGTTTATTGCACTAGGTCACTTAAAACACACGTACACTTAATCACGCAATTGTCACTGCAATATCACCATTATAATAACGTGATTATCCCTACCTCGGAGACCATGGTTTGGAAACCTAATACTCCCGTGTTTTTTGGGTTATGAAATTACATCTTCATAAACGAAATTATCGCGTCACAGAAACACGTGAAGTGTTAGTGATAGTTTTAGTCAAAATACCTGCGTGAAATTCACGTGAATATTACGTCGAAGAGGAAATATATTACTGTAACCCGCGTTCAACCCAATAATTACGCAAATGTTACACAATAAATAAACCAAAATAATAACGTTCTCATCCCGTTTCTGAACATCGTGTTTTGGATCTTCCATAATTACGTCCAGGTGCGCCGGAAGCAGTTTGGGATTAGAGGGGGTGGGGGGGTCGGGGGTGGTTGCAAACATCCCAGAGGAGAAAAAAATTAGTTGCAACTGGTCCAGTTGATGAACCAGTTAATGCCAACTGGTAACCCCGGAAATTGAAATGGGCTAAATGATCCAGTTGGTCCAGACCAGTTAGAATTCAACTGGTCTAGCTGAGCCATTAGAACCATTTGGTAAAACTTCCAACCAGTTGAACGGCAACAACACTTCAATACTGGTACGCCTGTATTTCCAATGTAAAGGCATTGGTAATAAGTAGACTTACATAATTTAGTTAATCGATTTTTTTCTTCATATAGTTGTATTTTATTGAAATTATTTTAGTTTTAGGGGGGGGGGGGGGGGGGGGGGGGTAAGCGGACACTTTTTTTTTTTTTTGTCTCGAAATTTCAAAATTTGACATTTTTCTTCGTTGGGGGGGGGGGGGGGTAAGGTCACCTTTTTTAGGTTAACCGTGGGTATAATTTTTTTTTTCTTTTTTTTTTCTTTAATAATTAAAAAAAAAAAAAAAAAAAAAAAAAACCCAAAGGGGGGGGGGGGGGGGGGGGGGGGGGTTTTAGGGGGGTTTACACACATAAAAATACCAAAGGGGGGAGTTTGAACCCCCAAACCCCCCCCCCCCCTGCGCACGCCCCTGGCCGGTGTAAGTAACGTGATTATTACCATCAACCTTGGATAACCTGTGAAACCAATCGATTAAGGTGCTTAAAAGACCGAATAATTACTTATTTATCACCACCCTCGGTTAACGGACAAAAAACTCGTTGCTTGGTCAAGTGGTTATTTGGCATAAACACGTGATTTACAGAGGTAAGTGGAATCACGTTACTCCAGTCGCGTGGTAAATTGGTGGTTTTTAGGTTAGATGAAAACGTGAACAGGAGTACTTTTTTTTAAATGAAAGCCCGTGTCGATAACGTATAAATTTAGTTCAAAGGGCACCATACTTTAAAATCACTTAAAATACACTCCCAAAAGACGTTACTTTTTAGTGTTTTGTTTATTGGGTCTGGCAGTCTGTGTTCAAAACACTATTTATTCCTCACTTAGCTACTTGGCGCAAGTGAGATCTGGCAGTCGTGTAAAGAATGTCTGATGTTCAGTCATGCATGCAGAGATTGAAATGAAAATGGTACCTAAATGTCCTGGGAGGATAACTCTATCAAGACATATCATGAAATCCACGATTAAATATTCATACCTCAAACAATACAACTTTTAAAAAGTGGGACAATTTTTCTGACTCACTCTGTAGAGCTCTCAATGCTTCATCAGTCAAGGGTTTCATACACAAATAATTTTGGCAGAAAAAGAATAAACTGCTGAGATTATTACATGTATCATGCGTGTGTGTATTTGGCAACAAAGTAAACGCTAATCAGTATACGCTCTTAAAATTAAATTGCATGTAGGTAGCTGCTGGTTGTTTTAGAGAATTAACCGATTCTAGGCAATGTTTTAAACAAATCAGCGTCACAGGTTCTGACCATTCTAGGGGCAATTTACTTACAACAGATATATATTTCATACCATGAAGCAATACATGTTGGGGTGATATTCTGAAAACTTCTGATTTTAAGAATACTGAATTAAAGGTATGTTACGGGTATTTAATCCACAAAAGAACCTTCAGCAACGACTTTCCCGGATCCAGTTCTCCAGTTTGTATACAATTTGATATGGGCAGTCTTATGTTACTTTGTACAGAAGTTTGAATATCTGTGGATGTTTGAGGTGATTTGAACCATGTGCTAATTACGAACTGGTCTACAAATTATTCTACACAGACCGATTTAATTGTTGATGTTCATGTGTGACCAATCCTTTCTCACCTTATATCTCAATCATATAAATGAGACCGATATCAGATTACTCATTATAATAAAATATCCTCCTATTATACTTATCTCATTCTCCCTACCCGTATTATCCAAACCTATTTTCAAATTCAGGCAAAAACTCTTGCCTCTGTAATCCTTTTCCTCTTGCTGGAAAATAAACAGTTGCAATGTATCATAATTTCTAAATCCTGTTAAATATCTTTCATCGGAATGTATCTCTCAAATTGGTCCAACATTAAAGAAAGAACCTTCAAATCTAAATGTGAATTAATCAACACAAGAACACCTATACTGTGTAAAGTACCATGACTTAAATGACAAACTTCCATCCCACATTAAACTCCATGTATTTCTTGCAACAAAATATCTGCATATTTATCCTTACACTCAGAAAATATCTGAGATCTTTTTTTTTCTTTCCCTGAATCCTTTTTCCTTTAAGGAAAGAAAAGTATAAGAAAGGATAGATTGTTAAAATCCATCATTATAACAATAATAAAATCGGAACACTTGTCTTTGGAGGATAGTGACATCACAATCACGAACCATAATATTGTCTGCTAAATGGAACAAAAAAATAAAGGTGATGTTTAAGTATTTATAGTCCACCGAAAAAGATCCATAAAGTAATATAGAAGTGAACCTTATCTTGTAATACGTACTACGACAAATCAAATACAAAGACATCAACACCCAGACCAGACCAGACAACCGATAACATTATCCACAGAGGCCAAAAATAAGTCAGTTTGGACTCTTTGGAGACAGTGCGAAGTCGGTTTGCCAGTGTGACACTGGGGTATTAATCATACCTCGAAAACCGACTTCAAATCGACCGATTCTTAGCGATTCGGGGCAACATAATAGTGTGTCCGGTCTGTTGTTGGTCTGGCATCTTCTGTCAGTTGAACCACCCATGAATCGAACTTTCTCTATTTCATATGTAGAACTTATTTTGAAGAGCGAGGATGTTAGTCCATCTTTTTTATTAAACAAAATGCTGAGAATGTATTCAATATGAGAATAATTAAAGTCATACATTTTGAGCAAAGGGTTCGAGGATGAAGTGAATATGTACATGGAGAGAGGCGAATAATAAGCACTCTGTGAGCATCTTATAATGCTTAATTGATGGCGATACACTGACAAATTTGGTTTATATTCTGCCACTTCCAGAAAAATGAAGCGAGTACTTTACATCAGCAGGTCACATCATTACACATGTAGGGTGCTAAAGAAAAGCGATGGTAGAGATTGTATTCTTTATCATTCTCTGTCTCTTTCGTCATTTTATCTTTCTCCTGTTTTCTCTCATATTTCTTAGTATTCGATGTGTTTGAGTGTGTGTGTTTGGTGCGTGGGAAGGGAAGGGGCAGATCTACCTAGCGATGGTTATGAATGAGGCGTAATTAAATATTGATCAGCCATGTTCTTTTTCTTTCGCGCAGATCTAAAACCAGATATATTTCAGGCTCCCAAAATACAGCAAAAAGGCAAGGCAATAGGACTGTATTGTTGCAATAGACTGTGCAGTAATGTAGTCGGACTTCTAAAGCCCAATATGGATATGAATGCAAAGTCCAATTTATGTAATGCTTTCATATAATCACGCTTGAGTGTTCCTTCAGAATAGACCAAATATCATCGCTACTAAAGGGTACGGGCTAATTTACACAGCGGTTCAATGTCACATTACAATAAGTAACATGGTGTTTGGAGAGCACAGTAATATCATAGAGAGAAAAACGTTGTGGGTGTGAATTACGTTGAACATGGCGCTGTTTTCAGCAGCAGCAAGAGGAGACGTCCTGAAGATACAATCATTAATCGACTCAGAGGACAAGTCAGAGGATTCGGTAGGAGTTGATGTAAACTGCTTGGATGCATCTGGCAAGACGGCCCTCCACATTGCTTCGGAAAACGGACATTTGCTAACAGTTAAATGCCTTACCCATCATGGAGCAAAAGTAAATGTGGACGATGCTTACCTACAGACATCGGTTCACTTATGCTCAAAGAAAGGCCATCTTAATGTGATAGAGCTGTTAGTGAACGAAGGAGCAGATATTGATATTGGCGACAAAGATGGGTTTACAGCTCTTCACGTAGCATCATTCAATGGTCATATTGATATTGTAAAATACCTTGTTAGTAAAGGGGCAGAGCTGGAGAGACTTGTTAATGATTACTGGACACCTCTACACCTTGCATTAGACGGTGGCCATCTTGACATTGCAGAGTACCTTTTGACAGAAGGAGCCAACATTAATACGTGTGGTAAAGGTGGGTGTACAGCTCTACATACTGCATCACAAACTGGTAATATTGATGGAGTGAAATATCTAACCAGTCATGGAGCAAAGCTGGATAGGAGCACTGATGATGGTTTGACCGCACTTAGTCTGGCTTCATTTAGGGGACACCTTGACATTATCAAAGTTCTCGTTAACGAAGGGGCACAGCTTGACAAATGTGACGATACCGACAGGACACCCTTATCTTATGCTTCTCAAGAAGGCCATCTTGAAGTCGTCGAGTTTATCGTGAACGAAGGGGCAGGCATCGAAATTGGTAATAAAGATGGGTATACAGCTCTTCACATTGCATCCTACAAGGGTCATTTTGATATTGTCAAATTCCTTGTTAGTAAAGGGGCAGAACTGGAGAGACTTGCTAATAATAACTGGACACCTCTACACCTTGCTCTAGACTTTGGCCACCTTTACATCGCAGAGTCCCTTTGAAAGTAGGAGCCAACATTAACACGTGTGAAAAAGGGGGATGTACAGCTCTACATACTGCATCACATACTGGCAACATTGACAAAGTGAAATATCTAACCAGGCAAGGAGCAGAGCTCAATAGGAGCACTGACGATGGTTGGACCGCACTTAGTTTGGCTTCATTCGGGGGACACCTTGACATTGTCAAAGTTCTCGTTAACGGAGGAGTAGAGGTTGACAAAGCACTTAGGAACGGAATGACACCCTTGTGTCTTGCAGCAGAAGAAGACCATTTGGGTATTGTCGAGGTCTTACTGAACGTAGGAGCAAATATTGATAACTGTAATCGAGACGGGTTAACAGCACTCCACATTGCATCGTCCTATGGACGCGTTGAAATAGTTCACCATCTTGTTAAAAAAGGGGCAGACCTGAGGAGACTTTCTAATGATAAATGGACACCTTCATGGCTTGCTTTTAATGGCTGCCATCTGGATATCTATAAATATCTTTTGGATAGAGAAGCAGCAATGATCGTTAAGCCATCCATTTGGTTTAAAGACGACCACTTGAACTACCCTCGCAGTACTTCTGGTGGTAAGGCTCTCCCTAGCTATATGCCCCCAAACTCCCGATCATGCGATTCATACCTTACCAGTCCACAAGACAGCTCTAGCTCCCCGAGGAAGAGTATCACAGAAGAGACAAAGATTATAAGTCTCGACGAGTACAGCATCAAGGTTTCACTTTCACCAGACGATCTGGACAAAGCCACATATATCACAGCAGAAGCGTTGACAACCATTCCACCTGACTTAAACCTGGAAAAAGACGAAGTTATCATCTCAGTTGGGCTCAAGCTATCCCCTCCTGGTCTTCAGTTTAAAACTCCGGTGGAAGTCACGATCTCGCATAGCGCTATTTTCACTAACCCAGACAAGGCAGACATTGTGCTATACACCCGAAGGACTGGTAAGATCTTTCTTTTACCATAGATCCCATAATTCCTTTACCTTCCGTTCCTCTTTTTTCCCTCTCTTTGTCTAATCTTCTTTAATTCGCTCTTAGGTATATTTTGAATTGAAGGCTTATCGATATACACAAGATAAGCTTATGCTCAAAGTTGCCCTCTTCTTTGTATCAAAATTGTTGAGATGTGGTGGTCTTGTGGATACGTCACCAGACTGCAGATCACAAAATTCACGGTTCACAGCACCACTGTGTCAGACAAGACATAAATCTGAATTTGCCACTCTCCACGAATGTGTTTATATGGTTACCCGGCAAAGGTACGTTCCCATCATCATGCCATATTTTATTATGTTCATTACATCGTGATAGAACTTTGAACGCATCGAGACATGCACAGATCAAGAATGTTGCACAGAGCTTGCGTAGTGATGCACACAACTTGCATAGCTGCTGCACAAAAATAGCACAGCCGGGCGCGATGAAGAAGATGCGCACAGTGCAGTCTCTGTAACAGGTCCATATCTACCACTGATTATAGTCGGTAATCAAGCTTTGACCTGAACTTTCAAAGTGTGAGAGGTATCGCGATGAATTGATCTAGAGTACTTTCTCAGTGTATTCAAACATATTGGCGTTGACTGAATAAATTTAAGTGTATTCAATCAGTTAATGTTCTTTGGTCAAACAAAAGAAAAGCGGAAGGGAAAGGGGAAATATGTTGTAGCAGTGCAGAGAGCCCCTGACTGCCACGACAAACACATAGCAATTATGACAGAGATCTTCACACAAAATTAATCCTTCCTATACTATCCTTGGTATCATAATGAACTCACTTCAATGTTGATGTTCCTCTCAGGATGTTCTAATTCACTGAGTTTTATTTGATAATCTTCTATTAGAATAGAAATTCGCTTAATAAATAAAAATAAAACTGTTTCAGTCTTTGAGTTTAAATGACTTATAAGTCGCACAGTTCATACAGCCGCCATTTTCAAGATTCTTGTGGAAAGATCGAAGGGAATTATGAGAATGATTTAATGCATACAAATTTTAATAGTCAATCACCAAAAAGTAATTGACATTTGTTATGTCATTGATCATGAGTAAACAATGACCCTACAACAAGGCTCCCCAATAAACCCGCAAATCTTGCAGAAAAAATACTTGTTTTCTTTATTTGTGAAAGTAAATCCCATAGTATGACAGTTCACTGCGTAACAAAATTAACACGGTCCCCTATTTTTTGTTTTCTTGACAGAGTCTGATGAATTTTCAAGGATAGTTCCTGCTTCTGACAAAGCTGCTCGGTGTGTAGTCGCAAAGAATCACCTTACTCTGTACTTAGACCATTTCTCGGAATGGTGGATTATCTCCTCTATCGGGAGATACTTCAGGAGATACTTCATCGGTAAACGGCTCATCTGTACGCCATACGTTCCCCTGTCTACCTCCAGAGACGTCACGAACTACATCTTTCTCGATATTAAAGACGACTTCTGTGGCATGAAAGAGGTAGATTTATCATGAATTAACAGTTCGGTATAATTTTAGCTGAAAAAGAATTTGAGTTAAATAAATGTTAAAATGGGCAGGAAATCCTTAATGCGGTGGTCACATCCCGCCGTACTTGCAAGTGCGTGCTGTCTACGTGCAAAAACGTAGGCAAAATTTGGGTATCCGTACGTGATGAGAACCGCCTCCGTACGGATTTGGGAGCACGCAGACACACCGTAGCACTTTTAGTGCAAGAGGAACTTTCGCTGCGTTCGGGCTGCGTTCGGGCTACCGATTCACCCCAGTGCGTGTGACGTGCGTGCCCGGTACTGCCAACGAGCGCACAACGCACTGACTCCGTGCGTCTTTTAAAGGCGCACGTGATAAGTGCGTGGTCCGTGCTTACTCGCCACTTCCCCAGTTCAGCTATCAAATGAGCACGCAGAACTCACGTGGACCGTACCGAGTAAGCACTTACGACGCACGTTGTTCACACTGATTTATGCAGTATATAGTCTCTTCGGTGGAATGGGCGGCATCTTGAGGCAGCAACAGCTGGGACTGCTGGAGAACATCGGAATGTCGTCCTATATAAACACCGAGTTCATCGCACGTGCACGCACTTACAACATGCGAGTGAGTAAGGACACCGTACGTGAGCAGCACTTGTAAGTACGACCTCCGTACGATAACGTGGCAACCGCACGGAGACCGTACGTTGTAAGCACGTTGTAAGCACGTACAACGCACTTACCACGTGCGGAACGTACGATGCACGCAACCGTTCACGGCCAGGCGTGGCGTGCGGGCCACGTACTTACAAAGTGCGTGTGACGCGCGTTGCCGGTACTCCCTACCTGCCTTTGCCACTCCCTCCCTACGTTTTCAGAAAAACGTGGCGGCCGTGGCCTCCCCAAAAACCGTACGGACTGAAAACACGCACGGTGGGATGTGACCAACGCTTAAGTAAGTCCATGCAACTTATATTACATGTTTATGTTCATTAACTTCATTGAAATAACTTTCTGTTTGTGTCTCCGGTCTTTTAGTGGTTACGATATGTCAATACTTTTTGTGCAACGTTTTCTGAGTAGAGGGGTTCGTGGACGGACGGTGGGGGCAGGTGGGCAGAGGGGGGGGGGGGATACGTGGTCACAACAAATGTAAAACAAATCACAGATATAATATTCAAACCCGATAAACATTTCGCATCTTGAAGTAAACAATCATAAAAGATTCACCCATCATCGCCGCCAGAGGGTATATGGGTACCTTGCAATTGCTGCAGTACATTGCAGTGCCCTCTTGAAGAACAGCATTATTGCAATAATTGCAACTATTTGTTATTGTTATTACTATTATTTTCATCATCATTGTGTCAATATGGATCCATATATATTCAACCATTTGCAGGATACCATACAAGACTACAAGGTAGCCTTTCCTGGTGAGCAGTACTGTGTATATTGGGGACAAGGACCCCTATTTGTCAGACATCTGGAAAACGAAGACGAAGTGTCAACACAGGTAAGAATCTCAATATATTTGATGCTGTAGTTTCCCCGAAGTTAAATTAGCCTGACAAACAAATCGTCCGTTTCTTATTCGGTAGAGCCTAATATATATATTTTTATCCTGGGGCCTCACAGTTACGAGGCCATTGCTTTGCCAATGAATCATGACTGTACACAGCGAGGGTTAGGTTAGGGGGCAGCCCCCACAAATAAAAACAAAACAAAGAAAATGCAATAAATTATCAATAATTCATTGAATTTCCCCCGGTCCCCAACATAAAAAATTCCTCTGTACGGCCATGAATTATGGTTCAAGGCATGGCCACATGGGATCTTTTTCCGCTGAGGACCGGGAGGAATGCTATGGATAATTGATAATTTCGTAGGGTGTTAATTGATGGTTATCTCTGATTTCTTTAGGAACTTGAAGAATGTGCTTTCTTCCACATGACGACACATCGGATGCCGTTCTCTCTTCAGCCACGTGAAGTATCTGAAGTTCCCGTCATATTTATCTTGAAGCAAAAAATCACGAAGCGTATCGCCTTCAAAGTACTGTACAACGGTAATATCAAGGGCACGAATTCCTTTGGGGAGGGGTGGCTTAAAGAACACTGGCAGAGAAAAGCGTATTCTTGTGCAGTTTCAGGAATGGTTATTTGCCTGAGCTTCGGGCAAGCTGTGACAAAACATCAAATTTAACACAAACATATTATCCACAAACATTTTATTTAGGCGTTTTAAATAATTTGTGTAAGAAAGACGTGAGATTTTACGAATTCAAAAAACATTTTTATTGATACTGAACAAAACAGCTCCTGAAAAAAAAGAATTCTTTACCAGTTTTGTCGATCCTGGGGCGGTATTCTGAACCCTGTGTTATCTCTAATATTGTTGTATCTTTGGAGATAAGATAAAGTTGGTATTCTGAACACTGTTGTAAGTTTTGTGTTATCTTTTGTTGTATCTTTTCTCTCATCTCATTGGCCGCCCCTGCGCTCATAGCTTGGTGCGCTTGTAATTGTGCTTATTAGTAATAACATGGCGCTTAATCCTCATTTGCATATGCGCACGAGAGATAATATGTCGAGATAATTGGTATTCTGAAAGTTGTTGTATCTTTATCTTATCTTATCTTGCATGGTATTTACAACAATATTTACAACAGGTAGGGGTTGTTGTATCTTTCGTGGTGATATAATGGCGGCAATATTTCTTGCCCAGAACCAACTTTGTGCCAATAGACGAGTTAGAAGAAGATAATGTGTTGACCGGAAACATCAAAGATGAGAACTTTCTAAGAAATTAAATACTAGGATATGATGATTTTAATGCTCTCATCTTAACCAATATAGTGAAAGCGTGATTTGTCTTCATGATCCACATGCCACAGCGCAAATGATGACGCGCGTAATAAGCGCTCAAATAACTAATTACGCCCAAGATTAGTATGCGCTAGGCGCATCTTCAGATATGGCATAAAGTATTTCTATTGGTTGACCTACTTATCATGCTTATATAAAACAGATTTTGATTGGTAGGGTCCATACAAATGGGCGTGTCAATAGTGGTCAAAGATAAGATAGAGGCGGTCCTTCGAGAGATAACACAGGGATAAAATGATGTTCAGAATACCAACTTACAACAATATTAGCGCTGTGTTATCTCTGGGAGATACAACAAAAGATAACACAAAACTTACAACAATGTTCAGAATACCACCCCGGGTATCATGTACATTAGTTTTTACGTGCAATGCTATACAGTTCATTTGGTGTAGCAAAAGCACCATGGCAAGTGACTCCAAGTTGGAATAATTATCATTTTAGGCTAATCGGTTCTCATCACGTTGAAATCATGTATTCACAATTCAGATGTGCCGCATAAGAATCCAATTGCCCAATCAACTCCGACAGGAACTGCATCGTCTAAAGGCAAAGCTGAACCAACAGATGTTGGACCGGGAACATCCAAATGTAAGATTTAAAAAATATATACTAATAGTATTTTTCCTTTTGATATGCAGGGCATCGTTTCATGAAACCTAAATGGCTACAAGTGAAAAATGTAGTGTACGAAATGAACACGCTTTAAATAGGATGTCTGCAAACTTGTTGCATATGAAAAAATGTCCTTATTTTTTGAAAATTTGAACAAAATCGAAACAACAAACGTTGTGAGGAGGCTTTTAATCTTCCGATTTACTCTCATGAGTGCAAGATGAAAACATGTTTTGTATTTGTGCTATTCTGATTTAAATGACTATTGCATTTTCAGCATCTCAGCTCTCCGAAGAGCAGACAAGAAGCAAGCATCATGATCTTGAAACGAAAGGTCCAACATCAACTGAGCCTGCAGATACAAAGGGTAAGACTATGGCCTATCAGACGCGGTTCTGGAGGAATACATGTACTAGTATGATGTTGTTTTTTTATCGGGGGGAAGCAGGGGTTGGGGCCTTCTAGCAAGCTTTTATTTTTTTTTTTTACATGTGCTTCTTTTTGGGGGAAGGGGGGGGGGCTGTAGAACCGCTACTGCGGCCTATATTCTAGCAATTAGCCTTTGTTTTAAATATCCTGTAAAGTATTATTAACGTTTTTCGGAACCGTATAATATTTACTCTTTAAATTGAACAATTTCATCTCTTCGCTACATGTTCCATGATCTTATCTCAATCATGTCAATAAACTAAACTAATACATTATAATTCAAAGGGTCGACTTGCGATAGATAACGGATCAGTCAGAGTTCTTTACAGCACAGGTCGGAGTCTGGTGTAATCATTTTCTAAAACCTTTTTTACGTTGCTTTTTTCAGACGGAAGTAGTCATACTGATGTCTTTACAAGACCTAGGCCGTTGACTCCATCATCGAAAGAGTCACCGCCTTGTGAACATGCCTACCAAGTCACACATGCCTACCACGTAACAGAGCCAGGAGCAATTGGTAAGGAGCTGAAAGATAAAGTCGTGTTCAGGGGTGGTATTCTGAACATTGTTGTAAGTTTTGTGTTATCTTTTGTTGTACCTTCCAGAGATAACACAGCGCTAATATTGTTGTAAGTTGGTATTCTGAACATCATTTTATCCCTGTGTTATCTCTTGAAGGACCGCCTCTATCTTATATTTGACCATTGATGACACGCCCATTTTTATGGACCCTACCAATCAAAATCTATTTTATATAAGCATGATAAGTAGGTCAACCAATAGGAATACTTTATGCCATATCTGCAGATGCGCCTAGCGCATACTAATCTTGGGCGTAATTAGTTATTTGAGCACTTATTACGCGCGTCATCACTATGCGCTGTTGAATGTGCATCATGAAGACAAATCACGCTTTCACTATATTGGTTAAGATGAGAGCATTAAAATCGTCATATCCTAGCATGTAATATCTTAGAAAGTTCTCATCTGTGACGTTTCCGGTCAACACACAATCTTCTTCTAACTCGTCTATTGGCACGAAGTTGGTTCTCGGCAAAAAATATTGCCGCCATTATATCACCACGAAAGATACAGCAACCCCCTACCTGTTGTAAATATTGTTGTAAATACCATGCAAGATAAGATAAGATAAAAGATACAACAACTTTCAGAATACCAATTATCTCGACATTATTATCTCCCGTGCGCATATGCAAATGAGGATTAAATGCCACTTTATTAATAATACGCATAATTACAAGCGCACCAAAGTATGAGCGCATGCGCGGCCAATAAGATGAGAGAAAAGATGCAACAAAAGATAACACAAAAGTTACAACAATGTTCAGAATACCACCTTTATCTTATCTTTAAAGAAACAACAATATTAGAGATAACACAGGGTTCAGAATACCGTCAATTGTACCTCCCTAAAATTAATTTCATCTCCTCAATCTATTGTAAATTTTAGATTAATAGATACTGACATTTAATTTTATGTTACAAATAGTAATGAACGAATTCCTTTGACAAAACAGTAATCTATCTATGCTACACTCGACCCATGTGTAATAAGTGGGTATAGGCTCGCTGAAATAGTTGCTGGAACTTAACCGGGTTAATCATATATTAAGTACTTTGGAAGCACATATAATTGTGATATACCCTTATTTCCTTTACACTCTCTTCGGAAATTTGAACGACGTTATTGATTTCGACATCATCTTTTTGTTCGAATTTGTTTTAAGCTCCGACATCATCGACAGAGCCCTTCCATTCATTAGATTCTGCAGCAGAAGAGGCACTGGTAGTCTTAGCCCCACAAGCATTTGCGGCAAACGTTGTCCAAGAATTGGTTCCAGGACCTTTAGCAGATCGAAATATGCACCAG
Organism: Strongylocentrotus purpuratus; assembly: GCF_000002235.5. NCBI lineage: Eukaryota > Metazoa > Echinodermata > Echinoidea > Camarodonta > Strongylocentrotidae > Strongylocentrotus > Strongylocentrotus purpuratus. The sequence goes on from NW_022145601.1 coordinate 11,376,300, forward strand.
CGTCCTGGAAACGTCTATATCAACGTCAACAATATCAAAGTCATCAACAATTCCCAAGTGAATAATCCTCATGGAAATACTGCTGCCCCTGCCCCTGTTCCAATTGCTTGCATAGTACCTCCTAGGCTACAGCATGAGCTGCGCTGTCGGTTGAATAGAGAAAGCCCAGTTTTTGATGACTGGAGGGGTCTTGCCAATCAGCTTGAACTTCAAGACTACATACAACATCTGGAGCAGTGCAAGAATCCGACTGAAGAACTACTTGTTCTTGCTGAGAATCAAAAGAAGATTCAGAACCTTGGGGACTTGGCCAAGGCGTTCGAACGCATGAATCGTGGGGATTGTCAAGAGCTCTGCGAGAACTATGCGTTTAAGAGAACAAAGACAGATGATGACACAGACACCAGTGATTAGGAAACAGGCTCAATGTGTTCCACATCACCCTTTAATCAAGGGCCTATGGCTCGTTAATCAGACAACCTGTGAACATAGCATTATATGGTTGTTGTAATCCACCAACTGCCTGTCATTTGGTTTAAAAAACCACAATCATTAGATTTGCTCGAAAAATATAAAGGTAAAGAAAAGGTATGCTCTAAGGTTCGTATTCTCCTGATCATTTAAACCATATCTAGGGGGAAATATCATGTTTAAAATAAAACTTAGATCTCAGACCAATTTCCTTTTTTCAACCACTTTTTTGACAAAAGGCTAAATCCAGCGTCGGGTTAAAATATTAGAACAATTCAGGCCTATAATATTGACCAAACATTGGTTAAAGAGGAAATATGCATGTTTGTTGGGTTTATTACTTCCCAATATTGCGGAAACCTTATTAAATTTTGAGTACAATTACCTAATATTGTGTAAACTTTTACCCTCTTATATGCTACGCTGCATCAAGATTATTACGTCGATTGCTTTTACAGGAACGAAGAATTGAGATTCACTCTTGGCATATTCATCGATTTTAAGAAAGCAATTTTGACACCATTATTCTTAATGTACTGCTAGCTAAACTCTTAAATTATGGCATTCGAGTTTTATAAAGATCCAGATTGTTCAATGTGGTCAAACGTTATCTATAAGGAAAAAGATAATATATGGTGTTCCACAATGATCAGTGCTAGGGCCAACTCTGTTTTTATCTATATAAATGATCTGCCAAGACTGCCATCAGTAACTGATTATTTCAATTTGCGGCTGTTTGCCGATGATTCTAATATAATTCATACTTTCCCAGCTCACCAGAGCGACATTAATGTGGATGAAGTAATGAACAAAACATGGAAAATTGTAAAAATAGGTATAAAGGGTAAACTAAACATAGCTGGAGAGGAAATCCAAGCGGTTGATGTTACCACTTATGATAGAAATCTGCCGTGGAATAGTCATATTCGTTATGTAAATCAGGGTATCAGGATTGCGATATTTTGTTCCTAGGCGTACTTTTACAGTATCCATTATCATATAAAACGTGGATAAAACCACACAGGTGTGGAGAAGCAACATAAGGTTAGCCTATTAAGAAGCGTATTGTATTCACAGAAAATAGCAGTTCGTGCTTTTTTCATTTAGAGAGTGAATTACTCATACAGCTCAACTACTTTCATGTTTGATCTGTTTAATAAAAGTTTGTCTCAAATGTTTATATATAGTGTATAGAGTATATAGAGAGTATAGTTACTCCACAAGGCAAACAGAAGATTAACAATTACGTCTGCCAAAATTTAGAACGACACATGGTCGATTTCCATTGTCTCTTGTGATTAGTTACTTGATTACCTATTAAAATATATCTTATTTGCAGACGACACCAGTGTGTTTATGTCCCATAAAAATATTCAAAGTTTACAACAGGACTTTGGTAATGAAATAAACAAGCTATTACATTGGCTTTCTTTGAATAAATTAATTTTGAATGTTAATAAAACTAACTACATGGTTTTTACAAAACAAAAAATAGATTTTAATGACGTTGATCTTCAGGTGAATAATCATGAATTCCAACGTGTATCTGTAAACAAATTCCTCGGAATTGAAATTGATTCTAAACTTACATGGAATGAACACACTGGTGCTGTCTGCAACAAGATCTCAAAAAATACTGGCATTCTAAACAAACTTAGATTTCTACCAAAATGTGTTTTAAGAATGTTATATAATACTTTAATTCTTCCTCATTTATATTACTGTTCTGAAGTATGGGGCATGACAAGCCAAACCAATCTGAATAGGATACTCAAAATGCAAAAGAAAGCCATCCGGATAATTTCAAATTCACACTACAGAGCTCATTCGAAACCTATATTTTATAAATTAAAGCTTCTCAATGTATTTGATATCTGTGAATATCACATTGCAGTCTTTATGTACTTGTGTCGAAATGAATCTTTACCATGTGCACTTCTAAAGTATTTTAATTTGAATTCGACTTTTCATGATTATGAAACTAGAAATGCAACTAATTTCCACTTACCTCAAATTAAAACAACTTTAATGAAAAAGTCAATATTTTTCGATGGTCCAAAAATTTGGAATTCCATTCCAATAAATATAAGAAATTGCAAAAGTCTTCAAACTTTTAAACGAAAATATAAAATGTATTTAATTGATTCCTACGTGCTATAACTCACCAGGCTCTTTACCCCCCTTGTTTTCCCTCTTTTTGTCATGCTTCCAATCCTACAACATTTAATTTGCCTTTTATTTATATTATACTGAGGGATGGGCTCTAGCATAAGGACCATACTCCTTTTTAGCTCATCCCTTCACTCCCATTATGTTACATGTATGTTATTTTGTTGTTATTGAATGTATGATATTTTATGTGTGATTATTCCGTATTTAATTGTATATGTTCTTGTATTTTTAATGATGAGTGTAAATAAAGGAACTTGAACTTGAACTTGAACTTGAACTTGATTAATGTTAGAATATGTTACAACACATTTGATGAACAAATCATGAATCGAAAATCCATGCAAAAAGTCTGTATGTGTACAACAATTATATTTCGTATTTTGTAAGACATTGTTAAAGTTATATATTTGTATAGTATTGATTGCAATAGTACATTAATTTCTTCTTTTTTTTCTTTTCTGAAGGTTACTTGTACAAAATACATTGGTTAGCTGTTAGGCGTTAGGATCGATTACATACCTCACTTAAGAAATCCAGCCATCTGATTGGTCGAAATTGCATTCATAAACTTTAACTATTTCTGTAAAATTCCCAGTAACCATGGTTAAAACAGTTCTAAAATCCCAGTAACCATGGTTACCGGGAAAATAGTTCAGTCTCCATGGTTACCCCATAGGTTTACATGTTAAAAAATGGTTTGAGCGATCAAGGATACCGCACGTGTGCGAAGAATTGGTCGGTATTTTCATACAAGACAAGACAATTCCAAACAAGACAAAAATGACTAAAGAAACTGTCCCATGATTTCAACTTATCAAATGCAAGACACGCTGACAGCAAGAACAACAAAAAGGGTACGTGAAATTATCCATAAACATGTTCGTTTAGTTGCTGAAAATGGAGTACCAGCATAGACGTAGACGAAAATAGATCTAGTTGTCAGGGTGTCTGATCGCGCACCCGATGTTGTGTACAAAAATTCTTCCCATAGAGATTACACGCAATGCAGTCTTTATGCCGTCTACGTGCATTTCGCGACCATGCAAAAAAAGTCAAGTTTTTTTTTTCAATTCGAGATTCAAACCTTTATCTTTTGTGATCCTGAAGGTGATACTCAATAAGTGAGGTGTCATATGAAAGCGCAGGTTCTTTTCTCTATTCCCCACAGGGCCGGCCACCCCCAAAATTGTAAAAATATCTTGCTTAGACTAGAATCTAGATCTAGTCTACTCTCAAAGATACACTCATAAAAAACAACCGTGCAGATAAACTAGAGAAAGGCTAAGGTGGTGTCATTAGTTGACTCTTTTGTTTTCGGCATATAAAAGTATTAATGACTGCTTTAATATTCGAGAAGTAGTTGTTTTTATACGCTCTCGGGAAGGTTACAATTGGGCTATTGCCCTCGGCACGCCTCGGGCAATAGCACAATTGTAACCTTCCCTTGAGCGTATAAAAACAACTATTTCTCTCAAAGCAGTCATTAATACTATACTATCACATATGCAATTATTCGGCGCCCATTTTGCAAACCAATATTTTCTCTTCTTGTACATATAAATACCGTTGTATGAAATGCATGGTATTTATTTGCTGTTACTAAATAAATCAATCAAATAAAAACAAATCTAATGAAAATTCTAAACATTGACAGGATTGTAATCATAAAAGTGATATACATGTACATGGAAATTATTAACATCAACTCAAATGAAATCAAATTAAATGAATTCAACATTTGAAAGCATCTAGCAGGAACCACAGGTGTTAAGAAAATGAAAACAATGAGCTCCTGTTGTATGCAAAGCCAGCGATTTTATTCCTTGGGGGAGGGGGGGGGGTGCAACAGCCGGAAAACGCAACCTTCAAGACATATTGATAGCATTCTTTGAAAGCATTCTTTGCATTTAATTAAACTAACACACCTTGACAAATAGCGGTGAATAAAGGGGATCCCTCATGTCTTTGATCAAATCAGAACAGAACTAAAAGAAATAGATTGGATAAAGGAACTTGAAAACCAGACGACTGATCAAATATGGAACACAATTGAAAGAAAGTTGAAGCAGTTAATGCATGATCATGTACCATTAAAAAGGCAATCTAGAAAGAAGAAAGCTATCTGGCTCACAAAAAGAACACAGAAAAGCATCCGTCGAAAGCATCGAGCTTGGAAAAGGTACAAATCAGATAAGACAACCAAGAACTTAGAGTACTACAAGAAATGCCAGAGGGACGCCAAACATGAAATAAAGACGGCAAAACGTGACTTCGAGAAGAAACTTGCTCAAAACATTAAAGAAGATTCGAAGAGCTTCTATGCATATGTTTGATCAAAACAAAAGGTCAGAGACACTGTAGGACCTCTTAAAAGAGAAAATGGAGAGTCAGTCCCATCAGGCCAACAAACGGCAAATATCTTAAATGAATACTTTGCAGCAGTCTTCACTGAAGAGGACCTAAATGTTCCCAATCCCCAGAATGTCTTCATAGGAACTAATGAAGAGATCCTTGCTGAGATAGAAATCACTGAAGATTGTGTGAAAAAGAAGCTTGAACACCTCGACCCATCCAAAGCAGCGGGTCCAGACGATATACCACCGGCTTTTCTAAGACCCCTGGCTGAAGAACTGAGTGTTCCATACACCATTTTGTTTGGAAAATCATTAAAGGAAGGACATGTACCAGAGGAATGGAGATCAGCCCATATAACTCCAATATTCAAGAAAGGGGCAAGATCTAAACCGGAGAACTACCGACCGATCAGCTTAACATCAGTCAGCTGTAAAGTACTAGAGAGCATTATCAAAGACAAAATAACTAACCACCTGAATAAATATGGTCTGATACAGGATACCCAGCATGGTTTTAGGAAAGGGAAATCTACAACTACCAACTTGCTAGAATACCTAGAAATCATCACCAAATCAGTAGACAATGGTACACCAGTAGATGTAGTATACCTTGACCTAGCAAAGGCCTTCGATACCGTCCCACACAAGAGACTAGTAACAAAGATCAAGGCCCATGGAATAGATGGTAACATATTACAGTGGATAACAGCCTGGCTCAACAGTCGCAAGCAGAAAGTCGTTACCCAGGGAGCCAAATCTAGCTGGAGACCTGTTACCAGCTCTGTAGTACAAGGATCAGTCCTGGGACCACTGTGCTTCTTGATATACATGAATGACCTCGAAATTGGGCTAACCGACAAATCAACAGTTAGCAAATTTGCTGATGACACCAAGCTAATCCATCCAGTGCAAATAGACAATGATAGAACAGACATGCAAAACTCCATCAACCACCTTCACAGATGGGCAAATACATGGCAGATGAGGTACAATGCAGACAAATGTGGAGTGATGCATTTTGGAACCCACAACCCACACTACACATACACGATGGGCAACTCCCAGGTGAAAGAAAGTACAGAAGAAAAAGATCTAGGGGTTCTAGTACACAAGTCCCTGAAAGTTGCCTCCCAGTGTGCTGCAGCAGCAAATAAAGGAAACAGGACACTAGGAATGATAAAACGCAACTTTACATTCAGGAGTAAGGAAGTGATCTTGAAACTATACAAGTCACTCGTCAGACCCCACCTAGATTACGCCATTCAGGCCTGGTGTCCTTACCTGGAAAAAGACAAAAAGAAGTTGGAAAAAGTTCAAGCAAGAGCCACAAAACTCATCCCAAGTATTCAAAATCTACCATATGAAGAGAGACTAGCAAAACTGAAACTAACTACTTTGGAGAAAAGAAGAGAGAGAGGAGACCTACTGCAAACCTACAGGATAATGACGCAAATCGACAAATCCAACCCCGAGAATTATTTTCAGTTTGCTAACTATGAAAGAACAAGAGGCCATTCCATGAAGCTAGCCAAAACAAGAAGCCGCCTTGACATCAGGAAAAATTTCTATAGCCAGAGAGTTGTAAGCAATTGGAACAAGCTGCCACAAACTGCCATTGATGCTCCCACACTCCTAAGCTTCAAACAACAACTATCCAACCTGGGTTTTTAAATGGGTCCCATGGGACCCCCTTAACCCTGCCACACCACACTATCTACGGGATCTTTATCACCACGATGGCGAGGTGTGGACTTCAAGGTATATTCAAGGTATATTCATAAAAACTGAACATTATTACGTTTTGCCTGAGATCCATCTCATTCAAACGTTAATTACAAAGGGGTTCGTCTTTTATGTTACCTTTATTCGACGTTTATTCTTCTTCAAACTATTTATCAATACTTTATGTACATATATCTTTTTAATTGCATTGGATTAATTGAACTGTTATGTATATCATAATGATATTCGTTATAGATAGGTATGATAGGCGCTCCTTTGTTATAAGTTCATTAATTTTGCGTTAAAGCAGAAAAATAAGAAACTCATGATTGCAAACGTTTAAATTAATCGGTCAAATAATAAAGCAGTTATGAATATTTGAAAGATGATATCTCTAAATCTATATGCGAATCTCAAATTGGCAATTGGGTCAATGGATTGTGATGTATTCTTGGACAATTCTTTCGTTTGTTGTGTACAAAAATATCAGTATTTTCTGTTTTTCTCCTTGCCTTCTTCCATTGGGCACTCCTACGTACATATATATGTATATATTATATATTTTATATCATATGTGTTTTTATTTGTGTTTGAAATGAATTAAAATCGAATTAAATTGAATATATTATGAGAATCTCAGTTTGTATAGAAATTACATATTTGCACACCCAATGGCGTTAGAATACCTTTCATTCAAAAAGGGCATTGACTGGAACGCGGTCCTAAAGAGCTCTCAATGCTTCATCCGTCAAGGTTTCATAAACAAATAATGTTGGCAGAGACGGAATAAAGTGCGGAGATTATCACATATATCATGCATGTTTCTGAGGTATTAATCATACCTCCAAACGGACTTGAAATTGTTTGTTTGTTTTTATTTCCGAAATCCATATATACATACAAGTTTAAAAAACTTTCATATAAAACACATTTCAAACGATAAGAAAGTAAGTAAATGTGTTAGGTATAGACTAACGGTTGGATAGCCCATTTCAGAACCATTTTCAAAATGTTCCTGTTCTTCCATGGGGTCCGAAAGCAAAAATCATAAATTTACATACAATATCAATTTTTATAAAAATCATAGTAATTTAACAATACACTACCACCCCTTATCGATTCCCCTAACCTCACACCCACCCGCCACCCTCTCGATACTGCCAACCCCTCCCGCTACCCCTTCCCAAGTCCTCCAGTGTATATTATCGTCCGATTCTTAGCGATTCGGGGCAATGTTATAGTGTGTCCGGGTTGTTGTTGGTCTGGCATCTTCTGTCTGTTGAGCAGCCCGTGAATCGAAATTTCTCTATTTTATTTTTAGAACTCATTTTCAAGAACGAGGATGTTAGTCCATCTATTTTTATTAAACACAATTCTGAGAATGTATTCAATATGAGAATAATGAAAGTAATACATTGTGAGCAAAGGGTTCGAGTATGAAGTGCATATGTGCATGGAGAAGGGCGAATAACATGCACTTTGTTAGCATCTTATTATGCTTAATTGATGGCGATACTATGAAAAATTTGGTTTATATTCTGCCAATTCTAGAGGTATGAAGCAAGTACTCTACACCAACCGATTACATCATTACACATTCATATAGAGTTTTACAGAAAAGCGATATTATATGTGGAATTCTTTTTCATTCTCTGTCCCTTTCATCTTTTTCTCTTTTTCCTGTTTTCTCTCATATTTCTTAATATTCGATGTGTTTGAGTGTGTGTGTTTGTGTGCGTGGGGAAGGGGTGGGGGGGGGGCAGATCAACCTAGCAATGGTTATGAGTGAGGAGTAATACAATATTGATCCGCCATGTTCTTTTTCTTTCGCGCAGATCTAAAACTAGGTATATTTCAGGCCCACAAAAAATACAGAGAAATGGCAAGGCAATAGGACTGTATTGTCGCAATATGCAGTACAGTAATGTAGGCAGACTTCTACAGCCGAATACGGATCTGAATGCAAAGTCCAATTCATGTCATGCTTTCATATAATCACGCTTGAATGCTCCTTCAGAATAGACCAAATTTCATCGCTACTAAAGGGTACGGGTTAATTTACACAGTAGTTCAATGTCAAATCACAATCAGTAATATGGTGTTTGGAGAGCACGGTAATATCATAGAGAAAAAAACGTTGTGGGTGTGAATTACGTTTAACATGGCGCTGTTTTCAGCAGCAGCAAAAGGAGATGTCCTGAAGATACAATCATTAATCGGCTCAGAAGACAAGTCAGAGGATTCGGGAGGAGTTGATGTAAACTGCACGGATACATCTGGCAAGACACCCCACCACATCGCTTCGGAAAACGGACATTTGCAAACGGTTAAATGCCTTACCAATCATGGAGCAACCGTGAATGTAATCGATTGTAACCTACAGACATCGGTTCACTTATGCTCAAAGAAAGGCCATCTTCATGTGGTAGAGCTGTTAGTGAACGAAGGAGCAGATATTGATGTTGGTGACGACATTGGGTTTACAGCTCTTCACATAGCATCATCTGAGGGTCATCTTGATATTGTCAAATACCTTGTTAGGAAATTGGCACAGCTTGACAAAAGTGACAAAAACGACAGGACACCCTTGTACTGTGCTTCTCAAGAAGGCCATCTTGAAGTCGTCAAGTATATCGTGAACAAAGGAGCAGGCATTGACATTAGTGCTAAAGATGGGTTTACAGCTCTTCACATAGCATCATTGGAGGTCATTTTGATATAGTCAAATACCTTGTTAGCAAAGGGGCAGAGCTGGAGAGACTTGCTAATGATTACTGGACACCTCTACACCTTGCTTTAGACGGTGGCCATATTGACATTGCAGAGTATCTTTTGACAGAAGGAGCCAACATTAACACGTGTGGCAGAGGTGGATGTACAGCTCTACATACTGCATCACAAACTGGTAATATTGATGTAGTGAAATATGTTACCAGTCAAGGAGCGGAGCTGGATAGGAGCACTGACGATGGTTGGACCGCACTTAGCCTGGCCTCATTTGGTGGACACCTTGAAATTGTCAAAGCTCTCGTTAAAGAAGGGGTAGAGGTTGACAAAGCACTCAAGAGTGGGACGACACCATTGTGTCTTGCAACAAAAGGAGGCCATTTGGATATTGTCGAGGTCTTACTGAACGTAGGAGCAAATATTGATAACTGTAAGCTAGATGGGTTAACAGCACTCCACATAGCATCATTGGAGGGTCATCTTGATATTTTCAAATACCTTGTTAGGAAAGGGGCGAAGCTTGACAAATGTGACGACACCGACAGGACACCACTGTCTTGTGCTTCTCAAGAAGGCCATCTTGAAGTCGTCGAGTATATCGTGAACAAAGGAGCAGGCATTGAAATTAGTGACAAAGATGGGTTTACAGCTCTTCACAAGGCATCATTGGAGGGTCATTTTGATATTGTCAAATACCTTGTTAGTAAAGGGGCAGAGCTGGAGAGACTTGCTAATAATTACTGGACACCTTTACACCTTGCTTTAAACGGTTGCCATCTTGACATTGCAGAGTACCTTTTGACAAAAGGAGCCAATATTAACGCGTGTGGTAAAGGTGGATGTACAGCTCTACATACTGCATCACAAACTGGTAATATTGATGTAGTTAAATATCTAACCAGTCATCGAGCGGATCTGGATAGGAGCACTGACGATGGTTTGACCCCACTTAGTCTGGCCTCATTTGGGGGACACCTTGACATTGTCAAATTTCTCGTTAACGAAGGGATAGAGGTTGACAAAGCACTCAGGAACGGAATGACACCCTTGTGTTTGCAACAGAAGAAGGCCACTTGGGTATTGTCGAGGTCTTACTGAACGTAGGAGCAAATATTGATAACTGTAATCGAGACGGGTTAACAGCACTCCACATTGCATCGTCCAATGGACACGTTGAAATAGTTCATCATCTTGTTAGTAAAGGGGCAGACCTGAGGAGACTTTCTAATGATAACTGGACACCTTCAGGCCTTGCTCTTAATGGCGGCCATCTGGATATACATGACTATCTTTTAAATAGAGAAGCAACAAACATCGTTAAGCCATTTATCGGGTTTGAAGACGACCACAATGACTACCTCCGCAGTACTTTTGGTGGTGAGGCTCTCCCTAGTTTAAAGCCCCGCCCATACTCCCGCCCATACGATCCATATCGTACCAGTCCACAAGACAGCTCTCGCTCCTCGAGTAAGAGCAACACTGAAGAGACAATGATTATAAGTCTGGACGAGTACAGCATCAAGGTTCCACTTTCACCAGACGATCCGGACCAGTGGCGTAGACAGGTTCGTACACCTGGGGGGGATGACTCAGGGGCGGATCTAGCTTTTTGCTAAGGGGGGGGTGACCAAAATAATGACGATGCGGAGCATCGTCCACGAGCCGCGAAGCGGCGAGCCGATTTTTTTTGGGGTGTTTATTTGAACCCCGTAAGTGATGTTTTCCTGGCATCTATTAACACAATGGAGACCATAAAAAGCAGTGCATGATAACGTCTTTTTAAATCAAGTAACAGTTAAATACACAGTTATATCCAGAGTTATCATGTGTTTGGTTAAGTTACCAGATGAGTTGAATATCTTCTCACAATATTTGCACTTGAAAGGGTTTCTCTCCAGCGTGCGTTCTTTTTTCTTTTTTTTTTTCTTTTTTTTTTCTTCTTTTTTCCCCCTTTTTTTTGTTTTGTTTGTTTTTTGGGCCGCCCAAGGGGGGGGGGGGGGGGTTAAACCCCCTAAACCCCCCACCGTAGATCCGCGCCTGTTTAATCTTGTGGTTATCTTGTGGTTTCCAAACCACAAGATAACCACAAAATACTTGTAAGATTTTCTTTTTTTTACCGTCTGAATTGGCTAATAACAATAAACACAATTACAATAATGATGAGGATTATTATTATCATCATCATAATTATTATTATTAATATTATAATTGTTATCATTATTATTATTACTATTATTATCATCATTATGACTTATTAAGTAAGCAAATATCATTCCCCAAAACCTGGGGGGATGATTATACATGCCACCCCCCCCCACCTTGTGAGATGGGGGGATGCATCCCCCTCATCCCCCCCGTTGTCTACGCCCCTGATCCGGACAGATCCAAATATATCACAGCAGAAGCATTGACAAGCATTCCACCTGACTTAAACTTGGAAAAAGACGAAGTTATCATCTCAGTTGGGCTCAAGCTATCACCTCCCCGTCTTCAGTTTCAAACTCCGGTGGAAGTCTCGGTTTCGCATAACGCTATTTTCACCAACCCAGACAAGGCAGAAATTGTGCTATACACCCGAAGGACTGGTAAGATTTTCCAATTACCATAGATCCCATATTTCCATATAAATTCCTTTCTCTTATTGTGATAGTGCAGAGAGCCCCTGACTACCTCGACGAACCCATCACAATTATGACAGAGATGTTCACACAAAATTGATGCTTCCCTACTATTCTTGGTATCTTATGACCTCACTTCAATGTTGATATTCCTCTCAGAATGTTCTTATTCACTGAGTTCTACTTGATAAAGTTCTATTAGAATAGAAATTCACTTTAATTTTTTCTTCAGTCTTTGTGTTTGAATAACTTATAAGTCGCACAGTTCATACAGCCGCCATTTTCCAGATTCTTGTGGAAATATCGTGGGGAATTGTGGGAATAGCTGTTGTTAATAGCCAATCACCAAATAGCAGTTGACATTTTTAACGACATTGCTCATAAATAAACAATGACCCTCCAACAAAGCTTCCCAGTCAATCTGCGAACCTTACCAAAAAAAAAATACTTTCCTTTCTTCGGTATACTAAATCCCAGAACATTGACAGTTCACTGCGTAACAAAATTAACACGGTTCCCTCTTTCTGTGTGTGTCTTGTTGAAAGGGTCTGATGAATTTTCAAGGATAGTTCCTGCTTCTGACAAATCTGCCAGGTGTGTAGTCGCAAAGAATCACCTTACTCTGTACTTAAATCATTTCTCGGAATGGTGGATTATCTCCTCTATCGGGAGATGCTTAAGGAACTACTTCATCGGTAAACGGCTCATCTGTACGCCATACGTTCCCTTGTCAACATCCAGAGAAGCCACGAACTTCATCTTGCTCAATATTAAAGACGACTTCTGCGGCATTAAAGAGGTAGATTTATGATGAATTAACAGTTCGGCATAATTTTAGCTGAAAAATAATTTGAGTTAAATAAATGTTAAAATGGACAGGTAATCCTTTAGTAAGTCCATGCAACTTATATATATTATATTCTAGTTTGTATAGCAAACACTGGAACTTTTTTGGGGGAAGGTGGTGGTCACAACAAATGTAAAACAAATCACAGATATAATATTCAAACCCGATAAACATTTTGCATCTTGAAGTAAATAATTAGCTCGAGACTCAAAAAAGGTTCACCCATAATTGCCGACAGGGTGTTTCTTGGTACCTTACAATTGCTGCAGTACATTGCAGTACCCTTTAGAAGAACAGCATTATTGCAACTATTATTATTACTATTATTGTCATTATCATTGTGTCAATATGGATCCATACATGTTCAAACTTTTGCAGGATACCATACCAGACTACAAGGTAGCCTTTCCTGGTGAGCAGTACTGTGTATATTGGGGACAAGGACCCCTATTTGTCAGACATCTGGAAAACGAAGAAGAAGTGTCAACACTGGTAAGAATCTCAATATAATTGTTACTGTTGTTTCCCCCGAAGTAAATTGTCCTTACAAACTAATCGTCCGTATCTTATTCGGCAGAGTCTAATATATATATTTTTTTATAATGGGGCCTCACAGTTACGAGGCCATTGCTTTGCCAACGAATCATGACTGTACACAGCGGGGGTAAGGGTAGGGGGCAGCCCCTATAAATAAAAAACAAAACAAAGAAAATGCAATAAATTATCAATATTTCATTGAATTTCCCCCGGTCCCCAACAAAAAAAAAAATCTTCTGTACGGCCATGCATCATGGTTCAAGGCATGGCCACAGAGGATTTTTTTTTCTGCTGGAGACCGGGGGAAAATGCAATGAATTATTGATAATTTCATAGGGTGTTAATTGATGATTATCTCTAATTTGCTTAGGAACTTGAAGAATGTGCTTTCTTCCACATGACGACCCATCGGATGCCGTTCACTCTTCAGCCACGTGAAGCATCTGAAGTTCCCTTCATATTCATCCTGAAGCAAAAAATCACGAAGCGTATCGCCTTCAAAGTACTGTACAACGGTAATATCAAGGGCATGAACTCCTTTGGGGGAGGGGTGGCTTAAAGACTTCCACTGTTCAGTTTCAGGAATGCTTATTTGCCTGAGCTTCGGACAAACTGTGACAAAACATCAGATTTAACACAAACATAACATTCCACAAACAGTATTTCTTTTTATTCAGGCGTTTTAAATAAGTTGTGTAAGAAAGACGTGAGAATTTACGAATTAAAAAAAAAGCATTTTTATTGATACTAAACAAAGAAGCTTTTAGTACCAGTTTTGTCGATCCTGGTATCATTTTTCTATCATGATTCTACTACTGCTGGTACTAGTGAATTCGACCAATATCATTGGAACTCTGCTAGGCCGTGTATATTTCTTTCTTTTCAGGCGTTTTAAATAAGTTGTGTAAGAAAGACGTGAGAATTTACGAATTCAAAAAACGCATTTTTATTGATACTTAACAAAGAAGCTCCTGAAAACAAAACTGAACTCTTTACCAGTTTTGTTGATCCTGGTATCATTTGTTCATGTGATATGATTCTACTACTGCTGGTACTAGTGAATTCGACCAATATCATTGGAACTATGCTAGGCCGTGTATATTTCTTTCTTTTCAGGCGTTTTAAATAAGTTGTGTAAGAAAGACGTGAGAATTTACGAATTCAAAAAACGCATTTTATTGATACTAAACAAAGAAGCTCCTGAAAACAAAACTGAACTCTTTACCAGTTTTGTCGATCCTGGTATCATTTTTTCATGTGATATGATTCTACTACTGCCGGTACTAGTGAATTCGACCAATATCATTGGAACTATGCTAGGCCGTGTATATAGCGCCACCCTGTATTATGTACATTATTGTTTACGTGCAACGCTATACAGTTCATTTGGTGTAGCAAAAGCACCATGGCAAGGGACACCAATTTGGAATAATAATCATTTTAGGCTAATCGGGTCTCATCACGTTGATATAATGTATTCATAATTTAGATGTGCCGCATGGGAATCCAATTGCCCAATCAACTCCGAAAGGAACTGCATCGTCCAAAGGCAAAGCTGAACCATCTGATGTTGGACGGGGAACATCCAAATGTAAGATTTAAAAACAAATATTAATACTATTTTTCTGTTTTTGTTTTTTCATAAACAAACCTTTTGGTATGCAGGGCATCGTTTCACGAAAGCGTCATGGGTATATACAAGTGAAAAACGAGTGTAAAAATAACACGCATTCATGGGATCTCGGCGAGCATGTTATATGAAACAATTTCCTTGTTGTAAAGAGACGATTTGAACGAAATCGAACATATAACCATGTATTTGTGATTTTGATTGACTATTGCATCTTTAGCATCTCAGCCCCCTGAAGAGCTGACAAGAAACGAGCATCATGATCTTGAAACGATAGTTTCAACATCACCTGAGCCTGCAGACACAAAGGGTAAGACTATGTCCTATCAGGAGCGGTTCTAGAGGAATACATGTGTATGTTTATGTGTGTTTTTTTTTGGGGGGGGGGGGCGGGGAGGGAGGGGGTGGGGTAGTAGGGGGTGGGGTCTTCTAGCATCCGTTTTCTATATGTGCTTCTTTTTGGGGAAGGGGGGGGGGAGCGGAATTAGAACCGCTACTGCGGCCTATATGCTTGAAATTAGTCTTTGTTTAAATATTATTCAATGTATTATCAATGATTTTTATACCTTATAATTTTCACCTCTTCGCTACATGTTCCATGATATTATCTCAATCATGTCAATAAACCAAACTAATACAACATAAGTCGAGGGTCAACTTGCGATAAATAACGGATCAAGTCACACATAATTTTCTAAAAGCTTTTATTTTTACATTGCTTTTTTTCCAGAAGGAAGTAGTCCTACTAAAATTCTTACAAGGCCTAGCCCGTTGACTCCACCATCGACAAAGTCACAGTTATGTGAACATCCCTACCAATTCACACATGATTTGGTAACAGAGACAGGAGCAATCGGTAAGGCCCGGTCACACAGAGGGGACGCATGGGGGACGCACGGCCAGCGCATTGGAAATTTGCAATTTGGGCCAGTGCGTTGTCGTTCGCTAGGCGTGCGTCATCATTCGTTACTCGTTCGTCGAGCGCGCTGGACCAACGCTGGACCAGCGCTATGCATTCGTCGTCATTCGCTGTGTGCGTCGGGTTATTTTGAGCATGCTCAAAAGTGTGCGCGTAGCTGGACGCATGAATGTACACGCCAAAGGCACGCCAGACAGGCGTCGAGCGCGCTAGACCAGCGCCAGACGTACGCGGAGCACACGCCCTGTATACGCACAGCGCGCTAGCTACACGCTGTGCATGTTTTGTCAGCTCGCTAGCTTTTCCAAAATCTTGACAAAAGTTAGGCACACGGCCTTTTCCGATTTCCGATGCGCTGGCCGTGCGTCGTATAACGCGGTGCATGCGTTGACCATTCGTCCAGCGCGCTAGCAACACGCTGTGCATTCGTGGAAGTTGTTATCATGTGCGCTCTGTGTACGGTCTGTATGCGCACTGTATGCGCCCTGTATGCGCTCAGCGCGCTAGCAACATGCTATGCATTTGGTGTCAACTCGCTGTAGCTTTGACAAAAGTTGGGCGCACGACAACGCACTGGCCAAAATTGCAATAATATCATAAGTACTTTGGAAGCACATATACTTGTGATATACGCTTATTTTCTTTAGACGCTCTTCGGAAATTCGAAAGATGTAATTGATTTACGTCACATCATCTTTTGTTCGTTTTGTTTTAAGCTCCGACATCATCGCCAGTGCCCATCCATCCGGCAGAGTCTGCAGCAGAGGGTAGGCCTACAATGGGAGCCTTAGCCCTACCAGCATTGGCGAAAGACGTTTTACAAGAATTGGGTCCAAAATTTTCAGAAGATCAGCGTTCTGGAAACTTCTATTTCAGCTTCCAACAGGTCCAAGTGAATAATTCTCAAGGAAATACTGTTGCCTCTCCCCCTGTTCCCATTGCTTCCATAGTACCTCATAGGCTACAGCATGAGTTGCGTTGCCGGTTGAACAGAGAAAGCCCAGTTTTTGGTGACTGGAGGGGTCTTGCCAGTGAGCTGGGACTTGGGGCCTACATACAATCACTGGAGCAGTGCAAGAATCCGACTGAAGAACTACTCATTCTTGCTGAGAGTCAAAAGAAGATTCAGAACCTTGGGGACTTGGCTAAGGCGTTCGAACGCATGAATCGTGGGGATTGTCAAGAGCTCTGCGAGAACTATGCGTTTGAGAGAACAAAGTCAGCTGATCCTCGTAAGGATCAAATGGAAGATGATGACACTGACATCAGTGATTAGGGAACAGACTCAATCTGTTCCATATCACCCTTTAATCCAGGGTATATTGCTCGTTATTCATACAACCTATGAACATAGCACTATATGGTTGTTGTAATCTACCAACTACCTGTCATTTGGTATTTGTATTTGGTATTTGTCAATCTACCAAATCATTAGATTTGCTCGAAACATAATAATTAAAGGTATACTTTAAGGTCCGTATTCTCCTAATTCATTTAAGCCATATCTAGGGGGAAATATCATGTTTAAAATAAAACTTAGATCTCAGACCAATTTCCTTTTTGAACCACTTTTTTGACAAAAGTCTAAATCCAGCGTCGGGTTAAAATATTAGAACAATTCAGGCCTATAGACTTGACCAAACATTGGTTAAAGAGGAAATATGCATGTTTGTTGGGTATATTACTTCCCGATATTGCGTAAACCTTATTCAATTTTGAGTACAATTACCTAGTATTGTGTAAACTTTTACCCTCTTGTATGCTACGCTGCATCAAGATTATAACATCGATTGCTTTTACAAGAACGAAGAATTGAGATTCACTTTTTGCATATTCATCGATTTTAAGAAAGCAGTTTTGACACCATTAATCTTAATACTACTAGCTAAACTCTCTTATAATGGCATTCGAGTTTAGCCTTTTGTAAGGTTAAGGACTATCTTAGTAACAGATACACATTGTTCAATGTGGTTAAACGTTTTATATAAGATAAGATGTGATGTTCCACAAGGATCAGTTCTAGTGCCAACTCTATATAAATGATCTGCCAAGACTGCCATCAGTAACAGATTATTTCAATTTGCTGCTGTTTGCCGATGATTCTAACATAATTCATTTTTTTCCAGCTCACCAGGGCAAAATTGTTCCTAGGTGTACTTTGACATTATCCATTATCATATAAAACGTGGATAAAACCACACAGGTGTGGGGAAGCAATATAAGGTTAGCCTATTAAGAAGCATATTGTATTCACAGAAAATAGCAGTTCGTGCTTTTTTCATTTAGAGAGTGAAGAACTCATACAGCTCAACTACTCTCATGTTTGATCTGTTTATTAAAAGTTTGCCTCATATGTTGATAGATTACTGTGATATTCTAGAGTATAGCTACTCCACAAGGCAAACAGAAGGTGAACAATTACGTCTGCCAAAATTTAGAACGACACATGGTCGATTTCCATTGTCTCTTGAGGTTAGTTACTTGATTACCTATAATGTCAGATTCTGTTACAACACATTTGTTGAACAAATAATGAATCAAAAATCCATGCTAATAGTCTGTATGTGTACAAAATTATATTTCATATCATCAGTTTGTATCTTTTAAGACGATGTTAAAGTGATATATTTGTTTAGTATTGATTGCAATCGTAAATTAATTTCTACGTTTTTGTTTTGTTTTCTGAAGGCTACTTGTACAAAATACATTGTTTAGCTGTATGGTGTTAGGGTCTAGCACTAGCACATATGCTATAAACCGCCCATTTTACCAACCAATATTTTCTCTTCTTGTACATATAAATATTGTTGTATGAAATGAATAGTACTTATTTGCTGTTCGTAAACAAATCAATCAATACAAAAATCTAATAAAAATAATAAACATTGACAGGATTGTAACCAGAAAAGTGATGTACATGTAAATGGAAATGTATTAACATCAACTCAAATCACATCAAATTAAATGCATTTAACATTTGAAAGTATCTAGAAGGAACCAGAGGTGTTAAATTGAATATTTTGTTTAAGATACACACAAAAAACGGAACTAAGTATGGTGAGTAAAAGCCGTAGCTAACTCATTCAGTCGAGAGAATATATCCAATAAATGCATTATTTTAAACATTTGGTGAATACACCACCTTTCTCTGAAATTGTACACACATGATATTAAAAACGAGTATGTGACCCGATTATTTTCTCGATGAGTCTTTTTACTCATTAAAGTACATGTAAGTTAATATTGGATCAGTATTCTCCAGCTTTATTGACCGAATGAGTAAAAATATTCACAAGTGTGTAGAGTGGCTTTTTGCTATCTAATATGTCACAGACTCTTTATTCGTTGGATTACTAAAAAAACCAACAACCTTAGTTTTACAGTGACAAAGATACAAACTCACAATTTTACTCCATAATTCTCGTTCGAGAATATTATGAGAACCCGCCGCGTCCGCGCATGCACAGATCATTATCTCTCCGCAATGTTTCTTAGTGCACAACACTAGGATTTCGTCGCACAGAATCCGTCGAAATCTCCGCAATCGAACGTTATTCGACTTATATTTGATATACATTTGTTGATTGGACCTCGGTCTTTATTACAACACGTCAATTTTGTAAATCATCTTTGTGGTTTTTTATCGTATTTCTCGACCGGCACCACTGACGACACCACTGCCGACAGCTCGGTCGCGGCCGGGAAGGATCAGCGGTAGAAAAAGGGCCGTAAGAACGGCGATATAACCTGACTGACTGAGTAATTGAAGCATTACTCACTAATTGAGTTGGAGCGATTTACTCACAACATTAGGTTAAATAACTCACTTATTTAAAATACTTATTTGCTATGTCACTATAATGTTAAATTAACAAAACTCATTCCTGTGCGTTATTAAACTCAATTTAATGAGTTAATACATTCAGTTAAGTATGTCACTATAGTGTCAAAATTTATTTGCCTATTTGAGTAAGATTACCCAAATATTTCTTTGTGTGTAATGAAAACAATGAGCTCCTGTTGCATGTAAAGCCAGCAATTTTATTGCCTTTCCTCGGGAGGGGGGGGGGGGGGGGCAACAGCCGGAAAACGCAACATTCAAGACGTATTGATAGCATTCTTTGAAAGCATTCTTTACATTTAAATAAACTATTAACACACCTTGAAAAATAGAGGGGAATAAAGGGGATCCCTCATAAAAACTGAACATTATTACGTTTTGCGTGAGATCCTTCTCATTCAAACGTTTATTACAAAGGGGTTCGTCTTTTATGTTACCTTTATTCGACGTTTATTCTTCTTCAAACTGTTGATGTATACTTTATGTACATATCTATTTTTAATTACATTTGATTAATTGAACTTTTATGTATATCATGATGATATTCGTTATTGATAGGTATGATAGGCGCTCCTTTGTTATAAGTTCATTAATTTTGTGTGAAAGCAGAAAAATAAGAAACTATAAAGCAGTTATGAATGTTTAAAAAATGATATCTCTAAATCTATATGCGAATCTCAAATTGGCAATCGGGTCAATGCATTGTGATGTATTCGTGAACAATTCTTTCGTTTGTTGTGTACAAAAATATCAGTATTTTCAGTTTTCTCCTCAGTGCCTTCTTCCACGGGGCAATCCTACATACAATGTATTATGGATAGCATATTATATTATATATTTTATATGATATGTGTTTTTATTTGTGTTTGAAATAAATTGAATCGAATTAAAATGAATATATTGTGAGAATCTCAGTTTGAAAAGAAATTACATATTTGCACACCCAATGATGTTAGAATACCAGTCATTCAAAAACGGCAATGACTGGAACGCGGTCCTATACAGAGAGAGTCAGAAAAAATGTCCCACTTTTTAAAAGTTGTCACGTTTGGAGTATGAATATTTAATCTTGGGTTTCATGATATGTCTTGATAGAGTAATCCTCCTTGTACATTTAGGTACCATTTTCATTTGAATCTCTGCATGCATGACTGAACATCAGACAATCTTTACAAGACTGCCAGATCTCGATCACTTGCGCCAAGTTACTGGGTGAGGAATAAAACAGTGCATAGAACAAAGACAGTCAGACAGACAGACACAAACACACACACACACACGCACGCACACACACACACACACACATACATGCACACAAACGCACACACCCACACACAGCACACATCGTGACAATTGTTTCATAATTTCCCCTTTTCTGATTAAGCAATGATTTTTATCAAGATCGCTGAATGTTTAAGTGGCATAACCCTGACAATATTTTCCTTTAGTACACATTCACTACCAACTTAATGTCATCATCATCATCATTGTCATCATCTTAATCTACATCATCATCATCATAATCATTATCATCATCATCATCATGAAGCACAACATCCGCCAATACGCACTAAGAGGACAGCGGCCACTCAACTTTTCATACGAGAAGAATTCCCTACAAAAAGTAACAGTTTGAGTGGGCCTTGTCAGGAATAAAACGCTCTTTTGTGTGCGTGTGCCTGTGCGTGTGTGTTTATTCGTGCGTGTGCGCGCGTGTGTGTGCGTGCGTGTGTGTTTGTCTGTCTGGCATTCTTAGTTCAAAACACTATTTTATTCCTCACCTAGCTACTTGGCGCAAGTGAGATCTGGCAGTCTTGTAAAGAATGTCTGATGTTCAGTCATGCATGCAGAGATTCAAATGAAAATGGTACCTAAATGTACTGGGAGGATAACTCTATCAAGACATATCATGAAATCCACGATTAAATATTCATACTTCAAACAATACAACTTATAAAAGGTGGGACATTTTTTCTGACTCACTCTGTAGAGCTCTCAATGCTTCATCAGTCAAGGGTTTTATATACAAATAATTTTGGCAGAAAGAGAATAAATTATTACATGTATCATGCGTGTGTGTATTTGGCAACAAAGTGAACGCTAATCAGTATACGCTCTTAGAATTAAGTTGCATGAAGGTACGTAACCGCTGGTTGTTTTTAGAGAATTACCCGATTCTGGCAATGATTTTTAAAATTCAGCGCCACAGGTTTTGACCATTCTAGGGGCAATTTACTTACAACAGATATATATTTCATACCATCAAGCAATACATATTGGGGGTGATATTCTGAAAACTTATTTTCAGAATATTGAATTAAAGGTACAATACGGGTATTTAATCCATAAATGAACCTTCAGCAACGACTTTCTCGGATCCAGTACTCCAGTTTGTATACAATTTGATATGGGCAGACTTAGGTTATTTTGTACAGAAGTTAGAATATCTGTGGATGTTTGAGGTGATTTGAACCATGTGCTAATTACGAACTGGTCTACACATTATTCTACACAGACCGATTTAATTGTTGATGTTTATGTGTGACCAATCCTTTCTAAACTTATATCTCAATCAAATAAATGAGACCGCTACCAGACTACTCATCATAATAAAATATCATCCTATTATAATTATCTCATTTCCCCTACCCGTATCATCCAAATCTCTTTTCAAATTCATGCACAAACTCTAGCCTTTGTAACACCTTTCCTCGTACTGGTAGATATACATTTGCAATGTTTCATAATTTCTAAATCCCGTTAAATATATTTCATTGGAATGTATCTCCCGATATGATCTTAAATTAAAGAAAGAACCTTCAAATCTAAATATGAATTAATCTGTGTAAAGTATCATGACTAAAATAACAACTTCCGTCCCACATTAAACTCGATATATCTTCTATATCAGAAGTACTATATGTTTCTTGCAACGTAACATCTGCATATTTATCCTTGCACTCAGAAGAGTATATTTTGAACACTTTTGAGGACAGTGACACAATAATCATGAAACATATAATAATGTCTTCTTAATGGAATAACAAAATAAAGGTGAAAATTAAGGATTTATAGTCCCCACAAGAAGATCCATCAAGAAAAAAAGAAGTGAACCTTGTTCGTGTAATACTACGACACATCAAATACAGAGACATCCACACCCAGACAAGACCAGACAACCGATAACATTATTCACAGAGGCCCCCCCCCAAAAAAAAAAAGTCAATGTGACTGAGGGACCTATTCTCGGCGAGTTGGGGCAATGTATTTGTGTTTCAGGTCTGTTGACGGTCTAGTATCTTCTGTCAGTTGAACAACCCGTGAATCGAAATTGCTCTATTACATAATAGAATCTATTTTCAAGAACGAGGATGTTAGTCCATCTTTTTTATTAAACAAAATTCTGAGAATGTATTCAATATGAGAATAATGAAAGTTATACATTTTGAGCAAAGGGTTCGAGTATGAAGTGCATAATGTACACGGAGAGGGGCGAATAATAAGCATTCTGTTAGCATCTTATAATGCTTAATTGATGGCGATACACTGACAAATTTGGTTTATATTCTGCCAATTCTAGAGAAGTGAAGCGAGTACTCTACATCAGTAGGTCACATCATGACACATGTAAGGAGCTAAAGAAAAGCAATGGTTGTATTCTTTATCATTCTCTGTCCCTTTCGTCTTTCTCTCTTTTTCCTGTTTTCTCTCAAATTTCTTAGTATTCGATGTGTTTGAGTGTGTGTGTTTGTGTGTGTGTGTGTGTGTGTGTGTGTGTGTGTGTGTGTATGTGTGCGTGGGGAAGGGGGGGGGGCAGGTCAACATAGCACTGTTAATGAATTAGGCGTAATGAAATATTGATCCGCCATGTTTTTTTTTCTTTCACGCAATTCTAAAACCAGGCATATTTCAGACCCCCCAAATACAGCAAAAAGGCAAGGCAATAGGACTGTATTGTTGCAATACACTGTGCAGTAATATAGTCAGACTTCTGAAGCCAAGATGGATATGAATACAAAGTCCAATTTATGAAATGTTTTCATATAATCACGCTTGATTGCTCCTCAGAATAGTACAAAAAGATAACGCTACTAAAGGGTACGGGCCCATTTAGACAGTATTTCAATGTCACATGACAAAAAGTAACTTGATGTTTGGAGAGCACAGTAATATCATAGAGAGAAAAACGTTGCGGTGTGAATTACGTTTAACATGGCGCTGTTTTCAGCAGCAGCAAAAGGAGACGTCCTGAAGATACAATCATTAATCGACTCAGAAGACAAGTCAGAGGATTCGGAAGGAATTGATGTAAACTGCTCGGATGCGTCTGGCAAGACGGCCCTCCACATTGCCTCGGAAAACGGACATTTGGAAACGGTTAAATGCCTTATCAATCATGGAGCAAAAGTGAATGTGGTCGATGCTAACCGACAGACATCGGTTTATTTATGCTCAAAGAAAGGCCATCTTAATGTGGTAGAGCTGTTAGTGAACGGAGGAGCAGATATTGATATTGATGATGAAGATGGACTTACGGCTCTTCACGTAGCATCACTCAAGGGTCATCTTGATATTGTCAAATACCTTGTTATGAAAGGGGCACAGCTTGACAAATGTGACAAAAACGACAGGAAACCCTTGCTTTATGCTTCTCAAGAAGGCCATAATGAAGTCGTCGAGTATATCGTGAACGAAGGAGCAGGCATTGAAATTGGCGATAAAGATGGACTTACGGCTCTTCAAGTAGCATCATTCAAGGGTCATCTTGATATTGTCAAATACCTTGTTATGAAAGGGGCACAACTTGACAAATATGACAAAAACGACAGGACACCCTTGTTTTACGCTTCTCAAGAAGGCCATCTTGAAGTTGTCGAGTATATCGTGAACGAAGGAGCAGGCATTGAAATTGATGATAAAGACGGGTTAAGAGCTCTTCACATAGCATCATTCAGTGGTCATCTTGATATAGTCAAATACCTTGTTAGGAAAGGGGCACAGCTTGACAAATGTGACAAAATCGACAGGACACCCTTGTTTTATGCTTCTCAAGAAGGCCATCTTGAAGTCGTCCAGTATATCGTGAACGTAGGAGCAGGCATTGAAATTGATGATAAAGACGGGTTTACCGCTCTTCACATAGCATCATTGGAGGGTCATCTTGATATTGTCAAATGCCTTGTTAGAAAAGGGGCAAAGCTCGACAAATGTGACAAAACCAACAGGAAACCCTTGTATTGGGCTTCTCAAGAAGGCCATCTTGAAGTAGTCGAGTATATCGTTAACAAAGGAGCAGGTATCGAAATTGGTGATAAAGATGGCGTTACAGCTCTTCACATAGCTTCACTCAATGGTCATCATGATATTGTCAAATATCTTGTTAGTAAAGGTGCAGACCCGGGGAAACTTGCTAATGAAGAGGACCACTATGACTACCTTCGCAGTACGTTCGGTAGTAAGGCTCTCTCTAGCTTAATGCCCCGCCCATACTCCCCAACATACGATCCATATCTTACCAGTAAACAAGACAGCTCTAGCTCCTCGAGGAAGAGTATCACAGAAGAGACAAAGATTATAAGTCTCGACGAGTACAGCATCAAGGTTCCAATTTCACCAGAAGATGTGGACAGAGCCAAATATATCACAGCAGAAGCATTGACAACCATTCCACCTGACTTAAAGCTGGAAAAAGACGAAGTTATCATCTCAGTTGGGCTCAAGCTATCCCCTCCTGGTCTTCAGTTTCAAACTCCGGTGGAAGTCACGGTCTCGCATAGCGCTATTTTCACCAACCCAGACAAGGCAGAAATTGTGCTATACACCCGAAGGAATGGTAAGATCTTCCTATTACCATATATCCCATATTTCCATCTAAATTCCTTTCTCTTGTTGTGACAGTGCAGAGAGCCCCTGACTGCCACGACGAACCCATCACAATTATGACAGAGATCTTCACACAAAATTAATTCTTCCCTACTATTCTTGGTATCATATGACCTCACTTCAATGTTGATATTCCTCTCAGAATGTTCTTATTCACTGAGTTTTACTTGATAAACTTTCATTAGAATAGAAATTCACTTTAATTTGTTTTTCTTCAGTCTTTGTGTTTGAATAACTTATAATTAGCACAGTTCATACAGCCGCCATTTTCCAGATTCTTGTGGAAAGATCGTGGGGAATTGTGGGAATTAAACAAACAGAGATTAAGCATGATCTTAAACATGAAATTGTTTGTTAATAACCACACGCCAAATAGCAGTTGACATCTTTTAATGACGTTGCTCATAAATAAACAATGACCTTCCAACAAAGCTTCCCAGTCAATCTGCAAACCTTACCTAAAAAATACTTTCCTTTCTTTATTATATTAAATCCCTGAGCGTTGACAGTTTACTGCGTAACAAAATTAACACGGTCCCCTCTTTCTATGTGTCTTGTTGAAAGGGTCCGATGAATTTTCAAGGATAGTTCCTGCTTCTGACAAAGCTGCTCGGTGTGTAGTCGCAAAGAATCACCTTACTCTGTACTTAGACCATTTCTCGGAATGGTGGATTATCTCCTTAATCAAGAGATACTTCATCGGTAAACGGCTCGTCTGTACGCCATACGTTCCCGTGTCAACATCCAGAGACGGCATGAACCTCATCTTGCTCGTCATTAAAGACGACTTTGACGGCATGAAAGAGGTAATTTTGTAACGAATTAACAGTCCGGTATATTTCTGGTCCATGTTATGTGCAATGATTTTTTCCCTTTTTCATTTCCCCACGAAACTTTCCAATCTTGCACATCTCATAGTCAATATCGTATTTGGTCATTCATTTTCAGACTTTGTCCAATCGATTTCATCATTTTGCATCTAACTTCGTCAAAGTCAAATCAAGTTCATCATCCTTGGCTGCTGACGTACATTTATTACATGAAATAATTTTGTCAGTTTGCAACCAATTTCGTTAGAGCATCATTCAAATACCTTATCCTACCCCCGGACAATTACCCCATAGGATAGGTGTCCGGGAGGTAGTTGTCCTAGAGGTTGTTGTAGTAGGGGTTAGTTCTCTAGGAGTAGTTGTCCGGGGAGTAGTTGTCCGAGGGTAGTTGTCCTAGGGGGTAGTTGTCATGCGGGTAGTTGTCCGGGGGTAGTTGACCAAGGGGATAGTTTCCCTATGGCGTAGTTGTCTGGGGTAGTTGTCCAGGGGTAGTCGTCTTATAGGGTGTCTGCCCTAGGGGGTAGTTGTCCTAGGGGTAGTTGTCCCAGGGGAAGTTGACTGGGGGTTGTTATCGAGGTGGTGGATGTCGAGGGGGTAGGTGTCCCAGAACCCCTGGTAATTGCTGGTGGTTATTGCAATGCCCTCCGAAAGAACAGCATTATCTCAAAGTTTTCTTATCATAATCTCTTATTAGTCTTTCCCCCCAATTATTATCACTACTATTATTGTCAGTATTATTTGTTCAATATTGATTCATATGTTCAATCTTTTGCAGGATACCATACAAGAGTACAAGGCAGCCTATCCTGGTGAGCAGTACTGTGTATATTGGAGACAAGGACCCCTACTTATCAGACATCTGGAAAACGAAGACGAAGTGTCAACACAGGTAAGGATCTCAATATAATTGTTACTGTTATTTCCCCCGAAGTAAATTATCCTGACAAACAAATTGTCCGTT
The DNA here is from genome assembly GCF_000002235.5 of Strongylocentrotus purpuratus. Classification (NCBI taxonomy): domain Eukaryota; kingdom Metazoa; phylum Echinodermata; class Echinoidea; order Camarodonta; family Strongylocentrotidae; genus Strongylocentrotus; species Strongylocentrotus purpuratus. The sequence goes on from NW_022145601.1 coordinate 11,403,812, forward strand.
TCTTATTCGGCAGGGCCTAATATGTATACGCTGTCGCTCATAAAGTTGGAATATTTTTGTTTTACCCCAATTTATGGAATTATTAAACAAATTATATATTCCTAATAGATCTAGATAATAGTATACATTCTCAGATTTTATTAAATAATAATTTGCCTGTTTTTTTTTTTGCGTGACTGCTAAAGCATGTGTACGCTAATATGCTTATGAACTAGGGGACCTACGCCCTTAAGTCATAAATGACAGTAATGAGGATTAATGCCCCACAAAAGGGCACTAATATGGCATATCAACACGGTTTTGATCATGGGGCCTCACAGTTATGAGGCCATTGCTTTGTCACTAAACCCTGACTGTACGCAGCGGGGGCTAGGGTAGGGGGCAGTTCCCACAAATTAAAAAAACACACAATAAATTGTCAATAATTAATTAAATTTTATCCCGATTCCCAACAAAAAAAAATCCTCTGTGTGCCCATGCCTTGAACCATAATGCATGGCCGTGCAGAGAAATTTTATCTGTTGGGGACTGGGGCAAATGCAATGAATCCACGATAATTTATTGCATTTTGGTTTTGTGTGTGTGTGTGTGGACTGCCCCCTTTGTGTGGTCAGCGTACAGTCATGATCAAAACCGTGTCGATCAGCTATACTAGTGCCCTTTTGTGAGGCATTTATCCTCATTACCGTCAGCTATGACTTAAGGACATGAGAATGTATACTGTTTTCTAGATCTAATAGGAATAAATCATTGTCAAAATTATTCCACAAATTGGGTTAAAAAGAAATATTTCACCTTCAAGACCACAGTGTATATGTATGTAAACGCTGTTTCTGTGTTAAAGCGCTTATACGTGGTCTTGACGAGGTTACTTGGTTCTCGTTATAATATTATTTTAGGAAAAACGATTCAAACATGGGCCATAGGGGTTAAGCTCGACTAGCACATGTGCTATTATCTGGCCCCATTTACCAACCAATAGTTTCTCTTCTTGTATATGTAAACTATTGTACGAAATCAAATCAATCAATTGAATTCATGGTATCACTTTTAAATTAAAATGTACCATAGCACAATTCCTTTAACTTCGTAGGATGTTAATTGATGGGAATCTCTGACTTTCTTAGGAACTTGATGTACGTGCTTTCTTTGACATGACGACCAATCGGATGCCGTTCACTCTTCAGCCACGTGAACAAATGGTATCCAGAGTTCTCGTCACGCTCATCTTGAAGCAAAGAATCACGAAGAAGATCACCTTCCCAGTACTGTTCAACGGTAATATCAAGAGCATGGATTCCGTTTTTTTTTTGGGGGGGGGGGGGGTGGTTGCGTAAAGACTATTACTGGCAGTGCTGGTAGAGAAAAACGTATTCTTGTGCAGTTCCAGGAATGATTATTTTCCTGAGCTTCGGACAAGCTGTGACAAATATCAGATTTAACACAAAAATAACATTCCACAAACAATATTCTTTTCAGGCGTTATTAATGACTCGTGTAAGAAAGACGAGAGATTTTACGAATTTAAAAAACGCAATATTATTGATACTGAACAAAAATGCTCCTGAAAACAAAGAGGAACTCTTTGCCAGTTTTGTCGATCCTGGTACAAATTTTTCATGTGAAATGATTCTACAACTGCTGGTACCAGTGAATATGACCCCGCATCATTAGAAGTATGCTAATGCGTATACATTGGGCCAGCCTGTATGTATGTATATGTATATATTTATATTGAATGTACATTATTTTTACGTGCAGTGCTGTTCATTTGATGTAGCAAAAGAACCATGTCAAGTGACTCCAATTTGGAATAATTATTATTTTAGGCTAATCGCTTCTCATCACGTTGAAATCATGTATTCACTATTTAGATGTGCCTCATGAGAATCCAATTGCCAAATCAACTCCGAAAGGATCTGCATCGTCCAAAGGCAAAGCTGAACCAACTGATGTTGTACGGGGAACATCCAAATGTAAGATTATAAAAAAATAAGTATTAATACTATTATTCCTGTTTTTGTTTTTTGTTTGTTGGTTTCATACACAAACTTTTGTGTGTGTAAACAAAACACGCTTTCAATGGGATGTGCTTTTTACAAGTTGAAGTTATGGTTCAAGTGTAATTTCAAGTTCATTGACTGATACAAATCCACAAGGAACAACAATACATTAGGACATAATACATACATAGGTACACAATGCATACATTAGATCAGAATACACCTAAGAAAGCAGGTACATGGTGGAAGGAAATTAATGTTAATTAAAGTTAATTTAAAGTACATGTCCTTATAAAAAAAATTGTCCTTATTTTGAGACAATTTGAACAAAATCGAAAAAATTACATCGTTAGGAGACACAGAAGCTTTTAATCTTATGATTTACTCTCATGAGTGCAAGATGAAAAGTTTTTTTTGTATTTGTGCTATTCTGATTTGATTGATTATTGCATTTTCAGCACCTCAGCTCCCCGAAGAGCAGTCAAGAAGCGAGCATCATCTTGAAACGATAGGTTCAACATCACCTGAGCCTGCAGACACAAAGGGTAAGACTATGTTCTATCAGAAGCTGTTCTGGAGGAACACATGTATATGTTGTTACCTTTTGTGGGTAGGGGTTGCTAGGTGTGGGGTCTTCCAGCATTCATTTTCTACACGTGCTTCTTTTGGAGGAAGGGGGGAGGGGCATTAGACCCGCTATTTGGGCCGATATTCATGAAATTAGCCTTTGTTTTAAGTAATATCCTTTACTATATTATTGATGTATTTTTATATCGTACGATTTTTACTCTGTAAATTGAACAATTTCATCTCTTTTACTACATTTTCCATAATATTATCTCAATCATGTCAATACAAAAAAGAAATAAAATACAATTCGAGGGTAGACTAGCGATGATAACGGATCAGTTAGAGTTCTTTACAGCACAAGTCAGAATGTGGTTTAATCATTTTCTAAAGGCTTTTTTTTTTTTTACGTTGCTTTATTTCAGATAGAAGTAGTCCTACTAAAGCACTTACAAGACCTAGGCCGTTAACTCCATCATCCATAGAGTCACCGTCATGTGAACATTCCTACCAAGTTACAGATGACTTGGTAACAGAGACAGAGACAGATAGTAAGGAGCTGAAAGATAAAGCCGTGTTCTGGACTCTATAACAAAAAATGCAATTGTATCTCCCAAAAATTAATCTTATCTCCTCAATCAATCGTAACTTTAAGGTGAATAGTTACTGACATTTGATTTAATGTTACAGATAGTAACGAACGAAATCCTTTGGCAAAACATGAATCTATAAATGCTACACGCGACCCATGCGTAATAAGTGGGCAGGTTACCTGAAACGGGTGCTGGAACATAACCGGGGTAATAATATCTAAAGCCCTTTAGAAGCGCATATATTGTGATATACGCTTATTTCCTTTAAGTGACTCTCACACTCTGCCGTGTAGGCCTACCGTGTGCCACCGTGCGCGAAAATGTCTGCGGACGGTGGAGAACGGCGAGGGCACACGGTGGTTCGTTATCAAAGCGGGCATCACGTTAATAGGGTGTTGGCGCTTATTTGCACCCGGTGGGACCCGGCGAAATTTTGGGCATGTTCAAAACTTTGGCCGGCTGGCACCGGCCGCAAGTAAGCGTTCAAATCGGGGTATTTATGGCAGTCGTGTCATGACGTCAGCAGTTCGGGGACTCGCTCACAGGACGCTCCGAGCGGTGAGGGGACGCTAAGTGACTGGTAGGTGGCTGCTACAAACCCGGTGCACACGTTCGAGACCCGGTATGGGCCCGGTATGGAAACGGCCAAAATTTTCAACAAAAGTCAATCTGGGCGGTGTAGACGGTAGAAGCACGTTCAACACCCGGTGTGCGCCCGGTGAGAACGGTCAGAAGATGGCAAAGAAACGGTGAAAAGATTAATTTTATGAATTTTTTTTGCGGCCGGGGACAAGTTCGCTCAAAACCCAACGTTCTGGACTCTGTTGTTTTTTTAATAGCCCGGCAGGTGGACGGTAGGCCTATGTGGCAGAGTGTGAGAGCTCCATTACATGCTCTACGGAAATTTAAACGATGTAATTGATTTACGTCATACTATCTTATTGTGCGTTTTATTTTAAGCCTCGACATCATCGACAGAGCCCGTCCATTCATTAGAGTCTGCAGCAGAGGAGACACTGGGAGTCTTAGCCCCACAAGCATTTCTGGCAGACATTGTCCAAGAATTGGTTCCAGGACTTTCAACAGATCGGAATATGCACCAGCGTTCTGGCAACGTCTATATCAACGTAAACGCGATGGTCATCAAGAATTCCGAAGGGAATAATCCTCAAAGAAATACTGTTGCCCATGCTCCAATTGTATCCATAGTACCTCCTAGGCTACAGCATGAGCTGCGTTGCCGGTTGGACAGGGAAAGGCCAGTTTTTGATAACTGGAGGGGTCTTGCCAATCAGCTTGAACTTGACGAATACATACAATCACTGGAGCAGTGCAAGAACCCGACTGAAGAACTACTCGTTCTTGCTGAGAGTCAAAAGAAGATTCAGAACCTTGGGGACTTGGCCAAGGCGTTCGAACGCATGAATCGTGGGGATTGCCAAGAGCTCTGCGAGAACTATGCGTTTGAGAGAACAAAGTCAGCTGATCCTCGGAAGGATCAAATGGAAGATGATGACACAGACACTAGTGATGAGGGAACAGAGTCAGTTGTTGCAATTGGTTCCAAAGTACCTCCTAGGCTACAGCATGAGCTGCGTTGCCGGTTGAACAGAGAAAGCCCAGTGTTTGATGACTGGAGGGGTCTTGCCAATCAGCTTGAACTTGACAAATACATAAAACATCTGGAGCAGTGCGAGAATCCGACTAAAGAACTACTCGTTCTTGCTGAGAGTCAAAAGAAGATTCAGAACCTTGGGGACTTGGCCAAGGCGTTCGAACGCATGAATCGTGGGGATTGCCAAGAGCTCTGCGAGAACTATGCGTTTGAGAGAACAAAGTCAGCTGATTCTCGGAAGGATCAAATGAAAGATGATGACACAGACACTAGTGATGAGGGAACAGAGTCAGCTGTTGCAATTGGTTCCAAAGTACCTCCTAGGCTATACGACCAAGCTCTCTACCCTCCACGATTCGGCTCTGGTTCAAAGATCATCAGAGAAAAAACAAAGATTATTAGTCTCGACGAGTACAGCATCAAGGTTCCAATTTCACCAGACAATGTGGACAGTGCCGAAAAAATCACAGCAGAAGCTTTGACAACCATTCCACCTGACTTAAACCTGGAAAAAGACGAAGTTATCATCTCAGTTGGGCTCAAGCTATCCCCTCCTGGTCTTCAGTTTAAAACTCCGGTGGAAGTCAGGGTCTCGCATAGCGCTATTTTCACCAACCCAGACAAGGCAGAAATTGTGCTATACACCCGAAGGACTGGTAAGATCTTCCTATTACCATAGATCCCATATTTTATGGAAAGATCGTAGGTGATTATGGGAATTAAAACAATTTGATGCATATTCTAATACATAAAACAGCTTGTAAACAGCCAATACCCAAATAGCAATTGACTTTTTGTTAACGTTATTGCTCATGAATAAACAATGACCCTCCAACAAAGTTTCCCAGTCAATCCGCAATTTAATTTGTGAAAGTAAAATCCCAGAGTATGACAGTTCACTGCGTAACAAAATTAACATGGTCCCTTATTTGTTGTTGTTGTTGTTGAAAGAGTCTGACGAATTTTCAAGGATAGTTCCTGCTTCTGACAAAGCTGCTCGGTGTGTAGTCGCAAAGAATCACCTTACTCTGTACATCGACCATTTCTCGGAATGGTGGATTACCTCCTTAATCAAGAGATACTTCATCGGTAAACGGCTCATCTGTACGCCATACGTTCCCCTGTCAATGTCCAGAGACGTCAGGAACCCCATCTGGCTCGTCATTAAAGACGACTTTTCAAGGAAAGAGGAAAGGAAAGAGGTAATTTTGTAACGAAATGTAAAAAAAACAGTCCGGTATATTTCTGGTCCAGGTTATGTGCAATTTTTTTCCCCTTCTCATTTCGTCACGAAACTTTCCAATCTTGCACATCTCATAGTCAATTTCGTATTTGGTCATTCATTTTCAGACTTTGTCCATTCGATTTCATCATTTTGCATCTAACTTCGTCAAAGTCAAATCAAGTTCATCATACTTGGCTACTAAAACGTACATTTATTGCATGAAACAATTTTGTCAGTTTGCAACCAATTTCGTAAGAGCATCATTCAAATACCTTATCCTATCCCCGGACAATTACCCCATAGGATAGTTGTCCGGGAGGTAATTGTCCTAGAGGATGGTTGCCGTAGGGGTTAGTTCTCTGGGGGTAGTTATCCGGGGAGTAGTTGTCCTAGTGGGTAGTTGTCATGCGTGTAGTTTTCCGGGGGGTAGTTGACCAAGGGGGTAGTTGCCCTATTTGGTAGTTGTCTGGGGTAGTTGTCCGGGGATAGTCGTCTTAGTGGGAGGTTGCCAGTGGCGTAATGAGCAAAAACGTTTTTTTTTTTTTTTTTTTTTTAGGGGGGGGGGGGGGGGGGGGCTGACAAAAAAAAAATCCGCAGCACCCCACTCTAACATGCAGGCCCCGCTGAACGTTTCGCAAAGTGGGGTCTAGGGGCGGAGCCCCCGAAGCTCAAGGCGTATGGGCATCGGTGGCGGATCCAGGAATTTCTTACCGGGGGCACAAAATGGCATGGGGTTAAATATATGTAAAACAAGCGGCGAGGGAGCGGAGCGACCAAGCGGGGGTGGGTCTGGGAGTAAGAAGCATTTGCAATTTTAGAACCAAATTAGACGCATTTTCAGGCACTTCCTGGAGTAATATGACGTAAAATTGCCACCTACCCCTTCCAAGAGCAAGGATCTTTTACAATTTGAGAACCACATTTGGAGCATTAATGTCCACCGGCACTTCCTGAGAAAAAAAACGAGGCCTCCTGATTGGTTAGAAGTTAGAGAAAAATGACCTGTCACGTCTTGAGACGTATTATGCTTTGATGCCGCAAAATGCACAAAGACCGTGGTCCGGTACTTCATCAGTAGTACTTGCAAACCTTTTCTCGAGTGTATAAACTGTGTCGTTATCAGGGGCGTCGCTAGATCTTTGTAAGTGGGGGAGTGGGGAGGGTGTAGAGGCCACCGATTACGACAAATATATTAATGCCAATGTCCAAATAAATGTCTACAAATTTAATCCTATAAACCCGGGGCCAGAAAATTCGTTATTTTTTCAGTCTCCCCTCTTTCGCGCGAAGCGCAAAAACTTTGACACTTCATTAAAATATTAAAGAAGGAAGACGATTCGTTGCACCGTTCTCGACGCTTAATTCTAATCTGAATTCAATTGCCCCCCCCCCCCGAAGCGCGGAAGCTTTGCCGTTTCATAGCCGTTTCAGTACCGTTCACTACTCTTAATCTTCTGAGTAGTCTGAATTCAATTTCCCCACTGGGCCCCTTAACGATACATGTGCAGTGTTACATGATGTAAGTATGGAACGCCCGGCAGTGCTTGTCACAGTTGCTTCTGGAAAATATCTTTTTACTAGTGTTACTGTTAGTGGCCCCGGCCCCTTAGCGAACATAAAAAACATATGCTCTTCCTGGCCATTTGGGAATGTGTCAGTTTGCAACAGAAATGGAGAAACGCGCATTTTGTTAAAAATCATGTGATACCACGAACATTATATATCATTTGTATATGGAATTGAAAATAAGTCATGGTTCAATTTTATTTGGGGGGCTGGCGCCCCAAGCCCCCCCAACCAGTACGCCAGTGGTGGTTGCCCTAGGGGGTAGTTGTCGTAGGGGTAGTTTTCCCAGGGGTAGTTGAATGGGGGTGGTTGTCCAGGGGGTAGGTGTCCCAGAACCCCTGGCAATTGCTGGAGGTTATTGCACTGCCCTCTTGAAGAGCAGCATTATCTCAAAGTTTACTTATCATGATCTCTTATTAGTCTTTTCCCCCAATTATTATCACTATTATTATTGTCACTATTATTTTTTCAATATTGATTCATATGTTCAATCTTTTGCAGGATACCATACGAGAGTACAAGGCAGCCTTTCACGGTGAGCAGTACTGTGTATATTGGAGACGAGGACCCCTACTTGTCAGACATCTGGAAAACGAAGACGAAGTGTCAAGACAGGTACGAATCTCAATATAATTGATACTGTTGTTTCCCCCGAAGTAAATTATCCTGACAAACAAATCGTCCGTTTCTTATTCGACAGGTCCTAATATATATATATATATATATATATATATATGTTGTTACATTATCAAAGACACGGGCTAGAGCTTTCTTTAAGCGACGCTGACTTGATGTACTTTCTGCCTTAGCCTACTGTTCATTGCACAGCGCCATCTCATGGTCAATTTGCCAACATTGTGTAATCTAATACCTTGTTTCCGCTTCGCAGACAGAGGGCTGGAAGCAATACTTATCATTTTAGCGAGTTACGGGCATACTGAAGAATATGTATTTCACAGTTTTGTGGTTACGGGGCCATACTGCTACAGCTGACCCCAGATAGCGATAGATGGGATTTTGTGGTAATGCTTTCAGTACGCTGTGGCTTTCATTAACACGTTAGGCGGACCAATGCATGAAATTACTTTGCGGGTTATTTATTTGAACGAACAACTTTATTCAGGATAAATTTGATCAGCAAAGCTATTTTTTATCACGGTCCTGATTGAAATACGATGAAAATACACCACAATGAGAGTATGTAAGCAATAGATCACATTTCATAGGTAGACAAAAAAAAATCATGATACCAAGTTAAAGGGAGTGTATCATGGGAAATACTGGTTAATGCCATCTACGTCTTCTTTTGGACAACTGCACGTAAACAAATGGACTTGATTAACTGGGTCAGCGCACGCTAGCGTTCGCGAAACAGACCAAAGTTCTTCTTACGCTTCGGTTTCGCGTATGTTGCACGCACGTGAATGCTGCGGTCGCGTCGTCCGTAGTCGTATTACATCCGATTCGCCCCGAGTAGGGCCACGGGAAAGACACACAGTCTCGTCATGACACACTCCCGTTAAGCCATGGTCCCAACCCGAGAAGTAGCCTGCTCGGCGGCCGGGCAGCGGATTTTTCCCAAACATACAGATTTGTATTTCACTGATATGTTTCACTTTTACATCATTAGCAGCTTGTAAAGAGATATTACAATTAGACTTTAATTATTTATTGCTTTGCCTCACCATTTATCAAGGGAAAAATATGACGGAATAATTACTGCGTATGCAGGGGGGGGGGGTTAACCCCCCCCTCGATTTTTTTTTTTTTATGTGTATGTTTTATGTATGTTATTTTGGAAACTCCCCCCCTTTTGAGATTGCCAATGGCTGACCTTAAAAAGGTGACCTTACCCCCCCCCCCAACTGGACAAAATGTCAGATTTTTCAAATTTCGAGACCAAAAAAAAAAAGTTTCCTCTTACCCCCCCCCCTTGAAAAAAAGCCTGCGTACGCCACTGCCACAGTATATATAAACGCTGTTTCTGTGTTGAAGCGCTTATACGTGGTCTTGACGAGGTTACTTGGTTCTCGTTATAATATTATTTAAGGCAAAATGATTCAAACATTGGCCATAGGGGTAAGGCTCGACTAGCACATGTGCTATTATCTGGCCCCTTTACCAACCAATAGTTTCTCTTCTTGTATATGTGAATTATTGTATGAAATGTATTGCTGTTGGTAAATAAATCAAATCAATCAATTGAATTCATGGTGTCACTTTTAGATTAGAATGTACCATGACACAATTCCTTTAACTTCGTAGGATGTTAATTGATGGTTATCTCTGATTTTCTTAGGAACTTGAAGTACGTGCTTTCTTTGACATGACGACCAATCGGATGCCGTTTGCTCTTCAGTCACGTGAACAAATAGTACCCGGAGTTCTCGTCACGCTCATCTTGAAGCAAACAATCACGAAGCGTATCGCCTTCCAAGTACTCTACAACGGTAATATCAAGGGCATGAATTCCTTTTTGGGGGGGGGGGGTGGGGATTGCTGCAGTGCTGGCAGAGATAAAGGTATTATTGTGCAGTTTCAGGAATGATTATTTTCCTAGGCTTCGGACAAGCTGTGAAAAACAGCAGATTTAACACAAAAATAACATTCCACAAACATTGTTCTTTTCAGGCGATTTTAATGACTTGTGTAAGAAAGACGTGAGCTTTTACGAATTTAAAAAACGCAATTTTATTGATACTGAACAAAAATGCTTCTGAAAACAAAAATGAACTCTTTACCAGTGTTGTCGATCCTGATACAAATTTGTCATGTGAAAAGATTCTACTACTGCTGGTACCAGTGAATTTGACCCCGCATCATTAGAAGTATGCTAATGCGTATACATTGGGCAAGCCTGTATGTATGTAAATATTATTTATATTAAATGTACATTATTTTTACGTGCAATGCTATACAGTTCATTTGGTGTAGCTAAAGCATCGTGCCAAGAGACTCTAATTTGGAATAATTATCAGTTCAGGCTAATCGCTTCTCATCACTTTGATATTATGTATTCACAATTTAGATGTGCTGCATGAGAATCAAAGTCCCCAATCAACTCCGAGAGAATCTGCATCGTCCAAAGGCAAAGCTGAACCAACTGATGTTGGACGGGGAACATCCAAATGTAAGATTAGAAAAAATATATATTAATACTATTTTCCTTTTTGATATGCAGAGCATCGTTCAACGAAACCGTCATGGGTACAAGTGGAAAACGTGTGTCAAAATTAATACGCATTCAATTGGATGTCGGCGAGCTTGTTATATGAAAACATCTCCTCATTGTAAAGAGACGATTTGAGGGTCGACTTGCGATAGATAACGGATCAGTCAGAGTTCTTTACAACACAGGGCGAAGTCTGGTTTTAATCATTTTTAAAAGCTTTTTTTACGTTGCTTTTTTCAGATGAAAGTAGTCCTACTGAAGTCCTTACAAGGCCTAGGCCATTAACTCCATCATCGATAGAGTTACCGTCATGTGAACATGACTACCAAGCCACACATGAATTGGTAACAGAGACAGAGACAGTTGGTAAGGAGCTGAAAGATAAAGTCATGTTCTGGGCTCCGTAACAACACAAATGTCAATTGTACCTCCAAAAAATTAAGTTTATCTCCTCGATCAATCGTAAATTTAAGGTGACATTTGATGTTATGTTACAGATAGTAACGAACAAACACCCTTTTGACAAAACATCAATCTATATATGCTACACTTGTCCGATGTGTAAAAGTAGGTAGGCTACCTGAAATGGTTACTGGAACTTGAACGGGTTAATAATATATTAAGTACTTTGCGAGCACATATAATTGTGATATACGCTTATTTCCTTTACACGCTCTTATAAAGTATCCATAGTACCTCCTATGCTACAGCATGAGCTGCGTTGTCGGTTGAACAGAGAAAGGCCAGTTTTTGATGACTGGAGGGGTCTTGCCAATGAGCTGGGACTTGGAGACTACATACAATCACTGGGGCAGTGCAAGAGTCCGGCTGAAGAACTACTCGTTCTTGCTGAGAGTCAAAAGAAGATTCAGAACCTTGGAGACTTGGCCAAGGCGTTTGAACGCATGAATCGTGGGGATTGTCGAGAGCTATGTGAGGACTATGCGTTTGAGAGAACAATGTGGAAGGATCAAATGGAAGATGATGACACAGACTCCAGTGATTAGAAAACAGACTTAATCTGTTCCATATCACCCTTTAATCCAGGGTCTATGGCTCGTTATTTGGACAACCTATCAAAACAGCACTTTATGGTTGTTGTAGTCCGCCACTAATAATTCAGCTATCTGTCATTTGGTTTAAAAACACAACAATTAGATTTGCTCGAAGAATAATAAAGGTATACTTTAAGGTCGTATTCCCCTGATTTATTTAAGCCATATTCAGGGTATAAAATTCATGTTTAAAAGAAAACTTAGAATGCCAGACCTATTTCCTTTTTGAACCTGCTTTTATGGACAAAAGTCTGAATCCAGCGTCAGGTTTAAATACTAGCACAATTCGGGCCTATAAAAGTGACTAAACATTAGTTAAAGAGAATATATGCATGTTTGTCGGATATGTTATTCCCCAATATTGCGTAAACCTTATTCAATTTGGAGTACATTATACCTATTGTGTAGACGCTTACCCTCTTATTATCTGCTTCGCTGCATCAAGATTGCTTTTAAAAGAACGAAGAAGTGAGATTCACTGTTGGAATATTCATCGATTTTAAGAAAGCAATTTTGACACATTTAATCATAATACTACTAGCGAAGCTCTCTTATAATGCCACTCGAGGTTACCTCTTGCATGGTTTAAGGACTATCTCAGTAGCAGATCTCATATTGTTTAATGTAGTCAAACGTTATTTGAATGGAATAAGATAAGATGTGGTGTTCCACCAGGATCAGTACTAGGGCCAACTTTGTTTTTAACTATATAAATGATCTGCCATCATTAACTGATTATTTCAATTTATTGCTGTTATTTTTGCAAATGATTCTAACATAAGTCATACTTATCAAGCTGACCAGTGCGAAATTAATGTGGATGAAGTAGTTTACAACACACAGAAAAACTGGCACATTGCTATAAATAAACTTCAACTAGTTCAATGAAACTTATATCATGTTCATAAGTAGTATGCGTAAAAACAGGTATAAATGATAAACTGGAAATAGCTTGATAGGATATCAAGGAGGATGATGTTGTCAATTATGATACACGTCTGCCATGGAATAGTCATATTCGTTATGGAAATCAGTGTATCAGGATTGCGACATTTTGTCCCTAGGCGTACTGTGACAGTATCCATTATCATATAAAACTTGGATAAAACCACACAGGTGTGGGGAAGCAACATAAGGTTAGCCTATTAAGGAGCATATTGTATTCACAGAAAATGGCAGTTCGTGCTTTTTTCATTTAGAGAGTGAAATACTCATACAGCTCAACTACTTTCAGCTACCTGTCATTTGGTTTAAAAAACACTACCTTTGTATTTGCTCGAAGAATAATAAAGGTATACTCTAAGGTCCGTATTGCCCTGATTTATTTAAGCCATATTTAGGGTATAACAATCATGTTTAAAAGAAAACTTAGAATCACAGACCAATTTCATCTTTGAACCTGCTATTATGGACAAAAGTCTGAATTCAGCGTCAGGTTTAAATATTTGTACAATTCGGGCCTTTAAAAGTGACCAAACATAGGTTAAGGAAGAAATATGCATGTTTGTTGCGTAAATTATAACCCAATATTGCGTAAACGTTATTCAATTTGGAGTACATTATACCCATTATTGTGTAAACGCTTACCCTTTTGTAATATGCTTCGCTGCATCAATATAATTACATTGCTTGCTTTTACAAGAACAAAGCAGTGAGATTCATTTTGAAATATTCATCGATTTTAAGAAAGCAAATTTGACACATTTAATCATTATTCACTAGCTTAACTCTATTATATGGCATTCGAGGTTTACCTCTTGCATGGTTTAAGGACTATCTCAGTAGCAGATCTCATATTGTTCAATGTAGTCAAACGTTATTTGAATGGAATAAGATAAGATGTGGTGTTCCACCAGGATCAGTACTAGGGCCAACTTTGTTTTTAACTATATAAATGATCTGCCATCATTAACTGATTATTTCAATTTATTGCTGTTATTTTTGCAAATGATTCTAACATAAGTCATACTTATCAAGCTGACCAGTGCGAAATTAATGTGGATGAAGTAGTTTACAACACACAGAAAAACTGGCACATTGCTTTAAACAAACTTCAACTAGTTCAATGAAACTTATATCATGTTCATAAGTAGTATGCGTAAAAACAAGTATAAATGGTAAACTGGAAATAGCTTGATAGGATATCAAGGAGGTTGATGTTGTCAATTATGATACACGTCTGCCATGGAATATAGTCATATTCGTTATGTAAATCAGTGTATCAGGATTGCGACATTTTGTCCCTAGGCGTACTGTGACAGTATCCATTATCATATAAAACTTGGATAAAACCACACAGGTGTGGGTAAGCAATATTAGGTTAGCCTATTAAGAAGCATATAGTATTCACAGAAAATGGCAGTTCGTGCTTTTTTGCATTGAGAGAGTGAAGAACTCATACAGCTAAACTAGTCTCATGTTTGATCTGTTTAATAAAAATTTGCCTCATATTTTGATAGATAACTGTGATATTCTAGAGTATAGCTACTCCACAAGGCAAGCAGAAGATTCTCTTGTGGTCAGTAACCTGATTACATATTAATGTCAGATTCTGTTACAACACATTTGTTGAACAAATCATGAATCGAAAATCCATGCAAATAGTCTAATAATAATAATAATAATAATAGCCTAATAGTCCACTCCAAATTTTATTAAACCGAAACGGAAATTCTTTTTGCCCAATTGATCGTCTGTACACATATTATCTTTCATATCATCAGTTTGTATCTTGTAAGACGTTGTTAAAGTTATTTATTTTTATTGATTGCAATGGTAATCAATTTCTTTGTTTTTGTTTTGTTTTCTGAAGGTAACTTGTACAAAATACATGGTTTAGCTGTAAGACGTTAGGGTCGACTAGCACATATGCTTTTATTCGCCCATTTCACCAACCAATATTTTCTCTTCTTGTTCACATAAATACCGTTGTATGAAATGCATGGTTCTTATTTGCTGTTGGTAAATGAATCAATCGAATACAAAAATCTCATAAAAATTCTAAACATTGACAGGATTATAAAAGTGATGTAGATGTATATGGAAATAAATTAACATCAACTCAAGTCACATCAAATGAAATGAATTCAACATTTGAATGAATCCAGAAGGAACCACAGGTGTTAAATTGAACATTTTGTTTATTAATGAAAACAATGAGCTCCTGTTGTATGTAAAGCCAACGATTTTATTCCTTGGGGGGGGGGGGGGGGCAACAGCCGGAAAACGCAACATTAAAGATGTATTGATAGCATTCTTTGATAGCATTCTTTGCATTTAATTAAACTAACACACCTTGACAAATAGCGGGGAATAAAGGGGATCCCTCATAAAAACTGAACAGAAGGAAATATCAATGTCTCGTAAATTTAAAGCAGAAAATATATTATCTTTAAATAATGATTTAATGATGGAAACATGGAATGATGTACTATCTTGTCAGGAAACTGATACAGCAACTATTTTGGAATATATTTTCAGCCCACTTTGATAGATGTATTCCAAAGACTAAAAAAAAAATAAATAAAAGAAAACCACAACATCCATGGATAACGAAGGGAATTTTTCGTTCAATTAAGAAACGAAATATATTGTACAAACGTACTCTCCGTGATCCAAGCAATAAATACGAATATAAATGTTATAGGAATAAATTAACAACAATAATTAGACTATCTCGTAAAATGTACTATGTAAAAGAATTTGAAAATGCTAACGGTAATATGGCATCTACCTGGAAAGTCATAAAAAAAACTCTTCGAAAGCAAAAGACCAAGTCAAACATTAATATTAACAATGATAGTCAGACAATTTCAGACTCTAAGGATATAGCAGATTGTTTTAATAAGTATTTCGTAAATGTAGGCCATATTTAGGCATCGAAAATAAATTCCAATGGTTCAGATTATTTACAATTCCTTTCAAATCCATGTGATAAATCGTTTTTCTTTATGCCTACAAACTGTTTTGAAATCTTGAATATTATCAATTCATTGAAAATAAGTTATTTTTGTGGTCATGATGAGATGAGTACGCACTTTTTAAAACAAATAGCAGGAAGTATTGTAACGCCTCTAGAACACATTTGTAATTTATCACTTACAACAGGAGTCTTTCCGGACTCACTGAAAATAGCAAAAGTAATTCCAATATACAAAAAAGACGACTCTTCTCTAGTTTCAAATTACCGACCTGTTTCTATCTTACCAAGTATTTCTAAAGTCTTAGAAAGACTGACTTATAATAGACTGTATGATTTTCTAACAAAAAATGAACTATTGTATGAAAATCAATATGGTTTTAGAAAATTTCATTCAACGGAGTTAGCATTGTTACAATTATTTGATAGAGTATCAAATGCCTTAGCTGATCATAAGCACGTTATTGGAGTATTCATGGATCTGAGCAAGGCATTTGACACTCTTGACCATACAATACTTATACGTAAATTGGAATACTATGGATTGAGGGGTGTTGCTATACAATGGTTTAAAAATTATTTAACAAATAGAAAACAATATGTATGTTATGATTCAAATGAATCAGAATTATTATCTATAACGTGTGGAGTGCCACAAGGGTCAATCCTTGGCCCTTTGTTATTTCTGATATATGTAAATGATATTTATAATTCATCAAATGCACTACAATATATTTTATTTGCTGATGACACCAATGTATTTTGCTCCAATTCAGATTTTCAGATCCTTTTAAGAAATATTAACGCTGAATTACCAAAATTATCAAAATAGTTTAGAAGTAATAAACTGTCTCTTAATTTAAAGAAAACAAACTATATATACTTTCAGAACAGAAAAAATAATGATATTCCGAACATTGAAATTACTTTGGATGGTGAATTATTGGAAAAAAAGGATAGCACAAAATTCCTTGGTGTTTTGATCAATGAAAATCTGAGATGGAATAATCATGTGCAATATATTTCTAATACTATTTCACGTAATATTGGTATTCTCTGTAAATTGAAATATTATGTCCCTTCAAATATCTTGTTTATGTTATATAATTCATTAATACTGCCATATATTTCATATTGTAACATTATATGGGCAAATTCGAAAAGTAACGTTGACACCATTATACTATTACAAAAGAAAGCAATGCGTATATGTACTGATTCTTCCTATCGCGACCACACCAATCCCTTGTTTTCAAAACTAAAAACTCTAAAAGCTGATGATATTTATATTCTACAAATAGCACTTTTCATGTTCCGTTTACAAAATGGTCTATTACCTTCATATTTCCCCCCATTGTTTAATTTGAATAAAACCATCCACTCTTACCCTACAAGGCAAACTGAAAAATTCCATTTAAGAAATCCTAAAACCGCACTGGCTCTCAAATCCATAAGACACGCCGGCCCAGACATCTGGAACTCTCTGCCCATTGTAATAAGAAACCTTAGGACATTGTATTCATTTAAGAAGGCAGTTAAAACTATGTTATTGTCTAAGTATTGATCATGTCGTGTGTAATTGCACTGTATTCATGATCGTGTGTACAGTGACTGTATATTCAATAATGATGTGTACTCGTCCATGACCTAGCATCGTTTAGCCATTTTATGAATGAACCTGCATTCAATCAGCAGATGTACGAGATTTATTGTATTATTACCAACGCTCCTTCTCTCCCCTTTCCTTTTCTTCTCTGCAAGTCAGTCTTTTCTATTTGTATTTGTTATTGTTGTTGCATCTAAGTTGAGGGCTGCGGGCACGTCTAGCTACTTTGCTTATTTCTGTAGCCCTCCTGCATCTGTAATGTATGTTAATTATGCATTCAATATATTTGTTTAAATTCGTTCATTATCTGTATAAAATTATATACACTTAAGATATTGTATCAAACCATATTATGTTCATGAAAATGTATGATGTAAAAAGAAAAAAAAAAAGATGCAGAAACCAATAAATCTAATCAAAATCAAAATCAAAATCAAATTATTACGTTTTGCGTGAGATCCTTCTCATTCAAACGTTTATTACAAAGGGGTTCGTCTTTTATGTTACCTTTATTCCACGTTTATTCTTCTTCATACTTATCAAACCGTGTATGTATACTTTATGTACATATATAAATATTTAATTGCAATGGATTAATTGAAATTTTATGTATATCATGATGATATTCGTTATAGATAGGTATGATAGGCGCTCCTTTGTTATATATAAGTTCATTAATTTTGTGTGAAAGCAGAAAAATAAGAAATCCATGATTGCAAACGTTTGAATAAATCGGTCAAATAATGAAGCAGTTATGAATGTTTGAAACATTATATCTCTTAATCTATATGCGAATCTCAAATTGGCAATCGGGTCAATGGATTGTGATGACTGTATTCGTGGACAATTATTTCGTTTGTTGTGTACACAAATATCAGTATTTTCTGTTTTTCTCCTTAGTGCCTTCTTCCATGGGGCACTCCTACATACAATGTATTATGGATAGCATATTATATTTTATATTTTATATGATATGTGTTTTTATTTGTGTTTGAAATAAATTGAATCGAATTAAATTGAATATATTGGGAGAATCTCAGTTTGAAAAGAAATTACATGTTTGCACTACCAATGACGTTAGAATACCAGTCATTCAAAAAGGGCATTGACTGGAACGCGGTTCTATACAGAGTGAGTCATAAAAAATGTCCCACTTTTTAAAAGTTGTAATGTTTGAAGTATGAATATTTAATCATGGGTTTCATGATATGTCTTGATAGAGTTATCCTCCTAGTACATTTAGGTACCATTTTCATTTGAATCTGTACATGCATGACTGAACATCAGACAATCTTTACAATACTGCCAGATCTCACTTTCGCCAAGTTACTGGGTGAGGTATAAAACAGTGTATTGAACAAAGACAGTCAGACAGAAACAGACTCACAGACACACGCACGCACAGCACACACCTTGACGATTATTTCATAATTTCCCCTTTTCTGATTAAGCAATGATTTTTATCAAGATCGCTGAATGTTTAAGTGGCATAGCCCTGACAATATTTCCCTTTAGTACAAATTCACTACCACCATCATGTCATCATCATCATCATTGTCATCATCTTAATCTTCATCATCATCATCATCATCATGAAGCACAACATCCGCCAATACGCACCAAGAGGACTGCGGCCACTCAACTTTTCGTACGAGAAGAAGAATTCCCGACAAAAAGTAACGGTTTGGGTGGTCCTTGTCGGCCTGGCAGTCTGTGTTCAAAACACTATTCTATTCCTCACCTAGCTACTTGGCGCAAGTGAAATATGGCAGTCCTGTAAAGAATGTCTGATGTTCAGTCATGCATGCAGAGATTCAAATGAAAATGGTACCTAAATGTACTGGGAGGATAACTCTATCAAGAGATATCATGAAATCCGCGATTAAATATTCATACTTCAAACAATACAACTTTTAAAAAGTGGGACATTTTTTCTGACTCACTCTGTAGAGCTCTCAATGCTTCATCAGTCAAGGGTTTCATACACAAATAATTTTGGTAGAAAGAGAATAAATTGCTGAGATTATTACATGTATCATGCGTGTGTGTATTTGGCAACAAAGTGAACGTTAATCAGTATATGCTCTAAGAATTAAATTGCATGTAGGTAGCTGCTGGTTGTTTTAGTGAATTACCCGATTCTAGGCAATGGTGTGAAAAATTCAGTGCCACAGGTTTTGACCATTCTAGGGGCAATTTACTTACAACAGATATATATTTCATACCATCAAGCAATACATTTTGGGGTGATATTCTGAAAACGTCTGACTTTCAGAATACTGAAAAGGTATTTTACGGGTATTTAATCCACAAATGAACCTTCAGCAACGACTTTCTCGGATCCAGTACTCTAGTTTGTATACAATTTGACACGGGAAGACCTAGCTTACTTTGTACAAAATTTGAAATATCTGTGGATGTTTGAGGTGATTTGAACCATATGCTAATTACGAACTGGTCTACACATTATTCTACACAGACCGATTTAATTGTTGATGTTTATGTGTGATCAATCCCTTCTAACCTTATATCTCAGTCATACCAATGAGACCGATACCATACTGACTACTCATCTACCCCCTTATATATTAAACTCTACCCGTATTATCCAAATCTCTTTTCAAATTCATGCACAAATTCTGGCCTTTGTAACCTCTTTCCTCTTACTGGAGATTACACATTTGCAATTCATCATTATTTCTAAACCCTGTAAAATAACTTCACTAGAATGTATCTATATACTATTTTGATCTGTAATTATAGAAATGACCTTCAAATCTAAACGTGATTTAATCTACACAAGCACACTTTTACTGTGTAAAAATACCAGGACTTAAATAACAACTTCCATCCGACATTAAACTCCATGTATTTTTTATATCAGAAGTACTATGTGTTTCTTGCAATAAGACAATATATGCATACTTATCCTGGCACTAAGTAAATATCTGAGATTTTTTGTTCTTTCCGCCTCTGATTCATTTTACATTGATAAAAAAGAAAATTTCAAGAAAGAGGTAGTTTTTCAAAGTCCATCACTATAACAATGATACTATATTCTGAACACTTTGGGGGAAAATGAAACCACAATAACAAACCATAATATTGTCTTCTTCATGGATTAGAAAATAAAGGTGATATTTAACTAGTTGAAGTCCATCGAAAAAGATCCTCGAAGAAAAATAAAAGTGAACCTTATCTTGTAATACGTACTACGACAAATAAAATACAAAGACATCCACACACAGACCAGACCAGACAACCGATTACATTATCAACAGAGGCCCCCCCCCCCCAAAAAAAGGAGTAAGTTTGAACTTGTTGGAGTCGGTGCGAAGTCGGTTTGCCAGTGTGATTGAATCATATAACTCCAAACCGACTTCAAATCGACCGATTCTTAGCGATTCGGGGCAATGTTATAGTGTGTCCTGCCTGTTGTTGGTCTGGCATCTTCTGTTAGTTGAACCACCCATGAAACAAAATTTGTCTATTTTATTTTTAGAACTCATTCTCAAGATATAGGATGAAAGTCCATTTTTTTTTTTACTAGAGAAAATTCTGAGAATGGATTCAATATGAGAATAATGAAAGTCATACATTTTGAGCAAAGGGCTCGAGTATGAAGTGCATAATATATGTACATGGAGAGAGGCGAATAATATGCACTCTGTTAATAGCATCTTATAATGCTTAATTGATGGAGATATACTGACAAATTTGGTTTATATTCTGCCAATTCTAGAGTACTCTACATCAGCAGGTTACAGCATTACATATGTAGAGTGTTAAAGAAAAGCGATGGTAGAGGGTGTATTCTTTTTCCTTTCTCTGTCCCTTTCGTCATTTTAACTTTTCCCTGTTTTCTCTCATATTTCTTAGTATACGATGTGTCTGAGTGTGTGTGTGTGTGTGTGTGTTTGTGTGCGTGGGGAAGGGGGGGTCAACCTAGCACTGGTTATGAATGAATCGTACGATATCCGTACAATCTCCCAGCAGTCTCTGTACGGATTCGCCCCGGGCTGCCCCCGAGGGCAAATACAAGAAATGGCACGATGCTCGTAATAATGTAAACACAAACACCGTAGCCCGTAGCCTCCTACGATGCCCCCAAAATCGGACGAAAAATCGCAGACTAATTTAGCATTAGCTGAAGCTAATCATCATAATTATATGATATTCAAGCAAAAAAACAAAAAACTTTCAGGGCAAATCTGTGACATTATAATTAATAACTATAATATATTACAAGTTTCTAATACTGTATTTCTTGGAGTGACACTTGATGAAAATTTTACTTGGGCTCCACATAGGCCTATCAATAATACCCGGCGGAAGATTTCGTGTGCAATAGGTGTACTATATAGAATACGACACTTTATTCCTCTGAATATATTGATTAATATCTACAATGCTATCATTCTTCCTCATCTGTCCTATTGTACTTTGATATGGGGAAATTGTGCTAAAACCTTACGGAATCAAGTTTATGTTTACAGAAAAGAGCACTACGTGCAATTACAAACTCTCACCCCAGAACCCATCTGAACCGCTTTTTAGGAAATTAAATGTACTTACCATATTTCAAATACATGAAATGCAAGTTGGATCATTTTTGTATATGTACAATAAGAATATGTTACCTTCTATTTTCGATAATATGTTCAAAATAATAAAGGATGGTCATCCACATTACACAAGACATGCTGATGATTTATATAATCCATTGTTAAAATACCATACTTCACGTAGATCAGTAAAATATTCCGGAGTAATTACTTGGAATGCAATACCTACTGACATAAAAATGTGCCCATCTGCGGCCTCATTTAAACGTAAATACAAAAACTATTTGATGAAGGAATTTCTATCGTATGTTTAATTCAATTAGCCTGTACTTATTTGTTTATTTATTTACTACCCATTGTTTCTTTTCTCTTTACTTTGTATTATTATCTGAGGACATTGAAGCCCAGCCTTTGAAAGGCCAATGTCCTCTGCTGGCTCCTCCATATTCTTTGTATTATTTATATTCATATATTTGCTTATATGTATAATGTATTGTAAAATGTATTTTTTTTTTAACGAGAAATGGAAATAAATGAACTGATTAGGTGCCATATATTACAATATCCTTGTATTACATTCAGCGCTACTTGTAATTCGTCAAGTCTTTCTGCCAAAATGATCGTGTCATCTGCGTACAATAAACAAGACCACTTTGAAAAAGGCTCTAATATCTCACCCTGTATTAAAGGTACTATGTCCCATTTGCAGGGCCAAAAAAGGAAAAGGTTAAATTCCAACGGCATTTGAAAGATGATACTAATTTACAAGTTCCCTTAAAAAAAGAGGGGGTGGCTTGAAAATGTCTTTGAATGCGACAATAACGACTATTAGTTGTCGAATCGACTTAAGAGCTATAGAGCCAGTAAGTAATAGTTTGATTTTCAGACCATTGTACCGAATGGTCGTACGTTTTATGCTGCGCAAAGATTCAATCAGTTTAATTTTGGCCATTACAAGAAGTGGGTTATTGGTGTAGACAAATGCTCATGTACCCTTTACAGCTCATTTTATGAATGTTATTACCAAAGAAGAACAAAAGCCAGTCAGTCACTCAATAGTGTCCGAAAGTGAAGTCTAGCAAGTAAACGGGTTTCCTTGCATAATTTGAATATTAGGACACTGCTAACGTTTAAATTTCACAGATAGGACATACATGACATATTCATATTTTCTGCCAAGTTCTACAGAATTTGATGTTGGCTGCAAAAGGGAATAGTATCTTTAAAGGTATTATGTATTTCTTCATTTAAAATGTTTAAGCCAGGATAATTTTTGGCAATATGCTCTTGAAAGTCATTTAAATGATCAGCAAACAGCAATGGCGAAAGGTTTTGACCTTGTCTAACTCCTACGTTACACGAGAAAGATCCTAATCAATGTGGACCAATTTTGTTCAATAGTTTCCGGTCCTAATGTAAGTGGACCAATTTTTTAGTAAGTTCCTGGTCCTAATAATTGTGGACCAAATTTTCAGTAATAGGTATTGGCCTATCTAATTCTAACAGGTTTTAAATTTAGCCCGAAACCTTTTTACGACACACTGGCGTATTGATGGGCGGCTTCGGGGCAGTTAAATAAAATTAAAACGTGGTTTATTTCTAATTCGATACCAGTGATTTACAAAAGTTGCTGAAATGACATGATTTCCGGTTTTGTTCTCTTATTTTTGCCCATTATGCCAGACGTGTCACTCCCGATGGAGAGGGGGGGGGGGGGCGGCACTGTGCCACCAACTTTTTCAGGTACCAACAAAATCCTTTTTGTACATAGGACAATAATAATAATAATACTCAGTTTTTATATAGCGCTTATTAGAATCAATAAGCGCTTCAAACTTGTATATTATTACCCCGGCTTTAACTGTGCTGCCATTGCGGCGCTCTAGCATTTCAAAGAATTAATTCCTACCAGGAACAAGTGCCTCTTTTCTGATAACTGTCCTTTTCCTCTCTTTTCATCTCTGGTGAGTACGTCTATTCAAGTGCGAAAAATTCCCCTTTTCACCTGTGATATCTTTGCCCTTTTTTATACTTTGACTCGTGCCACTTTTCACCTCTGATGAGTGCCCCTTTTCCTTTGTAATAAGTACCATATTTCCATTGGATAAGGGCCCTTTTTATTTTTTTATATGAGCCCCTCCCCCTTTTCAAAATGCCCTTTTTACATCTGAAAAATGCCCCTATCAAAATTTGTTAGTTGCCCTTCTCCTCCAACAGATTCCCCATTTCCATTCTCACAAGTGCCTCTTTTCATTTCTGTTGAGTGTCTAGAAAATGCAATACATTTTCAATAATTCATTGAATTTTCCCCCAGTCCCCAACATAAAAACAATATTCTGTGTGCCCATGCCTTGAGCCATAATGCATGGTCGTACAGAGGATTTTTTATGTTGGGGACTGGGGTAAAATTCAATGAATTATTGAAAATTGATTGCATTTTATTTTTTTATATTTTTTATTATTTATGAGAACTGCCCCCTACCCTAGCCCCCGCTGCGTACAGTCATGGTTCAGTGACAAAGCAATAGCCTCGTAACTGTGAGGCCCCAGGATCAAATCCGGCTGGGCTTATAATAATTGGCTGGCAGATATCACACTGCAAAGCGCCCATACAAAACTGTACATAGCTAGCTGGGAGTGGACTGATGATGGCATTACACTGGCAGAATCACAACTACTATGCCTATTGTTAAGTTTTAGGTTTGTAGGTTGGTGATAGGACGCAGTAAGCAGGACACATTGAGACCATCATGTTGACTTCCAACTCCATGTTTATGGCAAGTCAATGCTGCGCATGCGTGCAAGCAATGCTCAATACAACGATGTTATAACACAACTCGCTACATAATAATGTCAATAACCGAAAAAAACGAAAAGCAACAGCATGCATTTCCCACTATGTGCATGTGTATATAAAGCAAACACAGACATTGGTAATGAAGGAAATCATCTTTTTATCTCTTATTCATTAACAACATTAACCTTTGGCAAATATTAGAGTTGCAACATAACCACCCGAAATGCTAATAGTTATGTGAGAAAGTCAGCTTCTGTTTCCATCTTCGGGCTGATAAAAGGAACGGAATGAATGTTATCGGTTTCTGAATTTCAACCAAACTATTTCATTATGCTGAGAGTTGAATCAACTCAAGGCCCAGCAGAATGGCGCAAATGGACGCATGATAACATTTCTAGACATTTTCATTTTATAGTTTCTATCATTATCTGCCCGTATCTACATATTGTCTGATTGTGAAAACTAATAACTTAAAACTCCTCGAAATCATTTCTTCATCCTTTTATAACCAAAATACTGAATTTTAGCAAATGATCAGATAGATTATGCATTACTATTCATAAACATCATCATAATTATCTCCTCTCCATCGACGACCACTCCATCTGTGAAATCCTGTATGCATAGAATTGCATTGCGATCTTGCCCGATGTAGTGTGAAACCTAGAAATAAACAGGCACTTGAATATCAGTTAAAAAGTCTAGGTAAAATACATACATTGTCATGAGAGGCTCCCTTTGTTTTGCTTGTGTTATCTATTTACATACTCACATCTTCCACGATAAATGACATTTTCCACTATCCAACTACACATGAATAATGTTCTGTAAATTTGTATATTCCCCTCTTGTTTGACACAGTAGTACACAGTGGATAAGAAATCAGATTCACAAAGACTCAGACGAAAATGCGTGCAACTGCTCGGCTCAGAAAACCTGAGTAGACCAAGGGCGTTAATCCGGGAGCAGGGGAGACAGCCCCCCCCCACGACTTTTCAGATGACCCTCCCCCCATATTTTGTCAGAAGAGAAGAGAACACCTATTTTGCCCCCATTTTTGATTATTTTCCCCTTCTTTTCTTTTGTTTAATTATTATTATTTTTATTTATTTTTTACTTAGTGCTCACACTAACTACAACCCCCGCCACCCCTAACCCCCTCCCACTGAGCGTATTATCGGTCGGCGCGATTCTCACATTTACGGGTGCAAACAAGAAAAGAAAAGAATTAAATAGGGGGCAAAATGGGTGGTCCCCCTTCTTTTCTGACAAAACATTGGGGCATTTGATATGATGACCCACTAAATGTAGATAAACGCCTTGTCAAAGGACGTTAGTATCGGGCTATGATTTGAACACCTTACCTTGTGATCTGCAGTCGAGTGACTTATCCACTAGACTACATCGCCTTGCTGGAAGATGGAAAGAACGCAATAAACTAGAATCTACATATATAGGCCTACACACATTCAAAATGCAAAGTCTGTTGCAATTCTTAGTTTTTCTTTTTACAATTTTTCTATTTCAGAATCTTTTTTTACTATTCCAAGCATGATACACTGTATTATTGCACCACTCACTGAGTGAAACTCACATTATTAAATTTAATCTACACACTCTCCACTCCATAAGGAGCATACCAGCCATTAACATCCGAACCGCAATAATTTTTGCATCTATAATCAGGTACTCAATCATACCTTCCGGTAAATATGTCTCAGATCCTTAAAAAAAATCCTTGATGTAGCTCATGCTGCAATCATAATTATAAACCTGTGGGTCATACATGAATCCCATAAATTTCACAAGCCAATCGCATGTCTGATCATCAAGATATTTATGATTGATAATCGAAATCAAATTTTGCATTTTCCAAACGGTTTTCGTATTACAGTCTAATGGGTAAAATGAGTACGGTAAAACTAGTCACTTAAAGATTTTTACTTTTTCGAGGCACTTCATGATAATTTTGAAGCGCAATATTTTTAGGGCTTCAATATTACACCATATCACAGATACTGACAACACGTAGGGCCATGCATCTCAGATTTCAGATTGTTAAACGATACCTTTAAGAACATAAGTGCCATGGCTTGGCTAAATTCACGTCGAGCAATTACCTATTGTCTTTTATCAACATATCTACCCTAGCGGCTGATAAAGCACTGATAACTTCCTATTTGAATATTTATGTGCTAAAAATTCAAAAATTTGTGATTTTTCATGAGAATCATGGAGGGAGTGCTCTAGCTTGAAAAACTGTACAAAAACTTATGTTGTGATATATTACCTCAACAGGATTTTAACCTTCAACCATCACTGCATCATTTTTTCATTTAATTGTTTGTATAAAGGTTTTCGAGCCAAACAGAATAATCTGCACATCTTGTGCTTTGAGCAAAGTATCTGAATTACCGTGCAACTTTTGTTTTATGAAAAGTGACTACACCTTGAAATATGTACACGATAAGACAATGATGCATACAGACAATTTTTTTTTCTCTGCATGCGTAATGTACAAATTAATACAAAAACATGAGGATGTAATGATGAAATTATATTTGGTTTCATACTAATAGTAAAAAACAATATTGAATCGCTTTTCTTTCTTGTGACACTTTTGAAAGAGGGAGAGAGGGTTAGAGGGCAAACGGGGAGTGAGAAAGAAAAAGTGTGTGTCAAACAGGAGAACATGTCAATAATGGAAAACAGGAAAAGAAACATCATGGGTTTCCCAATATGTTATGTATACACAAAGCAAACACAGACATTGGTAATAAAAGAAAGCATTATCTTTATATGTTAATAATTCACCCCTTTTTTAATCTCTTATTCGAGTCGCCTCATTCTCAACATTTCCCTTTCAAAACTATTATAAATTGCAACACAATCGTACGAAATGCAAATACTTATGTGAGAAAATCAGCTTCTGTTTCCATCCAGGGGCTGATAAGTCGGAACGGAATGAATGTTATCGGCTCCTTAATGTCAAGAAGACGTTTGAAATCTATGGTCTTTATTATAAAGTAATATAAAACGCTTTTCAAGTATTTGCGTCATAGCTTTTTTTGTGTATCTTGATTTGAGAGGCCATTGAGTGTCATAATTAGTTCCTCCTTTCTTCATTCAGCCATTTTCTTCGGAAGCAGATAGGTGGCACCTTCATGACGACCAGCCGTAAATTATTCTATACCGAAAACAATAGGGTTTCTCAAAGCAAATTGATATTTGCCGCATAGTCGTTAGGTGTATATGTCCTGACCCATTACGGGGTTCTGTTTTAAGGATGGCCGATCTGAATGGATTCGTGTTATCCTTTCTTTTTTGTCTTCTCTTACAATGTGCTCCATCTCTGCAAGGTAAGAAATCAGATTGTTTTGTCAATTGAAATGTGGATTGATTGTTTGAATATGGCTAATGATGTTTCATGAATTAGGCTTGCACATTAAACAAAAATATATATTAGTCCGTTACAATTTAAATATGCAAAATAATAATTATCTTGCTTTTGTTATAGTTTTATAATGTTTTGTTTTCTACTTATCCATCAATATCTTTGAGGTGAAATAATCTAGATTTAAATTCAAATGTACTTTCATATTCAAAATTCAAACTGAAATTCAATTAGAATGCAAATTCAATTCAAATTTAATTCTAATTCATATTCAAACTCAAACTCAAACACAAATTAAAATAAAAAAAAGTTTACCATTTCGGACATAAATTGAGAAATGTGATTTATTTTAAATTAAATATTACGTTCGCAAAACCTAAGGAAATTTCATTAGCATTGTCCATTACCTTTTGAAATTTTCGAACTTTGAAATGACGAACTGGGTAAATCGAACATGATTCCATTAGGATATACAATAGGGTTTTGACATTGCCCTTTAGTTGATTTCTTGAAAGTTTTTGCGATCGTGTTCTCTCTTTACGTCCTATCTTTACGCAATTTTTTTCAAGAATTAGTGCGAGTCTGTGCGTTGGTTTTTAATACATTTCACTGATTCATATGCTGGTTCATATTTGAAATGGGCGTAGTTTTATTAATATGTTTCCATTATAAAGGAATGGCGGATATAACAAAATACAGCTCCATTAAAATTACAGCGAACAGCCTAACCACAGGCGGAGATTGGCCCTGTATTGCAGACGGGATTTCATTCATAAGGCCCTCGATCTAGCGTTCTAAAGGGGAAAGTCTTGATGTTGTTTAATAGTGGAATATGCACGTCGTGTATTACCGCTGGCCTGAAACACCAAATAGGATTCATGCCGACAAATGTCATGATAAGTCTGAAGAGCAATAATCAACGTATCATTTCGTTCATTTTCTGACCACATATGATGTATTTGTGCAAAATTATGTTGCTTCAAAGAAGGGTAATTGAAGAAGAAATAAAAGATTGTGCATGCCCTCAAACTTTGCTCGATCCTGACCCATATTAAACATGGATTAAATAAATTCGACGTGCACTGGAAAGCCAATATTGTGGCGCAAATTTTGACACCAAATTTATTTGGGACCAAAAATAAAACTATGTGGCAAAATCGAGTTGTTTTCAAAGTTTATATCTTTCTAAAAAAACAAATTTTAAAGTGGAAATTGAATAATTTACAAGATTCGTATAATGAATATACTGAAATATTAAGTAACTCCAGATATTTACTATGATATTGCAAAGAACAGAGCGGAAAAAAGTGATAAAATGAAGGAGATATCGTCGTTTGAAAATGTGCCTTCTCGGAGAGCTGTACGGTATGGGTCAAACCGGTCCGAGTACGCCGTATTAATGAAATAGACCTGTCCTTTTTCATAAATGATAGATTTATTTTGATACATGAATTATTCAAAATAATTTGATTATGAATAAAATGATCAATTGGGTTCTCAAAAAAGAAACGTTACTCCAGGCTACTAACTTTTCTTTTATAAAGGAGGTATTAATTTCCATCAATTGCTCTTTACTTGTTTAATTTCAAGTCCACATGAACCATTACATAATGTCATATAATTTTTTTTTCTCCAGTTTATCGTTTATCTTCTTTTTTTATTTAACTATCTTATCAACCATGCGATCCTGAGTCCTATAATAATGGAATGTAAATGTTTCATTTTCAAACCCCCTTTAATATAGGATTTCCCGGCCAAATTCGCGAGTTTGTCATTCAAATTAATTTGTCTTGCGTTCAAATTCGACGGTTTTAGTGCAGTCAGGTATATCTCGGGTTTATATTCCCTTTTCTAGTTTTCAAATCTATGGAATTTTCGTTAGAATGTACGTATGTTTCATCCAAATTAATCAACAATGTGCTTCTTTCGCTATTTGGTCATTCGATTTGGCGCAACACGATTTTCTGACAACGCGACGGTGTACTTCTAGCATTCTAATTCATTTGTAGCATTCAAATTAGCACTTTGTGCACTTAAATTGATGGTCAATATACATTTCTCGTTTATTGCACACTTTTTATAGCTCATTCTTTTTCTTTCAAGATTGTTTTTTCATGTGTATTTCATCATATTTCATTTTCTTGCATTTATACACTTATACTTATTAGATTTATCTGATATTCATCAGCATTTAAGTTTGATTGTTAAGAAGAAAAAACGACTTGCATCTACGGACCTGATAGTCTCAGTATATTTGTAACTGTTTATGTAAGGAAGTTGTTTGTTTTATGTTTCATCATAAATTTATCATAATTTCATTATAATTTCATTATGGAAGAAGGGTACAATATTGTGACGGGGTAGGGACTAGAGTCAACAATTTGAACAAGATTCATTATTTAGCCATGTCTTTAGCCATCGATCTGCTGGCGGGCAAGTAAACTATGAAACTCTTTAAGAAAAACAGAAGGATGTGCTGGGACGATGTGAATTGCTTTTGTAAAATTCCGAGTCTGTAGTAAACAGGGGCGATTCCCGGGTATATTGACATGTCCGTGCAGAAATGCCATATCCCTTGATTTCACCCCTTCTTTACTTTATGTCTAACTACACCCATCTGCATTGTCCTGAAAATAAATAAATGGAATAACATCTTAGACCCCAATGGCAAATCATGCATTTTAACTGCATTATTTAAAAACTGTAAAAGTTTGTTGCTATTCTTCCCCCTAACATTCCTAACTTGAATACAATTATTACGAATACGAATGACAGGTGTTAATTTGAATGATAAAAATTACGCTTCGACAAGTGAATATTCATTTGAATGTAAGTTGAGCAGTTTCTAAATTGAATGACAGATCTATGAAACCCTTCGACCAAAATCCTAAATTAAATACAAAAACTGGAAAATTGAATGATAATTGGCATGGCAAAGCCGATCTGCTCTAACTTAAATGCAAGGTAAATGAATTCGAATGACAAACATGCGAATTTGGCCGGGAAATCCTATATAATCTGCTATAATTGTATTCCGATTTATCTTGTCTGGTTTACGATTCCAAATAAAAGAGTATATCCCAGATTCAACTTCATGAATAAATACATGATTTTACAATAATAATTTTTCTCAATGGTGTTTAGTCTCTCATCGACCATATTCCCTAAATTCGTTTTAAAGTTTGTAATTTAAGCGCAAAGTTTGATTCATATAATTCATTCGAGTTCATTGAAAAATGCACGTCTAATAAATAAAATGGAACTTTAGAATGTTGGGGGTGTGTTTTTTAATAACCAAGAGTTAAAATTTCTGATTTATTAAGATTTATAAGTACACATCCTGCATCAAAAATTTGTTGGCTTTTGATTGGTTGAGAGCTCGTCACATGACCAGAAATATTTGAACTATTTTTAGAAAGTACTATATGAGAGTACTATTTGGGAGTACTATTTGGGAGTTGAAAAAAAGAAAGATTTTTTGTTGTTTTAATTGATTTTTTTTCTTCTTTTCAAATCTTAATTTAATGAAAACAAAATGTTTTAAATCTTTTTAGATAAACAATGACATTTTCTTTGTTCTAAATGTGTGTTTTTTCAATTTTTTCAATTTTTTAATTTTTTTCATAAAATACATTTTTGATGTAGGATATAAAACAAATATACCATGCCTTCTATTCGAGGTACTGGTTAAAAATAAGGGCCTCGGTGACTCCAACAGTGCCATTTGCTTCGGGGCTGCGCTCCTCAGCAAATAGTACTATTGGAGTCACCTCTTGCGCATAGTTTTAACCAGAACCTCTCAAGACAGTGTATATTTGTATACTAGACAAAGAGCGAATATCTGTCACATTAAATGATGTATCTTCAGCGTACACACTTATTAAACATTTCCATGTTTCCTTTAAGCGGTCTTTATATAAAGAGTTCACTACGCCCGGCTGGAATGCTCCCCAGGGAGTGGAGATTGTGCACACAGTGTGTGCGGGCAAGCACTGAATCCCAATGACCGGGGTAATAGTACATTTGTAAAGCGCTTAGAGACATTAGTATTAAGCGCTATATAAAAATTAAATATTATTATTATTATTATTACTAACTGTAATACTTATACGAACCCATAAGACTACTATTACTACTAATGATAATAAATGTGATAATAATGATAACATTAATGATAATAACATCAATAGTAATGATGACGCTGATTATGATGCTAATGATGATAATACTGATAATACTAATAATAACAATAATAGCAATATCAATAATAACGATAATAATAATAATAATAATAATAATAAAAACAGTAATATTGATATAATTTATGTAATAATGATAGTAATGGCAACAATCATAATATTGTTAATAATAAGAAGAACGATTATAGCAATTTGGTCTTGTTCACGGACGTCCCTCATATCGTATTATGAATAGCGAACCTCTTCTCGTATTATGAATAGCTACCCTCTACTCCTATTATGGATAGCGACCCTAATTTTCTGGGGGTTATTGTCCTTTGGGGTAGTTTTCCTGATACGCTTATTCTACAATAAAAAAAAACTTCAAAACACTTAACACGTACTCTTAATTATAATGTGCAAGGCATTGATGAGGAAAGTTCGAATGTAAATTCCCTATTCACAATCGAATACAATCGAATACCAATGAATACCCCTATCTCACGATAGAAGACTATTCTGCTGTATAGCTCTACGTTGCAGTAGCTCCTAAAGCGTATTACAGGGGCATTGACAGCGGCTCCGACTCATGCCTCGAGACAATATACTACTTCGTTAAAAATGTGATCACCTCATGCTCGACAAACTTCAAACCGCGTCCGCCACGACACTACCATTTCTCTGAATGGCCTGTGGATAGCTCTCGCCCCGATTAAGGCGATCGCGCTGCACTTCTGCTGCGCTGCTGCTGATTGCAACGATCATCCGTGCTGCTATGTAAGGCTATGGAGGCACTTTACATCCATCTTGGTCGCAGGCTGGCACAACAAAACAAAACAAAATGGTTGAATTTGAACTAACCATCAGGCACCATGCATCTGATATGGCAGTGGTTATCGAAAATTGGTTCAATAATTCTTCTCTAGGAGCAGCTGATGTCCCTGGGTATCAACTGCACTGCAACAATAGAACTAATAAACGTGGTGGTGTGGTGGTGGCGTGGCAATCTATACCTCTGATAGCTTGATAATCCGTCACCTACCAAATCACAACTGTCAATATGAGTGTCTCTGGCTTTACATTGATCTGGGGAAAGCCAGAAGCAGTATCAGGAGTTTGAATGTTGGATTCATCTATTACCCTCCTGCAGCCCCATACAGTGTACAACTTCTGGAGCATATCCTACATCACATCTGGACCATAGATATCTCCGCATCCATCACCCTCCTTGGGAACTTTAATGATCTACAGACTGAATCTTTATCGAGTGATCTGGACCTCACTCAGGTTATTCAATTTCATACTCGTAACAAGTCAATACTAGATAAAGTCTTCACTTACTCTCCTAACCTATTCAACTCGCCATTGAGACTTGCCCCTCTGGGAACCAATTACCACTGCTCCATCTTGCTGAAGCCAATTCATGAACTAGTAACAAAGAACAGAAGTACTATAATCACCCGCCAACTAAAAGACTCACCCATAAGAGAATTTGGCCAATGGATTGTTAATTTTGGTTGGGACGATGTTTATACTGAGTTATCAAGTAATGAAAGTGTCCATGTGTTCAATAGTTCATTACACAATGCTTACAAAGAACATTTCCCACTAACGAAGTCTGTGTTAAAGAATAAGGATAAACCTTGGATAACATGTACAATCAAACAACTCATAAAGGATAGGAATAAAGTCTATAAAAAACAAGATCATGCTAAATGGATATATTTACATAATCGTGTACAATGGGAAGTAAATGTGGCTAAAGCCAATTACTATGAGCAAACTGTGCATGCTCTCAAATCTCACAGCCAGTGATAAAGAAACTATGCAAACTAAGTAATATTAGAGAGTTGCTCTCCCTGGTGCTGACAACGATCGAGTTACTACAGCAGCTGCCATCAATACCCACTTTGAGACAATATGCAATCAATTACCAGCTCTTGATCTAAACTTACTTCCAGCGTACCTACCTGCAGATTCCCCTCCACCAATTATATATCAGGGACAAATTTTATCTGCTCTGAGAAAATTAAGATCTCACAAAGCAATTCACCGCAATGACCTACCTATTCGCCTAGTCAAAGAATTTGCTGTGGAACTCGCAGAACCTCTAACCTACCTATATGTTTACATTAAGGCATTTTCCCTAACAACTGGAAAACATCATGTATCACCCCTGTACCGAAAGAAAAAGAAATCAGTTCTTTAGACCAGTTAAGACCGATATCTCTTACCCCTTTGTTTTCTAGGACACTCGAATCATTTGTTGAAAAGTGGGTAGTGGAGGATATATCAATCCGTGTTGATAAGAAACAGTTTTGAAATGTTAAGGGTTGTCCCACTGTTCACTATCTTGTATACTTGCTTAAATTTGTTCTTGAAGGCCTTGATAAACTTGACCATTACGCTTACCTTGCTACCATTGATTTCACTAAGGCCTTTGATAGGGTAAATCATTCGATTGTAGTCAACAAGCTTATTCTATTGGGTGTTCGTAGATCGATCATCCCAATCATTTGCAGCTTCCTAACTGCCCGTACTCAGTGCACTAAGGTCTATACATGTTATTCCCCCCATATAGCTCCGTTTAGTCTCATTTGAGAACGCCCCCTATCGGCAGAGTCCAGCGGCCTAACATGTACGTTAGCCTATGGACTTTACCCCCCCCCCCCCAAATCGTTAAAAATTCATTTTTTGTTTAAACGAAAAGCACATCCGGCACCCCGACGTACGTTATCACTAGCTCTTTCATAGGAACCCTGATGTCCCATTGACTTTTGAAAGCTCACCCCGGGGCTCACCCACCTTAATTTGATCAAAATAGGTCGCAAGCTCGCCATTGCCTATATAACACATGTACAACAAGTCGAACTTTGGACTCAATTTACCACGCGATTGTAAGGTTATAAGTCAAGCACACGAAGTATAAGAAGCATGAATTATCATAGATCAGTTCTGATTTGTTCATTATGTCCTTTTCATCAACCCCCCACCGTCATTTTTCCATTTAGTATAGGCAAGCATTTTGCCGAGGTAAGCAAAAACATGAATATTCATGACCACCATGGACTATTCGATTATTAACAGAGGGGTGCAATTGTGCACCACATCAAACTCCCCTACTTTCAGTCAAGTATTTCATTGTATTATGTAATTTGGTCGGTTTATTTTACTAACTGTTTAATTATCAGATATCAATGATAGTTTAAAGATATAGAAAAGATTCTTGTATTTTATATTTAGCAATGTAATCTCACATACAAAATCACTATCAAGTGTCGTCTGATCCGCCGATTGCCGTCTGCTGTATACGCGAACTAGCCTACGTTTGTGAGACAACCGGAGCAATATGTATTGGAGGAATCCTATGGCGTACCGCAAGGTACCAAGTTAGGCCCGGTTTTGTTTTTGATTCTTGCTAATGATGCTGTATGGTGCTTGGGTGGCTCAGTGGAAGTCCGTTGACGATTTGACACATGGATAATTTTTGTTTTGTCAAACGTAACGATAATCCCACACTTCAATCTTCACTAGATCGTCTTTCAATATGATGTGCTTCCCAAACCATCCACATGTAATATCATGACTATATCATTTTTAAGGAACTCTACACCCTGTACTGATTTCCACCTAAACTCAACCCGACTCAATAATATCCAAAATCTCAAATTACTTGGAGTCACAATTCAAAATGATCTGAAATGGAATCTACACATTACAGAAATTGTTGCTATAGCATCACGTAGATTGTACACGTTATGTATTCCAAGGAAATCAAGGGCAAGTTTGGCTGATATGGTGACTGTCTACACAACCTATATAAGACCCATTCTCGAATTTGCTTCCCCTGTTTGGCACACTTCTATTACTATCAATGACACTAATGAATTGGAATTTGTTCAAAAACAGGCACTCAAATAATTGTCGGATATAATGTTAATAATACGAATGCTCTTGCCATAACCAACCATTATCAATTCATTATCTTCGAGAAGGGACTCACTTTAGACAGAAGCTCAGGAACTCTGAACACCACAAACACATTCTGCCCATTCCCAAGACCGTCTCAAGCATGAGACAGTTGCGCAGCATGACAGGTTTTCCGACGATTAAATGTAATACTGAAAGGTATCATCGTAAATCCACTATCCCTTACCTTTCCAGAATCTTGAAGTAACTCACATCCCCCTACACTTTCTTGCAGATCTTTTTCTTAATTTTGAGTCAATAAATCAATGTCACTATTTCAGCCGGCATGCATGCCTTGATCCTATGGTGTATGTATATGGTTTTCTTTGTATTTTAGTTATTGTTATATTGTTATATTTCTTGTTCAACTCTCTCTCCCCCCCTCTCTCTCTCCATCTCTCCCCCTCTCTCACTCTCTTTCTCCCTCATTCTCTCTCTTCAAACCTCTTTCATTTTTGTTTTCTTTTAACCTTCCCTTTCCTCTCTTCTAGCATGTACTTGTATGATGATTATTGTTGTCTCGCCGAAATCTGACTCTCTTAATTTTCATAAATGTATTACATGTAATTAGGAATAATATGTTTATTTACTTATGTTCATTCCATTCCCTGCTCTCTCTCTCTCTCTCTCTCTCTTCCTTTCTCTCTTTGTACCTCCCCCTTTCTCCCATCATCTCTCTCTCTACTCCATTCGCTCTATCACTCTCACTTTCATGACCCATATACCTTCCCCTGCTCTTGTATATCTCCTGCTAGTACATCCTTTCACTTAATGTACATAAACGAACACAATATAATTCTGCTTTATTGTCATTATGTTAATGATTTATTTACTATGTTTCGTAATACTATTATACATACATCACTGTACCTTGTAAATTGACCTTTTCAGCCTTGTGCTGCTGGTCGATCATTATATACCAATAAATAAGTAAATAAATAAATAAAATGCCCCGATTTATATACCGATGGCATAAAATCGACGCAGAAGCCCAGCATGAACCTATTGTCATGCAGTTTGGTTAAGATCTTTGATGAAATATTATGTATACATTTTATTCCATGCTTTAGTCTACTTTAAAAATATTCATGATTATTGTACTAGTCTATGTAGGGAAGTCTTGCTATAATTACGCTATTGCAAATTCAGCCACCCTGATCTCAATTGCTTTGCATTTACAGCGGAGTGCTATTCTCTCCTCACTTTGATCTTGCATTTACTTTCAGAACTTTCACTCTGTCCCTTCTCACTTTGACTTTGCCTGACTCTCAGAGCTCTCGTTCTTTTCCTTCGCTCTTGTTGTCCGAAACCCTTATTTCAACCTTGCACTGTCCTCCAGCCCTTTCAGCTTGCTTCTTGTCTTGACTTTAATCCTCCTGTCCTTGTATCCTCTCTCTCAATATGACTTTGAGCTCTATATATGTGCTCAATGACGCCCCTTCTCCCTAAATACTCCTCAGCGCGATACTTGTAACCTACATGACTGGTTTATCTCCATCTCCTTCGAACAGAGGAGGCTTGTTTGAAAGGGGTATATAAGACAAACTTCATTCGTATCTTAGGCAGTTAGGAGCGAATAATCTGTCAGTGAAGAGTGAAAACCTTAGCAGTTAAGAGTGAAACTTGTGAGGTGTCTAAAGTTAATGGTGTCAGCTATTGTGACAAGCCTGTCATCACAGTGTTTGAAGAGAGAGAGAGAGAGAGTACTCAATGAAAGGGATAGAGAGCCAACTAGTTCAGTCAATCTGTTAAGCCAGTTATAATGCCTGCTCCATTATTTTGCCTCTCTGATTCGCAAGACATTCTCTTTTATCCACCATTGTAAATGTGTTGGAGTTTGCTGTAATAAACTCCTCAACTGTAATTTCTGCTTCTCGAGTATTTTCCCTGATTCTCAGCCATCCCTAACAACTAAACTTCAACATATAACGGGGCTATATATATATATATATATATATATTGGGACTTTCACAGAATAAGGAATATATCTGCCTATTGTCGAACAATATAAGTCGTCATTACACTAATATTCGCCCGCTCGCAGCATCACTGTAGGGTTGTTTAAAAAAAAGGGGGGGGGGGGGGGGGGGGGGGGGGTTAAGAGGACACATTTTTTTTTTTTTTTGGGGGGGGGGGGTATCGAAATTTGAAAATTTGACATTTTGCTCCGTTGGGGGGGGGGGTAAGGTCAGCTTTTTTAGGTCAACCATGGAATATTTTTTTTTTTTTAATAAAAAAAAAAAAAAAAAGGGGGGGGGGAGGGGTTTTAGAGAAATTTAGGGGGGGGGGGGGTTTTACACACAAAAAATTATCAAAGGGGGGGGGGTTAACCCCCCACCCCTCCCCCCCCCCCCCCCTGTGTACGCGCCTGGTACAAAGGTTCCGATGGAGAACGCTTTTGCCATTTGGGACATATAAGGATTGTCTGCGTCTGGTATTCTAATAACCAATTTTTAGAACTTTTTTTTTATAGTCCTAGTCAACAACAAAATCTGTTTCAATTCCGTTTATACAATAATGTTCCCATTTTCGTTTGTCTGTTTGTTTGTTTTTTCTTAAATGATTACTTTACTCTTCAAATTTCTTGTTTATTTGTCCTTTTCGAACTCATCTGTGGAAATGACGGGGACCCCGTCTAATGAACACTTGTCATTGAATTAAATTGATCGTAACTTGATACCAATTGCAACTCCGTACCAAAGAAATAGAACTTTGATTTAAGGACTTGCGATCAATCCCGATCAAGCGCAACTATTTATGCAGAACGGGATTTCAACCGTGTTTTAAATAAGTGAAACAATCAATCAATTAAAAAGGCACGACCCTGTTAATTAGAAATCTTCAATATAATTTTATACAGTATATGCTGTACAATAAACATTTTCTCTCATGTACAGCGGAGTCGATGGTATTTGTAGCTGACTATCAAGGAAATTCAATATTCAAGGCCGACTTTTCCAGCGACAGTCTCGACTCTTTATCCTTCTATCCTCTGCCCTTTGGTAGTTTCGACTTTCAACCGCTAGGCGTCGATTACGATCCCGATACTCGCATGGTGTACTGGACCGAATTGTATGGATCCATACGACGCGCCAATATCAATGGCAGTATGCGAAGCGTGATCGTCGAGAGTAGTCATTCAAGAAGTGAGTATTCCTTAACTAAGATTTTTCTTGATTTTTTTTTGAAGATTTCAGATAAATTGCATTTCAATTTTAAAAAAGATAAAAACGGTTGTATAAAATATACAATTAGACATTATGTTTGTTCTCTCTGTTTTTATTTTTGATTAGTTTTAATTGGTTTGCATATTATATTTTGTTGCTTCTTCTTCTTTTAGTGTTGACTCCTATTTCTCCGTTTTCTTGCCTTCTACCTTTCCTTTGAGATTTTCGACCTTCTACTTATTGTTTTCATTTTGTTTCTCATTTTTTATGCTGCTGAGGTATTTGCTTTTGATGATCTTTTACAATTCTTCTTTTTCTCTTTATTCTTTTACCTTCTTCTTCTTCGTCTTTTTTCCCCTCTTTATCTCTACGACTTCATCCTTCCTCTCATCTAAATCATAACCATCGTCCTCTTCTTCATCTTTCTTGTTTCTTCTCCTCCTTCTCATTGTCAGCCCTGAAGTTTCTCATGTCATTGTTTTCTTTCACAGGCCCAGACGGCATAGCGTTGGATACGAGCCGTGGTAAAGTCTTTTGGACCGATTATATGAAATCCAGAATCATGTCGGCTAATCTCGACGGATCCTCTCTCCGAAATCTCATATATACCGACATTTACTATCCACGCGCAATCATTGTACACAAAGGAGAAGGGTAAATACCTTTTTTTTTTTTATTAAAGGTAATACAAAGTTTTGGGAAATTTTGAAAATTGGGTGGATAGTGATTCTTTACAATTTTGATAAATTTGGATGCCCATGTGGATGTATTAAAAGCACAAGAAAATTAGCCCCTTATACCCTTTTCACATCTATTTTTCTTACCCCGGACTATCCTTAACCCCATACTATCCTTAACCCCATACTATTTTTTTTGCTGTTCACATCTATTTTCTTAACCCCGGACTATGTGCTTAGCCGGGGTTAAGAAATTTCACGCGATTCACACTACGTTCGCCTTAGCCCCGGACTATTCGATAGCTCATGAATATTAATGCTTTTGCTACCGCGCATGCGCCTTTCGATTAAATGAAGGGGAAAAACCCGCGCGCTAAATTCAATATAAATATGCATGCGTAACGTGAACTGCATGCATGCGTAACGTGAACTGCATGCATAGCGCGCGATAAATGCAAATTCACGACCACACGACCACGCTGTCTGTGATTGGCTGTTGCTTAGCCCCGCTTCTCCTTAGCCCGGTTCGGATTCACACTACGCAGCTTAGCACCACAATTGCCCGGCTAACCCCGCAATTGCCCGGCTAACCCTGCTATTTTGCAGGGCCAGATAGTCCCGTACTATTTGTGGGGTTAGCCCACTTTGGCAAAACGTAATGTGAACAGAAAGCCGGCTAAAATTACCCCGGGTAATTGGTGGGGCTAAGGAAGGAATTGGTGGGGCTAAGAGCCCCCTTAGCCCCACCTATTTCCCGGGGTTAAGCAATATTTGGTAGATGTGAAAAGGGTTTAAGACACTTCTGCTTTCGAGAAAAATTGAATATAAAAATTTACCGGTGCTCCCGGTAAATTTTGATAAATTTCAAGTAGCGCCCTACGGCCATACATTGGTTGCTGCGACCATAAACATCTCAGAATATGTAGTTGTGGTATATAATTTTCAAACGAGAATAGCTAATCGGTCGATTTTAGTCAAGAAACATTGTTTTATAGCTTAATTAATATATTGACGTCGAGAGGGGGCTATACAACATAACAAGTTTATTATTTACAATTTCATAACTTAAGACTCGATTTCAACATTAACAACGATCACTGAATATCATAGGATCGCATATGCTTCCAATATGTTCATTTGAACCAAATTCATGACCCCATACCAAAACTTTGTATTACCTTTAACCCCCCCTCTCTCTCTCTCTCTCTCTCTCTCCATCACACACACACACACACACAAACACATATAAAATCACATTCTCTTTCTCTCCCTCACTCTCTCTCACTCACTCTCTCTTGATCACTCTCTCTCTGTTACTCTCACTCGATCTGGCAAACAAACACCCAACTACACTTTGTATATCTTCTTCTTTCCAATATCTCTTTCTCTCTCGTTATACCCTTTGATTCCCTTTCTCCCCCTCTCCCTCTATCCCTTCGTTTCCCTTTCTCTCCCCCAACTCTCTCTCTCTTTCTCTCATCTGTATCACTTTTTTTCTGCAGGCCACATGTTTGTGGGGGGGTCCTATATACATCTTTCTGCAGGCGCGTACGGGGGGGGGGGGGGGGGGGGGGGGGGGGGGGGGGGTTGGGGGTTGAACCCCCCTTTGGTATTGTTATGTGTGTAAACCCCCCTAAACCCCCTAACCCCCCCTTTGGATTTTTCAAATTTGGAGACAAAAAAAAAAGGGGGGGGGGTCCTCTTACCCCTCCCCCCCCCCGCTTATTCAGCGGCTGGCTGAGTCGTTGCGATTTTGTTTGGACTCCAAAACAAACAAAAAAAGAGTGTCCGCCCCCCCCCCCCCCCCCCCCCCCCCCCCACTGAGCGACTTTCGGCCGGCGCGATTTTCAAATTTTCGGGAGCAAAATAATAAAGATGAGTCGTTGCGAAATTTTGGGCCCGATTTACCCCCCCCCCTTGAAAAACTCCTGCGTACGCCACTGTCTTTCTGTATACAGTGCTTGTTCCTTTACCAAGACTGGGCCACATTTCTTATCATTTTGATGACTCCAGAACCTTGCTGTACACACCAATACTTATATGCTACATGATCAACTTTTTCTGATCGATTCCACACCGTTTCTTTCACAATGCAATCGCATGACCCAAACTCAACGTTATCATTAAACACTATTCGTGGTTATAGGTATATAGAAATGGCGAATATGTATCCTCATCTCTCAAGCTAACAAAGCAAATGAAATCCTTTTTCTTGCTAGCTCCAATCAGAAGACTCTATCGCCTGCCTGGAGTCTGCCCAAGGTACTCCAAACTCTAAGCAGGGCTCCATATGAGCCCCTGCAAAGCTTCTGTTAAAAACCTTACGATCAAAACAGTTTTTCGTCTGTCAACAGATGCTGGTAAACGTCTCAGTTCCACGTACAAACCACCAGAACAGGTCTCATACGCTGGGAGAAGAATAAAGTAAGGTTTCTCCCCCATGCACGATTCTTAGCCAAAAACCAACGTGAGTTGTCCCAGCACCTGGGGATAGTTCTCCCTTCCATACAGTCCTGTTCTTTCATTTCTGAAGAAAACCTATGATGTCCAGTTAATTTTACCTTTTTTTTTTTTGGAGATGGACCCCCCCCCCCCCCTCCCTGGCGCTCAAGAGGGGGGGGGGGGGGTGGGGAGGGGTGGGGATGCGATTTTTCAAATTTTCGAGGGCCAAACAAAATAATTGGTGCTCCCCCCTTCCCCAGGATTCAGGGGGGCAAGGGGGCCTTGCTCCCCTCCCCCGTCAAATAAGGAGAGAGAGAGAGAGAGAGAGAGAGAGAGGAGAAGAAGGAAAGAGATAAAGGGAAAGAATAAAGAGGAAGTATGAGAAAAAGGGGGAAAGAAGGAGATCGGGAGACCGAAAGGGCCTTGCCTCCCAGGCTCTTACCCTCCACCCCCCCCCTCCCCAGCTAAAAAAAAAAGAGAGAAGGAAGGAAAGTGAAATAAAAAGGGAATAGAGGAGGTAAAGGGAAGGAAATAAAGAGAAGGAAGAAAAAAAAGAGAAGGGGAATATCAGTTGCGATTTGCCCGCCAACAAGTTGTGAATGGGGGGAACCGAAAGGCCCTTGCCCCCCCCTCCCCCACCCCCAGGCAAACTTATAAGAGAGAGAAGGAAGTGAGGAGGCAGTGGCGGATCCAGGAGGAGGGCCGGGAAAAAAACTGGTAAAAACACGTTCATTTTACCCTTTTTTTGGAGACGACCCCCCCCCCCCCTGGCGCTCAGGAGGGGGGGGGGGTTGCGATTTTAAAAATTTTCGAGGGCCCCCAAAAAAGTGCTCACAAGGAAAGAATAGTGACCTCCCAGTGTCGCAAAATAATAAGGTATCAAAATATGCTCATCTGCCCGTGATTAAAAGCTTGAAACCCCTGAGCTAACGAGGACTCTGCCCCATTGTTTCCACCTAGGGCACTAAGGCGGGCCCTTGGATGCTAATGTGAACGTAATTTAATGCATAAAACTCCTGAGCTTCCGGGGCTCCATCCCCTGGATCCCACACCAATTAGTGACCTGCCAGTGTCACAAATAAGGTATCAAAATATGCTAGTCAGACCGTAAGTAGATGCCTAAAACCCCTGAGTTTCCGGGGGCTCTGCCCCCTAGACCCCACCTAGGGCCCTAAAAGCGGCCCTGGATGCTCATCTGACTTTAATTTAATGCATTA
Organism: Strongylocentrotus purpuratus; assembly: GCF_000002235.5. Lineage (NCBI taxonomy): Eukaryota > Metazoa > Echinodermata > Echinoidea > Camarodonta > Strongylocentrotidae > Strongylocentrotus > Strongylocentrotus purpuratus. The sequence goes on from NW_022145601.1 coordinate 11,447,539, forward strand.
AACCCTGACCTTTAGAGGTTCTGCCCCTGGACCCCGCCTAGGGCCCTAAGGCGAGCCCCAGGATGCCCATCTGACCGTAATGTAATGCTTAAAACCCCCTGAGCTCCCGGGGGCTCTACCCCTGGACCCCACCTAGGGCCCTAAGGCGGGCCCCTGGATGCTCATATGACCGTAATGTAATGCCTAAAACCCCTGAGCTTTAGAGGGCTCTGGACCTCGCTTAGGGCCCTTGAGCGGGCCCCCAGATGCTCATCTGACCGTAATTTAATACCTTAAACCCCTGAGGGCCCTAAGGCGGCCCCTGGACGCTCATCTGACGTAATGTTATGCCTTAACCCCCTGTACCCCACCTAGGGCCCTAAGGCGGGCCCTTGGATGCTCATCTGACCGTAATTTAATGCCTAAAACCCCTGAGCTTCCGGGGGCTTTGCCCTCTAGACCCCACGCCAATAAGAGGCCTGCCAGTATCACAAATAAGGTATAAAAAATATGCTCATCTTACCGTAATTAAATGCCCATACGCCCTGAGCTACCGTGTGATCCCCCTAAAACCCCGCCGGGGCTTAACCCCTAGACACCAACCCAATTTACGCTACGCTCTACCTGATCGTAAATACTTTAGCCTCCCACCCCCTCCCACTTTGAAAAACGTTCAGCAGGGCCTGCATGTAAGAGTGGTGGTGATGTGGATTTTTGTTCTGCCCCCAAACGATTTTGCTTATGACGCCACTGCTTTAGTGGTCACCATTACGTACCAATATTTGGCTAGCATAATTTCAAATTTGCCCCCCCCCCTAAGAAATCCTGGATCCTCGCATGAGTAACCTTCGAAATTTCATTCGCAATTCGAGATCGTCTCGAGATTCGAGACGACTTACGCATGTGAAATGGCGCAGTGGACAAGTGAGCAGAGAGAACTTAAAGCCCCAGTCCCATATAAAGCCGGACGAGCACGGACGAGCACGGACCACTCCGGACCATCCCGGACCATGGTCTGGGGTGATCCGGGATGGTCCGGGATGTTTTGTTCAAAAAAGTGTGATGCTTTAAAAGCTACAGTCCCATATACGTCCCGGACCGTCCCGGACCATCCCGGACCCCATCCGGGGTGATCCGGGATTCGGTCCGTGTTGACACCGTGTTGGCACCGGGGTGGTCCTGGATGGTCCTGGGTGGTCCTGGATGATCCTTGATGGACCTGGATGGTCCTGGGCGGTCAATAACTCACTCCCGGACTGCCACGGATCAACACGGACCGCCCCGGCGCCACTACGGATGACCCCGGACCCAGCACGGTGGCTACACGGATCACCCCGGATCAAACTATTGTCCCGGACCGTCCCGGACCACCCCGGCAGTTTTTGACCGTCAAAAACATCCGGGGTCGACTCCCGGACCGCCCAGGACCATCCAGGACCATCCAGGACCATCCAGGACCATCCAGGACCACCCCGCTTAAGCTACAGTCCCATATACGTCCCGGACCGCCCCGGACCATCCCGGACCCCATCCGGGGTGATCCGGGATTCGGTCCGTGTTGACACCGTGTTGGCACCGGGGTGGTCCTGGATGGTCCTGGATGGTCCTGGATGGTCCTGGATGGTCCTGGGCGGTCCGGGAGTCGACCCCGGATGTTTTTGACGGTCAAAAACTACCGGGGTGGTCCGGGACGGTCCGGGACAATAGTTTGATCCGGGGTGATCCGTGTAGCCACCGTGCTGGGTCCGGGGTCATCCGTAGTGGCACCGGGGCGGTCCGTGTTGATCCGTGGCAGTCCGGGAGTGAGTTATTGACCGCCCAGGACCATCCAGGACCATCCAGGACCATCCAGGACCACCCCGGTGCCAACACGGTGTCAACACGGACCGAATCCCGGATCACCCCGGATGGGGTCCGGGATGGTCCGGGACGGTCCGGGACGTATATGGGACTGTAGCTTTTAAAGCATCACACTTTTTTTAACAAAACATCCCGGACCATCCCGGATCACCCCAGACCATGGTCCGGGATGGTCCGGAGTGGTCCGTGCTCGTCCGTGCTGGTCCGGCTTTATATGGGACTGGGGCTTTAGATATCATGAGACAAGAAGTTAGTAGGCTGTTTAAAATAATTAAAGGTTAACCTGTGGATTGAAACAAGGTTCTGTGAAAATTTAAATACATTGCCTCATGTCAAACAATGAAGCACTGAAGCACGAGGCATAATTTAACTTTAAAAGGATTTAGACCAAAGAAGCACATGCATATGGCCTGACCCACATTGTTTTCTTAAGCACACACTTGGAACAAGGCAATTTTGACACACTTTTCAACGGCCCTGTTGCTCATTCATCCGTGGCAGAAATATTATGAATAAGGTGTCATTGGCCAGGAAATGGGTTATTCTTGATCATGTGATCAATTTCAAAGTCATATTAGTCATTATTTTCTAATAAGGAACTACCATACTTGGGTACACTTTTTATACGCACTGTATTATCTTTTAAGTGCTTGTTGACTCCACATTGTGCATATTTCAAGAAGAAAAGTCAATGTTTTACACGTTTTGGGTATTCGAACATTTCCTATGCCTGCATTAATACAAATGTTCTACTTATACGGTTTGATTTGCACAAGAATGTTTCAATTTTTCATTAACTCCCCTTTTGTGTTACCCTTTCAACTTTCATTTTGCGATCATCTCTTTCTACAAATTTCCACGGAGAGGTAAGGGTATCAGGGGTTGTGATTTAGTAATTAAATTGACTTAAATCGCAATCCAATAGTTGAGGGCTCAAATTCGACCCTGTACTAACGACCTCTGACAAGTCATTAATCCACATTTGCCACTCTCGGGTGTACATGAGTACCTGGCAATTGCTGACACTTGCAAGGCCCTCGAGAAAAACAGCATTGGAGCTGTTGAGGCTTTCCTTGGTAAACGGAAGTAATAGTGGTAGTAGTAGTAGTAGTACTACTACTAGTAGTAGTAGTAGTAGTAGTAGTAGTAGTAGTAGTAGTAGTAGTAGTAGTAGTAATAGAGTAGTAGTAGTAGTTGTAGAAGTAGTAGTTATTGTAGTTGTTGTTGTAGGAGTATAATATTATTATTATCATCATTATCATTATTGTTATTATTATTATTATTGTGAAATTCATTATAATGATATTTATCATTATTATTATTAGGAGTAGTATTATTATCATTATCATTATTACTCTCCACCTCATACAGAGTGATGTTTTGGACAGAATTGAAATCGAGTGGTCGTTCAAGTCGGATCGAGAGGGCCAATCTTGATGGCAGTGACAGAAAGCTCATTGTCGACACTAAGAGTGTATATCCCATTGGGTTGGCATTTAATGATAACGGTAAGGATTAAATTGAACGTCAAACAATTGAAATACAAATTCCCAGGATCATTTCCTAGTTTATCAAGAACAACATGGATCAAAACAAGACAAATGCGACTGCGTCTCTTATATGACTCCGCCTAAGATTCAGTAATTGAAAATGGATGGAATTATTCGTGACATGTCACGATGAAAACAAAAAAGCCTAGCTTTGTTTGTTTGTTTGTTTGTTTCATTTATTTATCCACGGTTAAAACACCTGCTATCAGCCACAAGGCTGTTTTTCAGCAAGTCCGTTAACCCTATTTTGAGCACCTCGTGACTGGGGGGGGGGGGGGGCTGGGAGGCCCCCCTATGATCTCGGCCGTCGAAAGTCCGATGAACAGGAAAAAATTTGCATGTTTGTAGATATTTACGTAAGGAACAAAATGGTATAATTAGTTTTTTCCTAATATGCACATTTTGTCGTGATAGCCTAATTAATTATGCAAAATGCTAATTTCATGCATTTTACAGAAAATTATACATATTTGTCTGTAGACTTGTGAAGAATGTTGAAAATGTATTGAATAAATCTCGAATTCATGAGGTTAAATTATTTTTATGATATTTAAAAATGCATAGGTTATTTTGCATAAACTCTGAATACGCATTCATGAATATCAAATCTTGAAATACACAGGGAACTAGAATCATTACAAAAATTGTCAGACCCCACTTTTTGAATGTTAATTGAAACTCATTATTCATATAAAACTTCTTTTCTAACACAAAAATGTTATTTTTATGTAATTAATAATGATAATTTATGCAAGTTTGATGCGATTTTCAAATATTTTTTTCTTTTGTATTTTATTGTTTTTTTTTTATTTCTTATTACAGCTATTGTTTTATTTCTAATGTATTCTTTTGTTCTGGAATACATCAAGTTACTTTGAGAAACATATAAAAGCAATTCGATATCAATTCATATCTCCCACTTAGGAAGAAATACCTCTAAACCTGTATTCACATTTCAGCTTGTACATGCATATATGAAATTATAGCATATTTTTGATGACATGCGCATACTAATTGTTATGTAACACCTTACAGGTATATCCGATTTCGACGAAAACGGTATGAAAATGTGCGTAAGACTTGAGGAAAAAAAGTCATGAAACGACAATTCAAAATTCTAAGTGGTTGCGGCGCAATTTCCCGAAATGTCGAGGGGGGCCTCCCAGCCCCCCCCCCCGTACAGTAAGGGTTAAAAAAAAAAAATTCACACAATATACATAAACAAAACAAATATAATTCATAATACAAATTAAAATGACAAAAATACAAATGTGGAAATAACTCTTAATTACAAGAATACATATGTCTAAAAAAAGAAATTCTTACTATTAAACAAGAATACAAATGCGTAAATAACTCAAATCACAAGCTCCTTATCATAAAACAAATCATCGGATGTAGATTGAGTGAACGAGCGAGAGGGCGAGGAGAGGGGGAAAGAGAGAGAGAGAGAGAGAGATATGAGAAGATAGAAAGAGAAAGAGAGAGGGGAGAGAGACATAGACAAAGATAGACAATAACAATTAGAACGTATAGGGGGGAATACACTGACGCTCATATAGTTGGAATATTTTTGTTTTGCCCCAATTTATGAAATTATTTAAAAAATAATCTAAAAATAATAGATCTAGATAATAGTATACATTCTCAGATTGTATTGAATAATATTTTGACAATGTGTGTTTTGCGTGACTGCTAAAGCATGTGTATGCTACTATGCTTATCAACTAGGGGACCTACGCCGTTAAGTCATACATGACAGTTATAAGGATTAATGCCCCACAAAAGGGTACTAATATAGCACATCGACACGGTTTTGATCCTGGGACCTCACAGTTACGAGGCCATTGCTTTGTCACTGAACCATGACTGTACGCAGCGGGGGCTAGGGTAGGGGGCAGTTTCCATAAATAAAAGATAAAAATAAAATGCAATAAATTATCAATGATTTTTAGTTGGTAGTGTCTTATTTCCATGCTGACTGCTTTTTTTAAAGCATTTCCATTCCACTTCTAATATCTCAATGCCATTTACTTCATTATTTGTTTGTTCTATTTCTTCTGTGTCAAGAAAATAATACCTATTTCTAACTTCCATAAGGTATTGTTCTGCTATGTCTGTTTTATTTAGAGCTGTGACATCCGGAAGAGGGTTTCTTTTTGTTCTGGGGGTGTATTCTTTAGCTTTATTTCAACTTCTGCAATCACCGGGTTGTGATCAGAATCTATGTCAGCCCCTAGGCATGTCTTTACCTGCTTGATACAATTCTTGTACCTGTACTTTTTAAAAATGTAGTCGATCTGATTTCTATTTACATCTCCTGGGCTTTTCCAGGCGTAGGTTCTTCTTTTATGTTGTTGGTAAAATGTGTTGGTTATCACTTGATCATGTTCCTTACAGAACCGAACAAGTCGAATATATTGTCTAACAATCTTTCCATCCTTGCCTTCTCCGACTTTAGCATTCCAATCACCTTTCACGATAAGTTCAGTAACCTAGAATGTGTTTCTCGAGATTTTTCTTGATTAACATTCCAACACCATGTTGGTGTTTTTCCCCTTCAGAGTATATGAAGATGTAATAATCTCTATTCACGCATCCATTATCAGTCCATCTAGTTTCCGCAATACCTATAATATCTAGTTTCATCCTATTAGCCTCCTGAATGAGGTTTTCTGATTTCCCTGCCTTATGCAACGTCCTAACATTCCATGTCGCAATGCGCAGTCGCTTTCCTCTTGTATTCAGGGACAGAGCATCACAACCTAATCTTTCCGAAGGATTTGAACTAGGTTGGTCATTATAATGTACCTTATTTGCAAAAGGCAGCAACTCTTCGCGAAGGCTATTTACAGCAGGACTAATTGTTCGGGGACCAGTCAGGCTTGCATCTCGTTTTTCTTTCTGTTTGTACTTATTCATGATGTTGTAGACCATACATGGTGAGGTACCAAACTCTTCCATGGTAGCTGGCCGTTGTCCCGGTGGGGTCACTCAATGTGACTTCCGGACCGCATGACCGTTACCAAAATCGCGGAAAAAGGGGTCAATTTCAAGCAATGTCCGCGTACAAAATATTCCTCGAAATAAAGAAAATAGGGGTGCACAGGTGTCCTCGAAATTGATAAATAGGGGTCAGGAAAAAGGAAAAGAGAAAACCGGAAAGGGAAAAGAGAAAACCAGGAAGAAAAATTCTCGGAGCCGAGTCTTGTCCTTGAAATATGGTAAAATAGGGGTACATTTGCGAAAGTGTCCTTACAATCTTATAAATAGGGGTATTCCAAAGTACGATTTTGTCCTTGTTTTGACGTAAAAAAGGGGGTTAAATTTCACAAAATGTCCTTGAAATTGACCGCAAAAGGGGGTTATATGCATTTGTGGTAACGGTCATGCGGTCCGGAAGTCACATTGAGTGACCCCACCGGGGCCGTTGTCTCTATGTGAGCTCATCCGCCCTTAAGTTATATATGTTATAGATATGTAGGATGGCTGCACACCCTATGTTATTCGGGTGATGGTTTAGTTGAGCTGTCACGAGCATGAAGAGAATGGCATGACACATAGCAAGCACCTTAAACTACGGAACTAGCCCTACCGGAAAAAATATGCCTGATCTTGCTGCACCGTTCTCCAGCGATTTAGGGTACAAAACCAGCTAGAACATCATTCACAGGTGCTCTAGTAAGACAGGTTATACCCTACTTACTAGTTACAGCTAGCCCATGTATCATTCAACCTGATCTCCCATAACTTTCAAGGCATCTACAACTGTCCATCATCCTGCGCGTCGCTGGCTGTACTGTCTAAGGTATTATAGTAGCAATTGTGAGACAAGAAGTACTCAAAACTGGCCAGACCTAGATCTATTGGGAATAAATCATTGTCAAAATCATTCTATAAATTGGGGTTACAAAAAATTATTCCACCTTTATGACCAACAGTGTATATATATACATATAGTCTGAGCATGTCTCAAATGATAATCGATTCATATGAAAGATTAAGTAGAATGCGAGGAACCTATTGAACAGTAGTGCTTGTATGTTACAGGTTCCTGATAAAATTGACATTGTAGATGTAAAAACATAGCAGTAGTGAAAGACGTTACTTAGAAGTAAGAGGGGGAAAACTTAAAACAATGAAATAAGGAAATTTGTATACAAACGCATTAGCACCAATACCTAGCTCGTTATAATGCGAAGTCACAGTTAGCAAAGCACCGTTGAACATAATATTATTATATTGAACAATATAATCACATGAAAGGTCAAGCTGTATAAGAGTAGTTGAAGAAAACCACAAAGATAAATGCTACACAGTTTCCCGAGTGAAAGAGTCCAAAAATGGGCCGTGTACACCAGGCCGCCCATGAAAAGAGAACGCGAATTAGATTAGAAACAACATTACATACATGCAATTCGTTCATACGCATTCAATAGGTTTAATAACAAAGTCATTTGTTTTTATTACACATTAATAACCGGAGGGGTATTTATCCTCAGGGTGGAATTCTCCTCAGGGGTAATTGTCTTAGGGGATAATTTGACCAGGGGGTATTTTTCCTGTAGGGTATTTGTCCTCATGGAGTAATTGTCCTAGGGGGGTAATTGTCTTGCATTGCTTTTATCCTAAGTCGTGATTGTCCAGAGGATAATTGACATAGGGGATCATTTTTCTGGGGGTTAATTATCCTCGGGGTTTGTTGTCCTTGGGGGATAATTGTCCTAATTTTCCAGGGGCAAATTTATACTTATTCTTTGTGTACGTCAAACAACATACATCAATATTAATGATTTTTTAGTTTGTACATACACCATGTAATAAGCCTACGAGCAATGGAAGATTTTTGCTTTACCATGCGATCACAAAAAATTGATATCTTTCAGTGACGATGGCTGCATATTTAACAAATAAACAAATTGGCGGTAATGTTATTTTTAAGTCAGTCATGACACTCTTTCAAAATAATGATCAAATGGTTTCCTGAAATATCTATAGAAAATATTTCAAGCAGACAAGAATTCTGTTTTTCAGTATTGACTCAGAAGAAATCCGTTATCTGCCCTAAGATGCTGGATATGGCACTCGGGGTTAGCAATAACGTATCAGTTGTTATGAATTTAATTAATATGTCTATTAACCATCAGAGTGTCGTTTCACAAAACCGTTGTAAAAGATCGCAGACATCCCATTGAAACGTGTGTATTAAATTGATCAGCATGCGATTGAGACACTTTGAATAAAATGTCAGTTAACGCATCAGTGTACTTATGACTGCTTCGTGAATCGATGCCTAGGTTCACGTGTCTACTGGTGCGACCGATATCAAGGTACCATCCAGTCCGTGGACCTATGGGGCAACGACAGAATGGTTCATATGTCGACATCGTCGATTGAAATTTACGACCTCGCAGTCGTCGACGACATTATAATATGGACGGATCGGACTTATGATGCACTTGGTGTAACTTCAACCAACATTAGCAGCGGTCACAGTTACTACTACAATAACACCTTCCAATATCCAAGTCGCATACATGTGTATCGAGGTTCGTATCTGGTTCGTATTTGAATACACCGACGTCATGAGAGTGGCAGATCCACGGGGGCATGGGGGAATCTTAAGAACACATTGACTCATATTATATTTAAAATTAAAACCCGCTTTTGTTCAAAATATGATGCATTAACTATAATAACGAAGTTTTACGAGGTCTACCTTTTTCCTTCGTTAAACGTGATCCTAGACCCGGGGTTGGGTTTAACTGAATTAGTAAAGGATGGACCGTTGATTGCGAAAATAAAACACTAGAAACAACTTTTAACACTCTCTACCAAGGTGAATTAAATGGGTATACGATAACAAGAATATCTAGAATGACTTATCATGCTAGCTCGGTTAAAGCCGGGGTAATAATATGACACAGGATATTTCAATAAATTGTACGATATTTACTCCGGAAGTTAATTGATGGTGGGCCTAAATAATAAGTCTCTCTTAAATTTGCTTAGGAATTCCATCATGAAAGCTATCATAATTCTTTTGTTTAAATATTAGAATACATCTTTTCTAGAAATTATAGATTGAATGAGTATTTGGCTTCTGTATTGTCTAAATCCTCAACCCGTCATGAACGTGGTTTAGAATGAAAGGCGTACTCTTTAGTAAGTATAGATCAAAAGTTTGAATACAAAATTGCCTTTTCCCCGTCGTGTTTTATTTTTTTCCTGTCATCATACTTTGCAGAAGAAATACCAACAACAACGGAAGTTTACAACCCTACTACTGACCAAGCTAATACTGGTGAGTCATAACAATCTAGTGGAGGCACTGTGGTATATGAGTAAAGGCTCTTGACTCTCGGGGTCCCGACAGCCCGACCCTGGACAAATACGCTGGACAACTCAACCAGGATTAATGACTCTCATATGAGAGTTCTCTGGTTCGATCCTTGTTTAGTTTCAGTACACATTCTTAGACAACGCGTTTTGCTTTCATATTTTCCTCTCGATCCATGGGTATTTAACGGATACCTACCGCTGCTGGGGTACAGTGGCGGATCCAGGGGGGGGGGGGGGGCGGGGGTCGATGCCTCCCTGGCGCTCAAGGGGGGAGGGGTGCACATTTTTAAATTGTGAATGGAGAAAAAAAAGAGCCGCCCCCCCCCCCCCCACCCCACTGAGCGACTTTTCGGCCGGCGCGATTTTCGGGAGCAAAAAAAAAAAAAAGTTGGGCCCCCTCCCCTTAGAAATCCTGGATCCGCGCCTGGCTGGGGTAAATCGGGTAATAATAATGACAGGGTCCGCAGGAGGAGCGGTATTGTAATTGATGTGGTACCCTTGGTGAATAAGACTAAATCATTATTGCTATCGTAATCGATAATAATAATTATTAGAAATTATTACTATTATCATCGTTATGAAAATGATTGATGTTGTTCTTGTTATCATTCCACTAAGTGCTATTTTGATAAATTTCTCACAATTAATGTATTTATTTTCTAAAGCCACTCTTAGGTTGAAGAGATTCAGCTCTTTACTTCGTTCTAGGTCAACTAAAGATTGAAATGAAGTAAAACTTAATTGAAGTGGATAATAATAAGTTAGTTTTTCAATTACAGGACATTTAATAATAATTATTTTTCTAAAATTATATTTAATTACAAATTTATGATGAACTTTCGTAATTCTAAACATTATTAAATTGTTTCGGTTTATCAATATTCGGATTTTAAAAATAGAATAAAGAGAATACCTGAAAATTCCTGACGTGTTTTGATTTAGTTTTCATCCCATACGATCGCAATTACATGAAAGCAATATGCCTACATATATGTTTTCTCTGTCTTCTTTTGCACCAAAATAAATCCTTTGGTCTCAGTTGACTCTTTTTTTTATCCTAAAGAAGAGATTCAGCTTAATCTTAGACTTTGTTCCAGCTCAACCAAAGATTGAAATGAAGTAAAACTTTAAAATAAGTGCTAATAATATAATTTGCTCCATATCGATTTGAAGTGCAGCACATCTATTTCTGGAATTTGTTTGAATATCAGATGTCTTCTTCTAAAATTATAGAATTAAATTTGTTTGTTGTTGTTGTTTGTTTTGTTCTGTTTGATTTTTCTTTCTTTTCTTGTCGACCCCCCCCCTCCCCCTCTCCTCAATAAGCAAAACCGAGATCATACAAACTGGGCGCTTCGATTGATACGTAGGCGATTGAAACAATAACATAAAGCTGTATCGACACACGATAGACGATCGATAGCAGCCATATTATCATCAATGTTAATGATTTATTATCCCTGAACTGAGTTGAATTAATATTGATATTCGAGTCTGAAAGTTTTATGACATTGACAGGGAATAATATCAATTTTTACCTAAGAAAGCGCCAACTGAAATCCTAAAATTAATGTAATTTCTGAATTAAAAAAAATAAAATGTTTACATGTCGACTACGTTTGATCATGGAGCTAATACGGTTAGGTCGTAAGTGGGTAGATTCCACCGGCGTAAGGGCAATTAAAAAAATGTATAGCGTCCTGCAGTTTTGAAAAAAAGGAAGGAGGAGGCCCTTTAATTTTCTTACATTTTCCCTGACAGTCGGGCTATTTTTTCAAAATGGCCGCTGGCATTTTTTTTTCTTTTTTCAAATCAGAAATAGATCCATTTCAGCAGTGTCTTTCATGTTTTTTTTCTTTAAAACAAAAACTATTTAAAAAAAATATTTGAAAAAAAGAAAAAAAAAAAAAAAAAAAAAAAAAAAAAAAGAAAAAAAAAGGAGGCGGTCCCCAAAAAGGAAGCAGGCGGGGACGCTAAACATGTATATTTTTGTTAATGACGGTCCGAGCCAGCGGCCCGTTGATTGGTTGAGTACCGTATGCGTCGGCCAATAGGCCTGGTGCATTAGCCGAACCAGCGGCCGAATCCAGCGGCCTGGTGATTGGTCGATCACCGTGTGCGTCGACCAATAGGCATTGTGCGATATTGTTCCAATTATCGATCGAATTATGGACCGCTCCGCCGGTCCTCCCGTAGAGTATAAAAGACCCTTGCTTCATATCAAGTTTAGATCAGGTAAATTTGCTATTTCCAGGCAGTTCAAGCCAGTCCGTAGTCAGGTTATACCCGTTATTAACTAGTTCTACCTCGTTTCCAATACGACGAGACCGATTCTAACAAGTTCAGAGACAGTTCAGCTCGTCCTCATCTCGTTCTTAGTGCATCCGAACGCGCTTCTAGAACGTGTGGAATCACGTCCTGGCTCAAGGGTTATAAAACCCCAGCGCGTTCTTGCCATTCCTTATTCCTGCCCCCATCACACCAAACTAGTTCTCACTACGTTCTGTAAAATGTTGCCAAACGTGCTTAAACTGCGTGCAAACGGAGTGCACATATAAGCCCCTGTTTACGATCTGTTTTAGAACTATATGGACGGGCTCGGACTGGCCTGGACGGGAAGGGTGCTCTAAAATTTTGAGCCTGTTCAAAATTGTTCCCGTCTTGCAATTAGACGGACTGACAACGTACTTAAACGGGTTGGACGTACTATGAACTGAATTGTCGTACTTCGGTCCTACTAGGAACGTGTTACGAACTAGTTATAATAGTTTGGACGTATTGGGAACGAGGTAGAACTAATTATAAAATTGGAAATCGCAAATTCACGTGATCTGAACTTGATATAAACTGACTGTGGACGGGGTACAGACGAGATGGACGTATTGAGGACTGTTTATGAACGGTCTCGGATCGTATTATAGACATTATTTTCACATTCTACCCCGACCATTACCCGTTTTTACGATTTTCAAGGACGGTTCCGAAACGAAGTGAGAACTAGTTTAGTGTGATGGGGGCTTAGCTGCTGCTAATTGATGCTCGACCACAGCACGTTGTAATACGTTCCTAGTAGGTTCGGAGTACGACAATTCCGTTTATATTACGGCAATCAGTCCGTTTGTAGTACGTCCTCCTCGTTTTAAGAAGGTTGTCACTCCGTCTAATTACAGGACGGGGAGAATTTGAACAGGCTCAAAGTTCTAGAGCACTCTCCCGTATAGCCAGTCTGAGCCCGTCCATGAAGTTCTGAAACAGATCGTTAACAGTTGATACCTACGTTCAACTCCGTTCGCACACAGTTCGAGCACGTTTGGCAACATTTTCCAGAACGTAGTGAAAACTAGTTCGGTGTGGTGGAGGCTTTAGGGCAGCTGGGCTAAAGCCTGGGCAATAATAGTACTTTGCAGACGCTTTGAGCATGCCCTGAGATGGATACATGCGTGATATAAATGTAGCTAGTAGTAATATTAGTAGTAGTAGTACATAATCTAAATATAATCTCCTTTACCTACCTATCCATCACACTTTTTTAAATGTATCCTGTATCGACATTTTTTATCCTCCAATTGTCATCGATAAATGAATAACCTCTTAAAGGGATAGGGTATCTTTGCCTCAGATTTTACACAAAATCCTGGAGTTAGCTCATGCTGTAATCATAATTATAAACCTTTAGGTCATTCAGGAATCCCATGACTTTTACAAGCCGTTCGCCTGTCTGATTATCAAGATATTTATGATTGGAAAGCGCAATTTCAAAAACCGTTTTCCCTACGGTTTGTATTACACAACAATCCATTGGGGAAAATGAGTATGGTGAAACCGGTCACTCAAAGGATTTACTTTTTTGAGGCACATTATGATTATTTTAAAGCGCATTTTTTTTTAAGGGCTTCAATATTACACCATATCAGGGACACTGATACACGTAGGGCCATGCATCTCAGATTTAACATTGTTAATGCCTGGATTACATTTGGCCTGCGATTAGTCTACGGAGCCCGTATCTTGCCCGTATCCCCTTTTCCGTGCGGCCTCTGTGCGGAGGCAGGAGGCGGCCGTGAGATTTTCGTACGGATTCACGGGCTCCGCGGCGACTACGATTTTGTTTCGCGAGGAGTTAAACAAATTTGAAAAATCGTAAGCCCGTAGCCCGTAGACATGTCGTAGGTGGCATTGCACAATCCCCGCACGGGCATTTCGTGGAGGCCTCACGCTGATCGTGCAGCAAACGCACGATTTTTCAGTGAACATGGGGGTAACAGTCGCCTAAAAAACTGCACGGAGGCTGCACGGTCACCGCGCCTTCTCCGCGCAACCTCTGCACGGAAGCTGCACGAGCTCCGTAAGATTTACGTACGGAGGTTGCAGAGACTGCACGGGTGTTGCACTGACATTGCACGATTTCCGTACAATCTCCGAACAGCCTCTGTACGGATGTGAGCCGGTCTGCCCCCGAGGGCCAATACAAGAAATGGCACGATGCTCGTAGATAATGTAAACACAAACATCGTAGCCCGTAGCCTCCTACGATTTCTACGAAAAACCGTAGACTAATTTATCGTACGGCGCCCGGGGCAAATGTAATCCAGGCATAAGCGATGTCTTTAATATGGCCCTGACTACTGGGACTACAAGATATTTTGGATGAGATAAATGGATAAAAGACTTTTGTTGTACGAGAGGCGTTTCAGGGAATCGTCCATTGATCTAGTCAGTTCGTAATGTCGAAAGTGGCATTTGAGTGCGAATGAGACGCCGGATTATGTCAACTAAATTAGGGTCATTTTTGCATACATAGAATATCGGAATGAAAAGGCACCTACTAATATGATGATGACCATCTTCTTACCTTCCTTATTCTTCTCCTTTTTTGGTGGTAAAAATATTTTGGAATAATGCTCCCGTCCTTAACTCCCCACCCCTGTTTTTCAAAATCCCGCTGCATATATGTGTTGAAATAGATCCCATGCTTTTATTTCTTCCACAGTTCGTCTCGTGAATGGTAACGGAGGACACGAAGGAAGGGTAGAGGTATTCCACAACGGATCTTGGGGAACCGTCTGTGACGACTATTGGGGCATAGAAGACGCACGTGTGGTCTGCAGAAATCTAGGCTATCAGGATGCTCTCAGTGCGCCAAGCCAGGCCCGCTTTGGCCAGGGCAGCGGTCTTATTTGGATGGATGACGTCAATTGCTCGGGCAATGAGGCGCACATTTTCGACTGCCCGCATTACGGTTTCGGAAATCATGACTGCGGCCATGAGGAAGATGCCAGTGTTGTCTGCTTGCCTAATCGTAAACACATCTGATTTTTGTTTGTTTGGTCGATGTCTGTTTGTTTGTTTTGATTCAATACTGGCACTGACCACCTAAAGTCGTTGCACACGAGGCGCTATCAGACACTACTCCATAGGACGCCAGTTGATCAATTGATACAAATTCATCCCACAGCACGTACGTGGCGAACAGTGATCCTCTCCAGTATAAAGACGGCCCTCCACTACTTGTCAGATATTTTCTGTACGCATTGATTTGTTTGTGTAGATTGTTACGCCAGTTTTCCATCGAATGTCGAATTTCTGACAAATCCGAAATTTTGTTCCAGGCTACCGAACCCTGCCTCAGGGGATTGTGTCTGTAGCTAGAAATAATGCCTGCATGGACCTGTTCTGTGCAAGCATCTGCCTGAATGCGTTGGAGCTGCGTGAATGAAATAACGCCTCGTGAGTAACGGAGGCACATATTTTCATTCGACATTTAAACACAATTCCATAAAGTCTTAAGCAGAGCCTAACTCGGTCTCTGGTTGTGTCAAATAAGTCACAAGCAGAGGCGGATCCAGCCAGGCGGTGAATAAGTGGAGGTGGGGGGGGGGGGGGGGGGGGGGGTAATCAGCATTAATTTTCTGTTTTGCCCAAATATTTAGCAGCGAATTAGCCAGCCGGTAAATACATTCAATACATTTTTGTATAAACTCTGTATTAAAGAGATGATTTTGTTGAAAAATATGAAGTAAAATGTATAAAACATGACTGATGCAGATTTGAAGAAGAAATTTAGATATAATTAGCCCCTTGAAAATGCGCTCACGTCATAATTTTCAAGAACACTTAGTTCATAGTTCATGCACCCATTTGATATCTTCTCGCAGAGGCAGACCTGACTTGTGATAGCGTGTCGATGACCCTCATTATGGACAGAACCCTTCTCGACATCAGCGACGACGCCCGCGATGTCCATTTCGAAGACGAGTCTTGTGTTGGATACGACCACGACAGTCAGCATGTTGCGATCACCACCATGTACGACGGATGTGGTACTACGCAAGAGGTATGGTCTTTAGGTCTTTATTTACCGTCGATACATCACAAAAATACTACTTGACAAGGATTCCAGTAATTCCTCTCCTCAATCGTTGTTCCATTCTTTCAGTGACCATGTTAATTATCTATATTTTACAAGTGAACTTTTACATCAGTAATTAAATAGACGTAATAGACGTATCTGGGGACCCACATGAATGACAATATTTTGGCTAGATGAATACACAGTGTGATTATGGTCATTGATTTGGAACAAATTATCTTTTCTAGATCCATCTATTAGGGTCCAAGACCCAAGGTTTAAAAAAAATATTGAAGCCGTCTGTCAGGCCAAATTAATTTCTTTCCTCTTTTTTAAAATCACGGTATTCTCGGCCCAAAGGCTAAACAAAAAGATTGAGCGTAAACCCTGAAATAGACCACCGAAGTATGGGTGGCAATAGAGGCCAAAGACGAACAGACAGTTATGTTCTTTGTTTTTATTCGTACTCTAATTCTATTATTCTAATTTTAGACTTTTTGGTAGACGATAGTTAATCAGAGGATTATATTATTGTTGAGGTTTTATATCACTATCGGCCTTGTAGAAGTGTTGTAGTATACTGGATATAGTCGGTGAATTATGGACCACAAGATACGGGTGAGAGTCCCTGTCATAGCACTATAGCCTTTTGGAAACATTTGCAACTCTTCAGTCAGATGATTACCCGGTACGGAGAAGAATTATGAATTATGAATTTCTTATTATAAAAATTATTGTCAACAATGATATCATTATCATCACCATTATCATCATCGGTAGAATAGCTAACGCGTTTAAGTGTGCTAAAAAATACGGTAGACTATTACGTTTTGGTTCCCATAACAGTTTATCTATTAACAGTTTCCTTAAATGTGTCCTTGCCCCCCCCCACCCCCCACCCCATCGATATCCGCAGCAAGATGACAACTACATATTGTTTACCAACATGGTGACGTATTACAAGCCTCGCCCTGAAAATGGAACCAATGAGCTACTTACCAGAGAACACTATCTTCATATCCCTGTTACTTGCTACCTGGACAGGTCACAGGTCTTGGAAGAATCCTTCTTGCCTGAAGCAAATCTTTATGTTTTCGAAGAGGTGAGGACTCAATTACCTTGTAGCTTAAGTAAAGTGAATTCTGGTACGATCGACGTGTTACCAGTCCGGTTAGGCATCCAGTTTAAAATAATATTTTTAGCTTATGAATGTTTTTATGAATTAGCTCCCTCTTTAAATGAATAACTCGCTGTATATAAACCAGTTAGAAATCTTCGATCATGTAAAAAGAATATATTTGTTGTTCCTCCTATATTGACAAACACATGGTGAACGTTCATTTACCCATGCTGCCCCAGTTTTATGGAATAGCCTCCAAGACTCACTTAGAAACATCGAAACAATAGATAAGTTTAAGCCACCCTAAAAACATATTTATTTCAATTGTTGTTATCAAGTAAAAAGGACTCAGTACCCTATTTTTCTGTTTGCTTTTCTATTTAAGTGCACATAGATATACTTTGTAAAGCCTTTTGCGCTTTATAGAAATGGATTATTATTATTATTATTATTATTATTATTATTATTATGTATCTTTTATTTCTTTTGTTATCAACACTTCATTAAGGGTTGAGTTTTGATAAAGGTCGGAAGTTAATTGGAAATTCTCTCTAGCTTTGTCACATGAAAATGATTGCTGTAGAATTTATGTCATATTTGAAATTATTTTAGTTTATATATCTCGACCAAACTTTGATGGAACATTTTTGTGTTCCGTATACCCATGTCTGTCTGAGACACACGTGTAACCTGTAATATATATCTCTTAATGTGTACTCACCATTTAGGTAGGGTACGGTGAGTTCTCGCTAAACCTTGACCGGTATACAAACTCAGGCTTCTACCAACCTGCCAACGATTCCGGCAAAGTTACGCTCGGCGCACCGCTATACTTCGGTGTTCGCCTGACGTCCGTCACGAACCTCACGCTTCTCATCGAGTCGTGCTGGGCAACGAGCTCGCCGGACCCACGAGACGATCACCGCTATGATATCATCGACTATGGGTGGATTAATTTGTTCTACCTTTACTTACTCAGTTTTTAATCTGATCCTGTTGATTCTTGAGTGAAATGTACCAATTGAGGCTTAGCTTCACTATATTTCCTATGGACTCGGTTTTCTCTCTTTCTAGTTGTCAATAATTTCTTCTTCTTTGTTTTTCTTTTTTTCCTGGTTTGTTGTTGTTGTTGTTATTGTTTTGGTGTTGTTGTTTTTGAGGGGTTGCAGATTCTTGCATTTCACCCACCAAGTAAGAGCAGTGCACCTCCTCTAATAAATGGACGTACACTGTGCCATTCCTATTAAAGGGGCGGACTAGCGATTGGGTCTGGGAAGTTTCCATCTATACGGGCCGCTCGATTGGCCGGTTCATTTGTATCCAAGAGGTTGAGTTGGCCTGTCGCATCAAAATTCCCAACCAAATATCAGTCCTAGTCTGCTCCTGCATTACCCTAAAGCTTTAAAAATTCACGACGTGAATCGTCATTAAAGCCAATTTATTTTTGATACGCGTTTTTTTTTGGTTTTTTTTTAGATGTGCCGTGGACAGCACAACAGTCATCTACAATTGGGCCTCTTCAACTTTCAAGGGATTTAGTATTGATGCTTTCGCCTTCATTGGCGATTACGACAAGGTGAGTGTCTGCAATGGCCCTTTGTACCTCTCGTTTCCGTTGCACCCGATGCGTCGTTATATTGACGTAGTACTGCGTCAGTGATTAGTGCGGGCTCTGATGCGGCATGTGGCAGTGAAAAACGGTGATCGTAAAATGAACGGTTGACTTAGAATATCCCACCAATAGGGTTTATGTTCATAAACGTCGAAGACCTAGGGTTAGGATTAGGTTTAGCGTTACTTAAGAAACTTAAAGTCTTATTCTCCATAAGAAACTTACCATGATGTCGATGTTTTGAGCAATTTCAAATCTCTTTCTGAGCACCAAGTTGAAAAACTTATACTTAACCTCATTAAGAAGTCATGCTTATTAGATCCTATGCCCACGAAACTTCTTCTACAATGTATCGACATATTAATTCCTGTGTTCACATCATTGTTTAAGCTTTCTCTCTCGACTGGTCATTTTCCCCAAAATGCCCTCATCACACCATAATTAAAAAAACCTGGACTTGACGCAGATTTTAAGAACTTAAGATCTATCAGCAATCTGAAATATATATCGAAGTTGGTTGAGGGTGCTGCTACCCAGCAAATTATGGATCACCTCGATAACAACTCATTTTTGACATGTACTCGGTCTGCATATAGACAATTCCATAGTACTGAAACTGCACTGCTAAGAATAAAAAATGATCTATTGATGGCTATGGATTCCCAGAAAGTCACGTTTTTACTTTTTTTTTTAGATCTAAGTAGTGCATTCGACACCATAGATCATTCTTGCTTATCAGAAAGACCTGTTTCAACAAGATGGTGTTGTTCTTGAATGGATAGAGTCGTATTTGGCGAATAGATACCAAAAGGTCAATATAGATGATGATCTCTGATGATTTTCCAGTGCCTTTTGGAGTTCCACAAGGTTCTCGGCTGGGTCCTTTGTTATTTACTCTGTACACTGCTAATCTCATTTCAAATGTTAAAACGAATTTCCCCAAGATATCATGCCACTGCTATGCAGATGACACACAGCTTTATGTATCATTCAGACCAGACGAACATGCTGAAGAGCGATGTGTCTCACTTCTAGAAACATGTGTTGACTATGTACGTGGATGGATGTTGCAAAATAGGCTCATGCTTAATGATGGTAAAACTGAATTAATGATCATTGGCACACCTAAACAGACTTCCAAAATCAACTTAAACAGTGAATCAATGGGAGATTATGTATTATCAAATAGAACCATATGTTAGTTCAAGAAATCTCGGAGTACAGTTCGATGCGAATTTGAATATGAGAGAGCACATCACAAATGTTTGTAAATCAGCATACTACATGATCTATAATCTCAGACGTATTCGTAAATATTTAGATAAGGACATTACGAAAGACATTGTTTATGCATGTATCACCAATAAGTTAGACTATTGTGATGGTCTACTGTATGGGATCCTTCACTCTCAAATAGTAAGATTTCAACGGGTTCAAAACACATGTGCAAGGCTGATCTGTGGTTGTTCCATATTCACACGTATTACCCCAATTTGAAGAAATCTACATTGGTTACCAGTACGCCAGAGAATAACATTCAAAATCTTGCTGATTGTATATAAAGCACTTCTTGGTCAAGCTCCCAATTATATCAAAGAACTTACTGTTGAATTTCAAACTTAATCAACACAATCGGAACTTGCGCAGTTCCCGAAATACTCTGTTGCTGCAGATCCTATCTATCAAAACAAAAATAACGCTAGGTGATCGAGCATTTCCTTGTGCAGCCCCAAAAACTCTGGAATTACTTGCCATTTGAAGTCAGGAAATCACCATCTGTAAATATCTTTAAATAAAAACTGAAAACACATCTTTTTAATTAACTGTAAATCTAAGCATATTATGAGCTCTTGTAGCGCAGTAGAATATATACCTAATGTTGGATAGTTTCTGTCCTCTATAAATGTATTATTGCAATGACGAACCTTCGTCATTGCCTTGTTTTCGTTCACATTCTGCCCCATTCTGCATTAATATTCTCCTCCTTGTTTTCGTTTTCTTCCTTATCGTCAGGAAATCGCATTCGTTTTGCACGTAGTGCTTGTTATTCCTAGTTAGGTACTTTCCTCATGTCTTTTTCCTTTCAAATTTTATAGGCATAGTCTCTAACATCTCATCAAGGTCACTACATTCTTCGATTCTCAAAATCACTCATGCATAACCGTCCAGGCGCCATTTTGTCCGTTTCTGGTCCATTTTAAGGCCTTTCTTTCTTCCTTCCTATCTCCACTATCCTAGATCCTACAAACTTCTAACAAACTCCTCTAGATAGTCTAAGAGATGTTCTTTCATCTGCGACGTATAAACTGACCTTCAAAATGCCATCTTCGTACTCTAAATTTAAATCTGAAACCGATTCCGTCAAAAATCTCTCAAATTCTTGAAAAGTTGACCCCTAAATAATCTAAAACTGCCATAACTTTCTCATATAAATTCCGTTTTGTATTTAAATCTCACAGTATCTTTATCTCATAATTGCGCATAGCCATGCAAAATTTCACGCTCCAATGGTTTTGCAAAACATAAATAGCGCCCTCTAAAGTTCTGGGAACTGGCTTTCTTTCTGTGGCCGTATCTCCATTATGGCTTGGCAAACCCGTACCCTTTTTTAGATTTAGATACTTGAAGATATGCCCTTTCCAGCCATATACAAAATTATATACCCTAACACTGACCGACTTTGCGAAAAATGCCCTCCAAATTCGCCATTTTCAAAAAAATTGAAAAATAACTTCAAATTGCTCTAAATTAGCGATCTTTATACCTACATCAATGAAACTTGGCATACAAATGTATCCATATACGTGACAACTGTCTGCCAAGTTTGGTAAAATTTGAACGTGTCAGCGCAACGTTGTCGCCAAAAATGATGAATTTACTATGCATTACGTAATAGCGCGTTCAATGCGTGCAATACATTGCGCGAAAATAACAATGGTGTCAAACTGACCGCAATAAAATGCCCTTTCGAATGATACCAAGTATAGTATATGTTCACACAGAAAATTGTGAATAAATCGCATTTAAACAAAGGTCACTACACGAATTCCGCCGAGTTTCCGCCCGAATCTAACACGTATCGGCTATGATGTCATTTTTTCAGACTGCTTTTCCCCCCTTAAACGTTCTTTTTTTTTCTTGAAAATTTGCAGTGACATGCCGAGTTCCAATACGCAGGGCACCTCATGGCCGGATTTTTGAAATTGGTCAAGGGGGCCATTTAAGACGCCATTTTGTCCTATAAATCTAATTTACATCACGTGTTTCGATAGGATTATCATAGAAAAAAAAAGAGTAGTTTACAATAACAACCATGAAATTCTCTTTCTAATGATACCAAATACGGCATATAAAGAGACAGAAAGAGAGAGAGAAAAAACAATTTAACTCCGGTCATAATACAGATCCTGTACGTTTTCCGCCCATGCATTACACGCATTGGGCCGTATGCATAAAAAGTAGCAATTGCTTGCAAGCAATTGCTTCAAGCACAAGCAATTGCTTGTCAAGCAAAAGATCAAGCTCAAGCAATTGCTTAAATCCGTATGCATAACATTTTGCTTGTGCTCAAACCTTTTGCTTACGATCTCAACAATAGCGACGTCACGCCGGTGCGAACATCATTCATGGGAGAACAAAGGCGGGTTTCGCATACTAGTAGTGTATTCAAATGTCATGCGTGTGGGGTAGCCTTTCCTGACATGGCAGTATAACATTCCAGGATGACATAGTTCAGAACAAAATGAAAAAAAAAACACCGATACGTGCACACACAAGCGCACACCCAAATACACATACACACATGGCATGCATATACTAACAAGACTACTCCTGTACAACTTTGGTTTTTCTCTAACGAGCATAAACATGATGCTTAACCGCGAACGTCCCGATTAAGCAAGAGCTCAAGCTGCTATGACGGAGCTTGAAAAAACGTAAGCAATTGCTTATAAGAACAAGCAAAAGGTTCGTTTTATGCATAAGTTTTTAAGCAATTGCTTGTGCTTATTAGCAAAAGCATTTGCTTGCAAGCAATTGCTTATGTTTATGCATACGGATTCAAGTAAAAGGCTAGCACAAGCAATTGCTACTTTTTATGCATACGGCCCAATATCTATGGGGCATATCGGGTTCACGCTTTTGACCCCCAGAACGATCTTGATTGCAATGACGAACATGCACCAAATCCCATTGGTTTTTGCACGCAGTGTTTGCGAGCCCTTTCTAGGTTCTTTCCCCTATCCCAATTTCTTTAAAACTTCGTAGGCATAGTCACTACCAGTACCATCCCATCAAGCTCACTGTTGAGACCTTTCCTTCGCCCTACCTATCTCCAATATCACAGAAGCTACAGACTTCGTACAAATTGCTCTGGATAGTCCGAGAGAAGCTCTTTCGTTTGACACGTAGAAACTCGTCGTCATTGCACGCACATCGTTGTGACACGATTGCATTTCTAGTTATTTTTATTGTTATTATTTAGCTTCATTTATAAAGCGTTAGGTAACCTACGGACATCTAGTGGGGTTTTGTAAAGTTGCTCCGAACGGTGTAGACAATGAGTGCAAACGAAAGCATGGGTTACTTGACTTAACCACAGGCTCAATTAATTAGCGCAGAAGCGCAGGTAATAACGCAATCGAAATGACACCTCATAGGCAGCTGGGGCTTTATTCTAAGCTCTACTGACGTAGGAATGCGTCAGGAACTGGCGCAGTCTTTCACATGCCAGTTGTGTGAGTCATCACAAAAATGTCTGAATGCACAATTACAGTGCAAAAAAATATTGACTTGAATTATCATTGCATGCTAAAATTTCCTTTAGGGTCTTGATTAATATATTGAAATTAATAATTAATAGTGCATTGGGAAATAGATTTTTCACTGGTATGTGTTTATCTGTGTTATTAGCTCGGAGACTGGGGGAGGGGGCTACGACTAGGGTTATCATGGTTACGGTGACAATATTTCGCTCAAGTTTGTATGGACTTAGTGTTTGGGTGGGGCTACCATTCGCACAGTGACATAGCGACTTCTGACCATTATGCAAGAGCGCGTTCTCGAGGATTTCATATACAAGCGAAATCCTTGGTACAAGAAGAAATCCCTAAATTTCCTCTTGACCAAGGTGGTAAAGATCTAGTTCACGGGTGGCCAACCCGCGGCCCGCGAGCTTTTCTGGTGCGGCCCGCGGAGCATTGAAGTAGTGATAATAAAAATATCTCATAAATGAAATACGGCCCGCATAGCAGCGATTAAATAGGGTAAAACATTTACAAACAGCTATCTTTATTTCCATAATTTGTACCCATCATTCACAACATATTGAATCGTTACGTGGTTGATACAAAATTCCTCAAATTCCCTCTCATCACATTACATTAACGACATCAACACCCGGGGGGGGGGGGGGTACTCACATATCAGGACATACGGGGGTGTGCCGCTCTAATGGGTGAATTTGTCACACAAAAATTACTTAACATGGGTCCCATTTCTATACAAATAAAAAAAAAACATTAAAAATAGGTCCGTTTCTTCAAAATTTCCAAAATCTTCAAAATTGTCGGGCTTTTGCCATGCAAACACTCGAAACACATCCGAAAAACACCCGAAAATTGTGGAAAATGGGTCTATTTTCGAGAAAAATGACCCCTAATAATTGGTAGGGGTTTCGAGGCTTGTGCGGCATATTCCCGTCCAAACCAACTCTGAGTATCCCCCCCCCCGGGCATTAACGGTGCCAGGTAAAAATGTCAGAGGTAAAAATGTTAGAGGTAACAAATAAATAAAAAAGCATGTTACAGGTTGAATATTGGTAATGGTTGTATATTAGGCTTATTGAAAAGATATAACGAAGGATTCTCTGCAGTCATTAATTCAGCGCTGCTTTATTTTCGTCTTTCTTTAACTTTTATTTACCTTTCTGCCCGACATTGTGAATTTTTGCCCGATTATTGCCGAAGGGAGACGGGGGGGGGGGGGTGTATCCCTCTTTTGGAGGCATAGTGATCCGGTTGCCTCCCCCTCACATGCCTGTGTCTAAGCAAGTGATACTCAACACTGAGCAAACTTCTGGAAAAAAGAATGTCTAAAATCGAGTAGTTTGGTTAAGAATTATAGGCCGAATTGTGGCTCGATAGTGTAATCATTAAATAAAAAAGAAAAGTCATCACAGCCCCCCCAAAAAAAAAAAGAGAAGAAGATATCACGCTGTGAGTCCTCCCCCCCCCCCACTTCACCGTCCCTTTTGAAGATTGATGGACATTTTTAACAGCGTGACAATGACTACTATATTATGTAATGCCCTACAAATGCATATTTTCCAATAATTTCACTTTCTTGTGGACTTGATACAATGTATTTTGATACTTTGATACAATTACAAAGCAGAAAGCCGCCCATGTTACATCTAATGCTGACCGCACCATTACATTCCAGATAAGCGCGCGCTTTGCAGAGGTTCTGTTTAAGCTCATACATCTTTCTATAATTATTTGCTGTGAGAGATCAAACTCTGAAATTGACAAAAATTCATTCATGAGTAACATAGTTTTACTGTACACATTTATAGCATCATGATACTGCTTGTATACATGATAATATTGTTTGAAGGATATTTGGTGCATGATTTATAACAGGTGTGCTGGCATACACTATATACGACAGTTTCCAGCAGGTACATATTCGTACAAGTCAAAACATTAAACAAAATGCATCATAAATTTGGCAGAAAAAACAGTTGAATATTTGTATCATTACCAATATTCAACCTGTAACATGCTTTTTTACCTCTGACATTTTTACCTCTGACATTTTGTCCTCTGACATTTTTACACCGAGCCTTTTCTTTGGGGGGGGGGGAGACTAACTTTGGCCCGCCAAGTTATGTCAATCGTTAGCTGTGGCCCGCGAGCTTTAAAAGGTTGGCCACCCGTGATCTAGTTGATGGATTCGTATTGACATTAGATATGATCATCCTGTATTTTGTTAAAAACACGTTCTTGGTGATTTTTTCCCTGGCTATTCCGGCGTAGACAAGTCTCAATGATGGACCGACCGCAATTGAAAATCACGCAGCACAACATACGGGTGGGTTCTATGAGACTATGAGTAAGCTTTTTCTACAATGACAACAATAACCGTCTGGATGGTATGAGGAATCCTCTAAAAAACTACATTTGTGAACCGTCCTAATGCACATAGACCTACACGTAGGTCGAGGAAATCATTAGAGCAAGACCTTGCTCAAAGTAACCAGGGACCTGTAAATATATTGCATGTCTCTAGTGGAACACGTCCCATACAAGAGGATGATTCTTCAGTGTGAATAAGGTATAAAGATTTGGTTGAGTAGGCCTACTGCATGATAGACAAATATAGACGTTATGCAAACCTTAGAACCACTTCACACTATAAGATCCTCCTAGTCTTTTTGAAAACAAAATTGAACAAAACAAAAAGAAAAATGACAAAAAAACCCAAAACCACCGCACATTTAAAAGATCCTTCTCTGATCTGATTTTCAAAGAAATGGCAATCATATTGGATATTGCAATCTACTTAAACACCATCTTCCTGATTTAGGTTCTCAATAATGATCAGAATACTAATAAACCGGAATTTTAATGCATTTAGAAATTCGCACTAATACAGAGCCGATTCAGCCGGTCTTTTTCCAAGAAGGCTTGAAATCTTTTGAAATTTAGATTTTATAAATCATATCCCGGAATCACATGACTATTCAGGTCATATTACAAGAACAAATTTACATGAAAATTCAAATCCAATGATATTTTGATTACCGATTCCGAATCGGATCGTAGTCAAATTGTGTAGCGTGCATTTGGCATTACATTCGATATGTGGGACTTTGTTATAAGTTATGACAACTTATGATCAGGGGCGTCTCTAAAGAAGGGAAGGGTGTGCCCCACATATCAGGGTATTGTCGGTAAAATTGCGCTGCCGTCGGGAAAAGAGAAAAGGAAGAGGGGAGAAAAGAGAGGGAAAGGGAAAGAAGAGGAAAAAAAGAAAAGAAAAAAAAAAGAAAAGAAAGGAAAGAGGAGAGAAGAAAGAAAGCGAAAAAATAAAAAAAGGGAGGAGAGTAAAGAAAGGAAAAGAAAGAAAAGAAAGTAAAGGAGAAAAGGAAAAAGACACGCATAAATATGTCGCTGTGTCGGGTCAGCTGTGTCGGTAATTTTGCTCGATCCTCGTGTACAGGCGCGTACACAGGGGGGTTGGGGGGTTGGGGGGTTAAACTCCCCCCTTTGGTATTTATTTGTGTGTAAACCCCCCCTAAATTTCCCTAAACCCCCCCCACCCCCTTATGGATTTAAAAAAAAAAAAAAATTATTAAAAAAAAAAAAAAAAAAAATATTCCCATGGCTGACCTCAAAAAGATGACCTTACCCCCCCTCCAACGGAACAAAATGTCAAATTTTCAAATTTCGATACCAAAAAAAAAGAAAAAAGTGACCTCTTACCCCCATCCACCCCCCCCCCCCCCGCTTATTCAGCGGCTGGCTGAGTCGTTGCGAAATTTTCGGCCCGATTTATAAATGTTAAAACCCCCCCTTGAAAAAATCCTGCGTACGCGCCTGCTCGTGTACTATATCAATGAAGAAGTTTAAAATCGGTGAGATGTATAATGTCGGTCGGCCGGGATTTTTTCCCTAAGTATACGAACTGTGACTTTTTGTCCACTGTGACCACTTCAAGAGAGACTGCAATTATAATAACTGTATTTTCTCGAAGTTTCACTTTTATATAATATCAGCTAAAGAAATCAGAGGTCTAAAGTTTTTCGGAAAACTAAATTCAAAATAAGGATTAAGAGTCAACAACAGTACAACGAATCGTCTTCTTTCTCTCATATGAGTTATAAACCAATGAGTTCCGACAAGGGCATCGCCAACGCCGATTGTCTGAGCTACCAGATGTTGTCATCGAAGGCGACTCGATGATCAAGCACATCGAGGGCCGACTCCTGAGCCGAAAACATAGAGTAGTCTGCCATCCGAACCCAGGGGCAACGGTGGCTGATATCTCCTCTAAGAAGGCTACTGAGGGTGTAAAGGCGAAAGGAGACGTCATTCTACATGTAGGGTCAAATGACTTGTCGAAAGGTAATGGTAGTACATCAACCGCCAATGACATCATAGCATTAGCAGACGTGATTGCAGCGAAAGGCTGTGATGTATGCTTGTCTGGTGTTATACACCGCAGATGGGAATCGGTTCACCAGAGGCGCAGTGTCGATGGGGTTAATGGGCGATTGAGAAGAGCTGCCCGTGAAAGGAGATGGGGTTTCGTTGACAACGACAACATAGTTGACAGGCACCTTGGCAGAGATGGGGTCCACATCAATAAGGCAGGACAAGCTGTTCTTGCCTCTAATCTACGCCACTTTATTGAGCGACCTCGAGGGCCACCTACACCTACTCAGCAAACGTCCTACGCTGAAGTTGTTGGATCTTCAACGCAGGATTTCGAGATGATTGCTCCGAGAGGGAGG
Organism: Strongylocentrotus purpuratus; assembly: GCF_000002235.5. Lineage (NCBI taxonomy): Eukaryota > Metazoa > Echinodermata > Echinoidea > Camarodonta > Strongylocentrotidae > Strongylocentrotus > Strongylocentrotus purpuratus. Next base: position 11,475,868 of record NW_022145601.1, read on the forward strand.
CTAAAGTCTGCACCTGCTCTTCCAATGTTTCCACTGACAAAAGCTCAACAGGGGTGGAACGAGCATCTACGTCTCGTCATGGCATGCAGTTAAGAAACATGCAGTTAAACTCTGTCTCTGGTACTGGCATACTACATCATAATCTTCAGGATCAATCTCATGAACTGAATAAGAGTAACATTAAACAGTTGGAAGGTGGTTTAGTTCCTCCGTTTAGAAACAGGGGCTTAAAATTTGCCCATTTGAATATTCATAGCTTAGTTGCTAAGATTGACGAACTTAGATTACTTCTGAGAAATGCATCATTTGATGTTATTGGTTTAAATGAAACATTTTGCGACTCCATGATTGATGATTCTGAATTGTATATAGATGATTATATTTTATTACGTAGAGACCGTACGAGACATGGTGGTGGTGTGGCTGTATATATATCCAAGAGGTTCAATTATAAAAGAAGGAATGATTTGATTTCTTCTACTTTAGAATGCCTTTGGTTTGAATTGCATTATCCAAATAAGTCTCCCATCCTGGTTGGAGAGTTTTACAGACCTCCAAATTCTCACGTTGATTTCTTTGAAGAATTAGACGGAAATTTGGACTCTGCTCTCTCGGAAGATATGAGCTGTATTATTTTAGGTGATTTCAATTGTGATTGTATGCCACACCAACTTGATCTGAATGCTGAAAAGTTAATGTTTTATACAAATATGTACGGGTTAAGTCAGCTAATTGATACTGCCACAAGAGTTACAAATACCTCTTCTACTTTAATTGATTTGATATTTGTATCAGACAAGGAACTTTACAATGAATGGGGAATATTTGAAACTAGCATAAGTGATCATTATTTGGTGTATACGGTTCGCGATTTTAGTGCAAAGATCCATAACAAATCCGAATACGCAGAATTTCGCTCGTTTAAAAATCTTGACGAGGAGAAATTTTACAGTGAATTGAAAAGTACTCCTTGGCAGGTCATAAAAGATATAGATAATGTTGATGTTGCGTGGGATATGTGGTTGACTCTATTCAATAATATAATCAACAAGCACATACCAGTATGTAAAAAGCGGATAAGAAAAAAGGCATGTCCATGGATATCTGACGAGATTGTTAAGCTTATGACGGAACGTGATAAAGTTCTCAAAGCTGCTAAAGCTAACAAAAGTGATGATCTTTGGGACACCTACAAATATCTAAAGAATACAGTTATTCATCTCATGAGGAAAAGAAAAAGAGAATATAATGCAGACCAGATCTCGCAAAATCATAACAATAGTAAGCAAATGTGGAGATGTTTGAGAAACCTTGTGCCTAAGTCATTACCTATATCTCCCAATAGCATAAATGTTGATGGTGCTAATGTGTCAGACAATGCAAATATTGCTGAAGCTTTTAATGACTTTTTCATTTCTAATGCTACTAAGATTACAAAGGACCTGCGAAGGAATAAGTCTCAACTGAGAGTAGACGAGGACAATAATATTGGTCCAACTCATTCGCAATTTAATTTGAATTTGATTACTGAGGATTTTGTATTGAAACAGATTGATAATCTGAGTATAGATAAAGCAACTGGTGAAGGTCACATCAGCTGTAAACTTTTAAAGATGACGAAGAATGTTATCGCAGAGTCTCTTTGTGATATCATTAACAAATCCCTGTCTACAGGAGTTGTTCCACGTGAATGGAAAAAGGCTCGGGTAGTACCAATATTCAAATCTGGAGATATTTCTTCTTTGAATAATTACCGTCCCATTTCGATATTACCTATCGTGAGTAAAATTATAGAAAGGGCCGTCCACCAACAACTCAGTGAATTCTTGGACGTGAATAAATTATTACACCCTAATCAGTCTGGTTTTAGACCTAAACATTCAACAGCTACTGCCCTTGCAAAACTTGTAAATCAATGGTCGTTGAATATTGATAACAAAGAAATTTCTGGAGTTGCCTTCATAGATCTTCGTAAGGCTTTTGATACTGTTGACCATGAGCTACTTCTACATAAACTAGCTTGTATAGGTTGTAGTAATAGGACTATTTATTGGTTCAAATCATATTTAGGGGATCGACAACAAGTGACCCAATTCAAAGGAGCCAAGTCGCATCCATCAACCATCAAATTAGGTGTGCCACAAGGTTCAATTCTTGGTCCCCTTTTATTTTCAATATATGTTAATAGTCTACCTGAATGTACTCCTGAAGGTATCATAGATATGTATGCTGACGATACGACACTTACCGTCAGTGCAAATGATGCAACTGTTGTGGAAGAAAAATTAACTGTTGCGTTAAACAGAGTCATGGCATGGATTAAGGAAAATCGTCTTGTTCTTAACACTGAAAAAACTTGTGTCATGTTAATAGGCTCTCCTGCTAATCTCAAGAAAATTGAATCTTTCACCATTTCATTAAACGGCAATTTGATCAAAAGAGTTCCATTCACCAAATGCTTAGGACTTTTGATAGATGAAGAATTGAAATGGTCTAAACAAATCGAAAACGTAAGTAAACTTACCCAGAAAAACATTAGCATGATAAAGAGAGCAAAGAGTTTTTTGCCTCAAAAATCCTTAAAGTTACTTTATAACAGTCTAGTGTTGCCACGATTAGATTACTGCTCTGTTGTATGGTCGAACCGATTTCATTCTCATACAACTAAGCTGCAAAAAATTCAAAAGAGGGCCGCAAGAATAATATTGAACAAGACATATGACACACCGTCGGCTGATTTGTTCACAAGTCTTAAATGGATGACACTAGACAAGCGGTTTGAGTTAAGTCGCGTTATGATGATATATAAATGCGTTCATAACTTAGCACCCTCTTACCTTCAGGTAGGCTTAATCAATCCTGATGATGTACATGAGCATCATACAAGGCAAATAGACAGTGGATGTTTACGTGTGCCTAGATTTCACACTGATTGTTATAAGTGTAGCCCAATTGTTTCTTCCATATTTGAATGGAATAAGCTAGATAATTCGTTGAGAACGGCTTCCTCTGTCAATTCATTTAAGAGATTGTTTAAACAAAGTTGTAATTTGTGAATGGCTCAGCCGTACATACACTACGTGCATGTTCTGTAATATTTACATGTCTTATTCACATAATTGCGACTTAATTAATATTTTCCTATTGACATTACTGCTTACTAGGTTAATGATATATGTTAATTTTGCAAACGAGTATTATTTTTGTAACTGTTCTGTATAAATGTTATAAACGATGTAAATATGTTCATTCAGGGCCCCATGGAAGACCACTACTTGCTGGTGAATGGGCTACCCTGTCAAAAGATCAGAAATAAATAAATAAATAAATAAATATTATAAGGAAACGCTTCGCGCGGGAGGGGGAAAAACTTAATTCAGATAAGGATTGAGAGTCGAGGACGGTACAACGAATCGTCTTCTTTCTCTAATAATTTAAGGAAACATCTCAGCTTCCGCGTGGAACGCGGGAGGGCGAAAACTGAATTCAGATAAGGATAAAGAGACGAGAACAGTACAACGAATCTTCTACTTTCTTTCATTGTTTAAGGAAATTCAGACAATTAGGGTTAAGAGTCGCGAACGGTAAATGAATCGTCTTCTTTCTGTGATAATTCAAAGAAAGGTTAAAGCTTTCGCGCTTCGCGCGGGAGGGGGAAAAACTTAATTCAGACAAGGATTAAGAGTAGAGAAAGGTACAACGAATCGTTTTCTTTCTCTAATAATTTAAGGAAATGTCTAAGCTTCTGAGGGGAAAACTTAATTCAGACAAGGATTAAGAGTCGAGAAAGGTACAACGAATCGTCTGCTTTCTCTCATATTTAATTGAAACGTCAAAGCTTGGGGGGGGGGGGGGGACTGAATTTAGACAGTTAGGGTTAAGAGTTGGAAACGGTACAACGAATCGTCTTCTATCTATAACAAAAATCAATGAAAAGCCAAAGCTTCCGCGCTTTGCGCGGGAGGAGGGAAACTGAATTCAGATAATTAGGGTTAAGAGTCGTGAACGGTAAATGAATCGTCTTCTTTCTATAATAATTCAATGAAACGTCAAAGCTTCGCGCGGGAGGGAGGAAACTTCATTCAGACAAGGATTAATAGTCGAGAAAGGTACAACGAATCCTCTGCTTTCTCTCATAATTTATGGAAACGTCAAAGCTTCCGGGAGGAGGGAAACTGAATTCAGATAATTAGGGTTAAGAGTCGTGAACGGTAAATGAATCGTCTTCTTTCTATAATAATTCAATGCAACGTCAAAGCTTCCGCGCTTCGCGCAGAAGGGGAGAAACTTCATTCAGACAAGGGTTAAGAGTCGAGAACGGTACAACGAATCGTCTTTTTTTCTCTAATAACTTTATGAAACTTCCGCGCTTCGGGCGGGAGGCCGTTCACCCACTCACCCCCTAAGGAGAGTGCGCTTCGGGCGCTCTTTAAGTGATTCGCTTGCTCACTACCGCCCCTAAATAAGATCCTAGCTACGCGCCTGCATTTAAATATATAGCTATGATGCTGTCTAAGTTGACGAAATAATTCGTATATTTATGTCGTCGAGGGAAAGGACCATTTGCGTATACGCAATTACTATAGATAGTTCATATTAAAAACAATTAAGCCTTCGGCTCCGGGTTTATAGGGTTAAATTTGTAGACATTGGGACATTAAATTGTGTCGGTAATAGGTGGCTAGTTTTATCGGTAATCGGTGGCCTCTACACCCCGCCCCCCCCCCCACTGAAAAAGGTCTAGCGACGCCCCTGCTTATGATAAGCGTTAAACCATCTTTCATGTCGTAAAGATGCTTTAAATTTATTTTTCACCATTTAACTAGCTCTGTCCTCTTTCAAAACAGGTTTACGTCCACTGCTCGATCTTGATATGTGACAACAACGACTCGGGCTCCCGCTGCGCCCAGGGATGCCTAGCACGAACTCGTCGTAGTCTGCAGCCGACAGGCTCCCGATCAAAACCTCATACCATCACTAACGGACCGCTCTCCGATGCCCAGCGCTCCCAAAGAGCTATGTTGCTTGGTAGCGTTGATGACGGTGAGTAATGTCTGCAGAGTAAATAATGCTGACAAGAATAATGTGCTGTTTTTTCATGGTGCATTATAGTAAGGCGAATACAAGACAATAGCCATGTTCAACAAGGGGCTTCCTAGTCGGCGTAAGTTTTTCCCTGCAACATTACATATTCCAAACATAGTTGACTTTCACCACTAGTTGTCCGTATTCTCTTACTCGCACCAACTTGCCACGATTAAGTTAACACGACCTTCCACCGACGCAGTCTTACTCAGCGTATCTTCCGCCCACACTAGTCGACCTCAACCCAGCTTCCGCATCTAAACCGCGCGGGATCTAATTTTATTTTCAATTGTAAACCGACAACCCTTGTGAAAGGTCACAGATACTCCGAGTGCCAAGCTACAGCATACACACGGTAGACTTACGCAGCATTTTAGTCGTGTTGTCGTGTTACTCCTGGAGATATTCAAGAGAATAACCAGTCGGCGTAAAGGTCGGCGTAGCTAACACGACTATCGTTTACTACGCCGACCTTTACGCCCACCAATTTAACATCGTGTGAACACGGCCTACGCAAGCAGCTTACAACTATGGTTTGTTTCTAATCGTCCTTTGTTTGTTTATTATCGTCCTTTGTTCGTTTGGCATGGACCTTTCACCCTTCGAAGTATATGTTTGTTTCGCTACGTTCGTTGTCTGTGTATGACTGTCCTTTGTTTGTTTGAAGTGACGTTGATTATGACCGTTTCGGCCACCCATATACAACGAGTCAATGTTGAGCGGTATGTGTAGCAAAGGTTTACTGATTTCCTTCGGCATGATCAGTCGACCCAGGATTTCGGTCAAATGTTTGGATTTGTGTTATTTTGTTAGTCTGTTTTAATTTTATCCGTATATATCCCTGCTTCAGTTATCGATTCCCTCCTTCAATTCAAAATTTCGCACGGGTCATCTAACAAATTACGAGGGATATAATTCCTCGAGATATACTTCGTGTACGAATAGATCATTTCGTATTGTTGCTAGATAGGACAAACATCATGGTATGTCCTACATAACAACACAGCATTTATGCAATTTGAATTATAACTATTGAAATGCTATTATTTGTATTAAACAAATTTGTAACGAGGAACTTTAAAAAGATTTGTGCGTTGGCGTAAGGGACGTGTTAAATCAGAGTTAGTCGGCATGAAATATGGTGAGGTCGGCGTAAAGGTCGCAAAGATCGTCCGATAGCCGTGTTAGCTACGCCGACCTTAACGTCGACCGATTTACTCCTGGATTTCTACAGAAAGTAGCGTGCTAACACTACCGTGTGTATGTTCTCACTTGGTACTCGGAGTGTCTACGACCTTTCACGGGGGTTGTTTATTTACAATCGAAAATTAAAATCATATTTCGCGCACTTTAGATGCGGAAGGTGAGTTGAGGTCGACTAGTGCGGACCCAGGGGCGGATGCAGCGGGCGTGGGGCGCACGCCCCCTCCTTTTATCTGTAGAAAAGAATCACATCAATGTTCAGCTTACTCATTCAAAAACGCATAAGAAAGCACCATTAGAGCATCTTAAAGTTCAACATTTTCCGATGCGATGTTTGCGTAGTATAAATGTAGGTAAATGTCCCGGTATATTTGTATCGTAAGTATTAGGGTTATTATTGTTATCATTATTATTATTCTTGTTGTTGTTGTTATTAATATCATGTAAATTTTTCGCTCACTCTCAAGGTCTCGAATCTCATGACCCTGTGATGATCGTGGCTGCCAGCGCCCTCTGTGTTCTTATCGCTCTTACTGTCGTCAACGCGCTAATGAAGGTGCGCATGCGTCGTCCTCGTCCCGAGCAGATTGGCTATCGCAGAGTGGGCGTTGCTGAGCAGGACTATTAACGCATGAAGAAAGAGATAAAAAGAAGAAGTAGAAGAATAAATCCCATTGAATGGAGTAGAGTGACAAGTATAATTTGAAAGTGCCATAGCTCCTCTTTGCACGGAATCATTATGAATATTCGTTGTTTATCTCCGAACTTGTGTTGATAAAGAAACCTCTGAAATAGGGGAACCTTTGGATTCAAATATCAAGATAAACGCTATGATTTTTAATTAATGCAGCCTCTTGATGAAGGATATCTTATTGGTGATCTTAAATTTAGGAGCGTGACATGTGCTTTGTTTCTTCTTCATTTTGCCCGTAAAACTTAGATTTTGTGTGATAGCCAAACAAATATATATAAGATACCTTTAGCTAGAAGTACGAAGCCTAAAATTAATGCATATACACCTGTATGAGTATGTGTTCTATGCTTTACCTTACATTTCTAGACAGATCTTCTCAAACTAAGTTTTGATTTTTTTTTTCTTCTTTCATTTAATATTCGTGATGTTGTAGTCTAGTTTGACAGATTTGAGACGGTGACATGTGCTTGTTTCATTATTTTTTTTGCACATGAAACTTTGGTGTTTTGTGATAGCCAAACAGAAATAAAGATACGTACCTTTAGCTGGCAGTAGAAAGCCGAAAATAAATTCATATACACCTGTATTAATAGGTGTTTTATGATATTCCATATATTTCTAGATAGATCTCCTCTAACTTAGATTTTTCTTCTTTCATTTAATATTCATTATGTTTTACTTACGTATTTAGTTGCTTTTTGTTTCATCTTCCATTTCAATAATGGCAGAATCTCTTAATAGTTGCTCCTTATCTCAGAAGAAAATAATTAATTTGCTCTTTTTGTTGGTATTAGCAGTGCGTAGGACTGTAAATGTTCCAATTTTGTTCTTTCTTGTTGTGTTTTGCTTCTGTTAAGTATAACTCGATCGCAAATACTTTCGAGAAATTAACTCAAAGCGCCTTTCGAGATCAAGTTCAGATTTTGTAATAATGTCCTTGTAATGTTCGTACACTCTAAAGGTGATGCACAGGCCCAGGGCTATTGAAATCGCTCTAGGTTGATTTCTCGAAATTCTGTGCGCTCGTGTTGCATGTAGATCTTTCAGATAGGCTATAGAAATTGATATTGAAGGTAAAATGGATTGCCTTTTCATATGTGTTTACTTCGGTGCAATATGATGGGTTCTATTTTTCTGACCATTATCTGACGTCAAGTCTATCTTTTTTCGTCAACTTTCATTGAAATCGAAAATAAAATAAATTAAGATTATTCAAGAACGAAGATGTTTTCCATTCTTCTATTGATTAAATATATGTCATAATTATGTCTCGTTGAGCTCGTTTCTTAAACATGCTCTCACCATAATACTGGTGTGTACTTCATTATCATTTTAGTCAACATCGGAGTATTCTTGTCCAGAAACCTAGGTTTTTATTACTGTGCCTCCAGCACGAGAGGTGACAACTTTAGCATCATATTTTGGCCATTGATCCGTTCATTAACTGTTTTTTTAATCTCCACACTATTTGCTAATGTTACCTAACTTGTAGCCATGGTTAAACATTTTCCCACATGATTTGAAAACCTACACTGATTTTTGGATTGGCAATCTCTTCATACCGTACTATTGTTCAACCGAATGATTGAAGTAAAATAACAGCTATCGTGCAATAAGTCGTCATTTATATCTCAGACTAAATGCATGTATTTGTTTTGTCACACAATAATGATGTATACGGAATGGAGAACTATATTCTTTGTGCTTCCGTCATCAGGGGACTACTCTATTTAAAGCAGAGAAGTGGAAATCCATTATTTTACGATTTATATTAGCAATCACTTCGTTAAGAGTTGAATCCAACCCGAATTATACTAGGAATCTCCTCCAATGTAGAGAATTAAAGTACTCTATTTAGAGTGAATCTTGAGTGTGGATTTTCACTCCTGTATTTAGAGAGCAGGTTAGGTCATGATTGATGTAGCCCTCTTTCAAAAATGAGACCTTCATGTTAAGAGGTGGGATTGTTTTCGTTTGATTGGCTATATTTTCTTAAATATTTCACTTATTGCTAAAGGAAATGTATTCACTCCTTATTTTACTTAGGCCTATACCATAAATAAATGTATTCATTACTTCACATTCCTTATCTAATTAAGCTACTTTTAACCACCTTTCTTCAATTTTTCTCTTGAAATATGTACTAAGGCATAGTTATTGGTTAATTAAAGAATGTTCTACCTAAAACTGTGGTATGTCTTTATTAATGTATGTACTTGAAGCAGACCTATCCCCTTATTCCCCCCTCTCTCTCTCTCTCTTTCTTTCTCTCTCTATTTCTCACTCTAGCTCTATTTCTCTTTCTCTCTCTCTCTCTCTCTCTCTCTCTCAATCCTTTAAACTCAATCTCTTCCCCTTTCTCTCTCAACCATCTTTTCCATGTTTCCTTCTACCCCTCTTTTACTTCAACTTGCTTTCTCCCCCTCTATGCCCCTCCCCCTCTCTCGCTCTCTCTATACATATATATAAAAGTGTGATAATTCTCAACTCTGACTTTTGCTATGTTCATGATGCTTGAGTGCTTGACTATGATTGAGTGATATCGAGTTTGTATGCCATGTATATTTGTTCATTCAATGTATTTGTTTTTGTATGTGTTTGCACTTCAGAACCTGAAGAAGGCCTCACAATCCGAAAGCTCGTAATAAAATGTTTAAGTACAGCTACGTCTCACGTTCCGAGACCATTTTCTTCACGCCTATATATATATCCTTAACATAATTTTCTGAATACTGAATTAGAGGTATTTCAACCCGCTAATGACCTTTCAGCATCGACTTTTTCGGATCCAATATCCCAGTTTGTACATAAATCTGTACATGGGCAGTTCATGTTTATTTGTACAAAAGTTAAAATATCTGTATGTTTGAGGTGATTTAAAACCATGTGCTAATTACGAACTGGTCTACACATTATTATAAACAGACCGATTTAATTGTTGATGTTTATGTGTTACCAATCCTTTCTCAACTTATATCTCAATCATATAAATGAGAACGCTACCAGTCTACTCATCATAATAAAATATCCTCCTATTATAATGATCTCATCCCCCTACCCGTATCATCCAAATCTCTTTTCAAATTCATCAACAACTCTAGCATTTGAAACACCTTTCCTCGTACTGGAAAATATACATTTGCAATGTATCATAATTTCTAAATCCTGTTGAATATCTTCCATTGGAATGTATCTTCCGATTTGATCTACAATTAAAGAAAGAACCTTCAAATCTAAATGTGAATGAATCAACACAAGAACACCTATACTGTGTAAAGTACCATGACTTTAATAAAAGACAACTTCCATCCCACATTAAACTCCATATATTTCTTGCAACATAATATCTGCATTTTATCCTTGCACTCAGATAATATCTGGGATCTTTTGTTCTTTTCCCTGATTCCTTTTTCCTTTAAGGAAAGAAACGTATAAGAAAGGATAGATTGTTAAAATCCATCACTTTAACAATAATAAATTCCGAAAACTTGTCTTTGGAGGACAGTGACATCACAATCACGAACCATAATATTGTCTGCTGAATGGAACACAAAATAAAGGTGATATTTAAGTAGTTGCAGTCCACCGAAGAAGATCCATAAAGAAAATTGAAGTGAACCTTATTTTTGTAATACTACGACAAATCAAATACAAAGACATCCACGTGCACCCAGACCAGAACAGACAACCGATAAAATTATGGGCAGTGGCCAAAAATAAATCAGTTTGGACTCTTTAGAGTCGGTACAAAGTCGGTTTGCCAGTGTGACTGAGGTATTAATCATACCTCGAAAACCGACTTGAAATCGACCGATTCTCGACGATTCGGGGCAATGTAATAGTGTGCCCGGTCTGTTGACGGTCTGGCGTCTTCTATCAGTTGAACCACCCATGAATCAAAATTTGTCTATTTTATTTGTAAAACTCATTCTCAAGATATAGGATGATAGTCGATTTTTGTTTACTAAACAAAATTCTGAGAATGTATTCAATATGAGAATAATGAAAGTTTTGAAATTTTGAGCAAAGGGCTCGAGTATTAAGTGCATATGTGCATGGAAAGAGACTAAATACTTAGCACTCTGTAAGCATCTTATAACGCTTACTATTGATGGAGATACACTGACAAATTTGGTTTATATCCTGCAAATTCTATATAAATGAAACGAGTACTCTACATCAACAGGTTACATCGTTACACACGTAGAGTGTTAAAGAAAAGCGATGATAGAGATCGTATTCTTTTTCCTTTCTCTGTCCCTTTCGTCATTTTAACTTTTTCCTGTTTTCTCTCATATTTCTTAGTATTCGATGTGTCTGAGTGTGTGTGTTTGTGTGCGTGGGGGAAAGGGCAGGTCACCCTTGCACTGGTTATGGATGAGGCGTAATGAAATATTGATCCGCCATGTTCTTTTTCTATCTCGCAGATCTAAAACCAGGTATATTTCAGGCCCAAAAAAAGATACAGAGAAATGGCAAGGCAATACGCAGTACGGTAATGTAGGCAGACTTCTAAAGCCGAATACGGATCTGAATGCAAAGTCCAATTCATAGAATGCTTTCATACAATCACGCTTGAATGTTCCTTCAGAATAGACCAAATATCATCACTACTAAAGGGTACGGGCTATTTTACACAGTAGTTCAATGTTACATTGCAATAAGTCACATGGTGTTTGGAGAGCACGGTGATATATTATCATCAAGAGAAAAACGTTGTGGGTGTGAATTGCGTTAAACATGGCGCTGTTTTCAGCAGCAGCAAAAGGAGACGTCCTGAAGATACAATCATTAATCGACTCCGAAGACAAGTCAGAGGATTCGGGAGGAGTTGATGTAAACTGCTCGGATGTGTCTGGCAAGACGCCCCTCCACATTGCCGCGGAAAACGGACATTTGCAATCGGTTAAATGCCTAACAAATCATGGAGCAAAAGTGAATGTTGTCGATGCTAACCTACAGACATCGGTTCACTTATGCTCAAAGAAAGGCCATCTTCATGTGGTAGAGCTGTTAGTGGACGAAGGAGCAGATATTAAAATTGGCGACAAAGATGGGTTTACAGCTCTTCAAATAGCATCATTCAAGGGTCATGTTGATATTGTCAAATACCTTGTTAGCAAAGGGGCACAGCTTGAAAAATGTGACAAGAAAGGCAGGACACCCTTGTCGTGTGCTTCTCAAAAAGGCCACCTTGAAGTCGTCGAGTATATCGTGAACAAAGGAGCAGACATTGAAATTGGTGATAAAGATGGGGTTACAGCTCTTCATAAAGCATCATTCAATGGTCATCTTGATATTGTCAAATACCTTGGTAGGAAAGGGGCACAGCTTGACAAACGTGACAAAAACGACCGGACACCCTTGTATTGGGCTTCCGCAGAAGGCCATCTTGAAGTCGTCCAGTTTCTTGTGAACGAAGGAGCAGGCATTAAAATTGGTGATAAATATGGGGTTACAGCTCTCCACAGAGCATCATTCAAGGGTCATGTTGATATTGTCAAATATCTTGTTAGCAAAGGGGCACAGCTTGACAAATTGGACAAAAACGGCAGGACACCCTTGTCTGGTGCTTCTCAAGAAGGCCATCTTGAAGTCGTCGAGTATATCGTGAACAATGGAGCAGGCATTGAAATTGGTGATAAAGATGGGTTTACGGCTCTTTACATAGCATCATTCAATGGTCATCTTGATATTGTCAAATACCTTGTTAGGAAAGGGGCACAGCTTGACAAATGTGACAAGAACGACAGGACACCCTTGTATTGTGCTTCTCAAGAAGGCCGTCTTGAAGTCGTCGAGTATATCGTGAACGAAGGAGCAGGCATTGAAATTGGTGATAAAGATGGGTTTACGGCTCTTTACATAGCATCATTCAATGGTCATCTTGATATTGTCAAATACCTTGTTAGGAAAGGGGCACAGCTTGACAAATGTGACAAGAACGACAGGACACCCTTGTATTGTGCTTCTCAAGAAGGCCGTCTTGAAGTCGTCGAGTATATCGTGAACAAAGGAGCAGACATTGAAATTGGTGATAAAGATGGGGTTACAGCTCTTCATATAGCATCATTCAATGGCCATCATGATATTGTCAAATACCTTGGTAGGAAAGGGGCACAGCTTGACAAATGTGACAAAAACGACCGGACACCCTTGTATTGGGCTTCCGCAGAAGGCCATCTTGAAGTCGTCGAGTTTCTTGTGAACGAAGGAGCAGGCATTGAAATTGGTGATAAATATGGGGTTACAGCTCTCCACAGAGCATCATTCAAGGGTCATCTTGATATTGTCAAATACCTTGTTATGAAAGGGGCACAGCTTGACAAATGTGACAAAAGCGAAAGGATACCCTTGTTTTGTGCTTCTCAAGAAGGCCATCTTGAAGTTGTCGAGTATATCGTGAACGAAGGAGCAGGCATTGAAATTGGTGATAAAGATGGAGTTACAGCTCTCCACAGAGCATCATTGGAGGGTCATCTTGATATTGTCAAATACCTTGTTATGAAAGGGGCACAGCTTGACAAATGTGACAAAAGCGAAAGGACACCCTTGTTTTGTGCTTCTCAAGAAGGCCATCTTGAAGTTGTCGAGTATATCGTGAACGAAGGAGCAGGCATTGAAATTGGTGATAAAGATGGGGTTACAGCTCTTTACATAGCATCATTCAATGGTCATCTTGATATTGTCAAATACCTTGTTATGAAAGGGGCACAGCTTGACAAATGTGACAAGAAAGGCAGGACACCCTTGTCTTGTGCTTCTCAAAAAGGCCACCTTGAAGTCGTCGAGTATATCGTGAACAAAGGAGTAGACATTGAAATTGGAGATAAAGATGGGTTTACGGCTCTTTACATAGCATCATTCAATGGTCATCTTGATATTGTCAAATACCTTGTTATGAAAGGGGCACAGCTTGACAAATGTGACAAGAAAAGCAGGACACCCTTGTCTTGTGCTTCTCAAAAAGGCCACCTTGAAGTCGTCGAGTATATCGTGAACAAAGGAGCAGGCATTGAAATTGGTGATAAGGATGGGGTTACAGCTCTTTATAAAGCATCATTCAATGGTCATCTTGATATTGTCAAATACCTTGTTAGTAAAGGTGCAGACCCGGGGAAACTGGCTAATGAAGAGGACCACTATGACTACCTCCGCAGTACCTTTCGTGGTAAGGCTTTCCCTGCCTTCATGCCCCCATACTCCCGAACATACGATCCATATCGTACCAGTCCACAAGACATTTCTCGCTTCATGAGCAACACAAAAGAGACAATGAATATTAGTCTCGACGAGTGCAGCATCAAGGTTTCACTTTCACCAGACGATGTGGACAGAGCCAAATATATCACAGCAGAAGCATTGACAACCGTTCCACATGACTTAAACCTGGAAAAAGACGAAGTTATCATCTCAGTTGGGCTCAAGCTATCCCCTCCTGGTCTTCAGTTTAAAACTCCGGTGGAAGTCAGGGTCTCGCATAGCGCTATTTTCAGCAACCCAGACAAGGCAGAAATTGTGCTATACACCCGAAGAACTGGTAAGATCTTCCTATTACCATATATCCAATATTTCCATATAAATTCCTTTCTCTTATTGTGACAGTGCAGAGAGCCCTTGACTGCCACGACGAACCCATCACAATTATGACAGAGATCTTCACACAAAATTAATCCTTCCCTACTATTCTTGTTTTCATATGACCTCACTTCAATGATGATATTCCTTTCAGAATGTTCGTATTCACTTAGTTTTACTTGATAAACTTCTATTAGGATAGAAATTCACTTTATTTTTTTTCTTCAGTCTTTGTGTTTGAATAACTTGTGGTAAGATCGTGGTAAATTGTGGAAATTAAACAAACAAAGATTATGAATGATCTAATACATGAAATTGTTTGTTAATAGCCAATCACCAAACAGCAGTTGACATTTTTAACGACATTGCTCATAAATAAACAATGACCCTCAAACAAAGCTTCCCAGTCAATCTGCGAACCTTACACAAAATACTTTCCTTTCTTTGTTATACTAAATCCCTGAGCGTTGACAGTTTACCGCGTAATGGAGCTCTCACACTCTGCCGTGTAGGCCTACCGTCCACCTGCCGGGCTATTAAAAAAAAAAACAGAGTCCAGAACGTTGGGTTTTGAGCGAACTTGTCCCCGGCCGCAACAAAAAAAATTCATAAAATTAATCTTTTCACCGTTTCGTTGCCATCTTCTGACCGTTCTCACCGGGCGCATGCCGGGTGTTGAACGTGCTTCTACCGTCTTCACCGCCCAGATTGACTTTTGTTGACAATTTTGGCCGTTTCCATACCGGGCCCATACCGGGTCTCGAACGTGTGCACCGGGTTTGTAGCAGCCACCTACCAGTCACTTAGCGTCCCCTCACCGCTCGGAGCGTCCTGTGAGCGAGTCCCCGGACTGCTGACGTCATGACACGACTGCCATAAATACCCCGATTTGAACGGCAACGGTCAGTCCGCTCTCCATTTTTCATCACCGTTCTGTAACGGGTTATGAGCATGTTGTGAACGTGTTCATACAGTGTGACCGTTTTCATAACGTATTCATACCGTCCTCATACCGTTCAACACCGTCCTCTTGCCGCTTACTTGCGGCCGGTGCCAGCCGGCCAAAGTTTTGAACATGCCCAAAACTTTCGCCGGGTCCCACCGGGTGTAAACAAGCGCCAACGCCCTATTAACGTGTTGCCCGCTTTGATAACGAACCACCGTGTGCCCTCGCCGTTCTCCACCGTCCGCATACATTTTTGAGCACGGTGGCACACGGTAGGCCTACACGGCAGAGTGTGAGAGTCACTTTACAAAATTAACACGGTCCCCTATTTGTTGTTGTTGTCGACAGAGTCTGATGAATTTTCAAGGATAGTTCCTGCTTCTGACAAAGCTGCTCGGTGTGTAGTCACAAAGAATCACCTTACTCTGTACTTAGGTCATTTCTCGGAATGGTGGATTATCTCCTTAATCAAGAGATACTTCATCGGTAAACGACTCATCTGTACGCCATACGTTCCCGTGTCAATATCCAGAGACGTCATGAACCCCATCTTGCTCGTCATTAAAGACGACTTCTACGGCATGAAAGAGGTAATTTTGTAACGGATTAACAGTCCGGTATATTTCTGGTCCATGTTATGTGTAATGATCTTTTTTCCTTCTCATTTCGTCACGAAACTTTCCAATCTTGCACATCTCATAGTCAATTTCGTATTTGGTCATTCATTTTCAGACTTTGTCCAATCGATTTCATCATTTTGCATCTAACTTCGTCAAAGTCAAATCAAGTTCATCATCCTTGGCTGCTAACGTACAATGCATGAAACAATTTTTTTCAGTTTGCAACCAATTTCGTTAGAGCATCATTCAAATACCTTATCCTACCCCCGGACAATTACCCCATAGGATAGTTGTCCGGGAGGTAGTTGTCCTAGAGGGTTGGTTTCCCTAGGGGGTAGTTGTCCTAGGGGTAGTTGTCCCAGGGGGTAGGTGTCCCAGAACCTCTGGCATTTGCTGGAGGTTCTTGCAGTGCCCTCTGGAAGAACAGCATTATCTCAAAGTTTTCTTATCATAATCTATTTTTAGTCTCCCCCCCCCCCAATTATTATCACTATTATTTTGTTTGATATTGATTCATATGTTCAATCTTTTGCAGGATATTATACAAGAGTACAAGGCAGCCTATCCTGGTGAGCAGTACTGTGTATATTGGAGACAAGGACCCCTACTTGTCAGACATCTGGAAAACGAAGACGAAGTGTCAACACAGGTAAGAATCTCAATATAATTGATACTATTGTTTCCCCCGAAATAAATTATCCTGACAAACAAATCGTCCGTTTCTTAGACAGCAGGGCGTAATATATATATTGTCACATTACCAAAGACACGGGCTAGAGCTTTCTTAAAGCGACACTGAACTGATGAACGTTCTGCCTAAGCGTTCTGTTCAGAGCCATCTTTTCACATATATAGATGGCTCTGGTTCTGTTCATTGCACAGCGCCATCTCATGGTCAATTTGCCAACATTGTGTAATCCAATACCTTGTTTCCGCTTCGCAGACAGAGGGCTAGACGCGATATCATTTCAGCGAGTTACGGGCACCGAACTGTGAAATACGTATTTCACTCTTTTTTGGTTACGGGACCATACTGCTACAGCTGACCCCAGATAGCGCTAGATGGGATTTTGTGGTAATGCTTTTAGTACACTGTGGCTTCCATTAACACGTTAGGCGGACCAATGCATGAAATTACTTTGCAGGATAAATTTTATCAGCAAAGCTGTTTTTATCATGGTCCTGATTGAAATACAATGAGACTATGTATGCAATAAATCACATTTAATATGTAGACCAAACAAAAATCATGATACCAAGTTAAGGGAAGTGTATCATGGGAAATACTGCAAAATGCCATCTACGTCTTTTTTTGGACAACTGCACGTGAATGCTGCGTTCGCGTCGTCCGTAATCGTATTAGGCGATTGGCCCCGAGTAGGGCCACGGGAAAGACACACAGTCTCGTCATGACACACTCCCTTTAAGCCAAGTAGCCTGCTCAGCGGCCGGGCAGCGGATTTTTCCCAAACATACAGGTTTGTATTTCCGGTCTTCTGATTGACTGATATGTTTTATTTTTACGTCATTAGCAGCTTGTAAAGATAGTTTACAAACAATTAGACTTTGATTATTTATAAAGGGAAAATATGACAAAATAATTACTAGGATTCGAACCCACAACTTTAATATTGTAGATAAAGACGTAAAATATATCAGCAAATCAGAAGACCGGAAATATTAGTAATAGCAAACCTGTTTAAAAGGGAAAAAATTGCGGCCGTATCCTAATGCACCAGCACGGCGGGGCGATCGAACATAAAAACATAGCGCTCCCTAGTTGACCTCCGAGCAACTTTGTGGTTCCTGGTCCAAACGGCGCAAATCTGCTGCGAAGAGACAAGGCCATCATTTCATTTCGAGTTGATAAACGCGACAAGCCGCAATTACGTTTGTATACTGTGTTTCTATACACTGTTGGTCATGAAGGTGGAATGATTTCGACAATTATTTATTCCTAATAGATCTAGATAATAGCATACATTCTCATGTGT
Source organism: Strongylocentrotus purpuratus (assembly GCF_000002235.5). Classification (NCBI taxonomy): domain Eukaryota; kingdom Metazoa; phylum Echinodermata; class Echinoidea; order Camarodonta; family Strongylocentrotidae; genus Strongylocentrotus; species Strongylocentrotus purpuratus. The sequence goes on from NW_022145601.1 coordinate 11,493,988, forward strand.
TATTGAATAATAATTGGCGAGTGCTTGTTTTGCGTGACTGCTAAAGCATGTGTATGGTACTACTATTATCAACCAGGGGACCTACGTCCTTAAGTCATAACTGACATTAATGAGGATTAATGTCTCATAAAAGGGCACTAATATAGTACATCGACACGGTTTTGATCCTGGGGCCTCACAGTTACGAGGCCATTGCTTTGCCACTAAATCACTACTGTACGCAGCGGGGGCTAGGGAAGGGGGCAGCCCCCACAAATAAAAACAAAACAAAGAAAATGCAATAAATCATCAATAATTTATTGCATTTTCCCCCGGTCCCCAACAGGAAATTTTCCTGTGTGTGGCCATGCCTTGAACCATAATGCTTGGCCGAGCAGAGGAATTTTTCCTGTCAGGGACCGGGGAAAATGCAATGAATTAACGAGAATTGATTGCATTTTGGGGTTTTGTTTTTGTGTGGGCTGCCCCCTTTGTGTGGACTGCGTACAGTCATGATTCAGTGGCAAAGCAATGGCCTCGTAACCGTGGATCAAAAACCGTGGATCAAAACCGTGTCGATCAGCTATATTAGTGCCCTTTTGGGAGGCATTTATCCTCATTACCGTCAGTTATGACTTAAGGACATGAGAATGTATACTATTATCTACATCTAGTAGGAATAAATGTCAAAATTATTCCACAAATTGGGTTAAAAAGTAATATTCCACCTTCATGACCACAGTGTATATGTATGTAAACGCTGTTTCTGTGTTGAAGCGCTTATACGTGGTCTTGATGAGGTTACTTGGTTCTCGTTACAATATTATTTTAGAAAAAATTATTCAAACATGGGCCATAGGGGTTAGGCCCGACTAGCACATGTGCTATTATCTGGCCCCTTTTACCAACCAATAGTTTCTTTTCTTGTATATGTAAATTATTGTATGAAATGTATTGCTGTTGGTAAATAAATCAAATCAATCAATTGAATTCATGGTATCAAATTTAAATTAGCATGTACCATGACACAATTTCTGTAACTTCGTAGGATGTTAATTGATGGTTATCTCTGATTTTCCTAGGAACTTGAAGTACGTGCTTTCTTTGACATGACGACCAATCGGATGCCGTTCGCTCTTCAGCCACGTGAACAAATGGTATCCGGAGTTCTTGTCACGCTCATCTTGAAGCAAACAATCACGAAGCGTATCGCCTTCCAAGTACTGTACAGCGGTAATATCAAGGGCATGACTTCCCTTTTTGTTGGGGGGGGGGGGGGGGGGGTTGCAACCATGTTCCATTAGTCTGCCTTATTCAATATATATTTATATATGTCATATATATGTATATTGTGTTTACGTGCAGTGCTATACAGTTCATTTAGTGTAGCAAAAGTACCATGGCAAGTGACTCCAATTTGGAATAGTTATTATTTTATACTAATCGTTTCTCATCACGTTGATATCATGTATTCACAATTCAGATGTGCCGCATGAGAATCCAATTGCCAAATCAACTCCGACAGGAACTGCATCTTCCAAAGGCAAAGCTGAACCAACTGATGTTGGACGGGGAACATCCAAATGTAAGATTTAAAAAATATATATTAATATTATTTTTCCTTTTGATGTGCAGGGCATCGTTTTACAAAACCTTCGTGGGTACAAGTGAAAAATGTAGTGTATAAAATTAACACGTTTTAAAAGGGATGTCGGCGAGCTTGTTGCATATGAAAAAATCTCCTCATTGTAAAGAGACGATTTGAACAAAATCGAAAAAATAACATTATATTTGTGCTATTCTGATTCGATTCTGATTTGATTTTGATTGAACATTGCATTTTCAGCACATCAGCTCCACGAAGAGCAGACAAGAAGCGAGCATCATCTTGAAACGATAGGTTCAACATCACCTCAGCCTGCAGACACAAAGGGTAAGACTATATGTCCTGTCAGGAACGGTTCTGGAGGAATACATGTATAAATATTAAGTTATTTTTTGGAGGGCGCAGGGGATGGGGTCTTCTAGCAATCATTTATACATGTATTTTTGAGGGGGGGGGGGCTATAGAACCGCTACTGCAGCCTATATTCTTGTAATTGGCCTTTGTTTTAAATATCCTGTAATGTATTATCAATGTTTTTCTAAACCGTATAATATTTACTCTTTCAATTGAACAATATTCGCTACATGTTCCATGATTTTATCTCAATCATGTCACTAAACCAAATGAATACAATATAATTCAAGGGTCAACATGCGAAAGATAACGGATCAGTCAGAGTTCTTTACAGCACTGCATGGTCGGAGTCTGGTTTAATCGTTTTCTAAAACTTTTGTTTACGTTGCTTTATTTCAGACGGAAGTAGTCATACTGATGTCTTTACAAGACCTAGGCCGTTGATTCCACCATCGATAGAGTCACCGCCATGTGAACATGCCTACCAAGTAACAGAGACAGGAGCTATTGGTGAGGAGCTGAAAGGTAAGTCGTGTTCTTGGCTCTGCAACAAAAAAGTCAATTGTATCTCCCAAAAATTAATCCTATCTCCTCAATCAATCGAAACTTTAAGATAAATAGTTACTGATATAACGAAACCCTTTGGCAAAACATTAATCTATATATGCTACACTAAACCAATGTGTAATAAGTGGGTATGGTACCTGAAACGGTTGCTAGAACATAACCGGGGTTATACTATTTAAAGGGATACTTGAGTTATGTTTTCAGACCGCAGATGCTTTCAATGTGCATCGTTGTTGCTCTTATTCTTATGACATTTCTAGTGCCCTTTTAGAACCTTAAATTGCTATGAAGGTAATTTTAGACACCAAAATGTGTGAAATTTAGCCAATAATATCATACCAATTCAGCTCCACTTTCAAACAAATACGGTCACCGTTAATTAATTATTTAATTTAACGAAAACATTAATGGGCCGGCTGGTTGTGCGTTATATGACCAACACGAATATGCCAACAAAACAGCCAACATCGGCATTGGCTGTAATACGACGTAAAAGGTGCTATTTCGTTTTTTCAACGGCTTTTTCAAATTATCTAATATTTGTGGTGGCCACACAAATATTAGAAATCGTTATATTTATGAATATTTCAGCAGTCTCTGAACCGAATTTGATCGAACAAAGATGATTTTGTCATTTAAATTGTATTTTCTTTCAAATTTGACACTCAGTTTTTCATTATCTCACAACAAAATTATTTTGTGTAGCGCCATCTGCAACAGAACTCCCTTTAAAGTCCTTTAGAAGAGCATATTGTGATATCCGCTTAATATTTCCTTTACATGCTCTTTGGAAATTTGAAGTATGTAATTGCTTTACGTCATATCATCTTTTTGTTCGTTTTGTTTTAAGCTCCGACATCATCGACAGTGCCCGTCCATCCGGTAGAGCCTGCAGCAAAGAGGACAATGGGAGCCCCACCAGCAATTGTGGCAAACATTGTCCAAGAATTGGTTCCAGGACTTTCAGCAGATCGAAATATGCACCAGCGTCCTGGAAACGTCTATATCAACGTCAACAATATCAAAGTCATCAATAATTCCCAAGTGAATAATTCTCAAAGAAATACTGTTGCCCCTGTTCCAATTGTATCCATAGTACCTCCTATGCTACAGCATGAGCTGCGTTGCCGGTTGAACAGAGAAAGCCCAGTTTTTGATGACTGGAGGGGTCTTGCCAATCAGCTTGAACTTCAAGACTACATACAATCACTGGAGCAGTGCAAGAATCCGACTGAAGAACTACTCGTACTTGCAGAGAGTCAAAAGAAGATTCAGGACCTTGGGGACTTGTGTAAGGCGTTCGAACGTATGAATCGTGGAGATTGCCAAGAGCTCTGTGAAAAATATGCGTTTGAGAGAACAAAGTCAGCTGATCCTCGGAAGGATCAAATGGAAGATGATGACACGGAAACCAGTGATTAGGGAACAAACTCAATCTGTTCCATATCACCCTTAAATCCAGGGTCTATTGCTCGTTATTCATACAACCTATGAACATAGCCCTATATGGTTGTTGTAATCTACCAACTACCTGTCATTTGGTTTTAACAAACCAAATCATTAGATTTGCTCGAAACATAATAATTAAAGGTATACTATAAGGTCCGTATTCTCCTAATTCAGTTAAGTCCTATCCAGGGTCTAAAATCATGTTTGAAAGAAAACTGAGATCTTAGCCCAATTTTTTTTTGTAGACCACTTTTTTGACAAAAGTTTAAATCCAGCGTCGGGTTGAAATATTAGAACAATTCAGGCCTATAAAATTGACCAAATATATGTTTGTTGGGTAAATTATTACCACCCAATATTGCCAAAACCTTAGTCAATTATAAGTACATTATTATGATACTTATTATTATACAGATTATTGTGATACTTGGCACTTAACTGTTAATGCCAGCAAAACGAAAATTGTTGTTTTTTCACGTGGGAAAGTTAGAAGAATTCCAGAATTCGTTGATGATGGTGGTGTACTGGAAGTTGTTTATGACTTTGTATATTTAGGAGTGACGTTTAATTATAATGGTAACTTTAAAAAAGCAATTGCTAAACAGGTCACACAAGCTCGAAAGGCAATGTATAGTATGTTAGTAAAGGCAAAAGGTTGCATTTATCTGTTGATACACACTGTCATTTATTTGATCACTTAGTTTTGCCAATTCTATTATATGGTGCTGAGGTCTGGGGCTATGAGTGTATAGATCAACTTAAAGTTTTCCAAAGAATTTGTTTAAGAACGATATTGTTTGTAAATAAGTGCACACCTGACTGCATGGTTTATGGTGAAACTGGACGTGGTAAAATACTCGATAAAATTAAGTGTAGAATGATTGAATATTGGGTTAGACTAGATAAAGGGAAGCAATCAAAGTATTCATTGATTCTCTTTAAGTTTCTGTTGCAGTTGTAAAGTGAAGGACAAAGTTGAGTTAATATAAAGTCACAATGGGTTGAGTTTCTTGCAAACAGTTTTGACTATGCAGGACTTGGAAACGTCTGGCGAGCTCAAGGAGAAGGATATAATGCTGCCTGGATTATGAATACTATGAAAACCGGGCTTTCTGACATGTCTATTCAGGAATGGAGCGCAGCTACCTGGTCAAATCGTATTTGCACGAACTATAGGATGTTTAAGAATGAGTTGGTTTGTGAAAAATACCTGCAGATATTATGTCAGAAGGAAGCAATAATTTTAAGTAAATTTAGATGCAGAACACATAGATTACCAGTGAATAAAGGTAGATTTGATGCAAATGTCGTAGATGATGTGCAATGCTCACTCTGTACACCAACATATATTGGTGATGAATTGCATTACATTTTTGTATGTCCATTCTTTCAAAATAAGAGAAATATCTATATACCAAATAACTTGTGTGGTAGTAGCTTAAGACCAAGTGCATTGCACATGGATAGGTTTGTAATACAGCTCACGCTTGCCAGCTGAAGAAATTAGCCAATTTTTGTAGAATCATTATGTCATATTTTTCAACAGAGTCAAGGGTAGATGGTAATACTGTAAATGATAACTCACAAATAAGCAATGTTGTTGGGCACACTCGTAGTGGTAGGAGGGTGAATTGCCCAGTTCGCCTCGATTTGTAAATATGTTCATTTGTTCATATTATCACATGTTTATCATTGTTCATATTATCACATGTTTATTATTGTTCACATTATCACATGTTTATCACTGTTCATATTATCACATGTTTTTCTTTGTTCATATTATCTTATTATGTTATCAATTTTCATGTTATCACATGTTCATCATTGTTATACTATTGTTATATTGATACTATGTTGTAAATATGTTTGTACTCTCATACCCCGAGAGGGGGTCGATAGAGTCAATAAAATCTTACAATCAATCAAAGTACATTAATAATAAATAATAATAATATGGATATTTATATAGCGCCGGTATCCGCCAGGCTCTGACGCTCATGGCGCTGTACATACATGTATTACTATCACAAAAATATAACATTCTTAACTAAAATAAAGTAAACTAAAACAACACAAATTATTACGCTACATTGACATGATTAAATAGCACTGTTTAGAAAGAGATGGGTTTTTAGAGCAACTTTGAAGGCATGAAGGGTAGTTAAATTACGAATACTAAGTGGCAGCTTATTCCAAAGGGACGGACCAGAATGAGAAAAAGCTCTATCCCCCCAGGAACTGCGCGTCTTAGGGACAACTAATAAGGAGGATTGAGATGAACGAAGACGTCTTGTAGGCTTATACTTAACAATCAACTTGATATTGTAGGAAGGAGCAGAGTCATACAATGAATGGAAAACTAACAACAACAACTTAAAAATGATTCGGTCACATACCGGGAGCCAGTGAAGAGTTTTGAGAATGGGGGGATGTGGGTTCTACGAGAAGAAAGTGTGACAATACGTGCAGCAGTATTTTGCAGTTTCTGAAGTCGAGAAAGTTGTGTGTTAGGGAGTAGATAGAGAATAGAATTACAGAAATCTAAGCGTGATGAAATAAGAGCATGTACAAGTTTCTCTGTGGTTGAACGACTTAAGTATTTCCTAATAAAACCTAGATTTCTTAGTTGATATCTGACTGACTTACAAATACTAGAAACATGAGTTGACAATGACATAGACGAGTTTAACATGACACCAAGGTTACGACATTGCGAGGAAGGACTAATTACAGAATCTGATATGGATATATTGAACGACTGTATCTTAGCAAGATTTGATTTGGAACCCAATAAAATTAGTTCAGTTTTACTATCATTCAGTTTGAGTGAGTTCGAGTTCATCCAAGTTTGCACATCTTTGACGCAAGCTTCGAGTAGTTTGACAGTCCGACTTCCGTCATTTTGATTGGGAAGGAACGATGCGTAGATCTGGATGTCATCTGCATAGCAGTGATACTTGACATCATGCTGCTGTAAAACTTGCTTGAGCCTAGTGATGTACAAGGAAAACAGCAACGGCCCCCCGACTGACCCCTGCGGGACGCCACAACTGAGCTTGACAGGATCAGATCTTTCATGATTTACACATACCAATTGCTGCCGTTCATCCAAATAGGACATGAACCATTCAAGTGCGTGGTCACGAATTCCAATTGATGACAATACATTGACAAGAATACGATGGTCCACAGTATCAAATGCTGAAGACAGGTCTAATAACACGACTGCTGTGATCCTACCAACATCCATTTCTGTCAGGATGTTGTTGGTCAGGTTGACGAGCAGGGTCTCAACACTGTGATTTGCACGGTAAGCTGACTGGTGATTGTCAAGTAGATCATTCTCCTGTAGGTGATCATACAATCTAGAGAAGGCTACCCGCTCCAGAAGTTTCGACAAGTAGTGATACCCATTAGTGAGGAAACGTTTACCCTCTTGTAATATGCTTCGCTGCATCAATATTATTTACTTGCTTGCTTTTACAAGAACGAAGAAGTGAGATTCACTCTAGGCATATTCATCGATTTCATGAAAGCAATTTTGACACCATTAATCTAAATATACTACTAGCAAAACTCTCTAATCACGGCAATCGAGTTTAATCTTTTTTATGGTTTAAGGACTATCTTAGTAACAGATCTAGATTGTTCAACGTGGTTAAACGTTATCCATAAGATATAAGATAAGATGTGGTGTTCCACAAGGATCGTTACTAGGGCCAACTCTGTTTTTATCTATATAATTGATCTGCACTCATTAACTGATTACTTCAATTTGCGGCTGTTTGCCGAATATTCTAATATAATTCATTCTTTTCCAGCTCACCAGGGCAAAATTAATGAGGATGAAGTAATGAACAACACACAGAAAAATTGTTGCATTGCTAAAAAAAAAACTCAATTCAATGAAACCGTATTCCATTTTGATAAGTAGAAAGAGGTATTAAATGGTAAACTGGACGTAGCTGGAGAGGAAATCCAAGCGGTTGATGTTACCACTTATGATAGAAATCTGCCATGGAATAGTCATATTCGTTATGTAAATCAGTGTATCAGGTTTGCGATATTTTGTTCCTAGGCGTACTTTGACATTATCCATTATCAAATTAAACGTGGATAAAACCACACAGGTGTGGTGAAGCAACATAAGGTTATTAGCCTATTAAGAAGCATATTGTATTCACAGAAAATAGCAGTTCGTGCTTTTTTCATTTAGAGATAAAATTACTCATACAGCTCAACTACTTTCATGTTTGATCTGTTTAATAAAAGTTTGTCTCATATGTTGATATATAGTGTATAGAGTATATATAGAGTAAAGTTACTCCACAAGGCAAACAGAAGGTCAACAATTACGTCTGCCAAAATTTAGAACGACACATGGTCGATTTCCATTGTCTCTTGTGGTTAGTTACTTGATTACCTATAAATGTCAGACTAGGTTACAACACATTTGTTGAACAAATCATGAATCGAAAATCCATGCAAATAGTCTGTATGTGTACAACAATTATATTTAGTATTTTGTAAGACATTGTTAAAGTTATATATTTTGTATAGTATTGATTGCAATAGTACATTAATTTCTTTGTTTTTTTTTTCTTTTTCTGAGAGTTACTTGTACAAAATACATTGTTGAGCTGTGTATAAGGCGTTAGGGTCGACTAGCACATATGCTATTATCCGCCCAATTTACCAACCAATATTTTCTCTTCTTGTACATATAAATATCGTTGTATAAAATAAATGGTACGTATTTCCTTTTCGTAAATAAATCTATCAAATACAACAATCTAATAAAAATAATAAACATTGATATGATATAACCAGAAAAGTGATCTACATGTATATGGAAATGTATTAACATCAATTCAAAACACATCAAATTAAATGAATTCAACTTTTGAAGTATCTAAAAGGAACCACAGGTGTTAAATTGAACATTTTTTTAAAGATAATGAAAACAGCCAGTAAACGCAACATTCAAGACGTAATGATAGCATTCTTTGAAATCATTCTTTGCATTTAAATAAACTGACACACCTTGACAAATAGCGGTGAATAAAGGGGATCCCTTATGAAAACTGACCATTATTACGTTTTGCGTGAGATCATTCTAATTCAAACGTTTATTACAAAGGGGTCCATCTTTTATGTTAACTTTATTCGACGTTTATTCTTCTTCATACTTATCAAACTGTTTATGAATACTTTATGTAAATATATATTTTTAATTGCATTGGATTAATTTAACTATTATGTATACTATGATGATATTCTTTATAGATAGGTATGATAGGCGCTCCTTTGTTATAAGTTCATTAATTTTGTGTGAAAGCAGAAAAATAAGAAACTCATGATTGGAAACGTTTGGATAAATCGGTCAAATAATAAAGCAGTTATAAATGTTTGAAAAATGATATCTCTCAATCTTTATGCGAATTTCAAATTGGCAATTGGGTCAGTGGATTGTGATGTATTCGTGGACAATTCTTTCGTTTGTTGTGTACAAAAATATCAATATTTTCTGTTTTTCTCCTTAGTGCCTTTTTCCATGGGGCACTCCTACATACAATGTATTATGGATAGCATATTACATTATATATTTTATATGATATGAGTTTTTATTTGTGTTTGAAATAAATTGAATTGAATTAAATTGAATATATTGTGAGAATCTCAGTTTGAAAAGAAATGACATATTTGCACACCCAATGACGTTAGAATACCAGTCATTCAAAAAGGGCATTGACTGGAACGCGGTCCTATACAGAGTGAGTCAGAAAAAATGTCCCACTTTGTACAAGTTGTAATGTTTGGAGTATGAATATTTAATCATGGGTTTCATGCTATTCTTGACAGAGTTATCCTCCTTATACATTAAGGTACCATTTTCATTTGAATCTCTGCATGCATGACTGAACATCAGACAATCTTTACAAGACTGCCAGATCTTACTTGCGCCAAGTTACCGGGTGAGGAATAAAACAGTGCATTGAACAAAGACAGTCAGACAGACACATACACACACACGCACACGCACACACAAACCCACACAAATTCACTACCACCATCATGTCATCATCATCATCATCATTGTCATCATCTTAATCTTCATCATCATCATCATCATGAAGCACAACATCCGCCAATACGCACCAAGAGGACAGCAGCCACTCAACTTTCCGTACGAGAGGTAGAATTCCCGTCAAAAAGTAACAGTTTGGGTGGGCCTTGTCTGTCTGGCAGTCTGTGTTCAAAACACTATATTATTCCTCACCTTGCTACTAGGCTACTCTGGCAGTCTTGTAAACAATGTCTGATGTTCAGTCATGCATGCAGACATTCAAATGAAAATGGTACCTTAATGTACTGGGAGGATAACTCTATCAAGACATATCATGAAATCCACGATTAAATATTCATACCTCAAACAATACAACTTTTAAAAAGTGGGACAATTTTTCTGACTCACTCTGTAGAGCTCTCAATGCTTCATCAGTCAAGGGTTTCATACACAAATAATTTTGGCAGAAAAAGAATAAACTGCTGAGATTATTACATGTATCATGCGTGTGTGTATTTGGCAACAAAGTAAACGCTAATCAGTATACGCTCTTAAAATTAAATTGCATGTAGGTAGCTGCTGGTTGTTTTAGAGAATTAACCGATTCTAGGCAATGTTTTAAACAAATCAGCGTCACAGGTTCTGACCATTCTAGGGGCAATTTACTTACAACAGATATATATTTCATACCATGAAGCAATACATGTTGGGGTGATATTCTGAAAACTTCTGATTTTAAGAATACTGAATTAAAGGTATGTTACGGGTATTTAATCCACAAAAGAACCTTCAGCAACGACTTTCTCGGATCCAGTTCTCCAGTTTGTATACAATTTGATATGGGCAGACTTATGTTACTTTGTACAGAAGTTTGAATATCTGTGGATGTTTGAGGTGATTTGAACCATGTGCTAATTACGAACTGGTCTACAAATTATTCTACACAGACCGATTTAATTGTTGATGTTTATGTGTGACCAATCCTTTCTCAACTTATATCTCAATCATATAAATGAGACCGATACCAGATTACTCATTATAATACAATATCCTCCTATTATAATTATCTCATTTCCCCTGTATTATCCGAATCTCTTTTCAAATTCATGCAAAGACTCTGCCCTTTGTAGCCCCTTTCCTCTCACTGGAGATTATACATTTACAATGTATCATCATTTTTAAACCCTGTTAAATATCTTTCATTAGAATGTATCTCCCGATTTAATCTGAAATTAAAGAAAGATCCATCAAATCTAAATGTGTAAAGTATATGACTAGAATAACAAATTACACCCAAATTAAACTCTATGTATCTTCGTTATCAGAACATTTATCCTTGCACTCAGAAAATATATGGGATCTTTCGTCTTTCTCCCTATTCCTTTTTTCATTTAAAAAAAGAAAAGTACAGGAAAGGATAAATTGTTAAAATCCATCAATATAACAATAATATATTCTGAACACTTCGGAGGACAGTAACACAACAATAAAAAAATCTTAACATTGTCTTATTAATAGAATACACAATAAAGGTGATATTAAAGTAGTTGAAGTCCACCGAAAAAGATCCTCGAAGAAATATAGAAGTGAACCTTATTCTTGTAATACGTACTACGACAACTCAAATACAAAGACATCCACACCCAGACCAGATCAGGCAACCGATTACATTATCCACAGAGGCCAAAAAGAAGTCAATTTGAACTCGTTGGAGTCAGTGCGAAGTCGGTTTGCCAGTGTGACTGGGGTATTAATCATATCTCCAAACCGACTTCAAATCGACCGATTCTTAGCGATTCGGTGGCAATGTTATAGTGTGTCCGGTTTGTTGTTGGTCTGGCATCTTCTGTCAGTTGAACCACCACAATTAATCAATACCAGAACACCTATACTGTGTAAAGTACCATGACTTAAATGACAACTTCCATCCCACATTAAACTCCAAATATTTATTGCAACATAATATCTGCATATTTATCCTTGCACTCAGAAAATATCTGAGATCTTTCGTTCTTTTCCCTGATTCTTTTTTCCTTTAAGGAAAGAAAAGTATAAGAAAGGATAGATTGTTAAAATCCATCACTATAAAAATAATAAAATCGGAACACTTGTCTTTGGAGGATAGTGACATCACAATCACGAACCATAATATTGTCTGCTGAATGGAACAAAAATTAAAGGTGATATTTAAGTATTTATAGTCCACCGAAAAAGATCCATAAAGAAAAATAGAAGTGAATCTTATCTTGTAATACGACAAATCAAATACAAAGACATCCACACCCAGACCACATAAGACAACCGATAACACTATCTACAGAGACCAAACAAAGTCAGTTTGGACTTGTTGGAGTTAGTACGAAGTAGGTTTGCCAGTGTGACTGAGGTAATAATCATACCTCCAAACCGACTTGAAATTGTCTGTTTGTTTTTTTTTATTTCCGAAATCCATATATACATACAAGTTTAAAAAACATACATATAAAACACATTTCAAACGATAAGAAAGTAATTACATGTGTTAAGTATAGACAAACGGTTGGATAGCCCATTTCAGAACCATTTTCAAAATGGTCCTGCTGTTCCATGGGATCCGAAAGCAAAAATCATATTAATTTACATACAATATCAATTTTTATAAAAGTCATAGTAATTTACCAATACACTACCCCCCCCCCCCCCCAAATCGATCCCCCTAAACTCACCCCCGCCCCCGCCACCCTCTCGATACTGCCAACCCCTCCCGCTACCCCTTCCCAAGTCCTCCAGTGTATAATATCGACCGATTCTTAGCGATGTTATAGTGTGTCCGGTTTTTTGTTGGTCTGGCATCTTCTGTCTGTCGAGCAACCCGTGAATCGAAATTTCTCTATTTCATTTTAAGAACTCATTTCTAAAAACGAGAATGTTAATCCATCTTTTTTATTAAACAAAATTTTGAGAATGTATTCAAAATGAGAATAATGAAAGTCATACATTTTGAGCAAAGGGTTCGAGTATGAAGTGAATATGTGCATGGAGGGAGACGAATGATTAACACTTTCTTTAGCACCTTATAATGCTTAGTTGATGGAGATACTGACATATTTGGTTTATATCCTGCCAATTCTAGATAAAGGAAGCGAGTATTCTGCATCAACATGTTACATCATTACACATGTAGCGTGTTAAAGAAAAGCGATCTTAAAGATCGAATTCTTTATCATTCTCTGTCCCTTTCGTCTTTCTCTCTTTTTCCTATTTTCTCTCATATTTCTTAGTAATCGATGTGTGCGTGTGTGTGTGTGGGTGCGTGTGTGGGTGTGAATGTGTATGCGTGTGTGCGTGTGTGCGTATGGGATGGATTAAGAGGGGGCACGTCATCCAAGCACTGCTTATGAATGAGGCGTAATACAATATTGATTCGCCATGTTCATTTTCTTTCGCGCAAATCTGAAACCAGGTATATTTCAGGCCCAACAAATAGGTGAAAATGGCAAGGCAATAGGACTGCATTCTCGCAATACCCAGTACAGTTATGTAGTCAGACTTCTGAAGCCGAATATGGATTTGAATGCAAAGTCCAATTTACAGAATGCTTTCATACAATCACGCTTGAGTGTTCCTTCAGAATAGACCAAATATCATCGGTACTACAGGGAACAGGCTAATTTACACAGTAGTTCAATGTTACATTACAATAAGAAACATGGTGTTTGGAGAGCACGGTGATATATTATCATCAAGATAAAAATGTTGTGGGTGTGAATTGCGTTAAACATGGCGCTGTTTTTAGCAGCAGCAAAAGGAGACTTCCTGAAGATACAATCATTAATCGACTCGAAAGACAAGTCAGAGTATTCGGGAGGAGTTGATGTAAACTGCTCGGATGCGTCAGGCAAGACGGCCCTCCACATTGCTTCGGAAAATGGACATTTGCAAACGGTTAAATGCCTTATCCATCATGGAGCAAAAGTGAATGTGGTGGATGCTAACCTACAGACATCAGTTCACTTATGCTCAAAGGAAGGCCATCTTCATGTGGTAGAGCTGTTAGTGAACGAAGGAGCAGATATTGATTTTGGTGACAACATCGGGGTAACAGCTCTTCACATAGCATCATTCAAGGGCCATCTTGATATTGTCAAATACCTTGTTAGGAAAGGGGCACAGCTTGACAAATGTGACAAAAAAGGCAGGACACCCTTGTCTTGTGCTTCCCAAAAAGGCCATCTCCAAGTCGTGGAGTTTATTGTAAACGAAAGAGCAGGCATTGGAATTGATGATAAAGAAGGGTTTACAGCTCTTTACATTGCGTCCTTCAAGGGCCATCTTGATATTGTCAAATACCTTGTTAGGAAAGGGGCACAGCTTGACAAATGTGACAAAAACGACAGGACACCCTTGTGTTGTGCTTCCCAAAAAGGCCATCTTGAAGTCGTCGAGTTTATTGTGAACGAAGGAGCAGACATTGAAATAAGTGATAAAGACGGATTTACAGCTCTTCACATAGCATCATTCAATGGTCATCTTGATATTGTCAAATATCTTGTTAGTAAAGGGGCAGACCTGGGAAGACTTGGTAATGGTTACTGGACACCTCTACACCTTGCTTTAGACGGTGGCCATCTTGACATTGCAGATTACCTTTTGACAGAAGGAGCCAACATTAACACATGTGGTAAAGGTGGATATTCAGCTCTACATACTGCATCACAAACTGGTGATATTGATGTAGTGAAATATCTAACCAGTCAAGGAGCAGAGCTGGATAGGAGCACTGACGATGGTTGGACCACACTTACTTTGGCTTCATTTGGCGGACGCCTTGACATTGTCAAATACCTTGTTAGTAAAGGGGCTCAGCTTGACAAATGTGACAAAACCGACAGGACCCCCTTGTATTGTGCTTCTCAAGAAGGCCATTTTGAAGTCGTCCAGTATATCGTGAACGAGGGAGCAGGCATTGGAATTGGTGATAAAGATGGGTATACAGCTCTTCACATTGCATCCTTCAAGGGTCATTTTGATATTGTTAAATACCTCGTTAGTAAAGGGGCAGACCTGTGGAGACTTACTGATGATTGCTGGACACCTTCACGTCTTGCTTTTAGTGGCGGCCATTTAGGTATACATGACTTTCTTTTAAATAGAGAAGCAACAAAGATCGTTAAGCCATTTATTGGGTCTGAAGAGGACCACTATGACTACCTTCGCAGTACTTTCGGTAGTAAGGCTCTCCCTAGCTTAATGCCCCGCCCATACTCCCAACCATACGATCCATATCTTACCAGTCCACGACACAACTCTAACTCCCCGAGGGAGAGCATCAAAGAAGAGACAAAGATTATTAGTCTCGACGAGTACAGCATCAAGGTTCCACTTTCACCAGATGATGTGGACAGAGCCAAAAATATCACAGCAGAAGCATTGACCACCATTCCACCTGACTTAAAGCTGGAAAAAGACGAAGTTATCATCTCAGTTGGGCTCAAGCTATCCCCTCCTGGTCTTCACTTCAACACTCCGGTGGAAGTCACGGTCTGGCATAGCGCTATTTTCAGCAACCCAGACAAGGCAGAAATTGTGCTATACACCCGAAGGACTGGTAAGATCTTCCTTTTACCATATATCCCATATTTCCATATAAATTCCTTTCCTCTTTTTTCCCTTTCTTCGTCTAATCTTCTTTAATTCGCTCTTAGGTATATTTTGAATTGAAGGCTTATCGATATACACAAGATAAGCTTATGCTCAAAGTTGCCTTCTTCTTTGTATCGAAATTGTTGAGATGTGGTGGTCTTGTGGATACGTCACCAGACTGCAGATCACAAAATTCACGGTTCACAGCACCACTGTATCAGACAAGACATAAATCTGAATTTGACACTCTCCACGAATGTGTTAATATGGTTACCCGGCAAAGGTACGTTCCCATCATCATGCCATATTTTATTATGTTCATTACATCGTGATAGAACTTTGAACGCATCGAGACATGCGTAGATCAAGAATGCTGCACAGAGCTTGCGTAGTGCTGCACACGACTTTCACATCTGCCGCACAAAAACAGCACAGCCGGGCGCAATGGACAAAATTAAATTATAAACACTCGACTCGTATACAGGTTTGGTATTGGCTACATACATAAACCCGTCTTAATATAGATTATTTAAATTTCCCTTGAGTTGATTTCTTGAAGGCCTTTGTTACGTGTGTGATAAAAAAATAAACATTTTGACAGTAACAGTTTTAAATCTGATGTCCGTTATAAATAACGGATAAAAATAACAAGGTTAAACACCAATTACTCAATTCTGCATAATAATAATAATTTAATAATAATCCAAATCTTTAATAAGATTGCGTCCTCACTTTTAAAGGTAAAGGATTCCACTATAAATGCGGGATAAATGCTCTCTAGTGTTAAAATCAAATCAATACTAGCCAGGCTCACGAAACGCAGTCGCTTTTACTTGGTTGTTCCATTCGGCTAATATCCGCGAAATGAAATAGTCATAATCCGCTTGGCAAGATCCAATCCGCTTAAATAGTCGCAAAGAGAACTTTCCGCACAGTGCGGTCTCTGTAACAGGTCCATATCTACCACTGATTATTGGCGGTAATAAGCTAGAAATTGAACTTTTAAAGTGCGAGAGGTATCACAATAAAATGATCCATGGTAAACTTCTCATTGGTTTTAGAAACATCTCCGTCGATTAAAATAAGAGCGTATTGAATCAGTTAATATTATTTGGTCAGACAAAAGAAAAGCAGTGGGATAGGGGAAAATATGTTGTTGCTGTGCAGAGAGCCCCTGACTGCCACGACGAGCACATCAGAATTATGACAGATATCTTCTCAAAAAATTAATCTTTTCTTACTTTTCTTGGTATCATATGGCCTCACTTGGATATTAATGTTTTTCTCAGAATTTTCTGTTTTACTGAGTTTTACTTGATAACCTTCTATTAGAATAGATATTCACATAAAAGAAAATTGTTTCAGTTTTTGTGTTTGTAAAACTTATAAGTCGCAAAGGTCTGAAAAAATGTTTAATGCATGATCTTATACATAAAACAGTTTGTTAGTAGCCAATCATCAAACAGCAAGTGAATTTTTCTTGTATGACGTCGCTTATGAATAAACAATGACCCTCTATCCACAAACCTTACAAAAAAATACTTTTCTCTCTTTATTATATGAAAGTAAATCCCAGAGCATTGGCAGTTCCCTGCGTTACAAAATTAACACGGTCCCCTCTTTTTTGTGTGTGTGTCTTGTTGAAAGGGTCTGACGAATTTTCAAGGATAGTTCCTGCTTCTGACAAAGCTGCTCGGTGTGTAGTCGCAAAGAATCACCTGACTCTGTACTTGGACCATTTCTCGGAATGGTGGATTATCTCCTTAATCACGAGATACTTCATCGGTAAACGGCTCGTCTGTACGCCATACGTTCCCCTGTCAACATCCAGAGACGGCATGAACCCCATCTTGCTCGTCATTAAAGACGACTGCTACGGCATGAAAGAGGTAATTTTGTAACGAATTAACAGTCCGGTTTATTTCTGGTCCATGTTATGTTTAATGATCTTTTTTTTCCTTCTCATTTTAATCTTGCACATCTCATAGTCGTATTTGGTCATTCATTTTCAGACTTTGTCAAATCTATTTCATCATTTTGCATCTAGCTTCGTCAAAGTCAAATCAAGTTCATCATCCTTGGCTGTTAACGTAAATCTATTGCATGATTTTTTTTTTTTGTCAGTTTGCAACCAATTTCGTTAGAGCATAATTCAAATACCTTATCCTACCCCGGACAATTACCCCATAGGATAGTTGTCCGGGAGGTAGTTGTCTTAGGGGGTAGTTGTCATGTGGGTAGTTGTCCGGGGGTAGTTGACCAAGGGGGTGGTTGCCCAAGGGGTAGTTGTCCTTGCGGTAGTTGTCCCAGGGGTAGTTGACTGAGGGTGGTTATCCAGGGGGTGGATGTCCAGGGGGTAGGTAATTGCTGGAGGTTATTGCAGTACGTGCCCTCTTGAAGAACAGCATTATCTCTTATTAGTCTTTACCCCCAATTAATATCACTATTATTATTGTCACTATTTTTTTTCAATATTGATTCATATGTTCAATATTTTGCAGGATACCATACAAGAGTACAAGGCAGCCTATCCTGATGAGCCGTACTGTGTATATTGGAGACATGGACCCCTACTTGTCAGACATCTGGAAAACGAAGACGAAGTGTCAACACAGGTAAGAATCTCAATAATAATTGATACTGTTGTTTTCCCCGAAGTAAATTATCCTCCAAACAAATCGTCTGTTTCTTATTCGGCAGGGCCTAATATATATGTTGTTACATTACCAAAGACACGGGCAAGAGCTTTCTTAAAGCGACACTGAACTGATGAATATTCTGCCTAAGCGTACTGTTCATTGCGCAGCGCCACCTCATGGTCAATTTGCCAACATTTGCCAATACCTAATTGTTTCCGCTTCGCAGACAGAGGGCTGGACGCGATACTCTCAGGGAGTTACAGGCACCGAACTGTAAACGCATTTCACAGTTTTGTTGTTACGGAACCATACTGCTACAGCTGACCTCAGGTAGCGCTAGATGGAATTGTGTGGTAATGCTTTTAGTACACTGTGGCTTTCATTAACACGTTAGGCGGACCAATACATGAAATTACTTTGCAGGTTATTTATTTGAACGAACAACTTTATGCAAGATAAATTTGATCAGTAAAGCTATTTTTATCATGGTCCTGATTGAAATACACAATGAGAGTATGTAAGCAATAAATCACATTTCATATGTAGACAAAACTAAATCATGATACCAAGTTAAAGGGAGTGTATCATGGGAAATATTGGTTAATGCCATCTACGTCTTCTTTTGGACAACTGCACGTAAACGAATGGACTTGATTAACTGGGTCAGCGCACGCTAGCTTTCGCGAAACAGACTGAAGTTCTTCTCACGCTTCGGTTTCGCGCATGTTGCACGCACGTGAATGCTGCTGTCGCGTCGTCCGTAGTCGTATTATACCCGATTGGCCAGGAGTAGGGCAATGGAAAAGACACACAGTCTCATCATGACACACTCCCTTTAAGCCATGGTCCCAACCCGAGAAGTAGCCTGCTCTTCTGCCGGGCAGCGGATTTTCCCCAAACATATTCTTGAGCAGTCACGCAAAACAAGCACTCGCCAATTAATATTCAATAACACATGAGAATGTATGCTATTATCTAGATCTATTAGGAATAAATAATTGTTGAAATCATTCCACCTTTATGACCAAAACTGTATATAGAAATACAGTATACAAACGTGAGCAGCTTTTAAAGAGAGGTTACAAACAATTAGACTTTGATTATCTATTGCTTTGCCTCACCATTTATAAAGGGAAATATATGGCGGAATAATTACAGGGATTTAAACCCACAACTCTAAGATCGTAAATAAAGCCGTAAAACATATCAGCCAATCAGAAGACCGGAAATATTAGTAATAGCAAACCTGTTTTAGAAGGAAAAAAAATCGCGGCCGTATCATAATCACCAGCGCGGCGGGGCGATCGAACATAAAAACATCGCGCTCTCCCTAGACTAGTTGACTTCCGAGCAATTCTTTGGTTCCTGGGCCAAACGGCGCAAAGCAGCTGCGAAGAGACAAGGCTTTCATTTCAAATCGCGAAGAGTTGATAAACGCGACTTGCCGCAATCACGTTCGTATACTGTATTTCTATATACAGTTTTGGTCATAAAGGTGGAATGATTTCAACAATTATTTATTCCTAATAGATCTAGATAATAGCATACATTCTCATGTGTTATTGAATATTAATTGGCGAGTGCTTGTTTTGCGTGACTGCTCAAGAATGTGTATGATACTATGCTTATCATGGTTGGATCAGTGAACAAGCCGGGATGTGCCCGTTAGAATGTATAGATCCTACTGGTGTAGGTATTTATTCAATCTGTAAAGATAATGAACAATAAATAACATATTTTGAGTTATCTTGTTCATACTCTGAGTCTGACATGTTCTTAATAAATGGTTTGAAATGTACAATTCTTTTTGTGACCTGGTTCTTATTTATGTTTTCCTTATATATACATAGAAAAGAATCTACAAATGCCTGATTAATGAATAACCCATATCCTCTAAATTGCCTAAGTGTTTGAGTGTAGCAGACAATATTGCTTGTTATCAAAAACCAATTTACAAATCACCTTCATATCTTTAACTAAATCACTAACAACTCACTCACTGACACATTACCTTAAATTCCTTTACACAAAAATTGTGCTCCTAACTTCAACCTATTTTCACGTGTACATTATTTACCAAGAACTTTGACTTTTGTTTATAACTTTCCCTTTCCTTCTTGTTTTACATAATCACATTATCAACACATTATTTACATAATTATATCATTAATACAAAGAACTTACTTCTGTGGCGGGACACAAATTAACATGCTGAAAACGAGCAAATGATGACGAGCTGACAATTCCTTCCTGTCAACGTGTTGAAATGAAAGTGAGTGACAACTGAACATGCCGTACTAAAACCACCGTGAAAGAAATTGCTACGGTATCTTCAGAATGAAAAATCCAAAAAAATACGACTCTAACTGTTTGAGCTTACAAAAGTAACGGGAAAAAACGGTCTCAAAATAAATACCTTTGCAACGATTGAATTTCCTTAATAATATGAAAAACAACAATTTCATACCAAAACACTTATCAACTAGATGCCTACGTCCATAAGTCATAACTGACGGTAATGAGGATTAATGTCTCATAAAAGGGTACTAATATAGTACATCGACACGGTTTTGATCATTGGGCCTCACAGTTACTAGGCTATAGCTTTGCCACTGAATCATGACTGTATGCAGCGGGGGCTAGGGTAGGGAGCAGCCCCCACAAATAAAAACAAAAGCAAAGAAAATGCAATAAATTATCAATAACTTATTGCATTTCCCCCGGTCCCCAACAGGAAAATTTCTGTGTGTGGCCATGTCTTGAACCATAATGCATGGCCGTGCACATGAATTTTTCCTGTTTGGGACCGGGGAAATTGCAATGAATTTACGATAATTTATTGCATTTTGGGGTTGTTTGTTTTGTGTATGGGCTGCCCCCTTTGTGTGGACTGCGTACAGTCATGATTCATTGGCAAAGCAATGGCCTCGTAACTTTGAAGCCCCAGGATCAAAACCGTGTCGATCAGCTATATTAGTGCCCTTTTGTGAGGCTTTATCCTCATTACCGTCAGTTATGACTTAAAGACATGAGAATGTTTACTATTATCTAGATCTATTATGAAAAAATCATTGTCAAAATTAATCCATAAATTGGGGTAGCAAATAATATTCCACCTTCATGACCACAGTGTATGAACGCTGTTTCTGTGTTGAAGCGCTTATACGTGGTCTTGATGAGGTTATTTGGTTCTCGTTATAATATTATTTTAGGAAAAACGATTCAAACATGGGACACGTGCTATAATCTCTATAGTTTCTCTTCTTGTATATGCAAATTATTGTATGAAATCAAATCAATCAATTGAATTCATGGTATCACTTTTAAATTAGAATGTATCATGGCACAATTCCTTTAACTTCGTAGGATGTTAATTGATGGTTATCTCCGATTTTCTTAGGAACTTAAAGTACGTGCTTTCTTTGACATGACGACCAATCGGATGCCGTTCACTCTTCAGTCACGTGAACAAAATGGTATCCAGAGTTCTCGTCACGCTCATCTTGAAGCAAAGAATCACGAAGAAGATCACCTTCCCAGTACTGTTCAATGGTAATATCAAGAGCATGCATTCTTCTTTTTTTGGGGGGGGGGGGGGAGGGGGAGGGAGGGGTGGCTTAAAGACTTCCACTGGCAGTGCTGGCAGAG
Source organism: Strongylocentrotus purpuratus (assembly GCF_000002235.5). Lineage (NCBI taxonomy): Eukaryota > Metazoa > Echinodermata > Echinoidea > Camarodonta > Strongylocentrotidae > Strongylocentrotus > Strongylocentrotus purpuratus. Next base: position 11,515,919 of record NW_022145601.1, read on the forward strand.
AAGATCGTATTTTTGTGCAGTTTTAGGAATGGTTATTTGCCTGAGCTTCGGACAAGCTGTGACAATACGTCAGATTAAACACAAACATAATATACCGCAAACATTATTTCTTTCTCTTCAGACGTTTTTAATTACTTGTGTAAGAAAGACGTCCGATTATCCGAATTTTTAAAACGCATTTTCATTGATACTGGACAAAATGTTTTTTGAATATTTGGAAAGATTATACTACTGCAGGTACCAGTATGCTAGTGCGTTTATATTGGGCCACCCATATCTCATATGTACATTATGTTTACGTGCAATGCTAAACATTTCATTTAGTGTAGCTAAAGCACCATGACAAGTGACTCCAAGTTGGAATAATTATCATTTTTAGGCTAATCGCTTCTCATCGCTTTGATTTCATGTATTCACATTGTAGATGTGCCGCGTGAGAATCCAGTTACCCAATCAACTCCGACAGGCTCTGCATCGTCCAAAGGCAAAGCTGAACCAACTGATGTTGGACGGAGATCATCCAAATGTAAGATTTAAAAACAAATATTAATACTAGTTTTTCTCTTTTTTTCATACACAAACATTTTGGTATGCAGGGCATCGTTTCACTAAACCGTCATGGGTACAAATGAAACAGGAATGTAAAATAACACGCATTCAGTGGAATTTCGGCGAGCTATGAAACAATTTCCTTATTGTAAAGAGACGATTGGAACGAAATCGAACAACTAACCATGTATTTGTGCTATTCTGATTTGATTTTGATTGACTATTGCATTTTCAGCATCTCAGCTCTCCGAAGAGCAGACAAGAAGCAAGCATCATGATCTTGAAACGAAAGGTTCAACATCAACTGAGCCTGCAGATACAAAGGGTAAGACTATGGCCTATCAGAAGCGGTTCTGGAGGAATACATGTACTAGTATAATGTTTTTTTTTTATCGGGGGGAAGCAGGGGTTGGGGCCTTCTAGCAAGCTTTTATTTGTTAACATGTGCTTCTTTTGGGGGGAAGGGGGGGGGGGGACTGTTGAACCGCTACTGCGGCCTATATTCTAACAATTAGCCTTTATTTTAAATATCCTGTAAAGTATTATTACAGTTTTTCTGAACCGTATAATATTTACTCTTTAAATTGAACAATTTCATCTCTTCGCTACATGTTTCATTATTTTATCTCAATCATGTCAATAAACTAAACTAATACATTATAATTCAAAGGGTCGACTTGCGATAGATAACGGATCAGTCAGAGTTCTTTACAGCACAGGTCGGAGTCTGGTGTAATCATTTTTTAAAACCTTTTTTACGTTGCTTTTTTTTCAGACGGAAGTAGTCATACTGATGTCTTTACAAGACCTAGGCCGTTGCCTCCATCATCGAAAGAGTCACCGCCTTGTGAACTTGCCTACCAAGTCACACATGACTACCACGTAACAGAGCCAGGAGCAATTGGTAAGGAGCTGAAAGATAATGTCGTGTTCAGGGGCGGTATTCTGAACATTGTTGTAAGTTTTGTGTTATCTTTTGTTGTATCTCTCAGAGATAACACAGCGCTAATATTGTTGTAAGTTGGTATTCTGAACATCATTTTATCCCTGTGTTATCTCTTGAAGGACCGCCTCTATCTTATCTTTTAACACTGTTGACACGACCATTTGTATGGACCCTATCGATCAAAATCTGTTTTATATAAGCATGATAAGTAGGTCAACCAATAGGAATACTTTATGCCATACTTTATCTGAAGATGCGCCTAGCGCATACTAATCTTGGGCGTAATTAGTTATTTGAGCGCTTATTACACGCGTCATCATTATGCGCTGTGGCATGTGGATCATGAAGACAGGTCACGCCTTTACTATATTGCTTAAGATGAGAGCATTGAAATCGTCATATCCTGGCATGAAATTTCTTAGAAGTTCTCATCTGTGATGTTTCCGGTCAACACACATTCTTCTTCTAAATCGTCTATTGGCACGAAGTTAGTTCTGGGCAAGAAATATTGCCCCAATTATATCACCACGAAAGATAGAACAACCCCCTACCTGTTGTAAATATTGTTGTAAATACCATGCAAGATAAGATGAGATAAAAGATACAACAATTTTCAGAATACCAATTATCTTGTCATATTATCTCTCATGCGCATATGTAAATGAGGATTAAGCGCCATTTTATTACTAATAAGCACAATTACAAGCGCACAAAAGTTTGAACGCAGGCGCGACCAAACAGATAAGAGAAAAGAAACAACAAAAGATAACACAAAAGTAATTCAACAATGTTCAGAATACCAACTTTATTTTATCTTCAAAGATACAACAACATTAGAGATAACACAGGGTTCAGAATACCTCCCCTGGGCTCTGTAACAACAAAAAAGTCAATTGTACCTCCCTAAAATTAATTTCATCTCCTCAATCTATTGTAAAGTTTAGATTAATAGTTACTGACATTTAATTTTATGTTACAAATAGTAATGAACGAAATCCTTTGACAAAACAGTAATCTATCTATGCTACACTCGACCCATGTGTAATAAGTGGGTATAGGCTCCCTGAAATAGTTGCTGGAACTTAACCGGGTTAATCATATATTAAGTACTTTGGAAGCACATATAATTGTGATATACGCTTATTTCCTTTACACTCTCTTCGGAAACTTGAACGACGTTATTGATTTACGACATCATCTTTTGGTTCGAATTTGTTTTAAGCTCCGACATCATCGACAGAGCCCGTCCATTCATTAGATTCTGCAGCAGAAGAGGCAATGGGAGTCTTAGCCCCACAAGCATCGGCGGCAAACGTTGTCCAAGAATTGGTTCCAGGACCTTTAGCAGATCGAAATATGCACCAGCGTCCTGGAAACGTCTATATCAACGTCAACAATATCAAAGTCATCAACAATTCCCAAGTAAATAATCCTCATGGAAATACTGCTGCCCCTGCCCCTGTTCCAATTGCTTGCATAGTACCTCCTAGGCTACAGCATGAGCTGCGTTGTCGGTTGAATAGAGAAAGCCCAGTTTTTGATGACTGGAGGGGTCTTGCCAATCAGCTTGAACTTCAAGACTACATACAACATCTGGAGCAGTGCAAGAATCCGACTGAAGAACTACTTGTTCTTGCTGAGAGTCAAAAGAAGATTCAGAACCTTGGGGACTTGGCCAAGGCGTTCGAACGCATGAATCGTGGGGATTGTCAAGAGCTCTGCGAGAACTATGCGTTTAAGAGAACAAAGACAGATGATGACACAGACACCAGTGATTAGGAAACAGGCTCAATGTGTTCCACATCACCCTTTAATCCAGGGTCTATGGTTCTTTAATCAGACAACCTGTGAACATAGCATTATATGGTTGTTGTAATCCACCAACTGCCTGTCATTTGGTTAAAAAAACACAATCATTAGATTTGCTCAAAAAATAAGAAGGTAAAGAAAAGGTATACTCTAAGGTTCGTATTCTCCTGATCATTTAAACCATATCTGGGGGAAATATCATGTTTAAAATAAAACTTAGATCTCAGACCAATTTCCTTTTTTCAACCACTTTTTGGACAAAAGTCTAAATCCAGCGTCGGGTTAAAATATTAGAACAATTCAGGCCCATAAAATTGACCAAACATTGATTAAAGAGGAAATATGCATGTTTGTTGGGTATATTACTTCTCAATATTGCGGAAACCAAATTCAATTTTGAGTACAATTACCTAGTATTGTGTCCACGGGTGGCCAACCTTTTAAAGCTCGCGGGCCACAGCTAATGATTGGCCTAACTTGGCGGGCCGTAGGTAGTCTTCTACCCCCCCCCCTCCCCCCTCACACACACACACACACACGCATATACACACACATTCAATACGTGTACACACCTGCAACTTTGCACACACAAACACGAGCAAACAAAAAAATCAGGCTTTTTTAGTGTGATTTATGGGGCTGCATCTCATTGAACGCGGTGTAAAGAAAGGGGACTATCCACTTTACGATTAAGATTCATGAGAAAATTCAATGGCGGGAGAAAAGGGTTGTAAGTTTCAAGCCCGGGGGGGGGGGGGGGGAGGGGGTCACTTAGATTTGGTTTGGTCGGAGATGTGCCGCTCAAGCCTCGAAACCCCTACCCATTTTAAAGGGTCGTTTAGAGGGATTTTTCTCGAAATAAGCCCCATTTTCTCACAATTTTGGGGTTTCTTTTGGAATTTTGGAAATTTTTGTCAAATAAGGGACCCATGTTTATTTTTCTGTGTGTGAAAAAGTCACCCATTAGAGCGGCACAACCCCATTTGTCTTAATCCCCCGGGGTTTAAAGACAAGTATGGAATCTCAAACATATTTCTCGGTTCACAACATTTGTATATTTACAAACGTTACTGTGTGCGGAATTACAAACTGAAATTTACATGGAGAGTGATGTTAATGTCGTTAATGTAATGTTATGAGAGGGAAAAGTTGAAGAGTTTTGTATCAACCAAGTAACGAGTCAATATGCTGTGAATGATGAAAAAAAATTATGTAATAGAGATAGTTGTGTGTAAATGTTTTACCCTATTTCATCGCTGCTATGCGGGCCGCATTTCATTTATGAGCTATTTTGTATAATTAATTTTTCAATGCTCCGCGGGCCGCACCAGAAGAGCTCGAGGGCCGCATGCGGCCCGGGGGCCGCGGGTTGGCCACCCGTGATTAGAGAGTGAATTACTCATACAGCTCAACTACTCTCATGTTTGATCTGTTGGATAAAAGTTTGTCTCATATGTTGATATATAGTGTATAGAGTATACATGTATAGAGTATAGTTACTCCACAAGGCAAACAGAAGGTTAACAATTACGTCTGCCAAAATGTAGAAACATGGTCGATTTTCATTGTCTCTTGTGATTAGTTACTTGATTACCTATAATGTCAAATTCGGTTACAACACATTTGTTGAACAAATCATGAATAAAAAATCCATGCAAATAGTCTGTATGTGTACAGCAATTATATTTCATATCATCAGTTTGTATCTTGTAAGACATTGTTAAAGTTATCTATTTTTATAGTATTGAGTGCAATGGTAAATTAATTTCTTTGTTTTTCTTTTGTTTTCTGAAGGTTACTTGTACAAAATACATTGTTGAGCTGTGCATAAGGCGTTAGGGTCGACTAGCACATATGCTATTATCCGCCCAATTTACCAACCAATATTTTCTCTTCTTGTACATATAAATATCGTTGTATGAAATGAATAGTACTTATTTGCTGTTTGTAAATAAATCAATCAATACAAAAATCTAATAAAAATAATAAACATTGACAGGATTGTAACCAGGAAAGTGATGTACATGTATATGGAAGTGAATTAACATCAACTCAAATCACATCAAATTAAATGAATTCAACATTTGAAAGTATCTAGAAGGAACCCCAGGTGTTAAATTAAATATTTTGTTTAAGATAATGAAAACAATGAGCTCCTGTGGCCAGGAGCAAGGCAAGACCAGCGATTTTATTGCCTTTCATATGGAGTATCCTTTTTTTAATGTCATTAAAAAACAAAATATATATATGAGAGAGACAAAATCTTTATAAAAAAGACAACTAAGGAAGGAAGAAATCTGCCAAATTAAAGGGGATCCCTCATAAAAATTGAACATTATTATGTTTTGCGTACTAACATACTTCTCATTCAAACGTTTATTACAAAGGGGTTCGTCTATTATGTTACCTTTATTCGACGTTTATTCTTCTTCATACTTATCAAACTGTTTATGTATACTTTATGTTCATATATATTTTTGATTGCATTCGATTAATTGAACTTTTATGTATATCATGATGATATTCGTTATAGATAGGTATGAAAGGCGTTCCTTTGTTATAAGTTCATTAATTTTGTGTGAAAGCAGAAAAATAAGAAACTCATGATTGCAAACGTTTGAATAAATCGGTCAAATAATAAAGCAGTTATGAATGTTTGAAAAATGATATCTCTCAATCTATATGCGAATCTTAAATTGGCAATTGGGTCAATGGATTGTGATGTATTCGTGGACAATTCTTTCGTTTGTTGTGTACACAAATATCAGTATTTTCTGTTTTTCTCCTTAGTCCCTTCTTCCATGGGGCACTCCTACATACAATGTTTTATGGATAGCATATTACATTATATATTTTATATAATATGTGTTTTTCTTTGTGTTTGAAATAAATTGAATCGAATTAAATTGAATATATTGTGAGAATCTCAGTTCGAAAAGAAATTACATATTTGCACACCCAATGACGTTAGAATACCAGTCATTCAAAAAGGGCATTGACTGGAACGCGGTTCTATACAGAGTGAGTCAGAAAAAATGTCCTACTTTTTAAAAGTCGTAATGTTTGAAGTATGGATATTTAATCATGGGTTTCATGATATGTCTTGATAGAGTTATCCTCCTAGTACATTTAGGCAGGCACGTAGCCACGGGGGGGGGGGGGGGGGCACGTGCCCCCCTAAAATTTCCAAATCGGTTGAATTTTTTAGACCTCTTTTTGGACGTCGATCGATTACATGTATGTGCCCCCCCCCTCCAAACATCGAACTCTGGCTACGTGCCTGCATTTAGGTACCATTTTCATTTGAATCTCTGCATGCATGGCTGAACATCAGACAATCTTTACAGGACTGCCAGATCTGCATTGAACAAAGACAGTCAGACAGACACACACACGCACACACACACGCGCATTCGCACACACGCACAAACAGCACACACCGTGCCAAATGTTTCATAATTTCCCCTTTTCTGATTAAGCAATGATTTTTATCAAGATCGCTGAATGTTTAAGTGGCATAGCCCTGACAATATTTCCCTTTAGTACAAATTCACTACCACCATCATGTCATCATCACCATCATTGTCATCATCTTAATCTTCATCATCATCATCATCATCATGAAGCACAACATCCGCCAATTCGCACCAAGAGGACACTCAACCACTCAACCTCTCGTACGAGAAGAAGAATTCCCGACAAAAAGTAACAGTTTGGGTGGGCCTTGTCTGTCTGGCAGTCTGTGTTCAAAACACTATTTTATTCCTCACCTAGCTACTTGGCGCAAGTGAGATCTGGCATTCTTGTAAAGAATGTCTGATGTTCAGTCATTCATGCTGATTTTCAAATGAAAATGGTACCTAAATGTACTGGGAGGATAACTCTATCAAGACATATCATTAAATCCACGATTAAATATTCATACTTCAACAATACAACTTTTAAAAAGTGGGACCTTTTTTTCTGACTCACTCTGTAGAGCTCTCAATGCTTCATCAGTCAAGGGTTTCATACACAAATAGTTTTGGCAGAAAGAGAATAAATTATTGCTGAGATTATTACATGTATCATGCGTGTGTGTATTTGGCAACAAAGTGAACGCTAATCAGTATACGCTCTTAGAATTAAATTGCATGTAGGTAGCTGCTGGTTGTTTTAGAGAATTACCCGATTCTTGGCAATGATTTTAAAAATCCAGCGCCACAGCTTTTGACCATTATAGGGGCAATTTACTTACAACAGATATATATTTCATACCATTAAGCATTACATATTAGGGGTGATATTCTGAAAACTTCTGAATTTAAGAATACTGAATTAAAGGTATGTAAAGGGTATTTCAACCCACAAATGAACCTTCAGCAACGACTTTCTCGGGTCCAGTACTCCAGTTTGTATACACAATTTGACATGGGAAGACCTAGGTTACTTTGTACAAATTTATAATATCTGTGGATGTTTGAGGTGATTTGAACCATGTGCTAATTACGAACTGGTCTACACATTATTCTACACAAACCGATTTAATTGTTGATCTTTATGTGTGACCAATCCTTTCTCACCTTATATCTCAATCATACAAATGAGACCGATACCAGACTACTCATTATATAAAAAGTCATCCCCCTACCCGTTTTATCCAAATTCATGCAAAAACTTTAGCCTTTTAACCCTAAGGTACCCCCAAAAAGCTCCTGTTTACATAGGACACTTGCCCATTTTCTTTTCTAATACTGTTCTTTTCCTCTCTGGGGAGTACGTCTTTTCAGGTGCGAGAAATCCCTCTTTTCACCTCTGATATTTTGCCCTTTTTAATTTTAACTCGTGCCCTTTACCCTTTTTGATAAGTGTAATTTTTCCTACGTAATAAGAACCCCTTTTTTTTTAATTGCCACTTTTCACTCTGATAAGTACCCCTTTTATTTTGACACATCCCTCTTTTCCTTTCTAATAAGTACCATATTTCCTTCGGATACTGAAGTGGCCTTTTCCTTCAACAGATTCCCCATTTCCATTCTCATAAGTCCCTTTTTTCTTCTCTGTTGAGTGTAACTTCAAAGGTGCAAGAAGTGCCATTTCACATCTGATAATTGCCTTTTTTACTTTAAAACGAGCACCTTTTTTCCTTCTAATAACTGTCCTTTTCCTTTTTGATAAGTGCCTACATTTCCCTTCTCCATAACACGCATCCCCATTTTAAGGCGACTTAGAGCCCCATTTTCTTTAATTTTTCCTAGAGCTCGCTCCCATTTATACTTGTTATAAAAATTGTTACTTATAAAAGAACTTTTAAGTCTTTCTTCATTAGATTTTGCTTAATTCTCCTCAGGGTTGTTTTTGTCTTTTTTTTAAGATGTAATTTGTCGCACTGGGATCTCACAAACCTTGAAATCGTTGCTCGCTCAAAAATTAATATACAGACCATCGCACCCTAATGTAAAGTATGTTGCTTAATTAAGCAGTTTCTTGTACCACGTAAAGAAAGAAACAGATATTGATATCATCCCTGGTAGTGTATCATAATCATGACGATGTAGGACTAGGGGTAACCAATGTCTACAAATGGGGTATGTATATTTTAATGTTTCTCTTTGTAGGTGCCCCTTCTTGTTGGTCCCCCCACTTTTTTTTTGGAAGACGCACTGCCGTCCCTGCATTATGCTACTTGCTGGCGATGCGGATTTTTTTCTGACCTCCCAATTTTGTTTGTTCATTACGCAACTGATGTTTCTTGCAATACACAATAGCTGCATATTAATCCTTGCACTAAGTAAATATCTGAAATCTTTTTTCTTTTACCTAGTTCCTTTTACATTTAAGAAAAGAAAATTACAAGAAAGGTATAGTTTGTCAAAATCCATCACTATAACAAAAATATATTCTGAACACTAATTTGGAGGACAGTGACACAACAATCACAAACCATAATATTGTTTTTGGGGAATAAAAAATAAAGGTGTTATTTAAGTAGTTGTAGTCCACCGAAGGCGATCCATGAATTAAAGAGAAGTGAAACTTGTTCTTGTAATACGTACTACGTGGGTGGGTAGGTGCGGGTGTGTGTGTATGTGTGTGTGTGTCTGTGTGTGTGCGTGTGTATGTGTGTGTGCCAGGGGCGTACGCAGGGGGGGGGTGTTTTGGGGGTTCAAACCCCCCCTTTGGTATTTTAATGTATGTAAACCCCCCTAAAAAAAACCTAAAACCCCCTAAATTATACCCACGGCTAACCTAAATAAGGTGACCTTACCCCCCCCCCCATACGTAAAAAAATGTCAAATTTTGAAATTTTGAGACCAAAAAAAAAAAAAAAAGTGTTTGGCCTCCAAAAAAAAAAAAAAAAAGTGTCCGCTTACCCCCCCCCCCCCCCCCCCCCCCACTGAGCGACTTTTCGGCCGGCGCGATTTTCAAATTTTCGGGAGCAAAATATTTTAAAACCCCCCCCTTGAAAAAATCCTGCGTACGCCCCTGGTGTGTGCAATAGTTGGGGAAGGGGGAGGGGGCACGTCACCCTAGGACTGGTTATGAATGAGGCGTAATAAAATATTGATAAGCCATGTTCTTCTTCTTTCGCGCAAATCTGAAACCAGGTTTATTTCAAGCCCCCCCCCCCCCCTCAAAAAAAAAAAAAAAAAAATACAGAGCAATGGCAATACATTGTACAATAATGTAGTCAAATTTCTAAAGCCGAATATGGATATGAATGCAAAGTCCAATTTGTGAAATCCTTTTAATTAATCACGCTTGATTGCTCCTGAGAATAGTGCAAATAGATAACGCTACTAAAGGGAACGGGTTAATTTACGCAGTAGTTCAATGTCAAACGACAATAAGTTATGATGTTTGGAGAGCACGGTTATATCATAATGAGAAAAATGCTGTGAGTGTGAATTACGTTTAACATGGCGCTGTTTTCGGCAGCAGCACAAGGAGACTTCATGAAGATACAATCATTAATTGACTCGGGAGACAAGTCAGAGAATTCGTAAGGAGTTGATGTGAACTGGTCGGATAAGTCTGGCAAGACGGCCATCCACATTGCTTCGGAAAATGGACATTTGCAAACGGATAAATGGCTTACCCATCATGGAGCAAAAGTGAATGTAATCGATGCCAACCTACAGACATCGGTTCACTTATGGTCAAAGAACGGCCATCTTTATGGGTAGATCTGTTAGTGAACGAAGGAGCAGATATTGAAATTGGTGATAAAGATGGGTTTACAGCTCTTCACATAGCATCATTCAAGGGTCATGTCGATATTGTCAAAGATCTCGTTAGTAAAGGAGAAGACCTAGGGAGACTTGCTAATGATTACTGGACACCTCTACATCTTGCTTTAGACGGTGGCCACCTTGATATAGCAGAGTATCTTTTGAAAGTAGGAGCGAACATTAACACGTGTGGTAAAGGTGGATGTACAGCTCTACATACAGTATCAAGATCTGGTAATATTGATGGAGTGAAATATCTAACTAGTCAAGGAGCAGAGCTGGATAAGAGCACTGACGATGGTTGGACCGCACTGAGTTTGGCTTCATTTCGGGGACATCTTGACATTGTCAAAGTTCTCGTTAAAGGAGGGGTAGATATTGAAAAAGCACTCACGAACGGTATGACACCCTTGTGTCTTGCAACAGAAGGAGGCCATTTGGATATTGTCGAGGTCTTACTGAACGTAGGAGCAAATATTGATAACTGTAATCGAGACAGGTTAACAGCTCTTCACATAGCATCATTCAAGGGTCATCTTGATATTGTCAAATACCTTGTAAGAAAAGGGGCACAGCTTGACAAATTGGACAAAAATGACAGGACACCCTTGTCTTGTGCTTCTCAAGAAGGCCATCTTGAAGTAGTCGAGCATATCGTGAACAAAGGAGCAGGCATTGAAATTGGTCATAAAGATGGCTTTACAGCTATTCACATGGCATCATTCAAGGGTCATCTTGATGTTGTCAAATACCTTGTAAGCAAAGGGGCACAGATTGACAAATTGGACGAAACCGACAGGACACCATTGTTTCGTGCTTCTCAAGAAGGCCATCTTGAAGTCGTCGAATATTTCGTGGACAAAGGAGCAGGCATTGGAATTGCTGATAAATACGGATTCACAGCTCTTCACGTAGCATCATTCAAGGGTCATCTTGACATTGTCAAATACCTTGTTAAAAGAGGGGCAGACCTAGGGAGACTTGCTAATGATTACGGGACGCCTCTACACCTTGCTTTAGACGAAAGTCATATCCACATTGTAGAGTACCTTTTGACAGAAGGAGCCAATATTAACGCGTGTGGTAAAGGGGGATGTACAGCACTACATGCTGCATCACAAAGTGGTAATATTGATGGAGTTAAATATCTAACCCGTCAAGGAGCAGAGCTGGATAGGAGCACAGACGATGGTTGGACCGCACTTAGTTTGGCTTCATTTGGGGGACATCTTGACATTGTCAAAGTTCTCGTGAACGAAGGGGTAGAGTTTGACAAAGCACTCAGGGGCGGGATGACACCCTTGTGTCTTGCCTCAAAAAGAGGTCATCTGGGTATTATCGAGGTCTTACTGAACGTAGGAGCAAATATTGATAACTGTAATCGAGACGGGTTAACAGCACTCCACATAGCATCATTCAAGGGTCATCTTGATATTGTCAAATACCTTGTAAGGAAAGGGGCACAGCTTGACAAATTGGACATAAATGACAGGACACCCTTGTCTTGTGCTTCTCAAGAAGGCCATCTTGAAGTAGTCGAGCATATCGTGAACAAAGGAGCAGGCATTGAAATTGGTCATAAAGATGGCTTTACAGCTATTCACATGGCATCATTCAAGGGTCATCTTGATGTTGTCAAATACCTTGTAAGCAAAGGGGCACAGATTGACAAATTGGACGAAACCGACAGGACACCATTGTTTCGTGCTTCTCAAGAAGGCCATCTTGAAGTCGTCGAATATTTCGTGGACAAAGGAGCAGGCATTGGAATTGCTGATAAATACGGATTCACAGCTCTTCACGTAGCATCATTCAAGGGTCATCTTGACATTGTCAAATACCTTGTTAAAAGAGGGGCAGACCTAGGGAGACTTGCTAATGATTACGGGACGCCTCTACACCTTGCTTTAGACGAAAGTCATATCCACATTGTAGAGTACCTTTTGACAGAAGGAGCCAATATTAACGCGTGTGGTAAAGGGGGATGTACAGCACTACATGCTGCATCACAAAGTGGTAATATTGATGGAGTTAAATATCTAACCCGTCAAGGAGCAGAGCTGGATAGGAGCACAGACGATGGTTGGACCGCACTTAGTTTGGCTTCATTTGGGGGACATCTTGACATTGTCAAAGTTCTCGTGAACGAAGGGGTAGAGTTTGACAAAGCACTCAGGGGCGGGATGACACCCTTGTGTCTTGCCTCAAAAAGAGGTCATCTGGGTATTATCGAGGTCTTACTGAACGTAGGAGCAAATATTGATAACTGTAATCGAGACGGGTCAACAGCACTCCACATAGCATCATTCAAGGGTCATCTTGATATTGTCAAATACCTTGTAAGGAAAGGGGCACAGCTTGACAAATTGGACATAAATGACAGGACACCCTTGTCTTGTGCTTCTCAAGAAGGCCATCTTGAAGTAGTCGAGCATATCGTGAACAAAGGAGCAGGCATTGAAATTGGTCATAAAGATGGCTTTACAGCTATTCACATGGCATCATTCAAGGGTCATCTTGATGTTGTCAAATACCTTGTAAGCAAAGGGGCACAGATTGACAAATTGGACGAAACCGACAGGACACCATTGTTTCGTGCTTCTCAAGAAGGCCATCTTGAAGTCGTCGAATATTTCGTGGACAAAGGAGCAGGCATTGGAATTGCTGATAAATACGGATTCACAGCTCTTCACGTAGCATCATTCAAGGGTCATCTTGACATTGTCAAATACCTTGTTAAAAGAGGGGCAGACCTAGGGAGACTTGCTAATGATTACGGGACGCCTCTACACCTTGCTTTAGACGAAAGTCATATCCACATTGTAGAGTACCTTTTGACAGAAGGAGCCAATATTAACGCGTGTGGTAAAGGGGGATGTACAGCACTACATGCTGCATCACAAAGTGGTAATATTGATGGAGTTAAATATCTAACCCGTCAAGGAGCAGAGCTGGATAGGAGCACAGACGATGGTTGGACCGCACTTAGTTTGGCTTCATTTGGGGGACATCTTGACATTGTCAAAGTTCTCGTGAACGAAGGGGTAGAGTTTGACAAAGCACTCAGGGGCGGGATGACACCCTTGTGTCTTGCCTCAAAAAGAGGTCATCTGGGTATTATCGAGGTCTTACTGAACGTAGGAGCAAATATTGATAACTGTAATCGAGACGGGTCAACAGCACTCCACATAGCATCATTCAAGGGTCATCTTGATATTGTCAAATACCTTGTAAGGAAAGGGGCACAGCTTGACAAATTGGACATAAATGACAGGACACCCTTGTCTTGTGCTTCTCAAGAAGGCCATCTTGAAGTAGTCGAGCATATCGTGAACAAAGGAGCAGGCATTGAAATTGGTCATAAAGATGGCTTTACAGCTATTCACATGGCATCATTCAAGGGTCATCTTGATGTTGTCAAATACCTTGTAAGCAAAGGGGCACAGATTGACAAATTGGACGAAACCGACAGGACACCATTGTTTCGTGCTTCTCAAGAAGGCCATCTTGAAGTCGTCGAATATTTCGTGGACAAAGGAGCAGGCATTGGAATTGCTGATAAATACGGATTCACAGCTCTTCACGTAGCATCATTCAAGGGTCATCTTGACATTGTCAAATACCTTGTTAAAAGAGGGGCAGACCTAGGGAGACTTGCTAATGATTACGGGACGCCTCTACACCTTGCTTTAGACGAAAGTCATATCCACATTGTAGAGTACCTTTTGACAGAAGGAGCCAATATTAACGCGTGTGGTAAAGGGGGATGTACAGCACTACATGCTGCATCACAAAGTGGTAATATTGATGGAGTTAAATATCTAACCCGTCAAGGAGCAGAGCTGGATAGGAGCACAGACGATGGTTGGACCGCACTTAGTTTGGCTTCATTTGGGGGACATCTTGACATTGTCAAAGTTCTCGTGAACGAAGGGGTAGAGTTTGACAAAGCACTCAGGGGCGGGATGACACCCTTGTGTCTTGCAACAAAAATAGGCCATCTGGGTATTATCGAGGTCTTACTGAACGTAGGAGCAAATATTGATAACTGTAATCGAGACGGGTTAACAGCACTCCACATAGCATCATTCAAGGGTCATCTTGATATTGTCAAATACCTTGTAAGGAAAGGGGCACATCTTGACAAATGTGACAAAACCGACAGGACACCCTTGTCTTGTGCTTCTGAAGAAGGTCATCTTGAACTCGTTGAGTATATCGTGAACAAAGGAGCAGGCATTGAAATTGCTGATAAAGATGGGTTAACAGCTCTTCACATAGCATCATTCGAGGGTCATTTTGATATTGTAAAATACCTCGTTAGTAAAGGGGCAGACCTGCGGAGACTTGCTAATGAGTACAGGACACCTTCAGGCCTTGCTCTTCAAGGCGGCCATCTGGGTATACATGACTTTCTTTTAAATATAGAAGCAACACAGATCGTTAAGCCATTCATTGGGTTTGAAGAGGACCACAATGACTATCTTTGCAGTACTATTGGTGGTGAGGCTCTCCCTAGCTTCATGCCCAACCCATACTCCTCACCATACGATCCATATCTTTCCAGTCCACGAGACAGCTCTCGCTCCTCCAGGAAGAGCAACACACAAGAGACAATGAATATTAGTCTCGACGAGTGCAGCATCAAGGTTCCACTTTCACCAGACGATGTGAACAGAGCCAAATGTATCACAGCAGAAGCATTGACAACCATTCCACCTGACTTAAAGCTGGAAAAAGATGAAGTTATCATCTCTGTTGGGCTCAAGTTATCCCCTCCTGGTCTTCAGTTTCAAACTCCGGTGGAAGTCACGGTTTCGCATAGCGCTATTTTCAGCAACCCAGACAAGGCAGAAATTGTGCTATACACCCGAAGGACTGGTAAGATCTTCCTATCACCATAGATCCCATATTTCCATATAAATTCATTTCTCTTGTTGTGACAGTGCAGAGAGCCCCTGACTGCCACGACGAACCCATCACAATTATGACAAAGATCTTCACACAAAATGGATCCTTCCCTACTATTCTTGGTATCATATGACCTCACTTCAATGTTGATATTCCTCTCAGAATGTTCTTATTCACTGAGTTTTACTTTATAAAATTCTATTAGAATAACAATTCACTTAAAGAAAAATTGTTTCAGTCTTTGTGTTTGAATAACTTATAAACCGAACAGTTTATATACAGCCGCTGTTTTCAGGATTTGTGTGGAAAGATCGAAGGGAATTATGAGAATGATTTAATGCATAAAACATTTTGTTAATAGCCAATCACCAAAAAGCAACTGACATTTTGTAATGTCATTGCTCATGAGTAAAACAATGACCCTCCAACAAGGCTCCCCAGAAAACCCGCAAAACTTGCAGAAAAATACTTGCTTTCTTTATTTGTGAAAGTAAATCCCAGAGTATGACAGTTCACTGCGTAACAAAATAAACACGGTCCCCCTTTTTGTTTTCTTGACAGAGTCTGATGAATTTGCAAGGATAGTTCCTGCTTCTGACAAAGCTGCTCGATGTGTAGTCGCAAAGAATCACCTTACTCTGTACTTAGACCATTTCTCGGAATGGTGGATTATCTCCTTAATCAGGAGATACTTCATCGGTAAACGGCTCATCTGTACGCCTTACGTTCCCCTGTCAACATACAGAGACGTGTTAAACCGCATCTATCTCGTCATTAAAGACGACTTCTGCGGCATGAAAGAGGTATATTTATCATAAATTAACGGTTCGGTATAATTTTAGCTGAAAAAGAATTTGAAGTCCATTTTAACATTTATTTAATTTAAATAAATTTTATTTGTGTCCCCGGTCTTCTAGTGGTTACGATGTCAATATTTTTGTGCGTAACGTTTTCTGAGTAGTTGGGTGCGTACACGGAGGGGTAGGGGGGAAGGAGGGGACGGGCCGGGGTGGTCACAAAAAAATATAAAACAAATCACAGATATAATATTCAAACCCGATAAACGTTTCACATCTTGAAGAGAATATTTAGTGTATTTGAGTACCTTCATTTGCTGTGGCATTATTGCAATTATTGCAACTATTATTACTATATTCTTATTACTATTATTGTCATTATTATTCTTTCAATATTGATTCATATATGTTCAACCTTTTGTAGGATACCATACGAGACTACCAGGTAGCCTTTCTTGGTGAGCAGTACTGTGTATATTGGGGAAAAGGACCCCTTTCTGTCACACATCTGGAAAACAAAGAGGAAGTGTCAAAAGAGGTAACAATCCCAATATAATTGTTACTGTTGTTTCCCCCGAAGTAAATTATCCTGACAAACAAATCGTCCGTTAACTATTCTGCAGGTCCTAATAATATATTTTTTACACTACCAAAGATATAGAGCTTTCTTAAAGCGATACCGAACTGATGAACTTTCTGCCTTAGTTTACTGTTCATTGCACAACACCATCTCATTATAATATAATTTCAGGAAACTCGGTTCAAACATGGGTCATAATTCATGTTATAACTTTTAAATTACGAAAATGGTACCGTTTCTTATAACTTCGTAGGGTATTAATTGATGGTTATCTCTGATTTTCTTAGGAACTTGAAGAATGTGCTTTCTTTGACATGACGACCCATCGGATGCCGTTCAATCTTCAACCACGTGAAAGGAAAGTATCCAGAGTTCTCGTCACTCTCATCTTGAAGCAGAAAATCACGAAGAAGATTACCTTCCCAGTACAATACAACGGTAATATCAAGAGCATAAATTCCTTTCGGGGGAGGGAGGGGGGGGGGGGGCTTAAAGACTTCCACTGGCAGTGCTGGCAGAGAAGATCGTTGTGCAGTTTCAGGAATGGTTATTTGCCTGAGCTCCGGACAAGTTGTAACAAAACGTCAGAGTAAACACAATCATAACACTCCAAAAACATTTTTTCTTCCATTTAAGATAATTTTTAATTACATGTGTAAGAAAGACGTCCGATTATCCGAATTTTTAAAACGCATTTTCATTAATACCGGACAACAAGCTATTTGGATATTTGGAAAGATTATACTACTGCTAGTACCAGTATGCTAGTGCTTATATTTCGGGCCACCCTGTACATATATATATATATATATATATATATATATATATATATCATATGTACATTATGTTTGCGTGCAGTGCTATACAGTTCATTTAGTGTAGTAAAAGCACCGTTTCAAGTGACTCCAACTTGGAATAATTATTATTTTAGGCAATCGCTTCTCATCACGTTGAAATCATGTTTTAACAATTCAGATGTGCCGCACGAGAATCCAATTGCCCAATCAACTCCGACAGGAACTGCATCGTCCAAAGGCAAAGCTGAACCAACTGATGTTGTACGGGGAACATCTAAATGTAAGATTAAAAAAATAAGTATTAATACTATTTTTCCTGTTTTTGTTTTTGTTTGTTGGTTTCATACACAAACTTTTGTGTGTGTAAAAAAATAAACGCTTTCAATGGGATGTGCTTGTTACAAGTTGAAGTTAAATTTCAAGTGTAATTTCAAGTTAATTGATACAAATCCACGAACAACAACAATACATTAGGACAAAATACATTCATCGTAACACAATACATTAGATCAGAATACACCTAAGAAACAGGTTCATGGGTGTAAGGAAATTAAAGTTGATTTAAAGTACATGAAAACATGTCCATATTTTGAGACAATTTGAACAACATCGACAAAATTACATTGTAAGGAGACACACAGAAGCTTTTAATCTTGCAATTTACTCTAATGAGTGCAAGAGGAAAAACTTGTTTGTATTTGTGCTATTCTGATTTGATTGATTATTGTATTTTCAGCATCTCAGCTCCCCGAAGAGCTGACGAGAATCGAGCATCATCTTGAAACGATAGGTTCAACATCAACTGAGCCTGCAGACACAAAGGGTAAGACTATGGCCCAAGGAGCGGTTCTAGAGAAATACATGTGTATGTTTGTGTGTTTCTTTTTTTTTGGGGGGGGGGGGAGGGGGGCAGGAGGGGGAGGAGGGTAGCAGGGGGTGGGGTCTTCTATCATTCATTTTGTGCATGTGCTTCTTATTTGGGGAAGGGGCAAAGGCATTAGAACCGCCACTGCGGTCCATATTCTTGAAATTAGTCTTTGTTTTAGATATTATTTAATGTTCAATCACTGTATTTTTATACCGTATAATTTTACTCTGTAAATTGAACTATTTCATCTTTTTGCTACATGTCCAATTTTTTTTATCTCAATCATTTCAATAACCCAAACTAATACAATATAATCCAAGTGTCAACTTGCGATAGATAACGGATCATTCAGAGTTCTTAACAACACAGGGCGAAGTCTTGTTTTAATCATTTTGAAAAAGCTTTTTGTACGATGAAAGTAGTCCTACTGAAGTCCGTACAAGGCCTAGGCCATTAACTCCATCATCGATAGAGTCACCGCCATGTGAACATGCCTACCAAGTCACAAATGACTTTGTAACATAGATAGAGACAGTTGGTAAGGAGCTGGAAGATAAAGTCGTGTTCAGGGCTCTGTACCAACACAAATGTCAATTGTACCTCAACAAAATTAAGCTTATCTCCTCAATCAATCGTAACTTTAAGGTGCAGTTTGATGTTATGTTACAGATAGTAACGAACGAAACCTTTGGCAAAACATTATTGTTAATAATTTTGCTACACTCGATCCATGTGTAATAAGTGGGCAGGCTTCCTGAAACGGTTGCTGGAACTTAACCGGGATAATAATATCTATAGCCATTTAGAAGCGCATATATTGTGATATACGTTTATTCCTTTTAAGTCCTCTACGGAAATTTGAACGATGTAATTGATTTATACGTCATAACATCTTTGTGTTCGTTTTGTTTTAAGCTTTGACGAAAGTGCCCGTCTATTCATTAGAGTCTGCAGTAGAGGGGGCGATGGGAGTCCTAGCCCCACCAGCATGGTTTAATGTGGTTTAATCATTTTCTAAAACCTTTTTTTTTTTACGTTGCTTTATTTCAGACGGAAGTAGTCCTACTGAAGTTCTTACAAGACCTAGCCCTTTGATTTCACCAGCAGAGTCACTGTCACGGGAACATGCCTACCGAGTCACACATGATTTTGTAACGGAGACAGTAGCCTCACCAGCGTGTGCGGCAAACATTGTCCAAAAATTGGTTCCAGGACTTTCAGCCGACCAAATGCACCCGCGTTCTGGGGACGTCTATAATATTATGGTTATCAACAATCCCAAAGAAAAAGATTCTGAAGGAAATACTGTTGCCCCTGCCCCTGTTGCAATTGCTTCCATAGTACCTCCTAGGCTACTGCATGAGCTGCGTTGCCGGTTGAACAGAGAAAGCCCAGTTTTTGGTGACTGGAGGGGTCTTGCCAGTGAGCTGGGACTTGGAGACTACATTCAATCACTGGAGCAGTGCAAGAATCCGACTGAAGAACTACTCGTTCTTGCTGAGAGTCAAAATAAGATCCAGAACCTTGGGGACTTGGCTAAGGCGTTCGAACGCATGAATCGTGGGGATTGTCAAGAGCTCTGCGAGAACTATGCGTTTGAGAGAACAAAGTCAGCTGATCCTCGGAATGATCAAATAGAAGATGATGACACAGACACCAGTGATTAGGGAACAGGCTCAATGTGTTCCATATCACCATTTAATCCAGGGTCTATGGCTCGTTATTTGGACAACGTTATGAGCATAGCACTATACGTACGGTTGTTGTAATCCAACAAGTACCTGTCTTTTGGTTTAAAAAAAAAATCAAAATCAATAGATTTGCTCGAAACATAATAAAGGTATACTCTAATTCATTTAAGCCTTATCCTAAACTTAGTTCTTAGACCAATTTTCTTTTTTAACCCAATTTTTGGACAAAAGTCACAATCCAGCGTCCGGTTTAAATATTAGTACAAGTCGGGCCTATGAAATTGACCAAACATTGGTCAAAGAGGAAATATGCATGTATTTTGGGTACATTACTACCCAATATTGCGTAAACCTTGTTCAATTTTGAGTACATTATACCCATTATTGTGTAAACGCTCGCCCTCTTGTTATATGTTTCGCTGCATCAAGATTATTACATTGTATGCTTTTACAAGAACGAAGCAGTGAGATTCACTTTGAAATATTCATCGATTTTAAGAAAGCAACTTTGACACATTTAATCATTATTCACTAGCTAAACTGTATTATAATGGCATTCGAGGTTTACCTCGTGCATGGTTTAAGGACTATCTCAGTAGCAGATCTCATAATGTTCAATGTGGTCAAACGTTATTTGAATGGAATAAAATAAGATGTGGTGTTCCACCAAGATCAGTACTAGGGCCAACTTTGTTTTTAACTATATAAATGATCTGCCATCATTAACTGATTATGTCAATTTATTGCTGTTAATTTTGCAAATGATTCTAACATAAGTCATACTTATCCAGCTGACCAGAGCGAAATTAATGTGGATGAAGTAATTTACAACACACAGAAAAATTGGCACATTGCTAACAAACTTACAACTAGTTCAATGAAACTTATATCATGTTCATAAGTAGTTTGCGTAAAAACAGGTATAAATGGTAAACTGAAAATAGCTTGATAGGATATCAAGGAGGTTGATGTTGCCACTTATGATACACGTCTGCCATGGAATAGTCATATTCGTTATGTAAATCAGTGTATCAGGATTGCAACATTTTGTTCCTAGGCGTACTTTGACAGTATCCATCACCATATAAAACGTGGATAAAACCACACAGGTGTGGTGAAGCAATATAAGGTTAGCCTATTAAGAAGCATATTGTATTCACAGAAAATAGCAGTTCGTGCTTTTTTCATTTAGAGAGTGAATTACTCGTACAGCTTAACTACTTCCATGTTTGATCTGTTTATAATAAAAGTTTGTCTCATATGTTGATATATAGTGTATAGAGTATATTTTAAATAGAGTATTTGTGGAGTAACTATAGCACGACATATGGTCGATTTCCATTGTCTCTTGTGATTAGTTACATGATTACCTATTAATGTCATATTATGTTACAACACATTTGTTGAACAAATCATGAATCGAAAATCCATGCAAATAGTCTGTACAAACCTCTTGTATGTGTGCAACAATTATATTTCGTATTTTGTAAGACATTGTTAAAGTTATATATTTTGATAGTATTGATTGCAATAGTACATTAATTTCTTTGTTTTTGTTTTGTTTTTTTGAAAGTTACTTGTACAAAATACATTGTTGAGCTGTGCATAAGGCGTTAGGGTCGACTAGCACATATGCTGTTATCCGCCCAATTTACCAACCAATATTTTCTCTTCTTGTACATATAAATATCGTTGTATTAAATAAATGGTACTTATTTGCTTTTCGTAAATAAATCTATCAAATACGAAAATCCAATAAAAATATTAACATTGACAGGATTGTAACCAGAAAAGTGATGTACATGTACATAGAAGTGAATTAACATCAACTCAAATCACATAAAATGAAATGAATTCAACATTTGAAAGTATCTAGAAGGAACCACAGGTGTTAAATTGCATATTTTGTTTAAGATAATTAAAACAATTAGCTCCTGTGGCCAGGAGCAAGGCAAGACCAGCGATTTTATTGCCTTTCACAAGCGAGTATCCCTTTTTTATGTCATTAAAAAAACAAAATATATATATGAGAGAGACAAAATCTTTATAAAAAAGACAACTAAGGAAGGAAGAAATCTGCCAAATTAAAGGGGATCCCTCATAACAACTGAACACTATTACGTTTTGCGTGAGATCCTTCTCATTCAAACGTTAATTACAAATGGGTTCGTCTTTTATGTTACCTTTATTCGACGTTTATTCTTCTTCATACTTATCAAACTGTTTATGTATACTTTATGTACATATATATTTAATTGCAATGGATTCATTAAACTGTTATGTATATCATGATGATATTCGTTATAGATAGGTATGATAGGCGCTCCTTTGTTATATATAAGTTCATTAATTTTGTGTGAAAGTAGAAAAATAAGAAACTCATGATTGCAAACGTTTGAATAAATCGGTCAAATAATAAAGCAGTTATGAA
The DNA here is from genome assembly GCF_000002235.5 of Strongylocentrotus purpuratus. Taxonomy (NCBI): domain Eukaryota; kingdom Metazoa; phylum Echinodermata; class Echinoidea; order Camarodonta; family Strongylocentrotidae; genus Strongylocentrotus; species Strongylocentrotus purpuratus. Next base: position 11,538,509 of record NW_022145601.1, read on the forward strand.
TGTTTGAAAATGATATCTCTAAATCTATATGCGAATCTCAAATATTCGTGACTGTATTCGTGGACAATTCTTTCGTTTTTTATGTACAAAAAATATCAGTATTTTCTGTTTTTTCTCCTTAGTGCCTTCTTCCATAGGGCACTCATACATACAATGTATTATGGATAGCATATTATATTATATATTTTATATGATATGTGTTTTTATTTGTGTTTGAAATAAACTGAATCGAATTAAATTGATTATATTGTGAGAATCTCAGTTTGAAAAGAAATTACATATTTGCACACCCAATGACGTTAGAATACCAGTCATTCAAAAAGGGCATTGACTGGAACGCGGTCCTATACAGAGTGAGTCAGAAAAAATGTCCCACTTTTTAAAAGTTGTAATGTTTGAAGTATGAATATTTAATCATGGGTTTCATGATATGCCTCCTAGTACATTTAGGTACCATTTTCATTTGAATCTCTGCATGCATGACTGAACATCAGACAATCTTTACAATACTGCCAGATCTTACTTGCGCCAAGTTACTGGGTGAGGAATAAAACAGTGCATTGAATAAAGACAGTCAGACAGACACAGACATACCTGGACACAGACACACACACACGCGCAAAAACACACGCACACGCACACACATCACACACCGTGACAAATGTTTCATAATTTCCCCTTTTCTGATTAACCAATGATTTTTTATCAAGATCGCTGAATGTTTAAGTGGCATAACCCTGACAATATTTCACTTTAGTACACATTCACTAGCATCATCATATCATCATCATCATCATCATTGTCATCATCTTAATCGTCACTATCATCATCATTATCATCATCAACATCATCATCATCATCATGAAGTACAACATCCACCAATACGCACCAAGAGGACAGCGGCCACTCAACTTTTCGTACGAGAAGAAGAATTCCCGACAAAAAGTAACAGTTCGGGTGGGCCTTGTCGGGAATGGAACGATCATTTGTGTGCGTGTGCCTGTGCGTGTGTGTGTGTTTGTGGGTGAGTGTGTGTGTGTGTGTGTGTGTGATTGTCTGGCTGGCAGTCTTTGTTCAAAACACTATTTTATTCCTCACCTAGCTACTTGGCGCAAGTGAGATCTGGCAGTCTTGTAAAGAATGTCTGATGTTCAGTCATGCATGCAGAGATTCAAATAAAAATGGTACATAAATGTACTGGGAGGATAACTCTATCAAGACATATCATAAAATCCACGATTAAATATTCATACTTCAAACAATACAACTTTTAAAAAGTGGGACATTTTTTTCTGACTCACTCTGTAGAGCTCTCAATGCTTCATCAGTTAAGGGTTTCATACACAAATAATTTTGGAAGAAAAAGAATAAATTGCTGAGATTATTACATGTATCATGCGTGTGTGTATTTGACAACAAAGTGAACGCTAATCAGTATACGCTCTTAGAATTAAGTTGCATGTAGGTAGCTTCTGGTTGTTTATAGAGAATTACCCGATCCTTGGCAATGATTTTAAAACTTCAGCGCCACAGGTTTTGACCATTCTAGGGGCAATTTACTTACACCAGATATATATTTCATACCATCAAGCAATACATATTGGGGGTGATATTCTGAAAACTTCAGACTTTCAGAATACTGAATTAGAGGTATGTTAAGGGTATTTTAACCCACAAATGAACCTTCAGCAACGACTTTCTCGGATCCAGTGGTCCAGTTTGTATATACAATTTGACATCGGCAAACCTAGGTTACTTTGTACAAAAGTTAAAATATCTGTGGGTGTTTGAGGTGATTTGAACCATGTGATATTTACGAGCTGGTCTACAAATTATTCTACACAGACCGATTTAATTGTTGATGTTTATGTGTGACCAATCCTTTCTCAACTTATATCTCAATCAAATAAATGAGACCAATACCAGACTAATCATCATAATAAAATATCCTCCTATTATAATGATCTAATTTCCCCTACCCGTATCATCCAAACCTATTTTCAAATTCAGGCAAAAACTATTACCTCTGTAATCCTTTTCCTCTTGCTGGAAAATAAACATTTGCAATGTATCATACTTTCTAAATCCTGTTGAATATCTTTCATTGGAATGTATCTCCTGATTTGATCTGAAATTACAGAAAGAACCTTCAAATCTAAATGTGAATTAATCAACACAAGAACATCCATATTGTGTAAAGTACTATGACTTAAATAACAACTTCCATCCCACGTTAAACTCCAAGTATTTTCTATATCATAAGTAATATAAGTTTCTTGCAACATAACATCTGCATATTTATCCTTGCACTGAGAAAATATATGGGATCTTTCGTTCTTTTCCCTGATTCCTTTTTTTTTCATTTAAGAAAAGGAAAGTACAAGAAAGGGATAGTTTGTCAAAGTCCATCACTATAACAATGATATATTCTGAACATTTTGGAAGACAGTAACACAAAAATCATGAAACATAATATTATTTTCTTAATGGTATACATAAATAAAGGTGATATGTATGTAGTTGCAGTCCACCGAAAAAGATCCTCGAAGAAAAATAGAAGTGAACTTTATTCTTGTAATACGTACTAGGACAATTCAAATACAAAGACATCCACACCCAGACCAGACCAGACAACCGATAACATTATCCACAGAGGCCAACAATAAGTCAGTTTGGACTCTTTGGATTCAATGCAAGGTCGGTTTGCCAGTGTGACTGGGGTATTAATTATATCTCGAAAACCGACTTCAAATCGACCGATTCTCAGCGATTCGGGGCAATAGTGTGTTATAATGTGTCCGGTCTGTTGTTTCTCTGGCATCTTCTGTCAGTTGAACCACACATGAATCAAAATTTGTCTTTTTTATTTTTAGAACTCATTCTCAAGATATAGGATGATAGTCCATTTTTTTTTAGTAAACAAAATTCTGAGAATGTATTCAAAATGAGAATTATGAAAGTAATACATTTTGAGCAAAGTGCATAATATATGTACATGGAGAAAGACGAATGACCAGCACTTTGTTAGCATCTCATAATGCTTATTATTGATGGAGATATACTGACAAATTTGGTTTATATTCTGCCACTTCTAGATCAATGAAGCGAGTACTCTACATCAGCAGGTTACAGAATTACACATGTAGAGTGTTTAAGAAAAGCGATGGTTGAGATTGTATTCATTTATTTTCCTCTGTCCTTTTCATCTTTCTCTCTTTTTCCTGTTTTCTCTCATATTTCTTAGTATTCGATGTGTTTGTTTGTGTGTGTGTTTATGTGCGTGGGGAAGGGGGGGGGGGCACGTCAACCTAGCACTGGTTATGAATGAGGCGTAATGAAATATTGATCCGCCATGTTCTTTTTCTTTCGCGCAAAATTAATCTGAAACCAGGTATAGTTCAGGCCAAAAGAAATACAGAGAAATTGCAAGGCAATAGGACTGTGTTGTTGCAATACGCAGCATAGTAATGTAGGCAGACTTCTACAGCTGAATACGGATCTGAATGCAAAGTTCAATTTATGTAATGCTTTCATATAATCACGCTTGAGTGTTCCTTCAGAAAAGACCAAATATCATCGGTACTACAGGGTACAGGCTAATTTACACAGTAGTTTAATGTTACATTACAATAAGAAACATGATGTTTTGAGAGCACGGTGATATATTATCATCAAGAGAAAAACGTTGTGGGTGTGAATTGCGTTAAACATGGCGCTGTTTTCAGCAGCAGCAAAAGGAGACTTCCTGAAGATACAATCATTAATCGACTCGGAGGACAAGTCAGAGGATTCGGGAGGAGTTGATGTAAACTGCTCGGATAAGTCTGGCCAGACACTCCTTCACATTGCTTCGGAAAACGGACATTTGCAAACGGTTAAATGCCTTACCCATCATGGAGCAAAAGTGAATGTAGTCGATGCTAACCTACAGACATCGGTTCACTTATGCTCAATGAAAGGCCATCTTCATGTGGTAGAACTGTTAGCGAACGAAGGAGCAGATCTTGATGTTGGTGACAAAGATGGGTTTACAGCTCTTCACATAGCATCAGTCGAAGGTCATGTTGACATTGTCAAATACCTTGTTAATAAAGGGGCAGACCTAGGGAGAATTGCTAATGATTACTGGACCCCTCTACACCTTGCTTTATACAGTGGCCATCTTGACATAGCAGAGTACCTTTTGACAGAAGGAGCCAATATTAACACGTGTGGTAAAGGTGGATGTACAGCACTACATGATGCATCACAAACTGGAAATATAGATGAAGTGAAATATCTAATCAGTCAAGGAGCAGAGCTGGATAGGAGTACCGACGATGGTAAGACCGCACTTAGTTTGGCTTCATTCAAGGGTCATCTTGATATCGTCAAATACCTTGTTTGTAAAGGGGCACAGCTTGACAAATGTGACAAAAAAGGCAGGACACCCTTGTCTTGTGCTTCTCAAAAAGGCCATTTTAAAGTCGTCAAGTATATCGTGAGCAAAGGAGCAGACATTACAAATGGTGATAAAGATGGGATAACAGCTCTTCATAGAGCATCATTCAAGGGTCATCTTGGTATTGTCAAATACCTTGTTAGTAAAGGGGCACAGCTTGACAAATGTGACAAAAACGACAGGACACCCTTGTTTTGTGCTTCTCAAAAAGGCCATCTCGAAGTCGTCCAGTATATCGTTAACAAAGGAGCAGGTATCGAAATTGGTGATAAATATGGGATAACTGCTCTTCACATAGCTTCACTCAAGGGTCATCTTGCTATTGTCAAATACCTTGTTAGGAAAGGTGCTGACCCGGGAAAACTTGCTAATGAAGAGGACCACTATGACTACCTTCGCAGTATTTTTGGTAGTGGGGCTTTACCTAGCTATATGCCCCCATACTCCCGAACATACGATCCATATCTTACCAGTCCACAAGACATCTCTCGCTCCTCGAGGAAGAGCATCAGAGAAGAGACAATGATTATAAGTCTCGACGAGTACAGCATCAAGGTTTCACTTTCACCAGAAGATGAGGACAGAGCCAAATATATCACAGCAGAAGCATTGACAACCGTTCCACATGACTTAAACCTGGAAAAAGACGAAGTTATCATCTCAGTTGGGCTTAAGCTTTCCCCTCCTGGTCTTCAGTTTAAAACTCCGGTGGAAGTCACGGTCTCGCATAGCGCTATGTTCACCAACCCAGACAAGGCAGAAATTGTGCTATACACCCGAAGAACTGGTGAGATATTCCTATTACCAAAGATCCCATATTTCGATATAAATTCCTTCCGTTTCTTTTATTTCTCTCTCTTTGTCTAATCTTCTTTGATTCGCTCTTAGATTTATATTGAATTGAAGGCGTATCGATATACATAAGACAAGCGTATGCTAAAAGTTGCCTTCTTCTTTGTATAAAAAAAATTGTTGAGATGTGGTAGTCTTGTGGATACGTCACCGGACTGCAGATCACAGAATTCATGTTCACGCGGCAGTCTCTGTAACAGGTCCATATCTACCACTGATTATTGTCGGTAATCAAACTTTGACCTGAACTTTCAAAGTGTGAGAGGTATCGCGATAAAATGATCTAGTGTACATTTCTCATTGTATTCAAATAAATAGGCGTTGACTGATTAAATTTAAGTGTATTCAATCATTTAATGGTTTTTGGTCAAACAAAAGAAAAACGGAAGGGAAAGGGAAAATATGTTGTGGCAGTGTAAAGAGCCCCCTGACTGCCACGACAAACACACAGCAATTATGACAGAGATCTTCACACAAAATTAATCCTTCCTATACTATTCTTGGTATCATAATGACCTCACTTCAATGTTGATGTTCCTCTCAGAAAGTTCTAATTTTAATACTGAGTTTTACTTGATAATCTTCTATTATAAAAGAAATTCGCTTAAAATAAAAATGTTTCAGTCTTTGTGTTTGAATGACTTAAAAGTCGCACAATTCCTACAGCCGCCATTTTCAAGATTCTTGTGGAAAGATCGAGGGGAATTATGAGAATGATTTAATGCATAAAACATTTTTAATAGCCAATCACCAAAAAGCAATTTACATGTTTTTACGTCATTGATCGTTAGTAAACAATGACCCTCTAACAAGGCTCCCCAGTGAACCCGCAAAACTTGCAGAAAAATACTTGCTTTCTTTCTTTGTGAAAGAAATTCCAAGAGTATGAAAGTTCACTGCGTAACAAAATTAACACGGTCCCTTATTTTTTTTTTTTTTTTTTTTGACAGAGTCTGATGAATTTTCAAGGATAGTTCCTGCTTCTGACAAAGCTGCTCGGTGTGTGGTCGCAAATAATCACCTGACTCTGTACTTGGACCATTTCTCGGAATGGTGGATTATCTCCTTAATCAGGAGATACTTCATCGGTAAACGGCTCATCTGTACGCCATACGTTCCCCTGTCAACATCCAGAGACGTCATGAACTACATCTTGCTCAATATTAAAGACGACTTCTGCGGCATGAAAGAGGTAGATTTATCATGAATTAACAGTTCGGTATATTTTTGGCGCCTGTTATGGGTATTTATCTTCTTTTTTTCTTCATTCAATTTCGTCTCAGAACTTCCTAATTTTGCACATATCATAGTCTATGTCGTTCTTGGTCGTTCATTTTCGGACTTTATCGATTTCATCATTTTGCTTCCAATTTCGTCTAAGTCAAATCACAAAAACAACAAATATTGAAAAATCACAGATATAATAATTCAAACCAAATAAACGTTTTACATATTGAAGTAATTAATCAGTTCGAGACTCATACAAAATTCATCACCCATTTTTGTGGAGGTGTCGTGGTATATTCGTTCATTCACTTGACTCCGAATCCAAGGGTTGAGGGTTCGAATGCCAGCCCGGCGCTAACGTTAACGTTCATTGACAAGACATTTATCCATATTTGCCACCCAGGTGTATCCGAGAACCTGCAAATGTTGGAGTATATTGCAGTGCCCTCTGGAAGAACAAAATTATTGCAATTGTTATTATTGTTGTCAATATCATTCTGCCAAATATGGATTCAATCTGTTCAACCTTTTGCAGGATACCATACGAGACTACAAGGTAGCTTTCCCTGGTGAGCAGTACTGTATATATTGGAGACAAGGACCCCTATTTGTCAGACATCTGGAAAACGAAGACGAAGTGACGAAAAAGGTAAGAATCTCAATATAATTGTTACTGTTGTTTCCCCCAAAGGAAATTATTCTGACTAACAATCTTTCGTTACTTATTCTGCAGGGCCTAATATAAATTGTCCAAATTACCAAAGAAACGGGCTAGAGTTTTCTTATAGCAACACTGAACTGATGAACTTTCTGCATTAGCATACTTTTCATTGCACAGCGCCATCTCATTGTCAATTTGCCAACAATGTGTAATCCAATACCTTGTTTCCGCTTCGCATCTACAGAGGGCTCGAAGCGATAACCATCATCGCAGCGAGTTACGGAGCGGAGCCATACCTGGTCGCGCATATTTTTTTACTCAACTGTTTATCCATTTTCGCGAAAAAAATTCATAGAAGTGCTCTGGTGTAAGAGTCTAACGGTCAGCACGCACGTACCATCACGGTAGGTATCACCAAAGAGATACTCGTTTGTATCACCAGCAGCAATATAGTACATGCATATACACACAGGGAAGGGAAGATGATAGAAAAGATAAAACATTACAATGAAATACATAAGAAGAGTGGAGAGAATATGGAGAAGGAAAAACAAGGAAATACATGACAGAAGAGAAGAGGATAGATTCATTAAATAAGGAAAAACAACTCGAAAATACAAAGGAGAAAAGGATAAATTCAAGGAAAAACAAAGAAATACATAACGAAATACATGTAGAAGGGGATAGATTGAAGGAGAAACGAAGGGAAAACAAAGAAATACGTAGCGAAAGAGTGGGGCACGGGGGAGCTTGTGCCCCCGAAAATTTCCAAGATCGGTTGAACTTTTTTAGACCCCTCCCCAAGACGTCAATCAATTACATGTATGTGCCCCCCCCCCCCAAAAAAAAAAAAAAAAAAAAAAAAAAAAAATCAAACTCTGGCTACGGCCCTGGTCACGCGGACCGATGCATGAAACTACTTTGCGGTTACTAATTGGTTCCCGTAAAAATATTATTTTAGGAAGCTCGATTCAAACATGGCCCATAATTTATGGTATCACTTTTGAATTAGAATGAACCATGATAAAGTTCCAATACCTTCGTAGGGTGTTAATATTGGTGGTTATTTCTTTTAATATTTTAGGAACTTGCAGAATATGCTTTCTTTGACATGACGACCAATCGGATGCCGTTCACTCTTCAGCAACGAGAAAAAGTAGTGTCCGGAGTTCTCGTCACTTTCATCTTGGAGCAGAAGATCACGAAGGATATCACATTCCAAGTATGGTACAATGGTAATGCCAAGAGCGTGATTTCTTGTTGGGGAGGTGAATAGATTAAAGACTTCCACTGGCAGTGCTGGCAGAGAAGATCGTATTTTGGGGCAGGAATGGTTATTTGCCCAAGCTTCGGACAAGCTGTGACAAAACCGATTTAACCCAAACATTACTTCCCACAATAATTTTTCTTTTCAATGACTTGTGTAATAAAGACATGATATTATACGAATTTTAAAACGCATTTTTATTGATACCGGATGTATGCTCAGGAAAACAAAATTAAATTTTGTACCAGTTTTGTCGATCCTGGTATCATTTTTTTCATGTGAAAAGATTATACTACTGCATCATGTACCACTGAATTTGACCCAACATCATTGAAATGTTGGTATTTCGTTTATATTGGGCCACCCTGTTTATGTCTATAGGCCTATATAAATAATAATTAAGACAATTATAATCGCTTTTAATCATGTTGATATAATGTATTCACAATTTAGATGTGCCGCATGAGAATCCAAGTGCCCAATCATCTCTGACAGGATCTGCATCGTCCAAAGGCAAAGCTGAACCACATGATGTTGGACGGGGAACATCCAAATGTAAGATTTTAAAAATAGATATTATTAGTATTTTTCATTTTGATATGCAGGGCATCGTTCCACAAAACCCTCATGGGTACAAGTGAAAAATGTAGGGTAAAAATAAACACGCATTAAATAGAATGTCGGCGAGCTTGTTATATGCAACAATGTCATAATTGTAAAGAGACGATTTGAACAAAATCGAAAAAATGACATTATATTTCTGCTATTCTGGTTCGATTCTGATTTGATTTTGATTAAACATTGTATTTTCAGCATCTCAGCTCCCCGTAGAGCTGACGAGAAGCAAGCAACATCTTGAAACGATAGGTTCGACATCACCTGAGCCTGCAGACACAAAGGGTAAGACTATGTCCTATCAGGAGCGGCTCTGGAGGAATACATATGAATATGTATATATATCCTGTGATATCCTGTAATGTATTATCAATGTGTTTCTAAACCGTATAATATTTACTCTTTCAATTGACAATTTGTCGCTACATGTTCCATGATTTTATCTCAATCATGTCACTAAACCAAATGAATTCAATATAATTTGAGGGGCAACATGCGGAAGATAACGGACCAGTCAGAGTTCTTTACAACTCAGGGCGAAGTCTGGTTTTAATCATTTTGTAAAAGCTTTTTTTACGTTGCTTTATTTCAGATAGAAGTAGTCCTACTGAAGTCCTTACAATACCTAGGCCGTTGACTCCATCGATAGAGTCACCGCCATATGAACATGCCTACCAAGTCACACATGATTTGGTTAAAGAGACAGAGACAGTTGGTAAGGAGCTGAAAGATAAAGTCGTGTTATGGGCTCTGTAACAACACAAATGTCAATTGGACCTCCACAAAATTATAGCTTATCTCCTCAATCAATCGTAACTTTAAGGTGACATTTGATGTTATGTTACCGATAGTAACGAACGAAATTCTTTGGCAAAACATTATTGTTAATAATAATGCTACACTCGATCTATGTGTAATAAGTGGGCAGGCTACCTGAAACGGTTGCTGGAACTTAACCAGGTAATAATATCTATAGCCCTTTAGAAGCGCATATATTGTGATATACGTTTAATCCTTTTAAGTGCTCTACGGAAATTTGAACGATTTAATTAATTAATACGTCATATCATCTTTGTGTTCGTTATGTTTAAAGCTTTGACGTCATCGAAAGTGCCCGTCTATTCATTAGAGTATGCAGCAGAAGGGGCAATGGGAGTCTTAGCCCCACTAGCATGGTTTAACGTGGTGTTAATCATTTTCTAAAACCTCCTTTTTAACGTTGCTTTATTTCAGACGGAAGTAGTCCTACTGAAGTCCTTACAAGACCTAGCCCTTTGATTTCATCGGCAGATCCACTGTCACGGGAACATGCCTACCGAGTCACACATGATTATGTAACAGAGACAGTAGCCCCACCAACGTGTGCGGCAAACATTGTCCAAGAATTGGTTCCAGGACTTTCAGCCCACCAAATGCACCCGCGTTCTGGGGACGTCTATAATATTATCAACGTCAAAGAGATGGTCATCAACAATCCCAAAGGGAATCATTCTGAAGGAAATACTGTTGCCCCTGCCCCTGTTCCAATTTCTTCCATAGTACCTCCTATGCTACAGCATGAGCTGCGTTGTCGGTTGAACAGGGAAAGCCCAGTTTTTGATGACTGGAGGGGTCTTGCCAATGAGCTGGGACTTGGAGACTACATACAATCACTGGAGCAGTGCAAGAATCCGACTGAAGAACTACTCGTTCTTGCTGAGAGTCAAAAAAAGATTCAGAACCTTGGGGACTTGGCCAAGGCGTTCGAACGCATGAATCGTGGGGATTGTCAAGAGCTCTGCGAGAACTATGCGTTTGAGAGAACAAAGTCAGCTGATCCTCGGAAGGATCAAATGGAAGATGATGACACAGACACCAGTGATTAGGGAACAGGCTCAATGTGTTCCACATCACCCTTTAATCCAGGGTCTACGGACAACCTGTGAACATAGCAATATATGGTTGTTGTAATCCACCTACAGCCTGTCATTTGGTTTAGAAAACCACAATCATTAGATTTGCTCGAAAAATTTAAAGCTAAAGAAAAGGTATACTCTAAGGTTCGTACTCCCCTGATCATTGAAGACTTATCTAGAGAGGAAATATCATGTTTAAAATAAAACTTAAATCTTAGACCAATTTCCTTTTTGAACCCGCTTTTTAGACAAAAGTCTCATTTCAGCGTCCGGTTTAAATATTAGTACTATTCAGGCCTTTGAAATTGACCAAACATTGGTCAAAGGGGAAATATGCATGCATTTTGGGTATATTACTACGCAATATTGCGTAAACCTTGTTCAATTGTGAGTACAATATACCCATTATTGTGTAAACGCTCGCCCTCTTGTTATATGTTTCGCTGCATCAAGATTATTACATTGATTGCTTTTACAAGAACAAAGAAGTGATATTCACTCTTGGAATATTCATCGATTTTAAGAAAGCAACTTTGACACATTTAATCATAATACTACTTGCAAAACTCTCTTATAATGGCATTCGAGGTTACCTCTTGTATGGTTTAAGGACTATCTCAGTAGCAAATCCCATATTGTTCAATGTGGTCAAACGTTGTTTGAATGGAATATGATAAGATGTGGTGTTCCACCAGGATCAGTACTAGGGCCAACTCTGTTTTTAACTATATATTATGATCTGCCATCATTAACTGATTATTTCAATTTAGTGCTGTTAATTTGCAAATGATTCTAACATAAGTCACACTTTTCCAGCTGACCAGTGCGAAATTAATGTGGATGAAGTAATTAACAACACACAGAAAAATTGGTACATTGCTAACAAACTTACAACTAGTTCAATGAAAACTTATATCATGTTCATAAGAAGTATGAGTAAAAATAAGTATAAATGGTAAACTGAAAGTAGCTGGATAGGATATCAAAGAGGTTGATGTTTCCACTTATGATAGACATCTATCATGGAATAGCCATATTCGTTGTGTAAATCAGTGTATTAGGAAGACATTTAGAGTGTTATTTAGATTGCGACATTTTGTTCCTAGGCTTATTTAACATTATCATTACAACGTAAATAGAACCACACATAATCTGTGGAATATTGGTGTGGGGGAAGCAATACAAGGTCAGAATACTTAGAATCATAATGTATTCACAGAAAATTGCTGTTCGTTTTTATTTTTTAATTAGAGAGTGGGAAACTCCTACAGCTCCACTCCTTAATAGATTGCGAATCTTAACTTTGCATAATTTGGATGATTGATCTGTATAATAAAAATGTGCCTTTTCTTTTGATAGATCATTGTGACATTCTACATTATAGCTACTCCAGAAGGCAAACAGAAGGTGGAAAATTACGTCTCCCAAAATTTAGAACGACACAAAAATCTATTTTCATTGTCTCTTGTGATTAGTTACTTGATTACCTATTAATGTCAGATTCTGTTACAACACATTTGTGGAACAAATCATTAATTATAAATCATTGCGAATAGTCTATATGTATACACATATTCTATTTCATATTATCAGTTTGTATCTTGTACGACATTGTTAAAGAATTTGTTTGTCTTAGTATCGTTTGTATAATGGTAAATTCATTTTTCCCCTGAAGGTTACTTGTACAGAAAACATTGTTTAGCTGTAAGGCGTAAGGATCGACTAGCACATATGTTATTATCTTGCCCCTTTTACCAACCTATATTTTATCTTCTTGTATAATAATTGTGGCAGTTTCGTGCTTTTTGTGCATGTAGAAAGTGGAGAACTCCTACAGCGCACCTACTTAAAAGATTGTGAATCCTAACTTTTTATAATTTGGATTATTTAACAATCTCTATTTTTATGTTTGCTCTTTTAAATAATATGTTTCCTCATATTTTGATAGATTACTGTAATATTCTAGAATAAAGCTACCCCAGAAGGCAAACAGAAAGTGGACAATTATATGTCTTCAAAAATTAAAACAACACAAGGTCGATTATTATTGTCTTTTGTGGTAACTAAAATTTTTGAATAGATTACCTGCTAATGTCAGATTCTGTTACAACACATTTGTTGATCAAATCATCAATACAAAATCTATGCAAATAGTCTGTTTATGTACAAAAATTATATTTGATATTATAAGTTTGTATCTTGTAAGACATTGTTATTGAAGCCTATTTTGTTAGTATCGATTGTAAGGGTAGATTCCTTTTTTGTTTGTTTTCCAAAGGTTACTTGTACAAATTACATTGTTTAGTCGAATGCGTTAGGATCGGCTAGCATATATAATATTATCTAGCCCCTTTTACCAACCAATATTTTCTCTTCTTGTACATATAAATATCGTTGTATGAAATGCATGGTACTTATTTGCTGTTGGTAAATCAATCAATCAAACACAAAAATCTAATACAAATTCCAAACATTAACAGGATTGTAACTATAAAAGTGATGAACATGTATATTGAAAAAAATTAGCATTAACTCAAATCACATCAAATGAAATAAATTCAACATTTGAAAGTATCCAGAAGGAACCACAGGTGTTTGAAAGAACATATTTTGTTTACGATGATGAACAATGGGGCTTCGATGAGCTCATGTTGCTTTCTAAAGGAGCAATTCAGGAGGCACGTGGGAGTAGGAGGGCAACAACCGGCAAACGCAACATTCATCTTCATTTAACAAGTAAATGAGGGTAAATTCATCTTCATTTAACAGCTACATGAAGAAAAATTAATCTTCGTTAACAGCTAAATGAGGATGAATTAATCTTCGTTCACACAGTAAAATAAGGATAAATTAATCTTCGTTAACACAGTTAAATGAGGATAAATTCATCTTCGTTAACAGCTAAATGAGAATTAATTCATCTTCGTTCACAAAGTAAAATATGGAAAAAATAATTTTCGTTATCAATTCATCTTCGTTAACAGCTAAATGAGGATGAATTAATCTGGATTAACACAATTGATTGAGGTTAAATTAATCTTCATTAACAGCTAAAAGGAGGATAAATTAATTTTCGTTCATACAGTAAAATAAGGATAATTAATCTTCTTTAACACAATTGAATGAGGATAAATTCATCATTATCTAACAGCTATATGAGGATAAATTAATCCTCGTTTAGACAGTAAAATAAGGATAAATTAATGTTCGTTAACACAATTAAATGAGGATGAATTCATCTTTGCCAACCTTCGTTTAAAGCAGCTAAAAATGAGCCTAAATTCATCTTTGACAACACCGTATATTGAGGATAAATTTAATCTTGTTTAAGGTAATACTTCCCATTTGCAGGTCAAAAAAAAATGAAAGGTTAAATTCCAACGGCGTTCGAAAGGAAAATACTTATTAAGAACTTCCCTCAAAACGAAAGGGTTTGAAAATGGCTTTTGTGGGAAATAACAACCATTAATTGTCAGATCGACATAAGAGATTGCAACAACCTAAGTAATAGTCTGAAATTCAGACCCTTGTACCGCCATGGTCGGACGTTTAGTGCTGCTGAGGACTCTGGCATGTCTCCAAATGGAACTTGAAATGCTGCTGAGCTGTGCAATGAGGGTTATGAATAAGGAGAATTGAACATTGCATGCAAAAAACACATGTACCAACTTTTTACATTTTACAATACCAATTTTTAGGGGAATTGCCGTCTTATTTTGTTGAAGCTTCACGTCTTTCCTTTTCAATACACTCACAATACAAATTGCGTAAGCACCGTCGCACGCGCAGATCGGTCGATACCTCCATTCATTTCCCCATTGTCAATGATTGTCGTCTAAAGCTCGGACGATTATCAACCGAGCCATAAATAATAGGCCTAAGCCTTCGTGGTTTTACGTGGGTTTTCGACACATTTTGTAACTATATTCTGACCAACATTATGCCATGATCTACACTAAATGCCCTTTTTTTAAATGTGCAAATCAAATATAGGACTATTTGGGAAATGAATTTTGAGATGAACATTGTTTTATTCTCGAAAACAAAAATAAGATTTACTTTGAATGCTTTCGACTTCGTTTCTCATAATTTGAAATATTCATTTTGTTTTAGTTTTTGCCTCCCGCTTAATTTTGTTTATTTTTTCTCTATCTATATATTTCTTTGAACCCTATTTTGATATGAGGTTGCTGTATCAATAAAATATTTATTGAATTTTTGTACGCATATTTGATTTGTTTTGTTTCTAATGGACAGAGCTAAATCAATGACAGAGATTACAACAAAATCATAATTCATCACAATCATCTCTCTGTCTCTCTCTCTCTTTCTATTTATTTATCTATCTATCTCTGTCTGTCTATGTCTGTCTATCTGCCTCTCTGTCTCCCTCCTCCCCCTCCCTCTCTGAATACGTCAGGAATTTTGTGAAATTGGAATTGTGCTTCAGTGTGTTTTATTTCCGCATCGCGTTGTTTTTGTTTGTTGTTGAAAGGGTGTGGCTAATAAGGAGTAAATCGCCGTAGTCTTGGTAGTATTTTATTTATTCGAAAATAAATGATATTGAAAATATAGTAATTCATTATATGTTATGAAACAATAAAGAAAGAAGTGCAAACAACGTGAGAATTCAATTTATTTGTCTTCGTCTCCATCTGTGTTCTCGTTCAACATATCGTGTCAATAAAACTTTGACAATCCTCGTTTCATGATTAGTTCTGTAGATGGCATGGACATGTAAACCGGTACATGAAATGATGATGATGATGCTCACAATATTGTAATAAAATAGTAATGATAATACAAATTATTTTCTTCATCTTGCACTCGCTTTTCTTCATTGCCAGAAAACTTGATTTTATGTTGCCTTGCATTTTTTTCTTCAACAATGGTAGCATCTTTGCCCCGGAAAAGTCTCATATTCGTGGCTATACCGCCGAAGTTGCTCAAGACAAGAGTGATATGATAAGAGTAAGGGGTCGTTTTTCAGAACATAACAGTTCAACATTTCATATGCCCGCTCAAACTAAGACCGGCTTGATTTAGGTTGATCAAGATATTTTACTCATACCTGCTCTAAAATGGTTAAATGCCCTACACTGTTAGAACGGTGTTTAAAATATCACTGTTTAAAAGAATGTTGTTTAAAAAAGTAAACAACGTTGTTCAAAATCGAAAAATCAGTGCTCGATTGGCTTAAACAACTATCTATTAAAAAAAAAGATTTAATTAAACAGAGTTGTTTAAAAAGTCCCGGGGGCGTCGTTGATATTTTCTCGATACGCGATTGCAATTTGCGCACACACATGCGATATGCACAAAGTACGTACATAATACATGCATGCAAGCATGCATGCAGTGCTAGTGTGCAGTGCAGTGCAGACGAAAATGGCGGAACACGGGGCAAGGCGACGACTTGGTTCTTCTCGGCTTCGCCGATGGGGTTTACGTGAAGTTATAGAGACAAATAATAATGTTGTCTGTCACTGCCATGAATATGACGAACAAAATGTTGAAGTAAATTGGCAACAAGCTCTGCATGTTACAGTGTATGAATCGTTGTGATTATTGCAGGAGTGGTTCCAGTAGGTCATTTCACAAATTCAAACAACCAGACAATAACCATTAAACAATTCTGTTTAAAATTTAAGCAACTCCTTTTTACAACCCAGTTATGCAGTTATACTGAATAAACAACAGTTGCTTAGTAATTTAAACATTATTGTTTAAAATTTAAACAACTTGCTTTAAACAACCGAGTTGTGCAATTTTATTACTAAACAACTGTTGTTTAAAAGGTTTCCTAATTTTTAAACAACTAAGTGTTCAAAATGTAAACAACCTTAATTTGTTTAATTTTTAAACAACAGTTGAGCGATTCACCGGTTAACTCGGGATTGTTTAAAATTTTAAACAACTTGTTTAATTTTTTTCTAACAGTGTAGTAAAGGTATATAAGTTAGAGTGGTTGTTTGTATTGTCATGTAGATTGACCTATTGACCTACGTTTAGGCTTACATCCTTTTCTTTCAAAACGGTAAACTTCCAGACTAGTTACTTCTTTACAATGTTTTGTTCCTCTTAGGGTGGGGGATAAGCCTTTCGTAAAAGAGGTCCATACATGAATGATTCGCTAAATTGGTCAAGTTTATAAAATGAACAGCGTATTGTCATGTAAATACCCTACATCGATAAGGCTTAGATTTAAATAGTATATGATGAAAGGAATACCACACCGGTAGGGTAGATATATATAAATAAGTAATCAGGGTCGAAATCGAACTGATAATACGACCCGTTATACGAATATCTGAAAACGGGAAGTGTGCATACGGAACTTGGAAGTAGCGTCAAGCCAGAATCCTGGCAAGAATATAGAACGGACGCGCGCGTACGCGTCCGTCTTCAGCTGTACGGGTATTTCGGGCCTTTTTTCCATCCGAACACTAACTTAGAGTAAAGTTGAAATGATATCACTTTTTCTCGATTTTTTTCTACGTCACTATATTATTTTTTTAATAGATGAGATAAATGAATATATCTAAATAATAATTCAAAGAACTTTAGCACATAATAGCTAATACTAAGCTGGAAAACTTTGTCAACATATTAGGGATATATCTCGGCTTCTGTAGAAGCCCGTCGTCACAGACTTAACAACTCGCTCGGCTGCTGTAGAAGCCCGTCGTCTCCAAAGTGTTAAACGAACAATGGTCTAGTTTATGACAGTGTTAATGTAATTCGACCCTCTTAGTAACCTACAATTCGATTCAGTTTCGGTTTGTCAACGTTGATTACGTGTGAACGTCTGTTATATCTCGTTTTATTGTTCAATTAAAATTCATACCATCAAACTACAACTCGTTTTCTGATTGATTATTGTTATATGTGAGTATCGCCACTAAGCCGAGTACAATCCATGTGACACTCAGAATAGTCCAAAGATCATCGATACTAAAGGATACGTGCTTATTTACACAGTACTTCAATATCAAATATCATGATGTTAGGAAAGCACGGTAATATCATGAGGAAAACATTGTAGGTGTGAATTACGTTTAACATGGCGCTGTTTTCTGCAGCGGCAATAGGAGACGTCCAGAAGATACAATCATTAATCGACTTGGAGGACAAGTCCGAGGATTCTGATGGAGTTGATGTAAACTGCTCAGATGCATCTGGCAAGACACCCCTTCACATTGCTTCGGCAAACGGACATTTGCAAACGGTTAAATGCCTAACCAATCATGGAGCAAAGGTGAATGTAATCGATGCTAACCTACAGACATCGGTTCATTTATGTTCAAAGAAAGGCCATCTTCATGTGGTAGAGCTGTTAGTGAACGAAGGAGCAGATATTAAAATTGGCGACAAAGATGGGTTTACAGCTCTTCACATAGCATCATTCGAGGGTCATGTTGACATTGTCAAATACCTTGTTAGTAAAGGGGCAGAGCTGGAGAGACTTGCTAATGATTATTGGACACCTCTACACCTTGCATTAAATGGTGGCCATCTTGACCTTGCAGAGTACCTTTTGACAGAAGGAGCCAACATTAACACGTGTGGTGAGGGTGGATGTACAGCTCTACATGCTGCATCACAAACTGGTAATATTGATGGAGTGAAATATCTAACTAGTCAAGGAGCAGAGCAAGATAAGATCACTGAGGATGGTTGGACCGCGCTTAGTCTGGCTTCATTTAGGGGACACCTTGACATTGTCAAAGTTCTCGTTAACGAAGGGGTAGAGGTTGACAAAGCACTCAGGAACGGGATGACACCATTGTGTCTTGCAACAGAAAATGGCCATTTGGGTATTGTCGAAGTCTTACTGAACGTAGGAGCAAATATTGATGACTGTAACCGAGACGGGCTAACAGCACTCCACATTGCAGCGTCCAATGGACACATTGAAATAGTGCATCATCTCATTAGCAAAGGGGCACATCTTGACAAATGTGACAAAACCGAAAGGACACCCTTGTTTTGTGCTTCTCAAAAAGGCCATCTTGAAATCGTCGAGTATATCGTGAACAAAGGAGCAGGCATTGAAATTGGTAATAAAGATGGGTTTACAGCTCTTCACAGTGCATCCCTCAAGGGTCATCTTGATAATGTCAAATACCTCGTTAGTAAAGGGTCAGACTTGGGGAGACTTGCTAATGATTACTGGACACCTCTACATCTTGCTTTAGACGGTGGCCGTCTTGACATTGCAGAGTACCTTTTGACAGAAGGAGCCAACATTAACACGTGTGGTAAACGTGGATATACAGCTCTGCATACTGCATCACAAACTGGTAATATTGATGGAGTAAAATATCTAACCAGTCAAGGAGCAGAGCTGGATAGGAGCACTGACGATGGTTGGACCGCGCTTAGTTTGGCTTCATTCGGGGGACACCTTGATATTGTAAAAGTTTTCGTTAACGAAGGGGTGGAGGTTGACAAAGCACTCAAGAACGGGACATCACCCTTGTGTCTTGCAACAGAAAGAGGTCATCTGGGTATTGTCGAGGTCTTACTGAACGTAGGATCAAATATTGATAGCTGTAATCAAGATGGGGGTACAGCTCTTCACAACGCATCATTCAAGGGTCATCTTGATATTGTCAAATGCCTTCTTATGAAAGGGGCACAGCTTGACAAATTGGACAAAAACGACAGGACACCCTTGTCTTATGCATCTCAAGAAGGACATCTTGAAGTCGTCGAGTATATCGTGAACAAAGGAGCAGGCATTGAAATTGGTGATAAAGATGGGGTTACAGCTCTTCACATTGCATCATTCAAGGGTCATCTTGATATTGTCAAATACCTTGTTAGGAAAGGGGCACAGCTTGACATATGTGACAACAACTACAAGACACCCTTGTCTTATGCTTCTCAAGAAGGCCATCTTGAAGTCGTCGAGTATATCGTGAACAAAGGAGGAGGCAAGGAAATTGGTGATAAAGATGGGTTTACAGCTCTTCACATAGCATCACTTAAGGGTCATTTTGATATTGTAAAATACCTTGTTAGTAAAGGGGCAGACCTGTGGAGACATGCAAATGATGACTGGACACCTTCACGCCTTGCTTTTAATGGCGGCCATCTGGATATACATGACTTTCTTTTAAATAGAGAAGCAAGAAAGATCGTTAAGCCATTCATTGGGTTTGAAGAGGACCACTATGACTACCTTCGCAGTACGTTTGGTAGTGAGGCTTTCCCTGGCTTAATGCCCCAATACTCCCGAACATACGATCCATATCTTACCAGTCCACAAGACAGCTGTCGCTCCTCGAGGAAGAGTATCACAGAAGAGACGATGATTATAAGTCTCGACGAGTACAGCATCAAGGTTCCAATTTCACCAGACGATGTGGACAGAGCCAAATATATCACAGCAGAAGCATTGACAACCATTCCACCTGACTTAAAGCTGGACAAAGACGAAGTTAGCATCTCAGTTGGGCTCAAGCTATCCCCTCCTGGTCTTCAGTTTAAAACTCCGGTGGAAGTCACGGTCTCGCATAGCGCTATTTTCACCAACCCAGACAAGGCAGAAATTGTGCTATACACCAGAAGGACTGGTAAGATCTTCCTATTATCATAGATCCCATATCTCCATATAAATTCCTTTCTCTTGTTGTGACAGTGCAGAGAGCACCTGACTGCCACGACGACCCCATCACAATTATGACAGAGATCTTCACACAAAATGGATCCTTCCCTACTATTCTTGGTATCATATGACCTCACTTCAATGTTAATATTCATCCCAGAATTTTCTTATTCACTGAGTTTTACTTCATAAAATTCTATTAGAATAACAATTCACTTAAAGAAAAATTGTTTCAGTCTTTGTGTTTGAATAACTTATAAACCGCACAGTTTATATACAGCCGCTGTTTTCAGGATTTGTGTGGAAAGATCGAAGGGAATTATGAGAATGATTTAATGCATGAAACATTTTGTTAATAGCCAATCACCAAAAAGCAACTGACATTTTGTAATGTCATTGTTCATGAGTAAAACAATGACCCTCCAACAAGGCTCCCCAGAAAACCCGCAAAACTTGCAGAAAAATACTTGCTTTCTTTATTTGTGAAAGTAAATCCCAGAGTATGACAGTTCACTGCGTAACAAAATAAACACGGTCCCCCTTTTTGTTTTCTTGACAGAGTCTGATGAATTTGCAAGGATAGTTCCTGCTTCTGACAAAGCTGCTCGATGTGTAGTCGCAAAGAATCACCTTACTCTGTACTTAGACCATTTCTCGGAATGGTGGATTATCTCCTTAATCAGGAGATACTTCATCGGTAAACGGCTCATCTGTACGCCTTACGTTCCCCTGTCAACATACAGAGACGTGTTAAACCGCATCTATCTCGTCATTAAAGACGACTTCTGCGGCATGAAAGAGGTATATTTATCATAAATTAACGGTTCGGTATAATTTTAGCTGAAAAAGAATTTGAAGTCCATTTTAACATTTATTTAATTTAAATAAATTTTATTTGTGTCCCCGGTCTTCTAGTGGTTACGATGTCAATATTTTTGTGCGTAACGTTTTCTGAGTAGTTGGGTGCGTACACGGAGGGGTAGGGGGGAAGGAGGGGACGGGCCGGGGTGGTTACAAAAAAATATAAAACAAATCACAGATATAATATTCAAACCCGATAAACGTTTCACATCTTGAAGAGAATATTTAGTGTATTTGAGTACCTTCATTTGCTGTGGCATTATTGCAATTATTGCAACTATTATTACTATATTCTTATTACTATTATTGTCATTATTATTCTTTCAATATTGATTTATATGTGTTCAACCTTTTGTAGGATACCATACGAGACTACCAGGTAGCCTTTCTTGGTGAGCAGTACTGTGTATATTGGGGAAAAGGACCCCTTTCTGTCAGACATCTGGAAAACAAAGAGGAAGTGTCAAAAGAGGTAACAATCCCAACATAATTGTTACTGTTGTTTCCCCCGAAGTAAATTATCCTGACAAACAAATCGTCCGTTAACTATTCTGCAGGTCCTAATAATATATTGCTTACATTACCAAAGATATAGTCCTTTCTTAAAGCGATACCGAACTGATGAACTTTCTGCCTTAGCGTACTGTTCATTGCACAACACCATCTCATTATAATATAATTTCAGGAAACTCGATTTAAACATGGGTCATAACTCATGGTATAACTTTTAAATTACGAAAATGGTACCGTTCCCTATACTTTCGTATGGTATTAATTGATACTTATCTCTGATTTTCGTAGGAACTTGAAGAATGTGCTTTCTTTGACATGACGACCCATCGGATGCCGTTCAATCTTCAGTCACGTGAAAAAATAGTATACAGAGTTCTCGTCACTCTCATCTTGAAGCAAAAAATCACGAAGAAGATCACCTTCCCAGTACAGTACAACGGTAATATCAAGAGCATGAATTCCTTTCGGGGGAGGTGAGGGGGGGGGGGGTGGCTTGGCAGTGCTGGCAGAGAAAATAGTGTTCTTGTGCAGTTTCAGGAATGGTTATTTGCCTGACCTTCGGACAAGCTGTAACATATCTTCAGATTAAACCCAAACACAACACTCCAATAACATTATTTCTTTCATTTGAGATATTTTTTAATGACTTGTGTACTGAAAAAGACGTGAGTTTACACAAATTTTTTAACGCATTTTTATTGAAACTGGACAAAATGCTCCCCAAAACAAAAAATTAACTCTCTACCAGTTTTGTCGATCCTGGTACTATTTTTTCATGTGGAAAGATTCTACACCGCTAGTACCAGTGAATTTCACCCCTGATCATTGGAAGTATGCTAGTGCGTTTATACTGGTTCAGCCTGTAGGTATATATATATGTTTAATGTACAATTTGTTTAGTACGTGCAATGCTAAATATTTCATTTAGGGTAGCAAAAGAACCATGGAAAGTTATTCCTATTTCGAAAAAGTATCATTTTAGGCTAATCGCTTCTCATCACTTTGAGATCATGTATTCACATTTTAGATGTCCCCGACGAGAATCCAGTTACCCAATCAACTCCGAAAGGATCTGCATCTTCCAAAGGCAAAGCTGAACCAAATGATGTTGGACGGGGAACATCCAAATGTAAGGTTAAAAGAAAATGTATTAGTACTATTTTTTCCTTTTATTTGTTTTGTTTGTTTCATACACAAATTTCGATATGCAGGGCATCGTTTTACGAAAGCGTCATGAGTACAAATGGGAAATGTGTGTAGAAAAATTAACACGCTTTTCAATGGGATACCGGCGAGCTTGTTACATGAAACAATGTCCTTATTTTCAGACGATTTGAACAAAATCGAAATAATAATATGGTAAGGAGACACATAAAAGCTTTTAATCTTGCGATTTACTCTCATGATTGCGAGATGAATTGTATTTGTGCTATTCTGATTTGATTTTGATTGATTTTTGCTTTATCAGCATCTCAGCTCTCTGAAGAGCTGACAAGAAGCGAGCGTCATGATCTTGAAGCGATAGGTTCAACATCACCTGAGCCTGCAGGCACAAAGGGTAAGACTATGGCCTATCAGGAGCGGTTCTGGAGGAATACCTATGAATATCTTCTTTTTTTTGGGGGGGGGGGGGCAGGAGGGAGTAGCAGGAGGTGGGGTCTTCTAGCATTATGTGCTTTTGGGGGGGAAGGGGGGAGGGGCATTAGAACCGCTTCTGCGGCCCATATTCATATTAGTTTTTGTTTTAGATATTAATGTTCAATCAATGTATTTTTATACCGTATAACTTTTACTCTGTAAATTGAACCATTTTATCTTTTTGCTACATGTTCCATGATTTTATCTCAATCATTTCAATAACCCAACCTAATACAATATAATCCAAGGGCCGACTTGGGATAAATAACAGATGAGTCACAGTTTTTTACAGTACAGATTGAAGTCTGGTTTTAATCATTTCTTAAAGCCTTTTTTACGTTGCTTTATTTCAGATAGAAGTAGTCCTACTGAAGTCCTTACAATACCTAGGCCGTTGACTCCAACGGCGATAGAGTCACCGCCATGTGAACATGCCTACCAAGTCACACATGATTTGGTAACAGAGACAGAGACAGTTGGTAAGGAGCTGAAAGATAAAGTCGTGTTACGGGCTCTGTAACAGCACAAATGTCAATTGTACCTCCAACAAATTATAGCTTATCTCCTCTTATCAATCGTAACTTTAAGGTGACATTTGATGCTATGTTACATATATTAACGAACGAATTCCTTTTGCAAAACATTATTGTTTATAATTATGCTACACTCGATCCATGTGTAATAAGTGGGCAGGTTACCTGAAACGGTTGCTTGAACATAACCGGGGTAATAGAGTCCTTTACAAGCGCATATATATTGTGATAATACGCTTATTTCATTTACATGCTCTACGGAAATTTGAAAGATATAATTGAATTACATCATATCATCTTTTGTTCGTTTTGTTTTAAGCTTTGTCATCATCGACAGTGTCCGTCCATCCGGTAGAGTCTGCAGCAGAGAGGACAATGAGAGCCCCATCAGCATTTTTGGCAAACGTTGTCCAAGAATTGGTTCCAGGACTTTCAGCAGATCGGAATATGCATCAGCGTTCTGGGAACGTCTATATCAACGTCCAAGGGATGGTCATCAACAATCCCCAAGGGAATAATCCTCAAGGAAATACCGTTGACCATGCTCCTGTTGCAATTGCTTCCATAGTACCTCCTAGGCTGCAGCATGAGCTGCGTTGCCGGTTGAACAGAGAAAGCCCAGTTTTTGGTGACTGGAGGGGTCTTGCCGATCAGCTGGGACTTGGAGACTACATACAATCACTGGAGCAGAGCAAGAATCCGACTGAAGAACTACTCGTACTTGCTGAGAGTCAAAAGAAGATTCAGAACCTTGGGGACTTGGCCAAGGCGTTCGAACACATGAATCGTGGGGATTGTCAAGAGCTCTGCGAGAACTGTGCGTTTGAGAGAACAAAGTCAGCTGATCCTCGGAAGGATCAAATGGAAGATGATGACACAGATACCAGTGATTAGGGAACATACTCGATCTGTTCCATATCAACTTTTAACCCAGGGTCTATGGCTCATTGTTCCTCAATCTCACTTCTTCGTTCCTGTAAAAGCAAGCAATGTAATAATCTTGATGCAACGAAGCATATTACAAGAGTGGAAACATACATCAAATTTCATGTTTTTCCTTCTTTCCTGTGATTGAGATAACCTACTTCCCTGAAAGTAAGGTATAGAATGTAAAAATGATATTCTACTTGAGATGTTATGAAGTCGGATCAAGAACACAAATAAATACGAAGAAAACGAAAGAATTGTGAAATTTGATGTACAAAAGGCATGGAGAGTTGTCCACAAATGATGTCATCAAATTGAATATCGCCCTCTAGTGACTAGTCATTTCAAAAAGCTTTAACTTCCTTTTTCCTTGCCCGATTTTGTTCAAATTTTCACCGATTTTATTCAAATATCTTAAACTTAACAATAAAAGTAACTTAGTATGAAGGTTTTGGTTCCCTTTAAGTAAATTAGTGTATCAGGATGAAAGTTGGAGTACTTTGACAATATCCATTATCATATAAAAAGTGGATAAAACCACACAGGTGTGGGGAAGCAATATTAAGAAGCATATTATATTAAAAACATTATATTCGCAGAAAATGGAAGTTCGTACTTTTTTCATTTAGAGAGTGAAGAACTTATACAGCTCCACTACTTCATGTTTGATCTGTTTAATAAAAGTTTGCCTCATATTTTGATAGATTACTGTGATATTCTAGAGTATAGCTACTCCACAGGGCAAACAGAAGGTTAACAATTACGTCTGCCAAAATTTAGAACGACACATGGTCGATCTCCATTGTCTCTTGTGGTTAGTTACTTGATTACCTATTAATGTCGGATTATGTTACAACACATTTGTTGAACAAATCATGAATCGAAAATCAATGCAAATAGTCTGTATGTGTACAACAATTATATTTCGTATTTTGTAAGACATTATTAAAGTTATATATTTATATAGTATTGCTTGCAATAGTACATTAATTTCTTTGTTTATTTTCTGTTTTCTGAAAGTTACTTGTACAAAATACATTGTTGAGCTGTGCATAAGGCGTTAGGGTCGACTAGCACAATGCTATTATCCGCCCAATTTACCAACCAATATTTTCTCTTCTTGTACATATAAATATCGTTGTATGATATGAATGGTACTTATTTGCTTTTCGTAAATAAATCTATCAAATACAAAAATCTAATAAAAATAATAACCATTGACAGGATTGTAACCAAAAAAGTGATGTACATGTATATGGAAGTGAATTAACATCAACTGAAATCACATAAAAAGAAATGATTTCAACATTTGAAAGTATCTAGAAGGAACCACAGGTGTTTAATTGAATATTTTGTTTAAGATAATTAAAACAATTAGCTCCTGTGGCCAGGAGCAAGGCAAGACTTGCGATTTCATTGCCTTTCATATGCGAGTATCCTTTTTCCTAATGTCATTAAAAAACAAAATATATATATGAGAGAGACAAAATATTTAATGAAGACAACTAAGGAAGGAAGAAATCTGCCAAATTAAAGGGGATCCCTCATAAATTCAAACGTTTATTACAAAGGGGTTCGTCTTTTATGTTACCTTTATTCGACGTTTATTCTTCTTCATACTTATCAAACTGTTTATGTATAATTTATGTACATATATATATATATGTAAATAAATTATGTACATATATATATATATATATGTACATAAATTATACATAAACAGTTTGATAAGTATGAAGAAGAATAAATATATATATATACATATATATATAATTGCATTGGATTAATTGAATTTTTATGTATATCATAATGATATTCGTTATAGATCGGTATGATAGGCGCTCCTTTGTTATAAGTTCATTAATTTTGTGTGAAAGCAGAAAAATAAGAAACTCATGATTGCAAACGTTTGAATATATCGGTCAAATGATTAAGCAGTTATGAATGTTTGAAAAAAAATATTTCTAAATCTATTTGCGAATCTCAAATTGGCAATGGGGTCAATGAATTGTGATGTATTCGTGGACAATTCTTTCGTTTGTTGTGTACAAAAATATCAGTATTTTCTGTTTTTCTCCTTAGTCCCTTCTTCCATGGGGCACACCTACATACAATGTATTATGGATAGCATATATATTTTATATGATATGTGTTTTTATTTGTGTTGGAAATAAACTGAATCGAATTAAATTGAATATATTGTGAGAATCTCAGTTTGAAAAGAAATTACATATTTGCACACCCAATGACGTTAGAAAACCTGTCATTCAAAAAGGGCATTGACTGGAACACGGTCCTATACAGAGTGAGTCAGAAAAAATGTCCCACTTTTTAAAAGTTGTAATGTTTGAAGTATGAATATTTAGTTACCTGTAGTACCTGTAGTTACCTGTCTTCACGGGTCTAATTTAAGACGTAGTCCTATAATGCCCACCTTCTGTTATTCAAAATCCACTGCATGTGATATCGTGTCATAATTTGCAGATATCAATCCTAACACGGAATGCAGATAGCTTTGCTATCTGCTTAATACTTAAGTCTTACATGTAATTAATAATGCATACATGTTCTTAATAGTCATAGTCATTGTTGTACTTCGCTGAGAAAAATGCATCAAATTGACCTTTGAAGGCGTTGATCGATGCTGATTCTACTACCGTCTTGGGGAGCATGTTCCAGTGGTCAACTACTCTGTGCGTAAAGTTGTTCTTTCTGATGTTCAAGCGGGCATGTTGCTTCTAAATTTTCATACTATGGCCTCTTAGGTTTATGTTACTTCCTTCATAGAAAATTGACTATCTCTGCCCACGTCGTTGTGACCATTCATTATCTTGAATACATGGATCATGTCACCTCGAAGACGTCTGTAGGCTAATGTGGGCAGGTCAAGTCTCTCCAATCATTGGTTTCATGATATGTCCTCCTAGTACATTTAGGTACCATTTTCATTTGAATCTCTGCATGCATGACCGCACATCAGACGATCTTTACAAGACTGCCAGATCTCACTTGCGCCAAGTTACTGGGTGAGGAATAAAACAGTGCATTGAACAAAGACAGTCAGACAGACACACACACGCACAAACACACACACACACACACATGCATTAAAACACACGCACACACACACACACAGCACACACTGTGACAATTGTTTCATAATTTCCCCTTTTCTGATTAAGCAATGATTTTTCTCAAGATCGCTGAATGTTAAAGTGGCATAGCCCTGACAATATTTCCCTTTAGTACAAATTCACTACCACCATCATGTCATCATCATCATCATTGTCATCATCTTAATCTTCATCATCATCATCATCATGAAGCACAACATCCGCCAATACGCACCAAGAGGACTTCGGCCACTCAACTTTTCGTACGAGAAGAAGAATTCCCGACAAAAAGTAACGGTTTGGGTGGTCCTTGTCGGCCTGGCAGTCTGTGTTCAAAACACTATTCTATTCCTCACCTAGCTACTTGGCGCAAGTGAAATATGGCAGTCCTGTAAAGAATGTCTGATGTTCAGTCATGCATGCAGAGATTCAAATGAAAATGGTACCTAAATGTACTGGGAGGATAACTCTATCAAAAGATATTATGAAATCCGCGATTAAATATTCATACTTCAAACAATACAACTTTTAAAAAGTGGGACATTTTTTCTGACTCACTCTGTAGAGCTCTCAATGCTTCATCAGTCAAGGGTTTCATACACAAATAATTTTGGCAGAAAGAGAATAAATTGCTGAGATCATTACATGTATCATGCGTGTGTGTATTTGGCAACAAAGTGAACGCTCATCAGTATACGCTGTTAGAATTAAATTGCATGTAGGTAGCTGCTGGTTGTTTTTAGAGAATTACCCGATTTTAAGCAATGTTTACACAAAATCAGCGCCACGGGTTTGGACCATTCTAGGGGCAATTTACTTACAACGGATATATATGTCATACCATCAAGCAATACATGTCGGGGTGATATTCTGAAAACTTCTGACTTTCAGAATACTGAATTAGAAGTATGTTACGGGATTTTAACCCACAAATGAAGCTTCAGCAACGATTTTCTCGGATCCAGTACTCCAGTTTGTATATACAATCTGATATGGGCAGATTTAAATTACTTTGTACAGAAGTAAGAATATCTGTGGATGTTTGAGATGATTTGAACCATGTGCTAATTACGAACTGGTCTACACATTATTCTACACAGACCGATTTAATTGTTGATGTTTATGTGTGACCAACCCTTTCTTACCTTATATCTCAGTCATACCAATGCGACCGATACCATACTGACTACTCATCAAATTAAAATATCCCCTATTATATTAAACTCTACCCGTATTATCCAAATCTCTTTTTAAATTCATGCAAAAACTCTGGCCTTTGTGACCCTTTTTCCTCTTACTGGAGAATACGCATTTACAATATAGTATTAATGACTGCTTTGAGAGAAACAGTTGTTTTTATACGCTCAAGGGAAGGTTAGAATTGTGCTATTGCCCCGAGGCGTGCCGAGGGCAATAGCCCAATTGTAACCTTCCCGAGAGCGTATAAAAATAACTATTTCTCGAATATTAACGCAGTCATTAATACTTTTATATGCCGAAAACAAAAGAGGCAACTAATGACACCACCTTGGCCTTTCTCTAGTTTATCTGCACAGTTGTTTTTTATGAGTGTATCTTTGAGAGTAGACTAGATCTAGATTCTAGTCTAAGCAAGATATTTTTACAATTTTGGGGGTGGACCGGCCCTATGGGGAATAGAGAGAAGAACCTGCGCTTTCATATGACACCTCACTTATTGAGTATCACCTTCAGGATCACAACAGATAAAGGTTTGAATCTCGAATTGAAGAAAAAAAACTTGACTTTTTTTTGCATGGTCGCGCAATGCACGTAGACTGCATAGAGACTGCATTGCGTGTAATCTCTATGGGAAGAATATAGCACACAACATCGGGTGCGCGATCAGACACCCTGACAACTAGATCTATTTTCGTCTACGTCTATGCTGGTACTCCATCTTCAGCAACTAAACTAACATGTTTATGGATAATTTCACGTATCCTTTTTGTTGTTCTTGCTGTCAGCGAGTCTTGAATTGATAAGTTGAAATCTTGGGACAGTTTCTTTAGCCATTTTTGTCTTGTTTGGAATTGTCTTGTCTTGTATGAAAATACCGACCAATTCTTCGCACACGTACGGTATCCTCGATCGCTCAAACCATTTTTTAACATGTAAACCTATGGGGTAACCATGGAGACTGAACTTTTTTCCCGGTAACCATGGTTACTGGGATTTTAGAACTGTTTTAACCATGGTTACTGGGAATTTTACAGAAATAGTTGAAGTTTATGAATGCAATTTCGACCAATCAGATGGCTGGATTTCTTAAGTGAGGTATATAATGTATCATAATTTCTAAACCCTTTTGAATATATCCCGATTTGATCTGAAATTAAAGAAAGAACCTTAAATTCTAAATGTGAATCAATCAACACAACAATACCTATACTGTGTAAAGTACCAATAACAACTTCAATCCCACATTAAACTCCATATGTTTCTTGCAAAATAATACCTGCAGATTTATCCTTGCACTCAGAAAATATCTGGGATAGAAAAGAAAAGGAAAGAAAAGAACAAGAAAGGATAGATTGTTAAAATTCATCAGTATAACAATAATTAATTCCGAAAACTTGTCTTTGGAGGACAGTGACATAACAATCACGAACCATAATATTGTCTGCTGAATGGAACAAAAAAATAAAGGTGATGTTTAAGTAGTTGCAGTCCCAAGAAAAAGATCCATAAAGAAAATAGAAGTGAACCTTATTCTTGTAACGTACTACGACAAATCAAATACAAAGACATCCACGTGCACCCAGACCAGAGCAGAGCACCGATTACATTATCCACAGAGGCCAACAATTAAGTCAGTTTGAACTCGTTGGGGCCGGTACGAAGTCGGTTTGCCAGTGTGACTGGGGTATTAATCATATCTCCAAACCGACTTCAAATCGACCGATTCTCAGCGATTCGGGGCAATGTTATAGTGTGTCCGGTCTTTAGTCGGTCTGGCATCTTCTGTTAGTTGAACCACACATGAATCAAAATTTGTCTTTTTTATTTTTAGAACTCATTCTCAAGATATAGGATGATAGTCCATTTTTTTTTAGTAAACAAAATTCTGAGAATGTATTCAAAATGAGAATTATGAAAGTAATACATTTTGAGCAAAGTGCATAATAT
The DNA here is from genome assembly GCF_000002235.5 of Strongylocentrotus purpuratus. Lineage (NCBI taxonomy): Eukaryota > Metazoa > Echinodermata > Echinoidea > Camarodonta > Strongylocentrotidae > Strongylocentrotus > Strongylocentrotus purpuratus. The sequence continues at coordinate 11,569,812 of NW_022145601.1, forward strand.
ATGTACATGGAGAAAGACGAATGACCAGCACTTTGTTAGCATCTCATAATGCTTATTATTGATGGAGATATACTGACAAATTTGGTTTATATTCTGCCACTTCTAGATCAATGAAGCGAGTACTCTACATCAGCAGGTTACAGAATTACACATGTAGAGTGTTTAAGAAAAGCGATGGTTGAGATTGTATTCATTTATTTTCCTCTGTCCTTTTCATCTTTCTCTCTTTTTCCTGTTTTCTCTCATATTTCTTAGTATTCGATGTTTTTGTTTGTGTGTGTGTTTATGTGCGTGGGGAAGGGGGGGGGGGCACGTCAACCTAGCACTGGTTATGAATGAGGCGTAATGAAATATTGATCCGCCATGTTCTTTTTCTTTCGCGCAAAATTAATCTGAAACCAGGTATAGTTCAGGCCAAAAGAAATACAGAGAAATGGCAAGGCAATAGGACTGTGTTGTTGCAATACGCAGCACAGTAATGTAGGCAGACTTTTACAGCTGAATACGGATCTGAATGCAAAGTTCAATTTATGTAATGCTTTCATATAATCACGCTTGAGTGTTCCTTCAGAAAAGACCAAATATCATCGGTACTACAGGGTACAGGCTAATTTACACAGTAGTTCAATGTTACATTACAATAAGAAACATGATGTTTTGAGAGCACGGTGATATATTATCATCAAGAGAAAAACGTTGTGGGTGTGAATTGCGTTAAACATGGCGCTGTTTTCAGCAGCAGCAAAAGGAGACTTCCTGAAGATACAATCATTAATCGACTCGGAGGACAAGTCAGAGGATTCGGGAGGAGTTGATGTAAACTGCTCGGATAAGTCTGGCCAGACACTCCTTCACATTGCTTCGGAAAACGGACATTTGCAAACGGTTAAATGCCTTACCCATCATGGAGCAAAAGTGAATGTTGTCGATGCTAACCTACAGACATCGGTTCACTTATGCTCAAAGAAAGGCCATCTTCATGTGGTAGAGCTGTTAGCGAACGAAGGAGCAGATCTTGATGTTGGTGACAAAGATGGGTTTACAGCTCTTCACATAGCATCAGTCGAAGGTCATGTTGACATTGTCAAATACCTTGTTAATAAAGGGGTAGACCTAGGGAGAATTGCTAATGATTACTGGACCCCTCTACACCTTGCTTTATACAGTGGCCATCTTGACATAGCAGAGTACCTTTTGACAGAAGGAGCCAATATTAACACGTGTGGTAAAGGTGGATGTACAGCACTACATGATGCATCACAAACTGGAAATATAGATGAAGTGAAATATCTAACCAGTCAAGGAGCAGAGCTGGATAGGAGTACCGACGATGGTAAGACCGCACTTAGTTTGGCTTCATTCAAGGGTCATCTTGATATCGTCAAATACCTTGTTTGTAAAGGGGCACAGCTTGACAAATGTGACAAAAAAGGCAGGACACCCTTGTCTTGTGCTTCTCAAAAAGGCCATTTTAAAGTCGTCAAGTATATCGTGAGCAAAGGAGCAGACATTACAAATGGTGATAAAGATGGGATAACAGCTCTTCATAGAGCATCATTCAAGGGTCATCTTGGTATTGTCAAATACCTTGTTAGTAAAGGGGCACAGCTTGACAAATGTGACAAAAACGACAGGACACCCTTGTTTTGTGCTTCTCAAAAAGGCCATCTCGAAGTCGTCGAGTATATCGTTAACAAAGGAGCAGGTATCGAAATTGGTGATAAATATGGGATAACTGCTCTTCACATAGCTTCACTCAAGGGTCATCTTGCTATTGTCAAATACCTTGTTAGGAAAGGTGCTGACCCGGGAAAACTTGCTAATGAAGAGGACCACTATGACTACCTTCGCAGTATTTTTGGTAGTGGGGCTTTACCTAGCTATATGCCCCCATACTCCCGAACATACGATCCATATCTTACCAGTCCACAAGACATCTCTCGCTCCTCGAGGAAGAGCATCAGAGAAGAGACAATGATTATAAGTCTCGACGAGTACAGCATCAAGGTTTCACTTTCACCAGAAGATGAGGACAGAGCCAAATATATCACAGCAGAAGCATTGACAACCGTTCCACCTGACTTAAAGCTGGAAAAAGACGAAGTTATCATCTCAGTTGGGCTCAAGCTATCCCCTCCTGGTCTTCAGTTTAAAACTCCGGTGGAAGTCACGGTCTCACATAGCGCTATTTTCACCAACCCAGACAAGGCAGAAATTGTGCTATACACCAGAAGGACTGGTAAGATCTTCCTATTACCATAGATCCCATATTTCCATATAAATTCTTTTCTCTCGTTGTGACAGTGCAGAGAGCCCCTGACTACCACGACGAAACCATCACAATTATGACAGAGGTGTTCACACAAAATGAATGCTTCCCTACTATTCTTGGTATCATATGACCTCACTTCAATGTTGATATTCCTCTCAGGATGTTCTTATTCACTGAGTTTAACTTGATAAACTTCTATTAGAATAGAAGTTCATTTTAATTTTTCTTTTCAGTCTTTGTGTTTGAATAACGTATAAGTCGCACAGTTCATACAGCCGCCAATTTCCAGATTCTTTCGGAAAGATCGTGGGGAATTGTGGGAATTTAACAAACAAAGATTAAGCATGATCTAATACATGAAATTTTCTGTTTATAACCAATCACCAAATAGCAGGTGACATCTTATAATGACATTGCTCATACATAAACAATGGCCTTCCAACAAAGCTTCCCAGTCAATCTGCGAACCTTACAAAAAAAATACTTTCCTTACTTTGTTATACTAAATACCTGAGCGTTGACAGTTCACCGCGTAACAAAATTAACACGGTCCCTTCTTATGTGTGTCTTGTTGAAAGGGTCTGATGAATTTTCAAGGATAGTTCCTGCTTCTGACAAAGCTGCCCGGTGTGTAGTCGCAAAGAATCACCTTACTCTGTACTTAGACCATTTCTCGGAATGGTGGATTATCTCCTTAATCAGGAGATACTTCATCGGTAAACGGCTCGTCTGTACGCCGTACGTTCCCCTTTCAACATCCAGAGACGTCACGAACTACATCTACCTCGATATTAAAGACGACTTCTGTGGCAAGAAAGAGGTAGATTTATCATGAATAAAAGAGAAGGTTGAGTTCTGGGAAGAGGTGAAAAATAATTTGTGAGCGTTATCATTCTTATTATGCAAGTGTGGAAGAACATCAGATAAGACATGTTCCCTGAAAAGCATGGCTCTTCAAATGCCTTTATATTCTAAATATGTCATGTAACTCGTAAAACTCGGGGGGGGGGGGTAGGTTTTTACGCCACGTGTTCGTGTAGTCCCATATACATCTTTCTGTGTACAGTGTTTGTAACTTAACCAAGACTTGGCCAAATTTCTTATCATTTTGATGATTCCAGAACCTTGCATTACACACAAATTCTATTATGCTAGATGATCAACCTTTGCTGGTCGATTTCACACCGTTTCTTTCACAATGCAATCGCATGACCAGAACTCAACTTCATCTTTAACAGTTCGGCATAATTTTAGCTGAACAAGAATTTGGGTTAAATAAATGTTAAAATAGGCAGGAGATCCTTAAGTAAGTCCATGCAACGTATATTACATGTTTATGTTCATTAACTTCATTGAAATAACTTTCATTTGGTGTCTCCGGTCTTCCAGTGGTTACGATGTCAATACTTTTTTGTGCAACGTTTTCTGAGTAGAGGGGTTCGTGAACGGACGGGGAGGAGGGGTTGGGGCAGGGGGGCGGGGGGGGGGTACGTGGTCACAACAAATGTAAAACAAATCACAGATATAATATTCAAACCCTATAAACATTTCGCATCTTGAAGTAAATAATCAGTTCGAGACTCATAAAATATTCACCCATAATTGCCGCCAGAGTGTATATGGGTACCTTGCAATTGCTCCAGTACATTTCAGTGCCCTCTTGAAGAACAGCATTATTGCAATTATTGCAACTATTATTATTATTATTACTATTATTGTCATCATCATTGTGTCAATATGGATCCATATATGTTCAACCTTTTGCAGGATACCATACAAGACTACAAGGTAGCCTTTCCTGGTGAGCAGTACTGTGTATATTGGGGACAAGGACCCCTATTTGTCAGACATCTGGAAAACGAAGACGAAGTGTCAACACAGGTAAGAATCTCAATATATTTGATGCTGTAGTTTCCCCCGAAGTTAAATTATCCTGACAAAACAAATCGTCCGTTTCTTATTCGATAGAGCCTAATATATATATTTTTTATCCTAGGTCCTCACAGTAACGAGGCCATTGCTTTGCCAATGAATCATGACTGTACACAGCGAGGGTAAGGTTAGGGGGCAGCCCCCACAAATAAAAAAAACAAAGAAAATGCAATAAATTATCAATAATTCATTGAATTTCCTCCGGTCCCCAACAGAAAAAAAATCCTCTGCACGGCCATGAATTATGGTTCAAGGCATGGCCACATGGGATCTTTTTCCGCTGAGGACCGGGGGAAAATGCAATGAATAATTGATAATTTCGTAGGGTGTTAATTGATGGTTATCTCTGATTTCTTTAGGAACTTGAAGAATGTGCTTTCTTCCACATGACGACACATCGGATGCCGTTCTCTCTTCAGCCACGTGAAGCATCTGAAGTTCCCGTCATGTTCATCTTGAAGCAAAAAGTCACGAAGCGTATCGCCTTCAAAGTACTGTACAACGGTAATATCAAGGGCAAGAACTCCTTTGGGGTAGGGGGTGGCTTAAAGACTTCCACTGGCAGAGAAAAGCGTATTCTTGTGCGGTTTTAGGAATGGTTATTTGCCTGAGCTTCGGGCAAGCTGTGACAAAACATCAGATTTAACACAAACATAACATCCACAAACACTTTTGGGGGAGGCGTTTTAACTAGTTGTGTAAGAAAGACATGAGATTATACGAATTTACAAAAACGGATTTGTATGGATACTGGACAAACTGCTCTCGAAAACAAAAATGAACTTTTTACCGCTTTTGTCAATACTGGTATCATTTTTACATGTGAAAAGATTCTACTACTACTGATAACAGCGAATTTGACCCACATCATTGGAAGTCCGTTTGTATAGGGCAACCCTGTATTTTATTATGTACATTATTTTTACGTGCAATGTTGTATAGTTCATTTGGTGTAGCAAACGCACCATGGCAAGTGACTCCAATTTGGAATAATAAACGTTTTAGGCTAATTGCTTCTCATCACTTTGATATCGTGTATTCATAATTTATAGATAAATGTATAAATTTATAGATGTGCCGCACGAGAATCCAATTGCCCAATCAACTCCGACAGGATCTGCATCGTCCAAAGGCAAAACTGAACCAACTGATGTTGGACGGGGAACATCCAAATGTAAGATTTAAAGACAAATATTAATACATTTTTCTATTTTTGTTTTTTCATCAACAAACCTTTTGGTATGCAGGGCATCGTTTCACGAAAGCGTCATGGGTATATACAAGTGAAAAACGAGTGTAAAAATAATACGCATTCAATGGGATCTCGGCGAGCTTGTTATATGAAACAATTTCCTTGTTGTAAAGAGACGATTTGAACGAAATCGAACAACTAACCATGTATTTGTGATTTTGATTGACTATTGCATTTTCAGCATCTCAGCTCTCCGAAGAGCCGACAAGAAGCGAGCATCGTGATCTTGAAACGATAGTTCCAACATCACCTGAGCCTGCATACACAAAGGGTAAGACTTTATCCTATCAGGAGCGGTTCTGGAGGAATACATATGTATGTTTATGTGGTTTTTTGGGGGGGGGGGGACGGGGGAGGGAGGGGGTGGGGTAGTGGGAGTGGGGTCTTCTAGCATCCGTTTTCTACATAAGCTTGTTTTTGGGGAAGGGGGGGGGGAAGCGGAATTAGAACCGCTACTGCGGCCTATATATGTGCTTGGAATTAGTCTTTGTTTTAAATGTTATTTAATGTATTATCAATTATTTTTATACCTTATAATTTTCACCTCTTCGCTACATGTTCAATGATATTATCTCAATCATGTCAATAAACCAAACTAATACAACATAAGTCGAGGGTAAACTTGCGATAAATAACGGATCAAGTCACACATCATTTTCTAAAAGCTTTTTGTTTTACATTGCTTTTTTTCCAGACGGAAGTAGTCCTACTGAAATTCTTACAAGGCCTAGCCCATTGACTCCACCATCGACAAAGTCACAGTTATGTGAACATGCCTACCAAGTCACACATGATTTAGTAACAGAGACAGGAGCAATCGGTAAGGAGCTGAAGGTTAAAGTCGTGTTCTGTGCTCTGTAACAACGAAAAAGTCAATTTTATCTCCCAAAAATTAGTCTTATCATCTCCTCAATCAATCGTAACTTTAAGACGAATCGTTACTGACATTTAATTTTGTGTTACAGATAGTAACGAACGAACATCCTTTGGCAAAACATTAATCTATATATGCTACACTCGACCCATATGTAATAAGTGGGTAGGCTACCTTGAACGGCTGGAAATTAACCGGGGTAATAATATCATAAGTACTTTGGAAGCACATATACTTGTGATATACGCTTATTTCCTTTAGACGCTCTTTGGAAATTCGAAATATGTTATTGATTTACGACATATCATCAATTTGTTCGGTTTGTTTTAAGCTCCGACATCATCGACAGTGCCCGTCCATCCGGCAGAGTCTGCAGCAGAGGGTAGGCCTACAATGGGAGCCTTAGCCCTACCAGCATTGGCGAAAGACGTTTTCCAAGAATTGGGTCCAAAATTTTCAGAAGATCAGCGTTCTGGAAACTTCTATTTCAGCTTCCAACAAGTCCAAGCGAATAATTCTCAAGGAAATACTGTTGCCTCTCCCCCTGTTCCAATTGCTTCCATAGTACCTCCTATGCTACAGCATGAGCTGCGTTGCCGGTTGAACAGAGAAAGCCCAGTTTTTGATGACTGGAGGGGTCTTGCCAATCAGCTTAAACTTCAAGACTACATACAATCACTGGAGCAGTGCAAAAACCCGACTGAAGAACTACTCGTTCTTGCTGAGAGTCAAAAGAAGATTCAGAACCTTGGAGACTTGGCCAAGGCGTTCGAACGCATGAATCGTGGGGATTGTCAAGAGCTATGTGAGGACTTTGCGTTTGAGAGAACAATGTCGGCTGATCTTTGGAAGGATCAAATGGAAGATGATGACACAGACACCAGTGATTAGAAAACAGACTTAATCTGTTCCATATCACCCTTTAATCCAGGGTCTATGGCTCGTTATTTGGACAACCTATAAAAACAGCACTTTATGGTTGTTGTAAAAACACAACCATTGGATTTGCTCGAAGAATAATAAAGGTATACTTTAAGGTCGTATTCCCCTGATTTATTTAAGCCATATTCAGGGTATAAAATTCATGTTTAAAAGAAAACTTAGAATGACAGACCTATTTCCTTTTTGAACCTGCATTTATGGACAAAAGTCTGAATCCAGCGTCAGGTTTAAATACTAGCACAATTCGGGCCTATAAAAGTGACTAAACATTAGTTAAAGGGAATATATGCATGTTTGTCGGATATATTATTCCCCAATATTGCGTAAACCTTATTCAATTTGGAGTACATTATACCTATTGTGTAGACGCTTACCCTCTTATTATCTGCTTCGCTGCATCAAGATTGCTTTTAAAAGAACGAAGAAGTGAGATTCACTGTTGGAATATTCATCGATTTTAAGAAAGCAATTTTGACACATTTAATCATAAAACTACTAGCTAAGCTCTCGTATAATGCCACTCGAGGTTACCTCTTGCATGGTTTAAGGACTATCTCAGTAGCAGATCTCATATTGTTCAATGTAGTCAAACGTTATTTGAAAGGAATAAGATAAGATGTGGTGTTCCACCAGGATCAGTACTAGGGTCAACTTTGTTTTTAACTATATAAATGATCTTCCATCATTAACTGATTATTTCAATTTATTGCTGTTATTTTTGCAAATGATTCTAACATCAGTCATACTTATCAAGCTGACAAGTGCGAAATTAATGTGGATGAAGTAGTTTACAACACACAGAAAAACTGGCACATTGCTATAAACAAACTTCAACTAGTTCAATGAAACTTATATCATGTTCATAAGTAGTATGCGTAAAAACAGGTATAAATGGTAAACTGGAAATAGCTTGATAGGATATCAAGGAGGTTGATGTTGTCAATTATGATACACGTCTGCCATGGAATAGTCATATTCTTTATGTAAATCAGTGTATCAGGATTGCAACATTTCGTTCCTAGGCGTACTTTGACATTATCCATTATCATATAACACGTGGATAAAACCACACAGGTGTAGGGAAGCAACATAAGGTTAGCCTATTAAAGGAAACCAAAATCTTCATACTAATTAATTTTTATTGTAAAGTTTAAGATATTTGAAAAATATCAGTGAAAATTTGAACAAAATCGGGCAATGAATAAGGAAGTAAGAGGTTTTTGAAATGACTAGTCACTAGAGGGCGGTATTCAATTTGATGACATCATCTGTGGACAACTCTCCATGCCTTTTGTACATCAAATTTCAAGTTTTTCCTTTTTTCTTGTGATTGAGATAATGTGCTCCCCCGAAAGCAAGATATAGAATGCAAAATGATATTCTACTTCACATGTTATGAAGTCGGATCAAGAACACAAATAAATACGAAGAAAACAAAAAAATTGTGAAATTTTATGTACAAAAGGCATGGAGAGTTGTTCACAGATGATGTCATCAAATTGAATACCGCCCTCTAGTGACTAGTCATTTTAAAAAGCTCTTACTTCCTTATTCCTTGCCCGATTTTGTTCAAATTTTCACTGATTTCATTCAAATCTTTTAAACTTTACAATAAAAGTAACTTAGTATGAAGGTTTTGGTTTCCTTTAAGGAGCATATTGTATTCACAGAAAATGGCAGTTCGTGCTTTTTTCATTTAGAGAGGCTCCGACTCGCAGGCCCAGGTTTAAAACCAGCTGGCTGATCTTACTTTCACATTCTTACTGTCCGAACCTCGCGAGTCTTCTCATTCTTTTGTATCCCAAGTTGGCCACTCAGTATTCAAATTTGCATTTCTTTTCTTATTTAAAATCTTTATATATCAAATTGAAATCCAACTACCACATAAGTCTGTGAATATTGATGTGCATCTCCTCTTTCTTTTTTTCTTCTTTTTTCTGTCTTCTTCCCCTTTTACCAATATTTTGTTCCTCCATATTTGTATTATTATGTATCCTTTGAGGGTAGTCATACTATCAAGCTTTGCTTATTTTGTCAACCCTCCTGTTTGATGTTCTCGATTAGTTACACCCAGCCTTACTTTATTCTACATATATTCTTTTGTCATGTGTAAATTTGCAATGTTTGTTTGTTATATATTTGTAAAAATGCAAAAGAAAAAGAAAATCAAACAGAAATAAATAAATCAATTCAAATCAAATCAAATCAAATTACTCATACAGCTCAATTACTTTCATGTTTGATCTGTTTAATAAAAGTTTGTCTTATATTTTGATAGATTACTGTGATATTCTAGAGTATAGCTACTCCACAGGGCAAACAGAAGGTGACCAATTACGTCTGCCAAAATTTAGAACGACACATGGTCGATCTCCATTGTCTCTTGTGGTTAGTTACTTGATTACCTATTAATGTCAGATTATGTTACAACACATTTGTTGAACAAATCATGAATCAAAAATCCATGCAAATAGTCTGTATGTGTACAACAATTATATTTCGTATTTTGTAAGACATTGTTAAAGTTATATATTTGTATAGTATTGATTGCAATAGTAAATTAATTTCTTTGTTTGTGTTTTGCTTTCTGAAAGTTACTTGTACAAAATACATTGTTGAGCTGTGTATAAGGCGTTAGGGTCGACTAGCTCATATGCTATTATCCGCCCATTTTACCAACCAATATTTTCTCTTCTTGTACATATAAATATCGTTGTATGGAATAAATGGTAATTATTTGCTTTTCGTAAATAAATCTATCAAATACAAAAATCTAATAAAAATAATAAACACTGACAGGATTGTAACCAGAAAAGTGATGTACATGTTTATGGAAGTGAATTAACATCAACTCAAATCACATGATATGAAATGAATTCAACATTTGAAAGTATCTAGAAGGAACCACAGGTATTAAATTGAATATTGTGTTTAAGATTACAAAAACAACTAGACATATAATACTTGTTTGGAACAAGTATAGGTGGGCTGGTCAACTAAAATTTGAAAACAAAATAGAGCAAAAATAAGCGAGATACTGCTTAATTTTTTTTTAAAAAACAATATCATGTAGATTCATTACGTGAACGAAATTTACCTTCTATAGTCATGACACGCAACTTAAGAAATTTCTGATATGTGCCCTTTAATCGTAATTTTTACTCTGATGACGGCAGCAAAATGAATAATGGTTATTAAACTTGTAGAGAATTATCTTAGCTACAACATATCGAAATTTGGAAGAAAATTGATCAATATTTACAGGGATACAGTCAATTTTCCATAAATATGCTGACGTCATAATATGCAAATACGTATTTTGAGTTCCAAGGCCATTATGATGATGTCACGATACACTTAATGGGCAAATGAGACGTGGAATCATATCTCCGACTCATACTCTATCTAAATATGAAAACAAATTGAAGGTCACGGTTCATTTCAAAGAGCTATAATGGATTTTGTATAGGCATGTTTTTGCCCATATATGCTATGTATTAAAAGAGCTCGCGCGCACGGACATTTATCTTGAATTGACGCTCATCTTGTTATTAAAGGTCATAAAGAGATAAACATGGTATCAAATTCCTCGAAAAAATATGAGAAATATCATAAAAGAAAAAAAATGGCGATTTTACGTTTTGTAATGGTGTTACGCGCGAAAACGCGCGCGCATTCGCGCGTGCGCGATTTTTTATAAAATGCTTACAATGACCTGAAACGTATGCAAAATAAATTTGAGACGATTTTGAGCATTAATTTTTTTTTGCGCGCGCACTTACACGCGGACGTACGCGCACGCGCGCGTTTTTGGACATGAAATTGAACGGACTGATATTGACCTTGATCATGATAAACATGATTGAGAAATACCTTTTGGTTATGAAGATATGATCATGAGTAAATTTTCAGAAAATTTCACAAAATGGCGCCTAGATGACGTCATCAGTCAAGGTCAAGGTTGAAAACCTAACTGTGTTATGTCCATATGCCTATACATATGTGTGCTAAATTTCAAAGCATTTGAATAAATCATTACAAAGTTATCATGCTAACAAAAAAGTGGGTCGAAATAAGAAAAATAAACTAGACATATAATACTTGTTTGGAACAAGTATAGGTGGGCTGGTCAACTAAAATTTGAAAACAAAATAGAGCAAAATTAAGCGAGATACTGCTTAAAAATTCTTAAAAAACACTATCATGTAGATTCATTACGTGAACGAAATTCACCTTCTATAGTCATAACACGCAAATTATGAAATTTCTGACATGAGGCCTTTAATCAAAATTTTCACTCTGATGACGTTATCAAAATGAAAAATGATTGTTATTGATCTTGTAGAGAATTGACTTAGCTACAACATATCTAAATATGGAAGAAATTCGATCAATATTTACAGAGATACATTTAATTTTACATAAATATGCTGACGTCATAATATGCAAATTCGTATTTTGAGTTCCAAGGCCATTATGATGATTTCACGATACACTTAATGGCCAAAAGAGACATGAAATCATATCTCCGAATCATACTCTATCAAAATATGAAAAAAATATTGGTGTCCAGTTGCATTCTACAGAGCTATAATGGCGCACGCACGGAGATTTATCTTGAATGGACGCTCATCTTGTTATTAATGGTCATAAAGAGATAAACATGGTTTCAAATTGTTCGAAAATATATGAGAAATATCATGAAAGAAAAACAAATTGCAATTCTATGTTGTGTAATGGTGTAACGCGCAAAAACGCGCGCGCATGCGCGTGTGCGCGATTTTTTATAAAATGCTTAAAATGACCTTAAACGTATTCAAACAAAATTTGAGACGATTTTGAGCATTTAAAAAATTTGCGCGCGCATTGACGCGCGGAAGTACGCGCACGCGCGCGTTTTTTTACATGAAATTGACTGGACTGATATTGACCTTAATCATGGAAAATATGAATGAGAAATGATTTACCGTTATGAAAATATGATCATAAGTAAATTTTCAGAAAATTTCACAAAATGGCGCCTAGATGACGTCATCAGTCAAGGTCAAGGTTGAAAACCTTACTTTGTTTTGTCCATATGGCTATAAATATGTGTGCTAAATATCAAATCATTTGATTGAGCCATTTTCAACTTATCTTGTTAACAAAAAAGTGGGTCGAAATAAGAAAAATAAACTAGATTTGTAATACTTGTTTGGAACAAGTATAGGTGGGCTGGTCGAACTAAAATTTGAGACAAAATAAAGGGTACATATGAGATAGCTTATTGTCTCAGCTACAACATACTTGAATTTCAGCGTAAACGAAGCTAAACGACAGAGATATTGCTCGCGAAAGAATCCAGTTTTGAGAAAAAAATCATGTCCCATAGAGAATACACGCAAAATGTGAAAATTGACATGCCTCCTTTAATCACAAAAATACGCCATGATGCTTTTGTCAAAATGAAAATTTGTGATACCTTCATTTGTAAAAAATTGTCTCAGCTACAACACATCAAAATTTGGAAGACAATCGATCAATATTTACAGAGAAACAATCAATTTTCTAAAAATATGCTGACGTCATAATATGCAAATTGAAATTTTGAGTTTGGAGGCCATTATGATGACGTCATGAGTTAATTGAGGGTCAAATGAGACATGAAATCATATCTCCAATTCATACTTTATCAAAATATGACCCCCAAATTGGGGTCACCGTGCATCCTAAGGAGCTACAGTGGATCTTATATAGGCATGTTTTTGTCCATATATGCTATGTATTACAAGAGCTCGCGCGCACGGAAATTTATGTTAAACGGTCGATCATTCCGTTATTAATAGTCATAAAGAGACAAACATGGTATCAATTTGTTTGTAAAAATATGTGGAATATTATGAAAGAAAAAAAAAGGCGATTCTATGTTGTGTAATATTTTTACGCGCGAAAACGCGCGCGCCGCGCGCATGCGCGTGTGTGTGCGCGATTTTTTATAAAATGCTTAGAATGGCCTAAAACGTATGTAAAATGATTTTGAGATGATTTTGAGCATTCAAAAAATTTGCGCGCGCATTGACGCACGGACGTGCGCGCATGCGCGCGTTATTTGACCTGCAATTGACCGGACGGATATTGACCTTGGTCATGATGAATATGAATGAGAAATACCTTTTGGTTATGAAGATATGATCATAAGTTGATTTTCGTAAAATTTTACAAAATGGCGCCTAGATGACGTCATCAGCAAAGGTCAATGTTGAAAACGTTATTATGCTTTGTACATATGCCTATACATATGTGTGCCAAATTTCAAGGCATTTGATTGAGCCATTTTTAAGTTATCTTGCTAACAAAAAAGCGGTTAGAAATAAGAAAAATATTTAATAACTAGACATATAATACTTGTTTGGAACAAGTATAGGTGGGCTGGTCAACAAACATTTGAGACAAAATAAGGCAAAAATAAGCGACATACTGCTTACAAATTCTTAAAAGACAATATCATGTAGATTCATAACGTGAACTAAATTCACCTTCTATAGGCATAACACGCAAATTATGAAGTTTTTGACATGAGGCCTTTAATCAAAATTTTCACTATGATGACGTCATCAAAATGAAAAATGGTTATTACTGCGCTTGTAGAGAATTGTCTTAGCTACAACATATCGAAATTTTGAAGAAAATTGATCAATATTTACAGAGATACAATCAATTTTACATAAATATGCTGACGTCATAATATGCAAATTCGTATTTTGAGTTCCAAGGCCATTGTGATGATGTCAAGATACACTTAATGGCCAAATGAGACATGGAATCATATTTCCGACTCATACTCTATCTAAATATGAACAAAATTTGAGGATCCCGGTGCATTCCAAAGTGCTATAACGGATTTTGTATAGGCATGTTTTTGCCCATATATGCTATGTATTAAAAGAGCTCGCGCGCACTGACATTTATCTTGAATTTACGCTCATCTTGTTAATAATGGTCATAAAGAGATAAACATGGTATCAAATTCCTTGAAAAAATATGAGAAATATCATGAAAGAAAAAAAAATGGCGATTCTATGTTTTTTAATGGTGTTACGCGCGAAAACGCGCGCGCATGCTCGTATGCGCGATTTTTTATAAAATGCTTAAAATGACCTAGAACGTATGCAAAATAAATTTGAGACGATTTTGAGCATTTACAAATTTTGCGCGCGCAAGGACGCGCGGACGTACGCGCGTGCGCGCGTTTTTTGACATGAAATTGACCGGACTGATATTGACCTTGATCATAATAAATATGAATGAGAAATACCTTTTGGTTATGAAGATATGATCATGAGTTGATTTTCAGAAAATTTCACAAAATGGCGCCTAGATGACGTCATCAGTCAAGGTCAAGGTTGAAAACCTTACCGTGTTTTGTCCATATGCCTATACATATGTGTGCCAAATTTCAAGGCATTTGATTGAACCATTTTCAAGATATCTTGTTAACAAAAAAGTGGGTAGAATTAAGAAAAATAAATAAATAAATAAATAAAGGCGATTTTAACAAAAATATAAGGTGGTCTGTATTAGATACAGCCCACCTGATAATAAAGAAAGGCGATTTTAACAAAAATATAAGGTGGTCTGTATTAGATACAGCCCACCTGATAAAGACGATTTTAACAAAAATATAAGGTGGTCTGTATTAGATACAGCCCACCTGATAAAGACGATTTTAACAAAAATATAAGGTGGTCTGTATTAGATACAGCCCACCTGATAATAATAAATAAATAAAGGCAATTCTAACGAAATTATAAGGTGGTCTGTACGTTATACAGCCCACCTGATAAATGAATAAATAAATAATAATAAAGGCAATTTTAACAAAGATATAAGGTGGTCTGTATTAGATACAGCCCACCTGATAAATAATAAATAAATAAAGGCGATTTTAACAAAAATATAAGGTGGCCTGTATTAGATACAGCCCACCTGATTAGCTCCTGTGGCCAGGAGCAAGGCAAGACCAGCGATTTTATTGCCTTTCATATGCGAGTATCCTTTTTTTTTAATGTCATTAAAAAACAAAAAATATATATTGGAGAGACGAAATCTTTACAAAGAAGACAACTAAGGAATTAAGGAAGAAATCTGCCAAAATAAAGGGGATCCCTCATAAAAAAACTGAACATAATTACGTTTTGCGTACTGAGATCCTTCTCATTCAAACGTTTATTACAAATGGGTTCGTCTTTTATGTTATTTTATTCGACACTTATTCTTCTTCATACTTATCAAACTGTTTATGTATTTTTTATGTACATATATATTTTTAATTGCATTGGATTAATTGAACTTTTATGTATATCATGATGATATTCGTTATAGATAGGTATGATAGGCGCTCCTTTGTTATGAAGTTCATTAATTTTGTATGAAAGCCAACAAAATTGAAACTCATGATTGCAAACGTTTGAATAAATCGGTCAAATAATAAAGCAGTTATGAATGTTTGAAAAATGATATCTCTAAATCTATATGCGAATCTCAAATTGGCAATTGGGTCAATGGACTGTGATGTATTCGTGGACAATTCTTTCGTTGTTGTGTACAAAAATATCAGGATTTTCTGTTTTTCTCCTTAGTGCCTTCTTCCATGGGGCACTCCTACATGTACATACAATGTATTATGGATAGCATATTACATTATATATTTTATATGATATGTATTTTTATTTGTGTTTGAAATAAATTGAATTGAATTAAGTTGAATATATTGTGAGAATCTCAGTTTGAAAAGAAATGACATATTTGCACACCCAATGACGTTAGATTACCAGTCATTCATAAAGGGCATTGACTGGAACGCGGTCCTATACAGAGTGAGTCAGAAAAAATGTCCCACTTTGTACAAGTTGTAATGTTTGAAGTATGAATATTTAATCATGGGTTTCATGAAATTCTTGATAGAGTTATCCTCCTAGTACATTAAGGTACCATTTTCATTTGAATCTCTGCATGCATGACTGAACATCAGACAATCTTTACAAGACTGCCAGATCTTACTTGCGCCAAGTTACCGGGTGAGGAATAAAACAGTGCATTGAACAAAGACAGTCAGACAGACACACACACACACACGCACACACACACGCAAACCCACACGCACACACCGTGACAATTGTTTCATAATTTCCCCTTTTCTGATTAAGCAATGATTTTTATCAAGATCGTTGAATGTTTAAGTGGCATAGCCCTGACAATATTTCCCTTTAGTACAAATTCACTACTACCATCATGTCATCATCATCATCATCATTGTCATCATCTTAATCTTCATCATCATCATCATCATGAAGCACAACATCCGCCAATACGCACCAAGAGGACAGCAGCCACTCAACTTTCCGTACGAGAGGTAGAATTCCCGTCAAAAAGTAACAGTTTGGGTGGGCCTTGTCTGTCTGGCAGTCTGTGTTCAAAACACTATTTTATTCCTCATCTAGCTACTTGGTGCAAGTGAGATCTGGCAGTCTTGTAAAGAATGTCTGATGTTCAGTCATGCATGCAGAGATTCAAATGAAAATGGTACCTAAATGTACTGGGAGGATAACTCTATCAAGAGATATCATGAAATCCACGATCCACGATCTTGATAAAAATCATTGCTTAATCAGAAAAGGGGAAATTATGAAACAATTGTCACGGTGTGTGCGTGTGGGTTTGCGTGTGTGTGTGCGTGTGTGTGTGTGTGTGTCTGTCTGACTGTCTTTGTTCAATGCACTGTTTTATTCCTCAACCGGTAACTTGGCGCAAGTAAGATCTGGCAGTTTTGTAAACATTGTCTGATGTTCAGTCATGCATGCAGACATTCAAATGAAAATGGTACCTAAATGTACTGGGAGGATAACTCTATCAAGAGATATCATGAAAACCACGATTCAATGTTCTTACTTCAAACAATACAACTTTAAAAAGTGGGACATTTTTTTTCTGACTCACTCTGTAGAGCTCTCAATGCTTCATCAGTGAAGGGTTTTATACACAAATAATTTGGCAGAAAGAGAATAAATTGCTGAGATTATTACATGTATCATGCGTGTTTGTATTTGACAACACTGAAAGTGAACGCTAATCAGTATACGCTCTTAGAATTTAATTGCATGTAGGTAGCTGCTGGTTGTTTAGAGAACTACCCGATTCTTGACAATGTTTTTAACAATTCAGCGCCACAGGTTTTGACCATTCTAGAAGCAATTTACTTACAACAGATATATATTTCATACCATGAAACAATACATGTTGGGGTTATATTCTGAAAACTTCTGATTTTCGGAATACTGAATTAAAGGTATAGTTAGGGTATTCAATCCACAGATGATCCTTCAGCAACGACTTTCTCGGATCCAGTACTCCAGTTTGTATAAACAATTTGACATGGACAAACCTAGGTAACTTTAAACAAAAGTTAAGATATCTGAGGATGTTTGAGGTGATTCGAACCATGTGCTAATTACGAACTGGTCTACACATTATTCTACACAGACCGATTTAATTGTTGATGTTTATATGTGACCAAGCCTATCTAACCTTATATCTCAGTCATACCAATGCGACCGATACCATACTGACTACTCATCAAATTAAAATATTCCCCTATTATATTAAACTCTACCCGTATTATCCAAATCCCTTTTTAATTCATGCAAAAACTATTGCCTTTGTGACCCCTTTCCTCTTACTGGAGAATACGCATTTACAATGTATTATAATTTCTAAACCCTGTTCAATATATCCCGATTTGATCTGAAATTAAAGAAAGAACCTTGAATTCTAAATGTAAATCAATCAACACAAGAACACCTATACTGTGAAAAGTACCAATAACAACTTCAATCCCACATTAAACTCAATATGTTTCTTGCAAAATAATACCCACAGATTTATCCTTGCACTCAGAAAATATCTGGGATAGAAAAGAAAAGGAAAGAAAAGAACAAGAAAGGATAGATTGTTAAAATTCATCACTATAACAATAATACATTCCGAAAACTTGTCTTTGGAGGACAGTGACATAACAATCACGAACCATAATATTGTCTGCTGAATGGAACAAAAAAATAAAGGTGATGTTTAAGTAGTTGCAGTCCCCAGAAAAAGATCCATAAAGAAAATAGAAGTGAACCTTATTCTTGTAATACGTACTACAACAAATCAAATACAAAGACATCCACGTGCACCCAGACCAGAGCAGAGCACCGATTACATTATCCACAGAGGCCAACAATAAGTCAGTTTGAACTCGTTGGGGCCGGTACGAAGCCGGTGTGCCAGTGTGACTGGGGTATTAATCATACCTCCAAACCGACTTCAAATCGACCGATTCTTATAGCGATTCGGGGCAATGTTATAGTGTGTCCGGTCTTTAGTCGGTCTGGCATCTTCTGTTAGTTGAACCACACATGAATCAAAATTTGTCTTTTTTATTTTTAGAACTCATTCTCAAGATATAGGATGATTGTCCATTTTTTTTTACTAGTAAAAGAAAATTCTGAGAATGTATTCAATATGAGAATTATGAGAAAGTAATATATTTTGAGCAAAGTGCATAATATATGTACATGGAGAAAGACGAATGACTAGCACTTTGTTAGCATCTCATAATGCTTATTATTGATGGAGATATACTGACAAATTTGGTTTATATTCTGCCACTTCTAGATCAATGAAGCGAGTACTCTACATCAGCAGGTTACAGAATTACACATGTAGAGTTTCAAAGAAAAGCGATGGTTGAGATTGTATTCATTTATTTTCCTCTGTCCTTTTCATCTTTCTCTCTTTTTCCTGTTTTCTCTCATATTTCTTAGTATTCGATATGTTTGAGTGTGTGTGTTTGTGTGCGTGGGGAAGGGGGAATCAACCTAGCACTGGTTATGAATGAGGCGTAATGAAATATTGATCCGCCATGTTCTTTTTGTTTCGCGCAAAATTAATCTGAAACCAGGTATAGTTCAGGCCCAAATAAATACAGAGGAATGGCAAGGCAATGCGACTGTATTGTCGCAATACGCAGTACAGTAATGTAGGCAGACTTCTACAGCCGAATACGGATCTGAATGCAAAGTCCAATTTATGTAATGCTTTCATATAATCACGCTTGAGTATTCCTTCAGAATAGACCAAATATCATCGGTATAACAGGGTACGGGCTAATTTACACAGTAGTTCAATGTCACATTACAATAAGAAACATGGTGTTTGGAGAGCACGGTGATATATTATCATCAAGAGAAAAACGTTGTGGGTGTGAATTGCGTTAAACATGGCGCTGTTTTCAGCAGCAGCAAAAGGAGACTTCCTGAAGATACAATCATTAATCGACTCGGAGGACAAGTCAGAGGATTCGGGAGGAGTTGATGTAAACTGCTCGGATGCGTCAGGCAAGACGGCCCTCCACATTGCTTCGGAAAATGGACATTTGAAAACGGTTAAATGCCTTACCAATCTTGGAGCAAACGTGAATGTAATCGATGCTAACCTACAGACATCGGTTCACTTATGCTCAAAGATAGGCCATCTTCATGTGGTAGAGCTGTTAATGAACGAAGGAGCAGATATTGAAATTGGTGACAAAGATGGGTTTACAGCTCTTCACATAGCATCATTCGAGGGTCATTTTGACATTGTCAAATACCTCGTTGAGAAAGGGGCACAGCTAGACAAATGTGACAAAACCGACAGGACACCCTTGTCTTGTGCTTCTCAAGAAGGCCATCTTGAAGTCGTCGAGTATTTCGTGAGCAAAGGAGCAGGCATTGAAATTGGTGATAATTATGGGGTTACAGCTCTTCATAAAGCATTATTCAATGGTCATCTTGATATTGCCGAATACCTTGTTAGGAAAGGGGCACAGCTTGACAAATGTGACAAGAAAGGCAGGACACCCTTGTCGTGGGCTTCTCAAAAAGGCCACATTGAAGTCGTCGAGTATATCGTGAACAAAGAAGCAGACATTGAAATTGGTGATAAAGATGGGGTTGCAGCTCTTCATAAAGCATCATTCAATGGTCATCTTGATGTTGTCAAATACCTTGGTAGAAAAGGGGCACAGCTTGACAAATGTGACAAAAACGACAGGACACCCTTGTATTGGGCTTCCGCAGAAGGCCATCTTGAAGTCGTCGAGTTTCTTGTGAACGAAGGAGCAGGCATTGAAATTGGTGATAAATATGGGGTTACAGCTCTCCACAGAGCATCATTCAAGGGTCATCTTGATATTGTTAAATACCTTGTTATGAAAGGGGCACAGCTTGACAAATGTGACAAAAGCGAAAGGACACCGTTGTTTTGTGCTTCTCAAGAAGGCCACCTTGAAGTTGTCGAGTATATCGTGAACGAAGGAGCAGGCATTGAAATTGGTGATAAAGATGGGGTTACAGCTCTTCAAAGAGCATCATTCAATGGTCATCTTGATATTGTCAAATACCTTGGTAGGAAAGGGGCACAGCTTGACAAATGTGACAACAAAGACAGGACACCCTTGTATTGGGCTTCAGCAGAAGGCCATCATGAAGTCGTCGAGTTTCTTGTGAACGAAGGAGCAGGCATTGAAATTTGTGATAAAGATGGGGTTACAGCTCTTCACAAAGCATCCTTTAAGGGACATCTTGATATTGTCAAATATCTTGGTAGGAAAGGGGCACAGCTTGACAAATGTGACAAAAACGACAGGACACCCTTGTATTGGGCTTCCGCAGAAGGCCATCTTGAAGTCGTCGAGTGTCTTGTGAACGAAGGAGCAGGCATTAAAATTGGTGATAAATATGGGGTTACAGCTCTCCACAGAGTATCATTCCAGGGTCATCTTGATGTTGTCAAATACCTTGTTATGAAAGGGGCACAGCTTGACAAACGTGACAAAAACGACAGGACACCCTTGTTTTGTGCTTCTCAAGAAGGCCATCTTGACGTCGTCGAGTATATCGTTAACAAAGGAGCAGGTATCGAAATTGGTGATAAAGATGGGATAACAGCTCTTCACATAGCTTCACTCAAGGGTCATCTTGATATTGTCAAATACCTTGTTAGGAAAGGTGCAGACCCGGGGAAACTTGCTAATGAAGAGGACCACCATGACTACCTTCGCAGTACTTTTCGTGGTAAGGCTTTCCCTGGCTTCATGCCCCCATACTCCCGAACATACGATCCATATCGTACCAGTCCACAAGACATTTCTCGCTTCATGAGGAAGAGCAACACAAAAGAGACAATGAATATTAGTCTGGACGAGTGCAGCATCAAGGTTCCAATTTCACCAGACGATGTGGACAGAGCCAAATATATCACAGCAGAAGCATTGACAACCGTTCCACATGACTTAAACCTGGAAAAAGACGAAGTTATCATCTCAGTTGGGCTCAAGCTATCCCCTCCTGGTCTTCAGTTTAAAACTCCGGTGGAAGTCACGGTCTTGCATAGCGCTATTTTCACCAACCCAGACAAGGCAGAAATTGTGCTATACACCCGAAGAACTGGTAAGATCTTCCTTTTACCATATATCCCATATGTCCATATAAATTCCTTTCTCTTGTTGTGACAGTGCAGAGAGCCCCTGACTGCCACGACGAACCCATCACAATTATGACAGAGATCTTCACACAAAATTAATCCTTTCCTCCTATTCTTGGTATCATATGACCTCACTTCAAGGTTGATATTCCTTTCAGAATGATCGTATTCACTGAGTTTTACTTGATAAACTTCTATTAGAATAGAAATTCACTTAATTTTTTTTCTTCAGTCTTTGTGTTTGAATAACTTATTAGTTGCACAGTTCATACAGCCGCCATTTTCCACATTCTTGTGGAAAGATCGTAGGGAATTGTAGGAATTAAACAAACAAAGATTAAGCATGATCTTAAACATGAAATTGTTTGTGAATAACCAAACGCCAAATAGCAGTTGACATCTTTTAATGACGTTGCTCATAAATAAACAATGACCTTCCAACAAAGCTTCCCAGTCAATCTGCAAACCTTACCTAAAGAAATACTTTCCTTTCTTTGTTATACTAAATCCCTTAGCGTTGACAGTTTACTGCGTAACAAAATTAACACGGTCCCCTCTTTCTATGTGTGTCTTTTTGATAGTGTCTGATGAATTTTCAAGGATAGTTCCTGCTTCTGACAAAGCTGCCCGGTTTGTAGTCGCAAAGAATCACCTTACTCTGTACCTGGACCATTTCTCGGAATGGTGGATTATCTCCTTAATCAAGAGATACTTCATCGGTAAACGGCTCATCTGTACGCCATACGTTCCTCTGTCAACATACAGAGACGTGTTGAACCGCATCTATCTCGTCATTCAAGACGACTTCTACGGCATGAAAGAGGTAGTTTTATTGGTTATTCATTTTCAGACTTTGTCCAATCGATTTCATAATTTTGCATCTAATTTCGTCAAAGTCAAATCAAGTTCGTCATCTTTTGCTGCCAACGTACCATGCAATTTTGCCCTTTTGCAACCGATTTCGTCAAAGCGTCATCCAAATACACCCCTCGTTCGTTATAAGGACTTGTTTTTGCGACGAATATGAATGAAATTCTCTTGAAATCGATTGCACAAAGACGAATTTGGACCGCATGATGAGACGAATTCGAATGAAATCTGACGGAAATAAATGGACAACCGTTGATATTGATTGACTATTCACTAACTTGGATGACAGTATTTCTAGATTGAATTTGACATTCGTACGAATCCGAATTCCTAGGGTAAAATTAAAGTGCACGAAAATGAATTTGAATTAAATAAATGTTAAAATGAATAGGAAATCCTATAGTAAGTCAATGGAACTTACACTGTATTTTTGTTTGTTTAGCAAACACTGAAATTGGAACAAAAAGTTTTTAGACCATATTTATTGAGATGACTGTCAATTCAATTCAAACCAGATACCCGTTTAACATCTTGGAGTAGATGATCATGTAGAGACCCATAAAAGATTAATTGCCTGTTTTGTGGAGGTGTCGTGGTATAGTCGTTCATTCAATTGAATCCAAGGGTTAAGGGTTCGAATGCTATAGCCCGGCGCTAACGTTCTTTGGCAAGACATTAATCCATATTTTACACGAAAGTGTAACCGAGTACCGGATAATTGCTGGAGTATATTGCAGTGCCATCTGAAAGAACAGCTTTATTTCTAAGTTTGTTCTCGTTATTTGTTGCAATTATTATTATCATTTTCATTATCATCCTGTCAATGTTGATTCTTCTGTTCAAACTTTTGCAGGATACCATACGAGACTACAAAGTAGCCTTTCCCGGTGAGCAGTACTGTGTATATTGGGGAAAGGGACCCCTTTTTGTCAGACATCAGGAAAACGAAGACGAGGTGTCAAACAAGGTAAGAAATGATTTTGTTGTTTCCCCCGAAGGAAATTATCCTGACAAACGATCGCCATTCTGCATGGCCTAATATATATTTTTCTACATTATCAAAAAACAGGGGCTAGAACTTTCTTAAAGCGACACTGAACTGATGAAATTTCGGCCTTAGCGTACTGTTCATTGCGCATCGCTATCTCACGGTCTATTTGCCAACGGTGTGTAGTCCAATACCTTAAAGCCTATCTGCACTAGTTTGGCCAGGATTGATTAGACCTCCCTGCATGGTCACTGACAGGTGGTTATCTCCTCAAATCAGCTCTCATTTAACATAAGAAAAAGGGGACCATGGGGGACCAACTGTCACCGATTAGGCATTGTTTGCTATACAGAGGGCGCAAGTAGCTATAAGTAGTGTAGTGGGGCTATACTGATACGCTTAATTGATGGTTATCTCTGATTTTCTTAGGAACTTGAAGAATGTGCTTTCTTTGACATGACGACCCATCGGATGCCGTTCATTCTTCAGCGACGTGAAAAAATAGTATCCGGAGTTCTCGTCACTTTCATCTTGAAGCAAAAAATCACGAAGGAAATCGGCTTTACAGTATGGTACACAGGTAATATCAATGAATTCCTTTTTGGGGGAGGGGGTGGCTTTAAAACTCTCACTGGCAGTGCTGGCAGAGAAAATAGTATTCTTCTGCAGTTTCAGGAATGATTATATGCCTGAGCTTCGAACAAGCTGTAACATATCTTCACAATAAACCCAAACAAACTCCAATGACATTATTTCTTTCATTTGAGATAATTTGTAATGACTTGTGTACTGAAAAAGACGCGAGTTTACACGAATTTTGTTACGCATTTTTATTGAAACTGAACGAAATGCTCCCCAAAACAAAAAATTAACCCTTTACCAGTTTTGTCGATCCTGGCACTATTTTTTCATGTGAACAGATTCTACACCGCTGGTACCAGTGAATTTCACCCCACATCATTGGAAGTATGCTAGTGCGTTTATACTGGTCCAACCTGTAGGTATATATATAATATATATGTATAATGTACAATTTGTTTCCGTGCAATGCTAAATATTTCATTTAGGGTAGCAAAAGAACCATGGCAAGTTACTCCTATTTCGAAAAAAGTATCATTTTAGGCTAATCGCTTCTCATCACTTTGATATCATGTATTCACAATTTAGATGTCCCCGACGAGAATCCAGTTACCCAATCAACTCCGAAAGGATCTGCATCGTCCAAAGGCAAAGCTGAACCAAATGATGTTGGACGGGGAACATCCAAATGTAAGATTAAAAGAAAATGTATTAGTACTATTTTTTCCTTTTATTTGTTTTGTTTGTTTCATACATAAATTTCGATATGCAGGGCATCGTTTTACGAAAGCGTCATGAGTACAAATGGGAAATGTGTGTAGAAAAATTAACACGCTTTTCAATGGGATACCGGCGAGCTTGTTACATGAAACAATGTCCTTATTTTCAGATGATTTGAACAAAATCGAAATAATAACATCGTAAGGAGACACACAAAAGCTTTTAATCTTGCGATTTACTCTCGTGATTGCGAGATGAATTTTATTTGTGCTATTCTGATTTGATTTTGATTGATTTTTGCTTTATCAGCATCTCAGCTCTCCGAAGAGCTGACAAGAAGCGAGCATCATGATCTTGAAGCGATAGGTTCAACATCACGTGAGCCTGCAGGCACAAAGGGTAAGACTATGGCCTATCAGGAGCGGTTCTGGAGGAATACCTATGAATATCTTCTTCTTTTTTTGGGGGGGGGGGAGGGAGGGGGCAGGAGGGAGTAGCAGGAGGTGGAGTCTTCTAGCATTATGTGCTTCTTTTGGGGGAAGGGGGGAGGGGCATTAGAACCGCTTCTGCGAGCCCATATTCTTGAAATTAGTTTTTGTTTTAGATATTATTTAATGTTCAATCAATGTATTTTTATACCGTATAATTTTTACTCTGTAAATTGAACCATTTTATCTTTTTGCTACATGTTCCATGATTTTATCTCAATCATTTCAATAACCCAACCTAATACAATTTAATCCAAGGGCCGACTTGGGATAAATAACAGATCAGTCAGAGTTCTTTACAACACAGGGCGAAGTCTGGTTTTAAAAAAAATTTTAAAGCTTTTTTTACGTTGCTTTTTTTAGATGAAAGTAGTTCTACTGAAGTCCTTACAAGGCCTAGGCCATTAACTCCATCATCGATAGAGTCACCGTCATGTGAACATGACTACCAAGTCACACGTGAATTGGTAACAGAGACAGAGACAGTTGGTAAGGAGCTGAAAGATAAAGTCATGTTCTGGGCTCCGTAACAACACAAATGTCAATTGTACCTCCAAAAAATTAAGTTTATCTCCTCGATCAATCGTAAATTTAAGGTGACATTTGATGTTATGTTACAGATAGTAACGAACAAACACCCTTTTGACAAAACATCAATCTATATATGCTACACTTGTCCGATGTGTAAAAGTAGGTAGGATACCTGAAATGGTTACTGGAACTTGAACGGGTTAATAATATATTAAGTACTTTGCAAGCACATATAATTGTGATATACGCTTATTTCCTTTACACGCTCTTATAAAGTATCCATAGTACCTCCTACGCTACAGCATGAGCTGCGTTGTCGGTTGAACAGAGAAAGCCCAGTTTTTGATGACTGGAGGGGTCTTGCCAATCAGCTGGGACTTGGAGACTACATACAAACACTGGGGCAGTGCAAAAACCCGACTGAAGAACTACTCGTTCTTGCTGAGAGTCAAAAGAAGATTCAGAACCTTGGGGACCTGGCTAAGGCGTTCGAACGCATGAATCGTGGGGATTGTCAAGAGCTATGTGAGGACTATGCGTTTGAGAGAACAATGTCGGCTGATCTTTGGAAGGATCAAATGGAAGATGATGACACAGAAACCAGTGATTAGAAAACAGACTTAATCTGTTCCATATCACCCTTTAATCCAGGGTCTATGGCTCGTTATTTGGACAACCTATCAAAACAGCACTTTATGGTTGTTGTAGTCCGCCACTTATAATTCAGCTATCTGTCATTTGGTTTAAAAACACAACAATTGGATTTGCTCGAAGAATAATAAAGGTATACTTTAAGGTCGTATTCCCCTGATTTATTTAAGCCATATTCAGGGTATAAAATTCATGTTTAAAAGAAAACTTAGAATGACAGACCTATTTCCTTTTTGAACCTGCTTTTATGGACAAAAGTCTGAATCCAGCGCCAGGTTTAAATACTAGCACAATTCGGGCCTATAAAAGTGACTAAACATTAGTTAAAGAGAATATATGCATGTTTGTCGGATATATTATTCCCCAATATTGCGTAAACCTTATTCAATTTGGAGTACATTATACCTATTGTGTAGACGCTTACACTCTTATTATCTGCTTCGCTGCATCAAGATTGCTTTTAAAAGAACGAAGAAGTGAGATTCACTGTTGGAATATTCATCGATTTTAAGAAAGCAATTTTGACACATTTAATCATAATACTACTAGCTAAGCTCTCTTATAATGCCACTCGAGGTTACCTCTTGCATGGTTTAAGGACTATCTCAGTAGCAGATCTCATATTGTTCAATGTAGTCAAACGTTATTTGAATGGAATAAGATAAGATGTGGTGTTCCACCAGGATCAGTACTAGGGCCAACTTTGTTTTTAACTATATAAATGATCTGCCATCATTAACTGATTATTTCAAATTATTGCTGTTATTTTTGCAAATGATTCTAACATAAGTCATACATATCAAGCTGACCAGTGCGAGATTAATGTGGATGAAGTAGTTTACAACACACAGAAAAACTGGCACATTGCTATAAACAAACTTCAACTAGTTCAATGAAACTTATATCATGTTCATAAGTAGTATGCGTAAAAACAGGTATAAATGGTAAACTGGAAATAGCTTGATAGGATATCAAGGAGGTTGATGTTGTCAATTATGATACACGTCTGCCATGGAATAGTCATATTCGTTATGTAAATCAGTGTATCAGGATTGCAACATTTTATTCTTAGGCGTACTTTGACATTATCCATTATCATATAAAACGTGGATAAAACCACACAGGTGTGGGGAAGCAATATTAGGTTAGCCTATTAAGAAGCATATAGTATTCACAGAAAATGGCAGTTCGTGCTTTTTTCAATTTCAATTTCAATTTCAATTTCAATTTATTTGCTCATAAAAATCCAGAAAACACATGCAAACATTCATAAATCGACATGATACAAAGGGTAAAATTCACAAGAAAAATTAATAACAAAGTATACATTTGGATTAAGTATGAGAGGGACAGCAAGAAAGGAACAAGCCTTGTGATTAGCTGACCCTGTAACATAATACATTAAGGACGCTACAAAAAATAACAAATCACTTACAACAACTTAAAGGGGGGGGGGGGTATGCCTATACATTTGCATTGAGAGAGTGAAGAACTCATACAGCTTAACTACTCTCGTGTTTGATCTGTTTAATAAAAGTTTGCCTCATATTTTGATAACTGTGATATTCTAGAGTATAGCTACTCCACAAGGCAAGCAGAAGATTCTCTTGTGGTCTGTTACTTGGTTTCATATTAATGTCAGATTCTGTTACAACACATTTGTTGAACAAATCATGAATCGAAAATCCATGCAAATAGTCTGTATATGTACACAAATTATCTTTCATATCATCAGTTTGTATCTTGTAAGACGTTGTTAAAGTTATTTATTTTTATGTTATTGATTGTAATGGTAATCAATTTCTTTGTTTTTGTTTTGTTTTCTGAAGGTAACTTGTACAAAATACATGGTTTAGCTGTAAGACGTTAGGGTTGACTAGCACATATGCTATTATTCGCCCATTTCACCAACCAATATTTTCTCTTCTTGTTCACATAAATACCGTTGTATGAAATGCATGGTTCTTATTTGCTGTTGGTAAATGAATCAATCGAATACAAAAATCTCATAAAAATTCTTAACATTGACAGGATTATAAAAGTGATGTAGATGTATATGGAAATAAATTAACATCAACTCAAATCACATCAAATGAAATGAATTCAACATTTGAATGAATCCAGAAGGAACCACAGGTGTTAAATTGAACATTTTGTTTATTAATGAAAACAATGAGCTCCTGTTGTATGTAAAGCCAGCGATTTTATTCCAGGGGGGGGGGGGGCAACAGCCGGAAAACGCAACATTAAAGATGTATTGATAGCATTCTTTGATAGCATTCTTTGCATTTAATTAAACTAACACACCTTGACAAATAGCGGGGAATAAAGGGGATCCCTCATAAAAACTGAACATTATTACGTTTTGCGTGAGATCCTTCTCATGCAAACATTTATTACAAAGGGGTTCGTCTTTTATGTTACCTTTATTCCACGTTTATTCTTCTTCATACTTATCAAACCGTGTATGTATACTTTATGTACATATATAAATATTTAATTGCAATGGATTGATTGAAATTTTATGTTATCATGATGATATTCGTTATAGATAGGTATGATAGGCGCTCCTTTGTTATATATAAGTTCATTAATTTTGTGTGAAAGCAGAAAAATAAGAAATCCATGATTGCAAACGTTTGAATAAATCGGTCAAATAATGAAGCAGTTATGAATGTTTGAAACATTATATCTCTTAATCTATATGCGAATCTCAAATTGGCAATCGGGTCAATGGATTGTGATGACTGTATTCGTGGACAATTATTTCGTTTGTTGTGTACACAAATATCAGTATTTTCTGTTTTTCTCCTTAGTGCCTTCTTCCATGGGGCACTCCTACATACAATGTATTATGGATAGCATATTATATTATATATTTTATATGATATGTGTTTTTATTTGTGTTTGAAATAAATTGAATCGAATTAAATTGAATATATTGTGAGAATCTCAGTTTGAAAAGAAATGACATGTTTGCACTACCAATGACGTTAGAATACCAGTCATTCAAAAAGGGCATTGACTGGAACGCGGTTCTATATAGAGTGAGTCATAAAAAATGTCCCACTTTTTAAAAGTTGTAATGTTTGAAGTATGAATATTTAATCATGGGTTTCATGATATTTCTTGATAGAGTTATCCTCCTAGTACATTTAGGTACCATTTTCATTTGAATCTCTGCATGCATGACTGAACATCAGACAATCTTTACAATACTGCCAGATCTCACTTGCGCCAAGTTACTGGGTGAGGTATAAAACAGTGCATTGAACAAAGGCAGTCAGACAGAAACAGACTCACAGACACACGCACACACAGCACACACCTTGACGATTATTTCATAATTTCCCCTTTCTGATTAAGCAATGATTTTTATCAAGATCGCTGAATGTTTAAGTGGCATAGCCCTGACAATATTTCCCTTTAGTACAAATTCACTACCACCATCATGTCATCATCATCATCATTATCATCTTAATCTTCATCATCATCATCATCATCATCATCATGAAGCACAACATCCGCCAATACGCACCAAGAGGACTGCGGCCACTTTTCGTACGAGAAGAAGAATTCCCGACAAAAAGTAACGGTTTGGGTGGTCCTTGTCGGCCTGGCAGTCTGTGTTCAAAACACTATTCTATTCCTCACCTAGCTACTTGGCGCAAGTGAAATATGGCAGTCCTGTAAAGAATGTCTGATGTTCAGTCATGCATGCAGAGATTCAAATGAAAATGGTACCTAAATGTACTGGGAGGATAACTCTATCAAGAGATATCATGAAATCAGCGATTAAATATTCATACTTCAAACAATACAACTTTTAAAAAGTGGGACATTTTTTTTCTGACTCACTCTGTAGAGCTCTCAATGCTTCATCAGTCGAGGGGTTTATACACATATAATTTTGGCAGAAAGACAATAAGTTGCCGAGATTATTACATGTATCATCCGTGTGTGTATTTGGTAACAAAGTGAACGCTAATCAGTATACGCTCTTAGAATTAAGTTGCATGTAGGTAGCTGCTGGTTGTTTTAGAGAATTACCCGATTCTTGGCAATGATTTTAAAACTTCAGCGCCACAGCTTTTGACCATTCTAGGGGCAATTTACTTACAACAGATTCATATTTTATACCATCAAGCTATTCATATTGGGGGTGATATTCTGAAAACTTCTGATTTTCAGAATACTGAATTAAAGATATGTTAAGGGTATTTCAACCCACAAATGAACCTTCAGCAACGCCTTTCTCGGATCCAGTACTGCAGTTTGTATACTATTTGATATGGGCAGACTTAGGTTACTTGTACAGAAGTTAGAATATTTATCCTTGCACTAAGTAAATAGCTGAGATTTTTTGTTCTTTTCCCTGGTTCCTTTTACATTTAAGAAAAGAAAAGTACAATAAAGGGATAGTTTGTCAAAGTCCATCACTATAACAATTATATATTCTGAACATTTTGGAGGACAGTGACACAAAAATCATGAAACATAATATTTTCTTCTTAATGGAATACATAAATAAAGGTGATATTTAAGTAGATCCTCGGAGAAATATAGAAGTGAACCTTATCTTGTAATACGTACTACGAACTAGAAATCAAATACGTACTACGTACTACAAATCCAATACAAAGACATCCACGTGCACCCAGACCAGACAACCGATTACATTATCCACAGTGGCCAAAAATAAGTCAGTTTGGACTCTTTGGAGTCAGTGCAAAGTCGGTTTGCCATGCAGTGTGACTGAGGTATTAATCATACCTCCAAAAAACCGACTTCAAATCGACCGATTCTCGGCGATTCGGGGCAATATAATAGTGTGTCCGGTCTTTTGTCGGTCTGGCGTCTTCTGTTAGTTGAACAATCCGTGAATCTAAATTTCTCTCTTTCATTTGAAGAACTAGTTTTCAAAAAAAGAGGATGTTAGTTTATCTTTTTCACTAACAAAGTTCTGAGAATGTATTAAATATGAGATTATTGCAAATGCATGAATTATGAGCGAAGGGCTCGGGTATGAAGTGCATATTTAAATTAAGAAAGACGAATAGTAAGCACCTTGTTTAATAGCATGTTATAATGACTAATTGATGAAGATATACTGACAAGTTTGGTTTATATCCTGACAATTCTAGAGAAATGAAGCGAGCACTCTACATCAACAGGTAACAGCATTTCACAATCTATAGAGTGTTCAAGGAAAGCGATGATAGAGACCATTTTTTTTTCTCTCCCTTTCGTCTTTCTCTTTTTTTCTTTTTTCCCGCAAATCAGAAACCAGGTATATTTTTGGCAATAGGATTGTATTGTTGTAATACACTGTCCAGTATTGTTTTCAGACTTCTAAAGCCGATAGGGATATGAGTGCAAAGTCCAATTTATGAAATGTTTTCATATAATCACGCTTGATTGCTCCTACAGAATAGACCAAATAGAAAACGCTACTAAAGGGTACGTGCCAATTTACCCAGTATTTCAATGTCACATTACAATAAGTAACATGGTGTTTGGAAAGCACGGTAATATCATAGAGACAAAAACGTTGCGGGTTTGAATTACGTTTAACATGGCGCTGTTTTCAGCAGCAGCAAAAGGAGACGTCCTGAAGATACAATCATTAATCGTCTCAGAAGACAAATCAAAGGGTTCGGGAGGAGTTGATGTAAACTGCTCGGATGCGTCTGGCAAGACACCCCTTCACATTGCTTCGGAAAACGGACATTTGCAAACGGTTGAATGGCTTACCCATCATGGAGCAAAAGTGAATGTAATCGATGCTAACCTACAGACATCGGTTCACTTATGCTCAAAGATAGGCCATCTTCATGTGGTAGAGCTGTTAGTGAAGGAAGGAGCAGATATTGAAATTTGTGACAAAGATGAGTTTACAGCTCTTCACATAGCATCATTCGAGGGTCATGTTGACATTGTCAAATACCTTGTTAGCAAAGGGGCAGAGCTGGAGAGACTTGCTAATGATTACTGGACACCACTAAACCTTGCTTTAGACGGTGGCCATCTAGACATCGCGGAGTACCTTTTGACAAAAAAAGCCAACATTAATAGGTGTGGTAAAGGTGGATGTACAGCTCTACATACTGCCTCACAAACTGGTAACATTGATGGAGTGAAATATCTAACCAGTCATGGAGCTGAGCTGGATAGGAGCACTGAAGATGGTAAGACCGCACTTAGTTTGGCTTCATTGGAGGGACACCTTAACATTGTCAAAGTTCTCGTTAACGAAGGGGCACAGCTTGACAAATGTGACGATATCGACAGGACACCCTTGTCTTATGCTTCTCAAGAAGGCCATCTAGAAGTCGTCGAGTATATCGTGAACGAAGGGGCAGGCATTGAAATTGGTGATAAAGATGGGGTTACAGCTCTTCACATTGCATCATTCAAGGGTCATCTTGATAATGTCAAATACCTTGTTAGGAAAGGGGCACAGCTTGACATATGTGACAACAACTACAGGACACCCTTGTCTTATGCTTCCCAAAAAGGCCATCTTGAAGTCGTCGAGTTTCTTGTGAACGAAGGAGCATGCATTGAAATTGGTAATAAAGATGGGGTTACAGCTCTCCACAGAGCATCATTCAATGGTTATCTTGATATTGTCAAATACCTTGTTAGTAAAGGTGCAGACCTGGGGAAACTTGCTAATGAAGAGGACCACTATGACTACCTTCCCAGTACGTTCGGTAGTAAGGCTCTCCCTAGCTTAATGCCCCGCCCATACTCCCCAACATACGATCCATATCTTACCAGTAAACAAGACAGCTCTAGCTCCTCGAGGAAGAGTATCACAGAAGAGACAAAGATTATAAGTCTGGACGAGTACAGCATCAAGGTTCCAATTTCACCAGACGATGTGGACAGAGCCAAATATATCACAGCAGAAGCATTGACAACCATTCCATCTGACTTAAAGCTGGACAAAGACGAAGTTATCATCTCAGTTGGGCTCAAGCTTTCCCCTCCTGGTCTTCAGTTTAAAACTCCGGTGGAAGTCACGGTCTCGCATAGCGCTATTTTCACCAACCCAGACAAGGCAGAGATTGTGCTATACACCCGAAGGACTGGTAAGATCTTCCTATTACCATAGATCCCATATTTACATATAAATTCCTTTCTCTTGTTGTGACAGTGCAGAGAGCACCTGACTGCCACGACGACCCCATCACAATTATGACAGAGATCTTCACACAAAATTAATTCTACCCTACTTTTCTTGGTATCACATGACCTCGCTTCAATGTTTATATTCCTCTGAGAATGTTTTTATTCACTGAGTTTTGCATGATCAAATTCTATTAGAATAACAATTCACTTAAAGAAAAATTGTTTCAGTCTTTGTGTTTGAATAACTTATAAATCGCACAGTTTATATACAGCCGCTGTTTTCAGGATTCGTTTTGAAAGATCGAAGGGAATTATGAGTATTGATTTAATGCATAAAACATTTTGTTAATAGCCAATCACCAAAAAGCAATTGACATTTTTTAATGTCATTGTTCATGAGTAAAACAATGACCCTCCAACAAGGCTCCCCAGTAAACCCGCAAAAGTTACAAAAATACTTTATTTCTGAAAAGTAAATCCCAGAGTATGACAGTTCACTACGTAACAAAATTAAGACGGTCCCCTTTTTTGTGCCCGTCTTGTTTAAAGGGTCTGATGAATTTTCAAGGATAGTTCCTGCTTCTGACAAAGCTGCTCGGTGTGTAGTCGCAAAGAATCACCTTACTCTGTACTTGGACCATTTCTCGGAATGGTGGATTATTTCCTTAATCAGGAGATACTTCATCGGTAAACGGCTCATCTGTACGCCTTACGTTCCCCTGTCAACATACAGAGATGTGTTAAACCGCATCTATCTCGTCATTAAAGACGACTTCTGCGGCATGAAAGAGGTATATTTATCATAAATTAACGGTTCGGTATAGTTTTAGCTGAATAAGAAGTTGAAGTCCATTTTAAAATTTATTGAATATAAATGAATGTTAAATTAGACAGGAAATCCTTTAGTAAGTCCATGCAACTAAGATATATAATAATTGTTTTTGTTTGTATAGCAAACGCTGGAATTAGGACGGAAAGTTGTTTTACCATGTTCATTGAAATAACTTTTATTTGTGTCCCCGGTCTTCCAGTGGTTACGATGTCAATACTTGTCTAACGTTTTCTGAGTAGTTGGCAGCGTACACGGAGGGGTAGGGGGGGGGGGGGAGGGGACGGGGGCGGTTACACACAATATAAAACAAATCACAGATATAATATTCAAACCCGATAAACGTTTCACATCTTGAAGTAAATATTCAGTGTATTTGATTACCTTCATTTGCTGCAGTACACTGCAGTGCCCTCTGGAAGAGCGGCATTATTGCAACTATAATTACTATATTCTTATTACTATTATTGTCATTATTATTATTTCAATATTGATTCATATATGTTCAACCTTTTGTAGGATACCATACGAGACTACCAGGTAGCCTTTCTTGGTGAGCAGTACTGTGTATATTGGGGAAAAGGACCCCTTTCTGTCAGACATCTGGAAAACAAAGAGGAAGTGTCAAAAGAGGTAACAATCCCAATATAATTGTTACTGTTGTTTCCCCCGAAGAAAATTATCCTGACAAACAAATCATCCGTTACCTATTCTGTAGGTCCTAATATACATCTTTTGCATTACCAAAGATATAGAGATTTCTTAAAGCGATACCGACATTATGAACTTTTCTCTTTAGCGTACTGTTCATTGCACAACACCATCTCATTATAATATAATTTCAGGAAACTCGATTCAAACATGGGTCATAATTCATAAAATAACTTTAAAATTACGACTATGGCACCGTTCCCTATAACTTCGTAGGGTATTAATTGATGGTTATCTCTGATTTTCTTAGGAACTTGAAGAATGTGCTTTCTTTGACATGACTACCCATCGGATGCCGTTCACTCTTCAGCCACGTGAAAAAGTAGTATCCGGAGTTCTCGTCACTCTCATCTTGAAGCAAAAAATCACGAAGAAGATCATCTTTCCAGTACAGTACAACGGTAATGTCAAGAGCATGGATTCCTTTCGGGGGAGGGAGGGGGTGGGGGGGGGGGGGGGGCTTAAAGACCTCCACTGGCAGTGCTGGCAGAGAAGATCGTATTCTGGCGCAGTTTCAGGAATGGTTATTTACCTGATCTTCGGACAAGCTGTAACAAAACGTCAGATTAAACACAAACGTAACACTTCAAAACATTATTTCTTTCAATTAAGATAATTATTAATGAGATGTGTAAGAAAGACGTCCGATTATCCGAATTTTTAAAACGCAATTTCATTGATACCGGACAAAATGCTATTTGGATATTTGGAAAGATTATACTACTGCTAGTACCAGTATGCTAGTGCTTATATTTTGGGCCACCCTGTACACACACACACACATATATATATATATATCATATGCACATTATGTTTACGTGCAATGCTAAACATTTCATTTAGTGTAGCTAAAGCACCATGGCAAGTGACTCCAAGTTGGAATAATTATCATTTTAGGCTAATCGCTTCTCATCACTTTGATATCATGTATTCATGATTTAGATGTGCCGCATGAGAATCCAAATGCCCAATCAACTCCGACAGGAACTGCATCGTCCAAAGGCAAAGCTGAACCAACTGATATTGGACGGAGATCATCCAAATGTAAGATTTAAAGATAAACATTAATAATTTTTTTCCCTTTTTTGTTTTTTCATACACAAACCTTTTGATATGCAGGGCATCGTTTCACTAAACCGTCATGGGTACAAATGAAACAGGAATGTAAAATAACACGCATTCAATGGAATTTCGGTGAGCTTGGTATATGAAACAATTTCCTTATTGTAAAGAGACGATTGGAACGAAATCGAACAACTCACCATATATTTGTGCTATTCTGATTTGATTTTGATTGATTATTGTATCATCAGCATCTCAGTTCTCCGAAGAGCTGACGAGAAGCGAGCATCATGATCTTGAAACGATAGGTTCAACATCACCTGAGCCTACAGACACAAAGGGTAAGACTATGGCCTATCATGAGCGGTTCTGGAGGAATACATATGTATATGGGTTTTTTTTAGGGGGGAGGGGGCAGGAGGGGGGGGGGGGGGGGGTAGCAGGGAGTGGGGTCTTTGTTTTCTACATGTGCTACTTTTAGGGGAAGGGGGAGGGACATAAGAACCGCTACTGCGGCCTATATTCTTGAAATTTGCCTTGCTTTTTTTTTTAATGTGGTAATTGAATGAGGTGGTCGTTATTTTACCTGACTGCTAAGAAAGCATACTGCTTGTAAGTAAGCAACCAGACGGCCGACGGCTTTAGGTCCTCCCGAGGGACCTGGTAATGAGGATTAATGCCTTACCAAAGGGCACTAGCGCATCGACTTGGTTTCGAACCCGGGTCACCGGATCACGAGACCACTGCTCTACCGACTGAGCTATCGCGCCTCAGTTTTTAACTCCTTTGGTTTAAATCATATTCTTTACTATATTATTGATGTATATTTTATATCGTATGATTTTTACTCTGTAAATTGAACAATTTCATCTCAACACTACATGTTCCATGATATTATCCCAATGATTTCAATAAACCAAAATAATACAATATAATTCGACAGTCGACTTGCGATGATAACGGATCAGTCAGATTTCTTTACAGCACAAGTCGGGGTCTGGTTTAATCATTTTTAAAAGCTTTTTTTTTACGTTGCTTTATTTCAGACGGAGGTATTCCTACTGAAGCACTTACAAGACCTAGCCCTTTGACTCCGCCATCGGTAGAGTCACCGCCAAGTGAACATGCCTACCAAGTCACACATGATTTGGTAACAGAAAGAGGAGCAATTGGTAAGGAGCTAAAATATTAAGGTGTGTCCTGGGCTCTGTAACAAAAAAGTCAATTATTTCTCCCAAAAATTTATCTTATCTCCTCAATCAATCGTAACTTTAAGGTGACATTTGATGCTATGTTACATATATTAACGAACGAAATCCTTTGGCAAAACATTATTGTTTATAATTATGCTACACTCGATACATGTGTAATAAGTGGGCAGGTTACCTGAAACGGTTGCTTGAACATAACCGGGATAATAGAGTCCTTGAGAAGCGCATATATATATATATATTGTGATAACACGCTTATTTCATTTACATGCTCTACGGAAATTTGAAAGATATAATCGAATTACTCATATCATCTTTTGTTCGTTTTGTTTTAAGCTTTTTCATCATCGACAGTGCCCGTCCAACCGGTAGAGTCTGCAGCAGAGAGGACAATGGGAGCCCCACCAGGAATTGTGGCAAACATTGTCCAAGAATTGATTCCAGGACTTACAGCAGATCGGAATATGCACCAGCTTCCTGGGAACGTCTATATCAACGTCCAAGGGATGGTCATCAACAACCCCCAAGGGAATAATTCTCAGGGAAATACTGTTGCCCATGCTCCTGTTGCAATTGCTTCCGTAGTACCTCCTAGGCTACAGCATGAGCTGCGTTGCCGGTTGAACAGAGAAAGCCCAGTTTTTGATGACTGGAGGGGTCTTGCCGATCAGCTGGGACTTGGAGACTACATACAATCACTGGAGCAGAGCAAGAATCCGACTAAAGAACTACTCGTACTTGCTGAGAGTCAAAAGAAGATTCAGAAACCTTGGGGACTTGGCCAAGGCGTTCGAACGCATGAATCGTGGGGATTGTCAAGAACTCTGCGAGAACTG
The DNA here is from genome assembly GCF_000002235.5 of Strongylocentrotus purpuratus. Lineage (NCBI taxonomy): Eukaryota > Metazoa > Echinodermata > Echinoidea > Camarodonta > Strongylocentrotidae > Strongylocentrotus > Strongylocentrotus purpuratus. The sequence goes on from NW_022145601.1 coordinate 11,608,241, forward strand.
TGCGTTTGAGAGAACAAAGTCAGCTGATCCTCGGAAGGATCAAATGGAAGATGATGACACAGATACCAGTGATTAGGGAACATACTCGATCTGTTCCATATCAACCTTTAACCCAGGGTCTATGGCTCATTGTTCCTCAATCTCACTTCTTCGTTCCTGTAAAAGCAAGCAATGTAATAATCTTGATGCAACGAAGCATATTACAAGAGTGGAAACATACATCAAATTTCATGTTTTTCCTTCTTTCCTGTGATTGAGATAACCTACTTCCCTGAAAGTAAGGTATAGAATGTAAAAATGATATTCTACTTCAGATGTTATGAAGTCGGATCAAGAACACAAATAAAAACGAATAAAACGAAAGAATTGTGAAATTTGATGTACAAAAGGCATGGAGAGTTGTCCACAAATGATGTCATCAAATTGAATATCGCCCTCTAGTGACTAGTCATTTCAAAAAGCTTTAACTTCCTTTTTCCTTGCCCGATTTTGTTCAAATTTTCACCGATTTTATTCAAATATCTTAAACTTAAAAATAAAAGTAACTTAGTATGAAGGTTTTGGTTCCCTTTAAGTAAATTAGTGTATCAGGATGAAAGTTGGAGTACTTTGACAATATCCATTATCATATAAAAAGTGGATAAAACCACACAGGTGTGGGAAAGCAATATTAAGAAGCATATTATATTAAAAACATTATATTCGCAGAAAATGGAAGTTCGTGCTTTTTTTCATTAAGAGAGTGAAGAACTTATACAGCTCCACTACTTCATGTTTGATCTGTTTAATGAAAGTTTGCCTCATATTTTGATAGATTACTGTGATATTCTAGAGTATAGCTACTCCACAGGGCAAACAGAAGGTGACCAATTACGTCTGCCAAAATTTAGAACGACACATGGTCGATTTTTATTGTCTCTTGTGATTAGATACTTGATTACCTATAATGTCAGATTCTGTTACAACACATTTGTTTAACAAATCATAAATAAAAATTCAATGCAAATAGTCTGTATGTGTAGAAAAATTATATTTCGTATTATCAGTTTGAATCTTGTAAGACATTGTTAAAGTTATATATTTTATAGAATTGATTGCAATACTAAATTAATTTCTTTGTTTTTGTTTTGTTTTGTAAAGTTTACTAGTACAAAATACATTGTTTAGCTGTAAGGCGTTAGGGTCAAATAGCACATATGCTATTATCCAACCATTTTACCAACCAATATTTTCTCTTCTTGTACATATAAAAATTGTTGTATGAAATGAATAGTATTTATTTGCTGTTCGTAAATAAATCAATCAATTCAAAAATATAATGAAAGAAATAATAAACATTGACAGGATTGTAACCAGAAAAGTGATGTACATGTACCGTACATGGAAATGTATTAACATCAATTCAAAACACATCAAATTAAATGAATTCAACATTTGAAGTATCTAGAATGAACCAGAGGTGTTAAATTGAACATTTTGTTTAAGATAATGAAAACAATGAGCTCCTGTTGCATGCAAAGCCAGCGATTTTATTCCTTGGGGGGGGGGGGGGGCAACAGCCGGAAAACGCAACATTCAAGACGTATTGATAGCATTCTTTGAAAGCATTTTTTGCATTTAATTAAACTAACACAACTTGACAAATAGCGGGGAATAAAGGGGATCCCTCATAAAACTGAACATTATTGCGTTTTGCGTGAGATCCTTCTCATTCAAACGTTTCTTACAAAGGGGTTCGTCTTTTATGTCACCTTTATTCGACGTTTATTCTTCTTTATACTTATCAAACTGTTGATGTATACTTTATGTACATATATATTTTTAATTGCATTGAATTAATTGAACTTTTATGTATATCATGATGATATTCGTTATAGATAGGTATGATAGGCGCTCCTTTGTTATAAGTTCATTAATTTTGTGTGAAAGCAGAGAAATAAGAAACTCATGATTGCAAACGTTTTAATAAATCGATCAAAAATAACGCAGTTATGAATGTTTGAATAATGATATCTCTTAATCTATATGCGAATCTCAAATTGGCAATTGGGTCAATGGATTGTGATGAATTCGTGGACAATTCTTGTTTGTTGTGTACAAAAATATCATTATTTTCTGTTTTTCTCGTTAGTGCCTTCTTACATGGGGCACTCCTACATACAATGTATTATGGATAGCATATTATATTATGTATTTTATATGAAATGTGTTTATATTTGTGTTTGAAATAAATTGAATCGAATTAAATTGAATAAATTGTGAGAATCTCAGTTTGAAAAGAAATTACATATTTGCACACCCAGTGACATTAGAATACCATTCATTCAAAAAGGGCATTGAATGGAACGCGGTCCTATACAGAGTGAGTCAGAAAAAATGTCCCACTTTTTAAAAGTTCTAATGTTTGAAGTATGAATATTTAATCATGGGTTTCATGATATGTCTTGATAGAGTTATCCTCCTAGTACATTTAGGTACCATTTTCATTTGAATCTCTGCATGCATGACGGAACATCAGACAATCTTTACAAGACTGCCAGATCTCACTTGCGCCAAATGACCGGGTGAGGAATAAAACAGTGCATTGAATAAAGACAGTTAGACAGACACACACACACACACACACGCACACACACCAGACGCACACGCACACACACACATGCATGCACACACACGCACACACACACACACACGCATACACAGCACACACCTTGACAATTGTTTCATAATTTCCCCTTTTCTGATTAAGCAATGATTTTTTATCAAGATCGCTGAATGTTTAAGTGGCATATACCCTGACAATATTTCCCTTAAGTACAAATTCACTACCACCATCATGTCATCACCATCATCATTGTCATCATCTTAATCTTCATCATCATCTTCATCATCATGAAGCACAACATCCGCCAATACGCACCAAGAGGACAGCGGCCACTCAACTTTTCCCTAACCCTCTGGCAGTCTTTGTTCAAAACACTATTTTATTCCTCACCTAGCTACTTGGCGCAAGTCAGATCTGGCAGTCTTGTAAAGAATGTCTGATGTTCAGTCTTACATGCAGAGATTCAAATGTAAATGGTACCTAAATGTAATGGGAGGATAACTCTATCAAGATATATCATGAAATCAACGATTAAATATTTATACTTTAAACAATACCACTTTTACAAATTTGGACATTTTTTTCTGACTCACTCTGTAGAGCTCTCAATGCTTCATCAGTCACGAGTTTCATACACAAATAATTTTGGCAGAAAGAGAATAAATTGCTGAGATTATTACATGTATCATGCGTGTGTGTATTTGACAACAAAGTGAACGCTAATCAGTATACGCTCTTAGAATTAAATTGCATGTAGGTAGCTGCTGGTTGTTTTAGAGAATTACCCGATTCTTGGCAATGATTTTAAAAAGTCAGCGCCATAGGGTTTTGACCATTCTAGGGCAATATATATTTCATACCATAAAGCAATACATGTTGGGGTGATTTTCTGAAAACTTCTGATTTTCGGAATACTGAATTAAAGGTATAGCTAGGGTATTTCAACCCACAGATGAACCCACAAATGAACTTTTAGCAACGACTTTCTCGGATCCAGTACTCCAGTTTGTATACATTTGACATTGGAAGACCAAGGTTACTTTGTACAGAAGGTAGAATATCTGTGGATGTTTGAGGTGATTTGAACCATGTGCTAATTACGAACTGGTCTACACATTATTCTACACAGACCGATTTAATTGTTGATGTTTATGTGTGACCAATCCTCTCTAACCTTATATCTCAATCATATAAACGAGACCGATACCAGACTACTCATCACGAAAAATATCCTCCTATTATACTTTTCTCATTCCCCCTACCCGTATTATCCAAATCTCTTTTCAAATTCATCAAAAACTCTAGCATTTTAAACACCTTTCCTCGTACTGGAAAATATACATTTGCAATGTATCATAATTTCTAAATCCTGTTAAATATCTTTCATTGGAATGTATCTTCCAATTTGATCTGAAACTAAAGAAAGAACCTTCAAATCTAAATGTGAATTAATCAACCCAAGAACACCTATTCTGTGTAAAGTACCAGGACTTAAATGACAACTTCCATCTCACATTAAACTCCATATATTTCATATGGAAACGTTTGCTTGTATTTGTCTCATAAAAGAATTTGATCACGAACTGACTCCCACACGGTGTTGAGTGCTCAGGGGTCATAGGCCACTGGCTTCATCGGGCAGGTAGTTCCATTATGTGAATGGGTAAATTTACCTTTACAAAATGAGGGGACACATTACATTGTAAAATAGGGACACACATTGTTTTTATTGTGCAGAACATACTCTTTTATTGACTTACTTATTGCATGGAACTATAAAACCAAAATGCATTTTGTATTCTAACAATTGGAGTACAAAGAATAATAACAGGTGAATGAAATGCATAAACACCACAAACACCTGGGGAGGAAGCATTCATAAATTTGAATACGATGAAACTATAAAACCAAAATGAAAATTGCGTTCTGGCAATTGGAGTACAAAGCATGATAGTAGGTGAATGAAATGCTTCAGCAGCAACACAAACACCTGGGAAGCTAGGAAGCATCCATAAATTAATTTAGTTGATAAACGACTCCGCATGTGGACGTTTGTTGGAGCAGAAAGCAGTGGATTCTTAACAACACGAACCCATTTAACAGAATGTCGGAACGTTAATTAAATTTGGCGCGGTTGGAAAATGCATTTTTCTACCCTGCGACTTTAATGGTACGATCCAGTAAATTAAAACAGTAAAATGGGTCTTAATTTAAAATTACTCATTAAACAAAACCCAAAACTTCAGTGATATCAGAAAAAATATGTTATATCTTACTAATAATTGAAAAAAGATGTATAAACATTGTGAAAGTGTCGCATTTTACGATAAAAGACACCGATTTAGCGAAGATGACGTCATTAGTGCGCTTGCATCAGGGAATTCAAGGTCAAAATGTCAATTCAGACGCTGATAAGTTATTGGTCGAGCCTTTTTGTTTCCTTTATTCCGACAAAATTGTACAATCAATCAAAATAAGTTTGATACCAGAAGAAAGCTAACGATTAGTATTTTCATTAACCGCTTGCCCCAAAGTCTTCTGACCACAGTGAAACGAGTGAGAGCTTGCGAGAGCGGCCAAAGTGTGATTGAAACTCGCTATTTGCTCTTCTCCAACGTAAAAAGAGACGACATTGTGCTGGATAAATGTATTTTTTCCGACAAAAGTACAGAAAATTTGCATATGGTCTTTTTATATTATACTTTATGAAATGTTACCCGAATGACTTCCGGGCGCCCCAATGCTGGAAAGAAACGCACATTTTAGGAAACTTCACTTTTTCATGGAAAAATGCTTATTTGTTCTATGCACGCAAGTCAGATTGAGCGGATGATACAACGTTTCCATATGCTTACAACATAATATCTGCATATTTATCTTTGCACTCAGAAAATATCAGGGATCATTTGTTCTTTTCCCTGATTTCTTTTTCCTTTAAGGAAGGAAAGAAAAGTATAAGAAAGGATAGATTGTTAAAATCCATCACTATAACAATAAAAAATTCGGAACACTTCTCTTTGGAGGACAGTGACATCACAATCACGAACCATAATATTGTCTGCTGAATGGAACAAAAAAATAAAGGTGATATTTAAATATTTATAGTCTCCAGAAGAAAATCCATGAAGAAAATTGAAGTGAACCATGTTTTTGTAATACTACGACAAATCAAATACAAATACATCCAGACCAGACCAGACAACCGATTATATTATCCACAGAGGCCAAACAAAATAGGTCAGTTTGAACTTTTTGGAGTCGGTGCGAAGTCGGTTTGCCAGTGTGACTGAGGGACCGATTCTCGGCGAGTTGGAGCAATGTAATTGTGTCTCCGGTCTGTTGTCGGTCTTGTATCTTCTGTCAGTTGAACTACCCGTGAATCGAAATTTCTCTATTTCATATGTAAAACTTATTTTAAAGAGCGAAGATGTTAGTTCATCCTCTTTTTACTAAAAGATTTCTGAGAATGTATTCAATATGAGAATTATGAAAGTTATGCATTTTGACCAAAGTATGAAGTGCATATGTACATGGAGAGAGGCGAATAATTGGCACTTCGTTAGCATCTTTTAATGCTTAATTGGTGGCGATACACTATCAAATTTGGACATAAATTCTAGAGAAATGAAGCGAGTACTCTACATCAGCAGTTTACAGCATTACACATGTAGAGTGTTAATGAAAAGCGATAGTAGAGATCGTATTCCTTTTCCTTTCTCTGTCCCTTTTATCTTTCTCTCTTTTCCCTGTTTTCTCTCATATTTCTTAGTAATCGATGTGTCTGAGTGTGTGTGTTTGTGTGCGTGGGGAGGGGGAGGCAGGTCAACCTAGCATTGGTTATGGATGAGTCGTAATGAAATATTGATCCGCCATGTTCTTTTTCTATCGCGCAGATCTAAAACCAGGTTTATTTCAGCCCCCCCCCCCCCAATAAACAACAAATAAAGAGAAATTGCAAGGCAATAGAACTGTATTGTTGCAGAACGCAGTACAGTAATGTAGGCAGACTTCTAAAGCCGAATACAGAACTGAATGCAAAGTCCAATTTATGTATTGCTTTCATATAATCACGCTTGAGCGTTCCTTCAGAATAGACCAAATATCATCGCTACTAAAGGGTACGGGCTAATTTACACAGCAGTTTAATGTCACATTACAATAAGTAACATGGTGTTTGGAGAGCACGGTAATATCATAGAGAGAAAAACGTTGTGGGTGTGAATTACGTTAAACATGGCGCTCTTTTCAGCAGCAGCAAAAGGAGACTTCCTGAAGATACAATCATTAATCGACTCGGAAGACAAGTCAGAGGATTCGGGAGGAGTTGATGTAAACTGCACGAATGCATCTGGCAAAACACCCCTTCACATTGCTTCGGAAAACGGACATTTGCAAACGGTTAAATGCCTCACCCACCATGGAGCAAAAGTGAATGTGATCGATGCTAACCTACAAACATCGGTTCATTTATGCTCGAAGAAAGGCCATCTTCATGTGGTACAGATGTTAGTGAACGAAGGGGCAGATATTGAAATTGGTGACAAAGATGGGTTTACAGCTCTTCACGTAGCATCATTCAATGGTCATTTTGATGTTGTCAAATACCTTGTTACTAAAGGGGCAGAGCTGGAGAGACTTGGTAATGATTACTGGACACCTCTACACCTTGCTTTAGACAGTGGCCATCTTGATATTGCAGATTACCTTTTGACAGAAGGAGCCAACATTAACACATGTGGTAAAGATGGATATTCAGCTCTACATACTGCATCACAAACTGGTGATATTGATGTAGTGAAATATCTAACCAGTCAAGGAGCAGAACTGGATAGGAGCACTGACGATGGTTGGACCGCACTTACTTTGGCTTCATTTGGCGGACGCCTTGACATTGTCAAATACCTTGTTAGTAAAGGGTCTCAACTTGACAAATGTGACAAAACCGACAGGACCCCCTTGTATTGTGCTTCTCAAGAAGGCCATTTTAAAGTCGTCCAGTATATCGTGAACAAAGGGGCAGGCATTGAAATTGGCGATAAAGATGGGTTTACGGCTCTTCACATTGCATCCTTCAAGGGTCATCTTGATATTGTCAAATACCTTGTTAGGAAAGGGGCACAGCTTAACAAATGTAACAAAAACGACAGGACACCCTTGTCTTGTGCTTCCCAAAAAGGCCATCTTGAAGTCGTCGAGTTTCTTGTGAACGAAGGAGCATGCATTGAAATTGGTAATAAAGATGGGGTTACAGCTCTCCACAAAGCATCATTCAATGGTCATCTTGATATTGTCAAATACCTTGTTAGTAAAGGTGCAGACCCGGGGAAACTTGCTAATGAAGAGGACCACTATGACTACCTTCGCAGTACGTTCGGTAGTAAGGCTCTCCCTAGCTTAATGCCCCGCCCATACTCCCCAACATACGATCCATATCTTACCAGTAAACAAGACAGCTCTAGCTCCTCGAGGAAGAGTATCACAGAAGAGACAAAGATTATAAGTCTGGACGAGTACAGCATCAAGGTTCCAATTTCACCAGACGATGTGGACAGAGCCAAATATATCACAGCAGAAGCATTGACAACCATTCCACCTGACTTAAAGCTGGACAAAGACGAAGTTATCATCTCAGTTGGGCTCAAGCTATCCCCTCCTGGTCTTCAGTTTAAAACTCCGGTGGAAGTCACGGTCTCGCATAGCGCTATTTTCACCAACCCAGACAAGGCAGAAATTGTGCTATACACCCGAAGGACTGGTAAGATCTTCCTATTATCATAGATCCCATATTTACATATAAATTCCTTTCTCTTGTTGTGACAGTGCAGAGAGCACCTGACTGCCACGACGACCCCATCACAATTATGACAGAGATCTTCACACAAAATTAATTCTACCCTACTTTTCTTGGTATCACATGACCTCGCTTCAATGTTTATATTCCTCTGAGAATGTTTTTATTCACTGAGTTTTACATGATCAAATTCTATTAGAATAACAATTCACTGAAAGAAAAATTGTTTCAGTCTTTGTGTTTGAATAACTTATAAATCGCCCAGTTTATATACAGCCGCTGTTTTCAGGATTCGTGTGGAAAGATCGAAGGGAATTATGAGTATTGATTTAATGCATAAAACATTTTGTTAATAGCCAATCACCAAAAAGCAATTGACATTTTTTAATGTCATTGTTCATGAGTAAAACAATGACCCTCCAACAAGGCTCCCCAGTAAACCCGCAAAAGTTACAAAAATACTTTATTTCTGAAAAGTAAATCCCAGAGTATGACAGTTCACTACGTAACAAAATTAACACGGTCCCCTTTTTTGTGCCCGTCTTGTTAAAAGGGTCTGATGAATTTTCAAGGATAGTTCCTGCTTCTGACAAAGCTGCTCGGTGTGTAGTCGCAAAGAATCACCTTACTCTGTACTTGGACCATTTCTCGGAATGGTGGATTATTTCCTTAATCAGGAGATACTTCATCGGTAAACGGCTCATCTGTACGCCTTACGTTCCCCTGTCAACATACAGAGATGTGTTAAACCGCATCTATCTCGTCATTAAAGACGACTTCTGCGGCATGAAAGAGGTATATTTATCATAAATTAACGGTTCGGTATAGTTTTAGCTGAATAAGAAGTTGAAGTCCATTTTAAAATTTATTGAATATAAATGAATGTTAAATTAGACAGGAAATCCTTTAGTAAGTCCACGCAACTAAGATATATAATAATTGTTTTTGTTTGTATAGCAAACGCTGGAATTAGGACGGAGAGTTGTTTTACCATGTTCATTGAAATAACTTTTATTTGTGTCCCCGGTCTTCCAGTGGTTACGATGTCAATACTTGTCTAACGTTTTCTGAGTAGTTGGCAGCGTACACGGAGGGGTAGGGGGGGGGAGGGGACGGGGGCGATTACACACAATATAAAACAAATCACAGATATAATATTCAAACCCGATAAACGTTTCACATCTTGAAGTAAATATTCAGTGTATTTGATTACCTTCATTTGCTGCAGTACACTGCAGTGCCCTCTGGAAGAGCGGCATTATTGCAACTATAATTACTATATTCTTATTACTATTATTGTCATTATTATTATTTCAATATTGATTCATATATGTTCAACCTTTTGTAGGATACCATACGAGACTACCAGGTAGCCTTTCTTAGTGAGCAGTACTGTGTATATTGGGGAAAAGGACCCCTTTCTGTCAGACATCTGGAAAACAAAGAGGAAGTGTCAAAAGAGGTAAAAATCCCAATATAATTGTTACTATTGTTTCCCCCGAAGAAAATTATCCTGACAAACAAATCGTCCGTTACCTATTCTGTAGGTCCTAATATATATCTTTTTCATTACCAAAGATATAGAGATTTCTTAAAGCGATACCGACATTATGAACTTTTCTCTTTAGCGTACTGTTCATTGCACAACACCATCTCATTATAATATAATTTCAGGAAACTCGATTCAAACATGGGTCATAATTCATGATATAACTTTAAAATTACGACTATGGCACCGTTCCCTATAACTTCGTAGGGTATTAATTGATGGTTATCTCTGATTTTCTTAGGAACTTGAAGAATGTGCTTTCTTTGACATGACTACCCATCGGATGCCGTTCACTCTTCAGCCACGTGAAAAAGTAGTATCCGGAGTTCTCGTCACTCTCATCTTAAAGCAAAAAATCACGAAGAAGATCATCTTTCCAGTACAGTACAACGGTAATGTCAAGCGCATGGATTCCTTTCGGGGGGAGGGAGGGGTGGGGGGGGGGGGGGCTTAAAGACCTTCACTGGCAGTGCTGGCAGAGAAGATCGTATTCTTGCGCAGTTTCAGGAATGGTTATTTGCCTGATCTTCGGACAAGCTGTAACAAAACGTCAGATTAAACACAAACATAACACTTCAAAACATTATATCTTTCAATTTAGATAATTTTTAATGACATGTGTAAGAAAGACGTCCGATTATCCGAATATATCATATGCACATTATGTTTACGTGCAATGCTAAACATTTCATTTAGTGTAGCTAAAGCACCGTGGCAAGTGACTCCAAGTTGGAATAATTATCATTTTAGGCTAATCGCTTCTCATTACTTTGATATCATGTATTCATGATTTAGATGTGCCGCATGAGAATCCAAATGCCCAATCAACTCCGACAGGAACTGCATCGTCCAAAGGCAAAGCTGAACCAACTGATGTTGGACGGAGATCATCCAAATGTAAGATTTAAAGATAAACATTAATACATTTTTTCCCTTTTTTGTTTTTTCATACACAAACCTTTTGATATGTAGGGCATCGTTTCACTAAACCGTCATGGGTACAAATGAAACAGGAATGTAAAATAACACGCATTCAATGGAATTTCGGTGAGCTTGGTATATGAAACAATTTCCTTCTTGTAAAGAGACGATTGGAACGAAATCGAGCAACTAACCATATATTTGTGCTATTCTGATTTGATTTTGATTGATTATTGTATCATCAGCATCTCAGTTCTCCGAAGAGCTGACGAGAAGCGAGCATCATGATCTTGAAACGATAGGTTCAACATCATCTGAGCCTGCAGACACAAAGGGTAAGACTATGGCCTATCATGAGCGGTTCTGGAGGAATACATATGTATATGTGTTTTGTTTTGTTTTGTTTTGTTTTGTTTTGTTTTTTTTTTTTTTTTTTTTTTGGGGGGGGGGAGAGAGGGGCAGGAGGGGGGAGGGGGTAGCAGGGATTGGGGTCTTCGTTCTCTACATGTGCTACTTTTAGGGGAAGGGGGAGGGACATAAGAACCGCTACTGCGGCCTATATTCTTGAAATTTGCCTTGTTTTTTTTTTAATGTGGTAATTGAATGAGGTGGTCGTTATTTTACCTGACTGCTAAGAAAGCATACTGCTTGTAAGTAAGCAACCAGACGGCCGACGGCTTTAGGTCCTCCCGAGGGACCTGGTAATGAGGATTAATGCCTTACCAAAGGGCACTAGCGCATCGACTTGGTTTCGAACCCGGGTCACCGGATCACGAGACCACTGCTCTACCGACTGAGCTATCGCGCCTCAGTTTTTAAATCCTTTGGTTTAAATCATATTCTTTACTATATTATTGATGTATATTTTATATCGTATGATTTTTACTCTGTAAATTGAACAATTTCATCTCAACACTACATGTTCCATGATATTATCCCAATGATTTCAATAAACCAAAATAATACAATATAATTCGACAGTCGACTTGCGATGATAACGGATCAGTCAGATTTCTTTACAGCACAAGTCGGGGTCTGGTTTAATCATTTTTAAAAGCTTTTTTTACGTTGCTTTATTTCAGACGGAGGTATTCCTACTGAAGCACTTACAAGACCTAGCCCTTTGACTCCGCCATCGGTAGAGTCACCGCCAAGTGAACATGCCTACCAAGTCACACATGATTTGGTAACAGAAAGTGGAGCAATTGGTAAGGAGCTAAAATATTAAGGTGTGTCCTGGGCTCTGTAACAAAAAAGTCAATTATTTCTCCCAAAAATTTATCTTATCTCCTCAATCAATCGTATCTTTAAGGTGACATTTGATGTTATGTTACAGATAGTAGCGAACGAAATCCTTTGGCAAAACATTATTGTTTATAATTACGCTACACTCGATCCATGTGTAATAAGTGGGCAGGTTACCTGAAAAGGTTGCTGGAATTTAACCGGGGTAATAATATCAAAAGCCCTTGAGAAGCGCATTATTGTGATATACGCTTATTTCCTTTACATGCTCTACAGAAATTTAAACGATGTAATTGATTTACGTCATATCACCTTTTTGTTCGTTTTGTTTTAAGCTCCGACATCATCGACAGAGCCCGTCCTTTCATTAGATTCTGCAGCAGAGGGGAAAGTGGGAGTCTTAGACCGACCAGCATTTGTGGAAAACATTGTCCAAGAATTCGCTCCAGGACTTTCAGCAGATCGAAATATCAACCAGCGTACTGGAAACGTCTATATCAACGTCAACAATATCAAAGTCATCAACAATCCCCAAGGGAATAATCCTCATGGAAATATTGCTGCCCCTGCCCCTGTTCCAATTGCTTTCATAGTACCTCCTAGGCTACAGCATGAGCTGCGTTGCCGGTTGAACAGAGAAAGCCCAGTTTTTGATGACTGGAGGGGTCTTGCCAATCAGCTTGAACTTCAAGACTACATACAATCACTGGAGCAGTGCAAGAATCCGACTGAAGAACTACTCGTTCTTGCTGAGAGTCAAAAGAAGATTCGGAACCTTGGAGACTTGACTAAGGCGTTCGAACGCATGAATCGTGGGGATTGTCAAGAGCTCTGCGAGAACTATGCGTTTGAGAGAACAAAGTCAGCTGATCCTCGGAAGGATCAAATGGAAGATGATGACACAGACATCAGTGATTAGGGAACAGGCTCAATCTGTTCCATATCACCCTTTAATCCATGGTCTATGGCTCGTTATTTGGACAACATGAACATAGCACCATAATTACGGTTGTTTTAATCCGACATGTACCTGTCGTTTGGTTTTCGCAAAAAAAACAAACATTCAATGAGTTTTCTCGAAAAATAATAAAGGTATACTCTAATTCATTTAAGCCTTATCCTAAACTTAGTTCTCAGACCAATTTTCTTTTTAACCCAATTTTTTGACGATGTCTCAATCCAACGTCCAGTTTAAATATTAGTACAATTCGGGCCTAATAAATTGACCAAACATTGGTCAAAGAGGAAATATGCATGCATTTTGGGTATATTACTACCCAATATTACATAAACCTTGTTCAATTATTAGTACATTATACAAATTATTGTGTAAACGCTCGCTGCATCAAGATTATGACATTGATTGCTTTTACACGAACAAAGCAGTGAGATTCACTTTGAAATATTCATCGATTTTAAGAAAGCAACTTTGACACATTTAATCATTATTCACTAGCTAAACTCTATTATAATGGCATTCGAGGTTTACCTCTTGCATGGTTTAAGGACTATATCAGTAGCAGATCTCATATTGTTCAATGTGGTCAAACGTTATTTGAATGGAATACAATAAGATGTGGGGTTCCACCAGGATCAGTACTAGGGCCAACTTTGTTTTTAACTGTATTAATGATCTGCCATCATTAACTGATTATGTCAATTTATTGCTGTTAATTTTGCAAATGTTTCTAACATAAGTCATACTTATCAAGCTGACCAGTGCGAAATTAATGTGGATGAAGTAGTTTACAACACACAGACAAACTAGCACATTGCTATAAACAAACTTCAACTAGTTCAATGAAACTTATATCATGTTCATAAGTAGTTTGCGTAAAAACAGGTATAAATGGTAAACTGAACATAGCTGGAGAGGGAATCCAAGCGGTTGATGATACCACTTATGATAGAAATCTGCCATGGAATAGTCATATTCGTTATGTAAATCAGTGTATCATAAGTGCAACATTTTGTTCCTAGGCGTGCTTTGACATTATCCATTATCATATAAAACGTGGATAAAATCACACAGGTGTGGGGAAGCAATATAAGGTTAGCCTATTAAGAAGCATATTGTATTCACAGAAAATAGCAGTTCGTGCTTTTTTCATTTAGAGAGGGAATTACTCATACAGCTCAACTACTTTCATGTTTGATCTGTTTGATGAAATTTGTCTCATATGTTGATATATAGTGCAAAGAGTATACATGTATAGAGTATAGTTACTCCACAAGGCAAACAGAAGATTAACAATTACGTCTGCCAAAATTTAGAACGACACATGGTCGATTTCCATTGTCTCTTGTGATTAGTTACTTGATTACCTATTAATGTTAGAATATGTTACAACACATTTGATGAACAAATCATGAATCGAAAATCCATGCAAAAAGTCTGTATGTGTACAACAATTATATTTCGTATTTTGTAAGACATTGTTAAAGTTATATATTTGTATAGTATTGATTGCAATAGTACATTCATTTCTTTTTTTTTTTCCTTTTTTTTTTCTGAAGGTTACTTGTACAAAATACATTGGTTAGCTGTTAGGCGTTAGGATCGATTACATACCTCACTTAAGAAATCCAGCCATCTGATTGGTCGAAATTGCATTCATAAACTTTAACTATTTCTGTAAAATTCCCAGTAACCATGGTTAAAACAGTTCTAAAATCCCAGTAACCATGGTTACCGGGAAAATAGTTCAGTCTCCATGGTTACCCCATAGGTTTACATGTTAAAAAATGGTTTGAGCGATCAAGGATACCGTACGTGTGCGAAGAATTGGTCGGTATTTTCATACAAGACAAGACAATTCCAAACAAGACAAAAATGACTAAAGAAACTGTCCCAAGATTTCAACTTATCAAATGCAAGACACGCTGACAGCAAGAACAACAAAAAGGGTACGTGAAATTATCCATAAACATGTTCGTTTAGTTGCTGAAAATGGAGTACCAGCATAGACGTAGACGAAAATAGATCTAGTTGTCAGGGTGTCTGATCGCGCACCCGATGTTGTGTACAAAAATTCTCAGGCTTCCCATAGAGATTACACGCAATGCAGTCTTTATGCAGTCTACGTGCATTTCGCGACCATGCAAAAAAAGTCAAGTTTTTTTTTTCAATTCGAGATTCAAACCTTTATCTTTTGTGATCCTGAAGGTGATACTCAATAAGTGAGGTGTCATATGAAAGCGCAGGTTCTTTTCTCTATTCCCCACAGGGCCGGCCACCCCCTAAATTGTAAAAATATCTTGCTTAGACTAGAATCTAGATCTAGTCTACTCTCAAAGATACACTCATAAAAAACAACCGTGCAGATAAACTAGAGAAAGGCCAAGGTGGTGTCATTAGTTGACTCTTTTGTTTTCGGCATATAAAAGTATTAATGACTGCTTTAATATTCGAGAAGTAGTTGTTTTTATACGCTCTCGGGAAGGTTACAATTGGGCTATTGCCCTCGGCACGCCTCGGGCAATAGCACAATTGTAACCTTCCCTTGAGCGTATAAAAACAACTATTTCTCTCAAAGCAGTCATTAATACTATACTATCACATATGCAAATATTCGGCGCCCATTTTGCATACCAATATTTTCTCTTCTTGTACATATAAATACCGTTGTATGAAATGCATGGTATTTATTTGCTGTTACTAAATAAATCAATCAAATAAAAACAAATTTAATGAAAATTCTAAACATTGACAGGATTGTAATCATAAAAGTGATATACATGTACATGGAAATTATTAACATCAACTCAAATGAAATCAAATTAAATGAATTCAACATTTGAAAGCATCTAGCAGAAACCACAGGTGTTAAATTGAATACTCTGTTTAAGAAAATGAAAACAATGAGCTCCTGTTGTATGCAAAGCCAGCGATTTTATTCCTTGGGGGAGGGGGGGGGGGTGCAACAGCCGGAAAACGCAACCTTCAAGACATATTGATAGCATTCTTTGAAAGCATTCTTTGCATTTAATTAAACTAACACACCTTGACAAATAGCGGTGAATAAAGGGGATCCCTCATAAAAACTGAACATTATTACGTTTTGCCTGAGATCCTTCTCATTCAAACGTTAATTCCAAAGGGGTTCGTCTTTTATGTTACCTTTATTCGACGTTTATTCTTCTTCAAACTATTTATCAATACTTTATGTACATATATCTTTTTAATTGCATTGGATTAATTGAACTGTTATGTATATCATAATGATATTCGTTATAGATAGGTATGATAGGCGCTCCTTTGTTATAAGTTCATTAATTTTGCGTTAAAGCAGAAAAATAAGAAACTCATGATTGCAAACGTTTGAATAAATCGGTCAAATAATAAAGCAGTTATGAATGTTTGAAAAATGATATCTCTAAATCTATATGCGAATCTCAAATTGGCAATTGGGTCAATGGATTGTGATGTATTCTTGGACAATTCTTTCGTTTGTTGTGTACAAAAATATCAGTATTATCTGTTTTTCTCCTTGCCTTCTTCCATTGGGCACTCCTACGTACATATATATGTATATATTATATATTTTATATCATATGTGTTTTTATTTGTGTTTGAAATGAATTGAATCGAATTAAATTGAATATATTATGAGAATCTCAGTTTGTATAGAAATTACATATTTGCACACCCAATGGCGTTAGAATACCTTTCATTCAAAAAGGGCATTGACTGAAACGCGGTCCTAAAGAGCTCTCAATGCTTCATCCGTCAAGGTTTCATAAACAAATAATGTTGGCAGAGACGGAATAAAGTGCGGAGATTATCACATATATCATGCATGTTTCTGCAAACGGACTTGAAATTGTTTGTTTGTTTTTATTTCCGAAATCCATATATACATACAAGTTTAAAAAACTTTCATATAAAAGACATTTCAAACGATAAGAAAGTAAGTAAATGTGTTAGGTATAGACTAACGGTTGGATAGCCCATTTCAGAACCATTTTCAAAATGGTCCTGTTCTTCCATGGGGTCCGAAAGCAAAAATCATAAATTTACATACAATATCAATTTTTATAAAAATCATAGTAATTTACCAATACACTACCACCCCTTATCGATTCCCCTAACCTCACACCCACCCGCAACCCTCTCGATACTGCCAACCCCTCCCGCTACCCCTTTCCAAGTCCTCCAGTGTATATTATCGTCCGATTCTTAGCGATTCGGGGCAATGTTATAGTGTGTCCGGGTTGTTGTTGGTCTGGCATCTTCTGTCTGTTGAGCAGCCCGTGAATCGAAATTTCTCTATTTCATTTTTAGAACTCATTTTCAAGAACGAGGATGTTAGTCCATCTTTTTTTATTAAACACAATTCTGAGAATGTATTCAATATGAGAATAATGAAAGTAATACATTATGAGCAAAGGGTGCGAGTATGAAGTGCATATGTGCATGGAGAACGGCGAATAACATGCACTTTGTTAGCATCTTATTATGCTTAATTGATGGCGATACTATGAAAAATTTGGTTTATATTCTGCCAATTCTAGAGGTATGAAGCAAGTACTCTACACCAACCGAATACATCATTACACATTCATATAGAGTTTTACCGGAAAGCGATATTATATGTGGATATCTTTTTCATTCTCTTTCCCTTTCGTATTTCTCTCTTTTTCCTGTTTTCTCTCATTTTTCCTAGTATTCGATGTGTTTGAGTGTGTGTGTTTAGTGCGTGGGAAGGGGTGGGGGGGGGAGATCTACCTAGCAATCATTATGAATGAGGCGTTATGAAATATTGATCCGCCATGTTCTTTTTCTTTCGCGCAGATCTAAAACCAGGTATAGTTCAGGCCAAAAGAAATACAGAGAAATGGCAAGGCAATAGGGCTGTATTGTCGCAATACGCAGTACGGTAATGTAGGCAGACTTCTACAGCCGAATACGGATCTGAATGCAAAGTCCAATTTATGTACTGCTTTCATATATCACGCTTGAGTGTTCCTTCAGAATAGACCAAATATCATCGGTACTACAGGGTACAGGCTAATTTACAAAGTAGTTCAATGTTACATTACAATAAGAAACATGGTGCTTGGAGAGCACGGTGATATATTATCATCAAGAGAAAAACGTTGTGGGTGTGAATTGCGTTAAACATGGCGCTATTTTCAGCGGCAGCAAAAGGAGACTTCCTGAAGATACAATCATTAATCGACTCGGAGGACAAGTCAGAGGATTCGGGAGGAGTTGATGTAAACTGCTCGGATGCGTCAGGCAAGACGGCCCTTCACATTGCTTCGGAAAATGGACATTTGCAAACGGTTAAATGCTTTACCAATCTTGGAGCAAAAGTGAATGTGGTCGATGCTAACCTACATACATCGCTTCACTTATGTTCAAAGATAGGCCATCTTCATGTGGTAGAGCTGTTAGTGAACGAAGGAGCAGATATTGAAATTAGTGATAAAGATGGGTTTACATCTCTTCACATAGCATCACGCAAGGATCATCTTGATATTGTCAAATACCTTGTTAGTAAAGGGGGAGACCTGGGGAAACTTGCCAATGGTTACTGGACACCTCTACTCCTTGCCTTCGACGGTGGCCATCTATGCATTGCAGAGTACCTTTTGACAGAAGGAGCCAACATTAACACGTGTGGTGAAGGTGGATATACAGCTCTACATACTGCATCACAAACTGGTAATATCGATGGGGTAAAATTTCTAACCAGTCAAGGAGCAGAGCTGGATAGGAGCACTGGCGATGGTTGGACCGCACTTAGTCTGGCCTCGTTTGGAGGACGCCTTGACATTGTCAAAGTTCTCGTTAACGAAGGGGCTCAGCTTGACAAATTTGACGAAGCCGATAGGACACCCTTACATTGTGCTTCTCAAAAAGGCCATCTTGAAGTTGTCGAGTACATTCTGAACAAAGGAGCAGGCATTGAAATTGGTGATAAGATGGTTTTACGGCTCTTCACATAGCATCATTCAATGGTCATCTTGATATTGTCAAATACCTTGTTAGGAAAGGGGCACAGCTTGACAAATGTGTCAAAAACGGCAGGACTCCCTTGTCTTGTGCTTCTCAAGAAGGCCATCTTGAAGTCGTCGAGTATATCGTGAACGAAGGAGCAGGCATTGAAATTGGTGATCAAGGTGGGGTTACAGCTCTTCATAATGCATCATTCAAGGGTCATCTCGATATTGTCAAATACCTTGTTAGGAAAGGGGCACAGCTTGACAAATGTGACCAAAACGGCAAGTCACCCTCGTCTTGTGCTTCTAAAGAAGGCCAACTTCATGTGGTAGAGCTGTTAGTGAACGAAGGAGCAGATATTGAAATTAGTGATAAAGATGGGTTTACAACTCTTCACATAGCATCACGCAAGGGTCATCTTGATATTGTCAAATACCTTGTTAGTAAAGGGGGAGACCTGGGGAAACTTGCCAATGATTACTGGACACCTCTACTCCTTGCCTTTGACGGTGGCCATCTAAGCATTGCAGAGTACCTTTTGACAGAAGGAGCCAACATTAACACGTGTGGTGAAGGTGGATATACAGCTCTACATACTGCATCACAAACTGGTAATATCGATGGGGTAAATTTTCTAACCAGTCAAGGAGCAGAGCTGGATAGGAGCACTGGCGATGGTTGGACCGCACTTAGTCTGGCCTCATTTGGAGGACGCCTTGACATTATCAAAGTTCTAGTTAACGAAGGGGCTCAGCTTGACAAATTTGACGAAGCCGATAGGACACCCTTACATTGTGCTTCTCAAGAAGGCCATCTTGAAGTTGTCGAGTACATTCTGAACAAAGGAGCAGGCATTGAAATTGGTGATAAAGATGGTTTTACGGCTCTTCACATAGCATCATTCAATGGTCATCTTGATATTGTCAAATACCTTGTTAGGAAAGGGGCACAGCTTGACAAATGTGACAAAAACGGCAGGACTCCCTTGTCGTGTGCTTCTCAAGAAGGCCATCTTGAAGTCGTCGAGTATATCGTGAACGAAGGAGCAGGCATTGAAATTGGTGATCAAGGTGGGGTTACAGCTCTTCATGAAGCATCATTCAAGGGTCATCTTGATATTGTCAAATACCTTGTTAGGAAAGGGGCACGGTTTGACAAATGTGACCAAAACGACAGGACACCCTTGTCTTGTGCTTCTCAAGAAGGCCATCTTGAAGTCGTCGAGTATATCGTGAACGAAGGAGCAGGCATTGAAATTGGTGATCAAGGTGGGGTTACAGCTCTTCATGAAGCATCATTCAAGGGTCATCTTGATATTGTCAAATACCTTGTTAGGAAAGGGGCACAGCTTGACAAATGTGACCAAAACGGCAGGACACCCTTGTCTTGTGCTTCTCAAGAAGGTCATCTTGAAGTCGTCGAGTATATCGTGAACGAAGGAGCAGGCATTGAAATTGGTGATTAAGGTGGGGTTACAGCTCTTCATGAAGCATCATTCAAGGGTCATCTTGATATTGTCAAATACCTTGTTAGGAAAGGGGCACAGCTTGACAAATGTGACCAAAACGGCAAGACACCCTTGTCTTGTGCTTCTCAAGAAGGTCATCTTGAAGTCGTCGGGTATATCGTGAACGAAGGAGCAGGCATTGAAATTGGTGATCAAGGTGGGGTTACAGCTCTTCATAAAGCATCATTCAAGGGTCATCTTGATATTGTCAAATACCTTGTTAGGAAAGGGGCACAGCTCGACAAATGTGACCAAAACGGCAAGACACCCTTGTCTTGTGCTTCTCAAGAAGGTCATCTTGAAGTCGTCGAGTATATCGTGAACGAAGGAGCAGGCATTGAATTTGGTGATAAAGATGGATTTACAGTTCTTCACATCGCATCATTCATGGGTCATCTTGATATTGTCAAATACCTTGTTAGGAAAGGGGCAGACCTGGGGAGACTTAATGCTACTGGTTACTGGACACCTTCATGCCTTGCTTCTAAGTGTGGCCATATGGATATCTATGAATTTCTTTTAGAAAGAGAAGCAACAAATACCGTTCAGCCATTGTTTGGGTTGGACAGGAAAAAATATCGGAAACGTCGCGGTGGTGGTGAGGCCTACCTTGGCGATATGCCCCCATACTTCCGATCATAGGACCCAGTTCTCATCAGTCCACGAGACAGCTCTCACTTCCCGAGGGAAATCATCAAAGACGAGACAAAGATTATAAGTCTCGACGAGTACAGCATCAAGGTTCCGATTTCACGAGACGATGTGGACAGAGCCAAATATATCACAGCAGAAGCATTGACAACCATTCCACCTGACTTAAACCTGGAAAAAGACGAAGTCATCATCTCAGTTGGGCTCAAGCTGTCCCCTCCTGGTTTTCAATTTAAAACTCCGGTAGAAGTCAAGATCTTGCATAGCGCTATTTTCAGCAACCCAGACAAGGCAGAAATTGTGCTATACACTCGAAGGACTGGTAAGATCTTCCTATTACTATAGATCCCATATTTCCACATAAATTCCCTTCCCTTCCGCTGTGTTTGCGAGAGAGTAAATTCCCGTTCCTTTTATTTCCCGCACTTCGTCTAATCATTTTAATTCGCTCTTAGATTTATATTTAATTGAAGGTGTACTGTTGATCCGCAAACCTTACAAAAAATACTTTTTTTCTTTATCATATGAAATTAAATCCCTGATCATTGACAGTTCACTGCTTAAAAAAAATTAACACGGTCCTCTCTTTCTATGTGTGTCTTTTTGATAGCGTCTGATGAATTTTCAAGGATAGTTCCTGCTTTTGACAAAACTGCCCGGTGTGTAGTCGCAAAGAATCACCTTACTCTGTACCTAGACCATTTCTCGGAATGGTGGATTATCTCCTTAATCAAGAGATACTTCATCGGTAAACGGCTCATCTGTACGCCATACGTTCCCCTGTCAACATACAGAGACGTGTTGAACCGCATCTATCTCGTCATTAAAGACGACTTCTACGGCATGAAAGAGGTAGTTTAATTGGTTATTCATTTTCAGACTTTGTCCAATCGATTTCATAATTTTGCATCTAATTTCGTCAGAGTCAAATCAAGTTCGTCATCTTTGGCTGCCAACGTACAATTGCATGAAGCAATTTTGCCCTTTTGCAACCGATTTCGTCAAAGCGTCATTCAAATACACCCCTCGTTCGTTATAAGGACTTGTCTATGCGACGAATATGAATGAAATTCTCTTGAAATCGATTGCACAAAGACGAATTTGGACCGCACGATGAGACGAATTCGAATGAAATCTGACGGAAATAAATGGACAAGCGTTGATATTGATTGACTATTCGCTAACTTGGATGACAGGATTTCTAGATTGAATTTGACATTCGCACGAATCCGAATTCCTAGGGTAAAATTAAAGTGCACGAAAATGAATTTGAATTAAATAAATGTTAAAATTAATAGGAAATCGTATAGTAAGTCAATGGAACTTACACTGTATTTTTGTTTGTTTAGCAAACACTGGAATTGGGACAAAAAGTTTTATAACCATATTTATTGAGATAACTGTCAATTCAATTCAAACCGGATAAACGTTTCACATCGTGGAGTAGATGATCATGTAGAGACCCATAAAAGATTAATTGCCTGTTTTGTGGAGGTGTCGTGGTATAGTCGTTCATTCAATTGAATCCAAGGGTTAAGGGTTCGAATGCTATAGCCCGGCACTAACGTTCTTTGGCAAGACATTAATCCACATTTTACACGAAAGTGTAACAGAGTACCTGATAATTGCTGGAGTATATTGCAGTGCCATCTGAAAGAACAGCTTTATTTCTAAGTTTGTTCTCGTTATTTGTTGCAATTATTATTATCATTTTCATTATCATCCTGTCAATGTTGATTCTTCTGTTCAAACTTTTGCAGGATACCATACGAGACTACAAAGTAGCCTTTCCCGGTGAGCAGTACTGTGTTTATTGGGGAAAGGGAGCTCTATTTGTCAGACATCTGGAAAATGAAGTCGAGGTGTCAAACAAGGTAAGAACTACAATATAAATGATTTCGTTGTTTCTCCAGAAGGAAATTATCCTGACAAACGATCGTCCGTTACCTATTATGCATGGCCTAATATATATTTGTCTACATTACCAAAAACACGGGCTAGAGGTTCCTTAAATCGGCACTGAACTGATGAACTGTTCATTGCACAGCGCTATCTCATGGTCTATTTGCCAACAGTGTGTAATCCAATACCTTAAAGCCTATCCGCACTAATTTGGCCAGGATGGATTAGACCTCCCTGGATAGTAACTGACAGGTGGTTATCTCATCAAATCAGCTCTCAATTAACATAAGAAAAAGGGGATTATAGGGGACCAATGGTCACCGATTAGGCATTATTTGCTATATAGAGGGCGCAAGTAGCTATGAGTAGTGTATAGTGGGCCTTTAATACGCTTAATTGATGGTTATCTCTGATTTCTTTAGGAACTTGAAGAATGTGCTTTCTTCGACATGACGACCCATCGGATGCCGTTCACTCTTCAGCCACGTGAAAGAATAGTATCCGGAGTTCTCGTCACTTTCATCTTGAAGCAAAAAATCACCAAGGATATCGGCTTTACAGTATGGTACAAAGGTAATATCAATGAATTTCTTTGGGGGGAGGGGGTGGCTTAAAAACGCTCACTGGCAGTACCGGCAGAGAAGATCGTATTTTTGTGCAGTTTCAGGAATGGTTATTTGCCTGAAATTCGGACAAACTGTAAAAAAAACAAAATCTTTCTTTTCAGGTAACTTTGAATGACTTGTGTATGAAACACTTGAGATTTTACGAAGTTTAAAAACGAATTTTTATTGATACTGGACAAAATGCTCCTGAAAACAAAAGTGAACTCTTTACCAGTTTTGTCGATCCTGACACCATTTTTTCATGTGATATGATTCTACTAAGTGCTGGTACCAGTGATCTTGACCTACATCATTGAAACTATGCTAGTCCGTTTATATAGGGCTCATGGGTTGATCAGTCAAAACAAGATCTGAATATCCGAAAGGCGAAAGCCTGGACGGCTTTGAACAAGCTGACAGCCATCTTGAAATCAAACCTCGGTAGACAACTGAAAGTCCGTTTCTTTAGAGCTTCAGTGGAAAATGAACTGCTCTATGGATCAGAAGCCTGGACATTGACGAATATCCTGTAAAACAACTGGATGGTTGCTATACAAGACTCTGAGAGAGCATTTAGAAAAAGACACCCGTCTACAAAGGCAGGAACTCCCAAAGATCATGGAGAATAGAACTCAATGGAAAAATCTTGTCAAATCGGTGCG
This sequence comes from Strongylocentrotus purpuratus, assembly GCF_000002235.5. Lineage (NCBI taxonomy): Eukaryota > Metazoa > Echinodermata > Echinoidea > Camarodonta > Strongylocentrotidae > Strongylocentrotus > Strongylocentrotus purpuratus. Next base: position 11,632,628 of record NW_022145601.1, read on the forward strand.
AGTACGCTCGACCTAGTTAGTAGTACATTATTTGTACGTGCAATGCTATACAGTTCATTTGGTGTAGCAAAAGTACCATGGCAAGTGACTCCAATTTGGAATAATTATCATTTTAGGCTAATCGCTTCTCATCACATTGATATCATGTATTCAAAATTCAGATGTGCCGCATGAGAATCCAAGTGCCCAATCAACTCCGACAGGATCTGCATCGTCCAAAGGCAAAGTTGAACCAACTGATGTTGGACGGGGAACATCCAAATGTAAGATTTAAAAAATATATACTAATACTATTTTTCCTTTTGATATGCAGGGCATCGTTTCATGAAACCTAAATGGCTACAAGTGAAAAATGTAGTGTACAAAATGAACACGCTTTAAATGGGATGTCGGCGAGCTTGTTGCATATGAAGCAATGTCCTTCTTTTGAGAAAATTTGAACAAAATCGAAACAAATAACGTTGTGAGGAGGCTTTTAATCTTGCGATTTACTCTCATGAGTGCAAGATGAAAACATGTTTTGTAATTGTGCTATTCTGATTTAATTTACTATTGCATTTCAGCATCTCAGCTCTCCGAAGAGCAGACAAGAAGCAAGCATCATGATCTTGAAACGATAGGTTCAACATCACCTGAGCCTTCAGACACAAAGGGTAAGACTATATATCCTATCAGGAGCGGTTCTGTAGGAATACATGTATATATGTTATTATCTTTTGGGACAGTGGGGGAGGGGGGAGGGTCGCAGGGTGTGGGGTATTCTAGAGTTCGTTTTTACATGTGGTTATTAATGTTGGGGAAGGGGGGGGGGGCTCTAAAACCAATACTGCGACCCATATTCTTTAAATTATCCTTTGTTTTAAATATCCTTTTTTTTTAAATGTACATGTATTATCAATGTATTTTTATATCGTATAATTTTAAATCTGTAAATTGAACTATTTCATCTTTCATGATTCCATGATTTTATCACAATCCTTCCAATAACCCAAACTAATACAATATAATCCGAGGGTCAACTTGCGATAGATAAGGGATCAGTCAGAGTTCTTAACAACACAGGGCGAAGTCTTGTTTTAATCATTTTGAAAAAGCTTTTTGTACGTTGCTTTTTTTCAGATGAAAGTAGTCCTACTGAAGTCCGTACAAGGCCTAGGCCATTAACTCCATCATCGATAGAGTCACCGCCATGTGAACATGCCTACCAAGTCACACATGACTTTGTAACTGAGATAGAGACAGTTGGTAAGGAGCTGAAAGATAAAGTCGTGTTCAGGGCTCTGTTACAACACAAATTTCAATTGTACCTCAAAAAAATTAAGCTTATCTCCTCAATCAATCGTAACTTTAAGGTGACATTTGATGTTATGTTACAGATAGTAACGAACGAAACCTTTGGCAAAACATTATTGTTAATAATTATGCTACACTTGATCCATGTGTAATAAGTGGGCAGGCTTCCTGAAACGGTTGCTGGAACTTAACCGGGGTTATAATATCTATAGCTATTTAGAAGCGCATATATTGTGATATACGTTTATTACTTTTAAGTCCTCTACGGAAATTTGAACGATGTAATTGATTTATACGTCATAACATCTTTGTGTTCGTTTTGTTTTAAGCTTTGACGTTATCGAAAGTGCCCGTCTATTCATTAGAGTCTGCAGCAGAGGGGGCGATGGGAGTCCTAGCCCCACCAGCATGGTTTAATGTGGTTTAATCATTTTCTATAACCTTTTTTTTTTACATTGCTTTATTTCAGACGGAAGTAGTCCTACTGAAGTTCTTACAAGACCTAGCCCTTTGATTTCACCAGCAGAGTCACTGTCACGGGAACATGCCTACCGAGTCACAAATGATTTTGTAACGGAGACAGTAGCCTCACCAGCGTGTGCGGCAAACATTGTCCAAAAATTGGTTCCAGGACTTCCAGCCGACCAAATGCACCCGCGTTCTGGGGACGTCTATAATATTATGGTTATCAACAATCCCAAAGAAAAAGATTCTGAAGGAAATACTGTTGCCCCTGCCCCTGTTGCAATTGCTTCCATAGTACCTCCTAGGCTACTGCATGAGCTGCGTTGCCGGTTGAACAGAGAAAGCCCAGTTTTTGGTGACTGGAGGGGTCTTGCCAGTGAGCTGGGACTTGGAGACTACATTCAATCACTGGAGCAGTGCAAGAATCCGACTGAAGAACTACTCGTTCTTGCTGAGAGTCAAAAGAAGATTCGGAACCTTGGAGACTTGACTAAGGCGTTCGAACGCATGAATCGTGGGGATTGTCAAGAGCTCTGCGAGAACTATGCGTTTGAGAGAACAAAGTCAGCTGATCCTCGGAAGGATCAAATGGAAGATGATGACACAGACATCAGTGATTAGGGAACAGGCTCAATCTGTTCCATATCACCCTTTAATCCATGGTCTATGGCTCGTTATTTGGACAACATGAACATAGCACCATAATTACGGTTGTTTTAATCCGACATGTACCTGTCGTTTGGTTTTCGCAAAAAAACAAACATTCAATGAGTTTTCTCGAAAAATAATAAAGGTATACTCTAATTCATTTAAGCCTTATCCTAAACTTAGTTCTCAGACCAATTTTCTTTTTAACCCAATTTTTTGACGATGTCTCAATCCAACGTCCAGTTTAAATATTAGTACAATTCGGGCCTAATAAATTGACCAAACATTGGTCAAAGAGGAAATATGCATGCATTTTGGGTATATTACTACCCAATATTACATAAACCTTGTTCAATTATTAGTACATTATACAAATTATTGTGTAAACGCTCGCTGCATCAAGATTATGACATTGATTGCTTTTACACGAACAAAGCAGTGAGATTCACTTTGAAATATTCATCGATTTTAAGAAAGCAACTTTGACACATTTAATCATTATTCACTAGCTAAACTCTATTATAATGGCATTCGAGGTTTACCTCGTGCATGGTTTAAGAACTATCTCAGTAGCAGATCTCATAATGTTCAATGTGGTCAAACGTTATTTGAATGGAATAAAATAAGATGTGGGGTTCCACCAAGATCAGTACAAATAAGATCCAGAACCTTGGGGACTTGGCTAAGGCGTTCGAACGCATGAATCGTGGGGATTGTCAAGAGCTCTGCGAGAACTATGCGTTTGAGAGAACAAAGTCAGCTGATCCTCGGAATGATCAAATAGAAGATGATGACACAGACACCAGTGATTAGGGAACAGGCTCAATGTGTTCCATATCACCATTTAATCCAGGGTCTATGGCTCGTTATTTGGACAACGTTATGAGCATAGCACTATACGTACGGTTGTTGTAATCCAACAAGTACCTGTCTTTTGGTTTAAAAAAAAAAATCAAAATCAATAGATTTGCTCGAAACATAATAAAGGTATACTCTAATTCATTTAAGCCTTATCCTAAACTTAGTTCTTAGACCAATTTTCTTTTTTAACCCAATTTTTGGACAAAAGTCTCAATCCAGCGTCCGGTTTAAATATTAGTACAAGTCGGGCCTATGAAATTGACCAAACATTGGTCAAAGAGGAAATATGCATGTATTTTGGGTACATTACTACCCAATATTGCGTAAACCTTGTTCACTTTTGAGTACATTATACCCATTATTGTGTAAACGCTCGCCCTCTTGTTATATGTTTCGCTGCATCAAGATTATTACATTGTATGCTTTTACAAGAACGAAGCAGTAAGATTCACTTTGAAATATTCATCGATTTTAAGAAAGCAACTTTGACACATTTAATCATTATTCACTAGCTAAACTGTATTATAATGGCATTCGAGGTTTACCTCGTGCATGGTTTAAGGACTATCTCAGTAGCAGATCTCATAATGTTCAATGTGGTCAAACGTTATTTGAATGGAATAAAATAAGATGTGGTGTTCCACCAAGATCAGTACTAGGGCCAACTTTGTTTTTAACTATATAAATGATCTGCCATCATTAACTGATTATGTCAATTTATTGCTGTTAATTTTGCAAATGATTCTAACATAGTCAAACTAAGTCATACTTATCCAGCTGACCAGAGCGAAATTAATGTGGATGAAGTAATTTACAACACACAGAAAAATTGGCACATTGCTAACAAACTTACAACTAATTCAATGAAACTTATATCATGTTCATAAGTAGTTTGCGTAAAAACAGGTATAAATGGTAAACTGGAAATAGCTTGATAGGATATCAAGGAGGTTGATGTTGTCAATTATGATACACGTCTGCCATGGAATAGTCATATTCGTTATGTAAATCAGTGTATCAGGATTGCAACATTTTGTTCCTAGGCGTACTTTGACAGTATCCATCACCATATAAAACGTGGATAAAACCACACAGGTGTGGTGAAGCAATATAAGGTTAGCCTATTAAGAAGCATATAGTATTCACAGAAAATAGCAGTTCGTGCTTTTTTCATTTAGAGAGTGAATTACTCGTACAGCTTAACTACTTTCATGTTTGATCTGTTTATAATAAAAGTTTGTCTCATATGTTGATATATAGTGTATAGAGTATTTGTGGAGTAACTATAGCACGACATATGGTCGATTTCCATTGTCTCTTGTGATTAGTTACATGATTACCTATTAATGTCATATTATGTTACAACACATTTGTTGAACAAATCATGAATCGAAAATCCATGCAAATAGTCTGTACAAACCTCCTGTATGTGTGCAACAATTATATTTCGTATTTTGTAAGACATTGTTAAAGTTATATATTTTGATAGTATTGATTGCAATAGTACATTAATTTCTTTGTTTTTGTTTTGTTTTTTTGAAAGTTACTTGTACAAAATACATTGTTGAGCTGTGCATAAGGCGTTAGGGTCGACTAGCACATATGCTGTTATCCGCCCAATTTACCAACCAATATTTTCTCTTCTTGTACATATAAATATCGTTGTATTAAATAAATGGTACTTATTTGCTTTTCGTAAATAAATCTATCAAATACGAAAATCTAATAAAAATATTAACATTGACAGGATTGTAACCAGAAAAGTAATGTACATGTACATGGAAGTGAATTAACATCAACTCAAATCACATAAAATGAAATGAATTCAACATTTGAAAGTATCTAGAAGGAACCACAGGTGTTAAATTGCATATTTTGTTTAAGATAATTAAAACAATTAGCTCCTGTGGCCAGGAGCAAGGCAAGACCAGCGATTTTATTGCCTTTCACAAGCGAGTATCCTTTTTTTATGTCATTAAAAAAACAAAATATATATATGAGAGAGACAAAATCTTTATAAAAAAGACAACTAAGGAAGGAAGAAATCTGCCAAATTAAAGGGGATCCCTCATAACAACTGAACACTATTACGTTTTGCGTGAGATCCTTCTCATTCAAACGTTAATTACAAATGGGTTCGTCTTTTATGTTAACTTTATTCGACGTTTATTCTTCTTCATACTTATCAAACTGTTTATGTATACTTTGTGTACATATATGTTTTTAATTGTATTGGATTAATTGAACTTTTATGTATAGCATGATGATATTCGTTATAGATAGGTATGATAGGCGCTCCTTTGTTATATAAGTTCATTAATTTTGTGTGAAAGCAGAAAAATAAGAAACTCATGATTGCAAGCGTTTGAATAAATCGATCAAATAATAAAGCAGTTATGAATGTTTGAAAAATGATATCTCTAAATCTATATGCGAATCTCAAATTGGCAATTGGGTCAATGGATTGTGATGTATTCGTGGACAATTCTTGTTTGTTGTGTACACAAATATCAGTATTTTCTATTTTCTCCTTAGTGCCTTCTTCCATAGGGCACTCCTACATACAATGTATTATGGATAGCATATTATATTATATATTTTATATGATATGTGTTTATATTTGTGTTTGAAATAAATTGAATCGAATTAAATTGAATATATTGTGAGAATCTCAGTTTGAAAAGAAATTATATATTTGCACACCCAATGACGTTAGAATACCAGTCATTCAAAAAGGGCATTGACTGGAACGCGGTCCTATACAGAGTGAGTCAAAAAAATGTCCCACTTTTTAAAAGTTGTACCGTTTGAAGTATGAATATTTAATCATGGGTTTCATGATATGTCTTGATAGAGTTATCCTCCTAGTACATATAGGTACCATTTTCATTTGAATCTCTGCATTTTTTCTGACTCACTCTGTAGAGCTCTCAATGCTTCATCAGTCAGGGGTTTCGTACACAAATAATTTTGGCAGAAAGAGAATAAATTGCTGAGATTATTATATGTATCATGCGTGTGTGTATTTGACAACAAAGTGAACGCTAATCAGTATACGCTCTTAGAATTTAATTACATGTAGGTAGCTGCTGGTTGTTTTAGTGAATTACCCGATTCTAGGCAATGGTGTGAAAAATTCAGTGCCACAGGTTTTGACCATTCTAGGGGCAATTTACTTACAACAGAATCATATTTCATACCATCAAGCAATACATATTGGGGGTGATATTCTGAAAACTTCTGATTTTCAGAATACCGAATTAAAAGTATGTTAAGGGTATTTCAACCCACAAATGAACCTTCAGCAACGACTTTCTCGGATCCAGTACTCCAGTTTGTACATACAATTTGACATTTGAAGACCTAGGTTACTTTGTACAAAAGTTAGAATATCTGTAGATGTTTGAGGTGATTTGAACCATGTGCTAATTGCGAACTGGTCTACACATTATTCTACACAGACCAATTTAATTGTTGATGTTTATGTGTGACCAATCCTTTCTCACCTTATATCTCAATCAAATAAATGAGACTGCTACCAGACTACTCATCATAATATAATATCCTCCTATTTTAATGATCTCATTTCCCATACCCGTATCATCCAAATCTCTTTTCAAATTCAGGCAAAAACTCTAGCCTTTGTAACACCTTTCCTCGTACTTGTAGATATACATTTGTATGTATCATAATTTCTAAACACTGTTAAATATCTTTCATTGGAATGTATCTCCCAAATTGATCTGAAATTAAAGAAAGATTCTTTAAATCTAAATGTGAATTAATCTGTGTAAATTACATGACTAAAATAACAACTTCCACCCAACATTAAACTCCACGTATCTTCGTTATCAGAATAGTTATCATTGCACTCAGAAAATATATGGGATCTTTCGGTTTTTTCCCTGATTCCTTTTTCATTTAAGAAAAGAAAAGTACAAGAAAGGGATAGATTGTTAAAAACCATCACTATAACAATAATATATTTTGAACACTTTGGAGGACAGTGAAACAACAAAAACAAATCATTACATTGTCTTCTGAATGGAATAACAAATAAAGGTGATAAAGGATCCTCGATGAAAAAATAGAAGTGAACCTTATATTCTTGTAATACGTACTACGACACATCAAATACAAAGACATCCACACCAAGACCAGACAAGACAACCGATAACATTATCCACAGAGGCCAAAAATAAGTCAGTTTGGACTCTTTGGAGTCGGTGCAAAGTCGGTTTGCCAGTGTGACTGAGGTATTAATCATACCTCGAAAACCGACTTCAAATCGACCGATTCTCAGCGATTCGGGGAAATGTAATAATGTGTCCGGTTGTCGGTCTGGCATCTTCTGTCATTTAAACCACCAGTGAATCGAATTTTCCATATTTCATATTTAGTACTTATTCTCTAGAATAAGGATGTTAGTTCATCTTCTTAACTGACATAATTAAGAGAATGTATTCAAAATGAGAATAATGAAAGTTTTGAAATTTTGAGCAAAGGGCTCAAGTGTGAAGTGCATATGTGCATGGAGAGACATGAATAATTAACACTTTGTGAGCACCTTATAATGCTTAGTTGATGGGAATATACTGACAAAATTGGTTTATATCCTCCCAATTCTAGATAAATGAATCGAGAACTCTATATCAACAGGTTACAGCATTACACATGCAGAGTGTTAAAGAAAAGCGGTGGTAGAGATTGTATTCTTTTATTTTCCTCTCTCCTTTTGGTCTTCTCTCTTTTCCTTGTTTTCTCTCATATTTCTTAGTATTCGATGTGTTTGTTTGTGTGTGTGTTTGTGTGCGTGGGGAAGGGGGGCAGGTCAACCTAGCACTGGTTATGAATGAGGCGTAAAGAAATATTGATCCGCCATGTTTTTGTTTTTTTTCGCGCAGATCTAAAACCAGTTATATTTCAGGCCCCCAAAATACAGAGAAACAGCATGGCAATAGGACTGTTAATTGTCGCAATACGCAGTACGGTAATGTAGGCAGACTTCTAAAGCCGAATACGAATCTGAATGCAAAGTCCAATTCATAGAATGCTTTCATACAATCACGCTTGAATGTTCCTTCAGAATAGACCAAATATCATCACTACTAAATGGTACGGGCTAATTTACACAGTAGTTCAATGTTACATTGCAATAAGTAACATGGTGTTTGGAGAGCACGGTGATATATTATCATCAAGAGAAAAACGTTGTGGGTGTGAATTGCGTTCAACATGGCGCTGTTTTCAGCAGCAGCAAAAGGAGACTTCCTGAAGATACAATCATTAATCGACTCGGAGGACAAGTCAGAGGATTCGGGAGGAGTTGATGTAAACTGCTCGGATGCGTCAGGCAAGACGGCCCTCCACATTGCTTCGGAAAATGGACATTTGCAAACGGTTAAATGCCTTATCCATCATGGAGCAAAAGTGAATGTGGTGGATGCTAACCTACAGACATCGGTTCACTTATGCTCAAAGGAAGGCCATCTTCATGTGGTAGAGCTGTTAGTGAACGAAGGAGCAGATATTGATTTTGGTGACAACATCGGGGTAACAGCTCTTCACATAGCATCATTCAAGGGCCATCTTGATATTGTCAAATACCTTGTTAGGAAAGGGGCACAGCTTGACAAATGTGACAAAAAAGGCAGGACTCCCTTGTCTTGTGCTTCCCAAAAAGGCCATCTCCAAGTCGTGGAGTTTATTGTAAACGAAAGAGCAGGCATTGGAATTGATGATAAAGAAGGGTTTACAGCTCTTTACATTGCGTCCTTCAAGGGCCATCTTGATATTGTCAAATACCTTGTTAGGAAAGGGGCACAGCTTGACAAATGTGACAAAAACGACAGGACACCCTTGTGTTGTGCTTCCCAAAAAGGCCATCTTGAAGTCGTCGAGTTTATTGTGAACGAAGGAGCAGACATTGAAATTAGTGATAAAGACGGGTTTACAGCTCTTCACATAGCATCATTCAATGGTCATCTTGATATTGTCAAATACCTTGTTAGTAAAGGGGCAGACCTGGGGAGACTAGGTAATGATTACTATACACCTCTACTCCTTGTTTTAGACGGTGGCCATCTTGACATTGCAGATTACCTTTTGACAGAAGGAGCCAACATTAACACGTGTGGTAAAGGTGGATATTCAGCTCTACATACTGCATCACAAACTGGTGATATTGATGTAGTGAAATATCTAACCAGTCAAGGAGCAGAGCTGGATAGGAGCACTGACGATGGTTGGACCGCACTTACTTTGGCTTCATTTGGCGGACGCCTTGACATTGTCAAATTCCTTGTTAGTAAAGGCCGGGGCTCAGCTTGACAAATGTGATAAAAACGACAGGACACCCTTGTTTTATGCTTCTCAAGAAGGCCATCTTGAAGTCGTCGAGTATATCGTGAACAAAGGAGCAGGCATTGAAATCGGTGATAAAGATGGGTTTACAGCTCTTCACATAGCATCACTCAAGGGTTATCTTGATATTGTCAAATACCTCGTTAGTAAAGGGGCAGACCTGTGGAGACTTGCTGATGATTACTGGACACCTTCAGGCCTTGCTCTTAATGGTGGCCATCTGGATATACATGAATTTCTTTTAAATAGAGAAGCAAGAAAGATCGTTAAGCCATTCATTGGGTTTGAAGAGGACCACTATGACTACATTCGCAGTACGTTTGGTAGTAAGGCTCTCCATAGCTTAATGCCCCGCCCATACTCCCCAACATACGATCCATATCTTACCAGTAAACAAGACAGCTCTAGCTCCTCGAGGAAGAGTATCACAGAAGAGACAAAGATTATAAGTCTGGACGAGTACAGCATCAAGGTTCCAATTTCACCAGACGATGTGGACAGAGCCAAATATATCACAGCAGAAGCATTGACAACCATTCCACCTGACTTAAAGCTGGACAAAGACGAAGTTATCATCTCAGTTGGGCTCAAGCTATCCCCTCCTGGTCTTCAGTTTAAAACTCCGGTGGAAGTCACGGTCTCGCATAGCGCTATTTTCACCAACCCAGACAAGGCAGAAATTGTGCTATACACCCGAAGGACTGGTAAGATCTCCCTATTACCATAGATCCCATATTTCCATATAAATTCCTTCTCTTGTTGTGACAGTGCAGAGAGCCCCTGACTGCCACGACGAACCCATCACAATTATGACAGAGATCTTCACACAAAATCCTTCCCTACTATTCTTGATATCATATGACCTCACTTCAATGTTGACATTCCTCTGGGAATGTTCTTATTCACTGAGTTTTACTTGATAAATTTCTATTAGAATAGAAATTCGCTTGAAATAAAATCTGTTTCAGTCTTTGTGTTTGAATAACTTTTACATCGCACAGTTCAAACAGCCGCTCTTTTCGGGATTCTTGTAGAAAGATCGAAAGAAAGTATGAGAATGATTTAATGCATAAAACATTTTGTTAATAGCCAATTACCAAAAAGCATTTGACATTTTTGTTTACGTCATTGACCATCATAGTCAACAATTACCCTCCAACAAGGCTCCTCAGTGAACCCGCAAAACTTATTTCATTTCTTTATTTGTGAAACTAATCCCAGAGTATGACATTTCACTGCGTAACAAAATTAACACGGTTCCCTCTCTTTTGTTGTTGTTGTTGACAGAGTCTGATGAATTTTCAAGGATATTTCTTGCTTCTGACAAAGCTGCTCGGTGTGTAGTCGCCAAAAATCACCTTACTCTGTACTTAGACCATTTCTCGGAATGGTGGATTATCTCCTTAATCAGGAGATACTTCATCGGTAAACGGCTCATCTGTACGCCCTACGTTCCCCTGTCAACGGCCAGAGATGTCATGAACTACATCTTGCTAATTATTAAAGACGACTTCTGCGGCATGAAAGAGGTAGATTTATCATGAATTAACAGTTCGGTATTATGTTATCTGAAAAAGAATTCAAATAAATAAATGTTGAAATGGACAGAAAATCCTTTAGTAACTCCATGCAGTTTATAGCAAGCAATGGAATTGGGACGGAACGTTTTTTTTACCATGTTCTTTTAATTGCCTTTTGTTGTGCCCCCGGTCTTCCAGTGGTTACGATGTCAATACTTGTTTGTCTAACGTTTTCTTAGCAGAGGGGTCCGTGGTCGGAGGGGGAAGAGGGGGGGGGGGCAGGGTGGTCACAACAAATATCCAAAAAGATACAGATATAATATTAAAAACTGATAAACATTCGCATCTTGAAGTAAATGATTAGTTCGAGACTTTATTTTTACCACCCAGGTGTATCTGAGTCCCTTGCAATTGCTGCAGTACATTGCAGTGCCCTCTGGAAGAACAGCACTATTACAATTATTGCAACTTTTATTATTATTATTACTATTATTGTCATCATCATTGTGTCAATATGGATCCATATATGTTCAACCTTTTGCAGGATACCATACAAGACTACAAGGTAGCCTTTCCTGGTGAGCAGTACTGTGTATATTGGGGACAAGGACCCCTATTTGTCCGACATTTGGAAAACGAAGACGAAGTGTCAACACAGGTAAAAATCTCAATATATTTGATACTGTAGTTTCCCCCGAAGTAAATTATCCTGACAAACAAATCGTCCGTTTCTTATTCGGCATAGTCTAATATATATATTTTTAACCTGGGGACTCAAAGTTACGAGGCCATTGCTTTGCCACTGAATCGTGACTGTTCACAGCGGGGGTTAGGGTAGGGGGCAGCCCCAACAAATCAAAACAAAACAAAGAAAATGCAATAAATGATCAATAATTCATTGAATTTCCCCGGTCCCTAACAGGAACAAATTCCTTTGTACGCCAATGCATTATGGTTCAAGGCATGACCACAGAGGATCGTTTTCTGCTGATGACCGGGGGAAAATGCATTGAATTATTGATAATTTCGTAGGGTGTTAATTTATGGTTATCTCTGATTTTCTTAGGAACTCGAAGAATGTGCTTTCTTTGACATGACGACCCATCGGATGCCGTTCACTCTTCAGCCACGTGAAAAAATAATATCCGGAGTTCTCGTCATATTCATCTTGAAGCAAAAAATCACGAAGCGTATCGCCTGCAAAGTACTGTACAAAGGTAATATCAAGGGCATGCATTCTTTTGGGGAGGGGGTGGCTTAAAGACTTCCACTGGCAGAGAAAAGTGTATTCTTGTGCAGTTCCAGGAATGATTATTTCCTGAGCTTCGGAGTGAAAAACATCAGATTTAACACGAACATAACATTCCACAAACATTATTTCTTTCTTTTTAGGCGTTTTAAATAAGTTGTGTAAGAAAGACGTTAATCACAGAATGCGGAGAAACAGGGTATGAAACACTGAAACGGATGGCTCAAGACCGAGAAACTTGGAGAGACACTTGATATAACATTTTGATTGGGTCACTGAACCTGTCATAAACTGACAGATCACTATTGATGATGAAGAAAGACGTGAGATTTTACGAATTCAAAAAACGCATTTTTATTGATACTAAACAAAAAAGCTCCTGAAAACAAAACTGAACTCTCTACCAGTTTTGTCGATCCTGGTATCATTTGTTCATGTGATATGATTCTACTACTGCTGGTACTAGTGAATTCGACCAATATCATTGGAACTAAGCTAGGCCGTGTATACAGCGCCACCCTGTACCGTATTATGTACGTTATTGTTTACGTGCAACGCTACACAGTTCATTTGGTGTAGCAAAAGCACAATGGCAAGTGACTCCAATTTGGAATAGTAATCATTTTAGGCTAATCGCTTCTCATCACGTTAAAATCATGTATTCACAATTCAGATGTGCCGCATGAGAATCCAATTGCCCAATCAACTCCGACAGGATCTGCATCGTCCAAAGGCAAAGCTGAACCAACTGATGTTGCACGGGGAACATCCAAATGTAAGATTTAAACCAAAAATATATTAATATTTTGTTTGGTTTTGATATGCAGGGCATCGTTTTACGAAACTGTCATGGGTACAAGTGAAAAACGTGTGTAAAAATATAACACGCTTTCAATGGGATGTCGGTGAGCTTGTTATAATTATGAAACAATGTCCTTATCTTGAGAAAATTTGAACAAAATCGAAACAAATAACGTTGTGAGTGAGCTTTTAATCTTGTGATTTACTCTCATGAGTGCAAGATGAAAAGCTTTTTTGTATTTGTGCTATTCTGATTTGATTGATTATTACATTTTCAGCACCACAGCTCCCCGGAGAGCAGTCAAGAAGCGAGCATCATCTTGAAACGATAGGTTCAACATCACCTGAGCCTGCAGACACAAAGGGTAAGACTATGTCCTATCAGGAGCGGTTCTGGAGAAATACATGTATAAATATTACCGTTTTTTTTTTGGAGGGCGCATCGGGATGCAGGGGATTGTTTTCTTCTAATTATCATTTTCTACATGTGCTCTTTTTTGGGGGGGGGGGGGCTCTAGAATCGCTACTGCGGCCTATATTTTTGAAATTGGCCTTTGTTTTAAATATCCTTTAATGTATTATCATTGTATTTTTAAACCGTATAATTTCTACTCTGTAAATTTAACAATTGTATCTCTTCACTACATGTTCCATGATATTTTCTCAATCATGTCAATACAAAAGAGTAATACAATACAATTCAAGGGTCAACATGCGATAGATAACGGATCAATCAGAGTTCTTTACAGCACAGGTCGGAGTCTGGTTTTAATCATTTTCTTAAAGCCTTTTTTACGTTGCTTTATTTCAGATAGAAGTAGTCATACTGAAGTCCTTACAAGACCTAGACCGTTGACTCCACCATCGATAGAGTCACCGCCATGTGAACGTGCCTACCAAGTCACACATGAATTGATAACAGAGACAGAGACAGTTGGTAAGGAGCTGAGAGATAAAGTCGTGTTCTAGGCTCAGTAACAACACAAATGTAAATTGATCCTCCAAAAAAATAAGCTTATCTCCTCAATCAATCATAATTTTAAGGTGAAATTTGATGTTATGTTACAGATAGTAACGAACGAAATCCTTTGGCAAAACATTATTGTTAATAATTATGCTACACTCGATCCATGTGTAATAAGTGGGCAGGCTACCTGAAACGGTTGCTGGAACTTAACCGTGGTAATAATATCTAAAGCCCTTGAGAAGCACATTATTGTGATATACGCTTATTTCCTTTACATGCTCTACGGAAATTTGAACGATGTAATTGATTAATACTTCATATCATCTCTGTGTTCGTTTTGTTTTCAGCTTTGATGTCATCTAAAGTGCCCATCTATTCATTAGAGTCTGCAGCAGAGGGGGGAATGGGAGTCCTAGTCCCAGCAGAATGGTTAAATGTGGTGTTAATCATTTTCTAAAAACCTCCTTTTTAACGTTGCTTTATTTCAGACGGAAGTAGTCCTACTGAAGTCCTTACAAGACCTAGCCCTTCGATTTCATCGGCAGATCCACTGTCACGGGAACATGCCTACCGAGTCACACATGATTATGTAACAGAGACAGTAGCTCCACCAGCGTGTGCGGCACACATTGTCCAAGAATTGGTTCCAGGACTTTCAGCCCACCAAATGCACCCGCGTTCTGGGAACGTCTATAATATTATCAACGTCAAAGAGATGGTCATCAACAATCCCAAAGGGAATCATTCTGAAGGAAATACTGTTGCCCCTGCCCCTGTTCCAATTTCTTCCACAGTACCTCCTTTGCTACAGCATGAGCTGCGTTGTCGGTTGAACAGGGAAAGCCCAGTTTTTGATGACTGGAGGGGTCTTGCCAATCAGCTTGAACTTCAAGACTACATACAATCACTGGTCCAGAGCAGTGCAAGAATCCGACTAAAGAACTACTCGTTCTTGCTGAGAGTCAAAAGAAGATTCAGAATCTTGGGGACTTGGCCAAGGCGTTCGAACGCATGAATCGTGGGGATTGTCAAGAGCTCTGCGAGAACTATGCGTTTGAGAGAACAAAGTCAGCTGATCCTCGGAAGGATCAAATGGAAGATGATGACACAGACACCAGTGATTAGGGAACAGGCTCAATGTGTTCCACATCACCCTTTAATCCAGGGTCTACGGACAACCTGTGAACATAGCAATATATGGTTGTTGTAATCCACCTACAGCCTGTCATTTGGTTTAGAAAACCACAATCATTAGATTTGCTAGAAAAATTTAAAGCTAAAGAAAAGGTATACTCTAAGAAAGGTTCGTACTCCCCTGATCATTGAAGACATATCTAGAGAGGAAATATCATGTTTAAAATAAAACTTAAATCTTAGACCAATTTCCTTTTTGAACCCGCTTTTTAGACAAAAGTCTCAATCCAGCGTCCGGTTTAAATATTAGTACTATTCAGGCCTTTGGAATTGACCAAACATTGGTCAAAGGGGAAATATGCATGCATTTTGGGTATATTACTACCCAATATTGCGTAAACCTTGTTTAATTGTGAGTACAATATACCCATTATTATGTAAACGCTCGCCCTCTTGTTATATGTTTCGCTGCATCAAGATTATTACATTGATTGCTTTTACAAGAACAAAGAAGTGATATTCACTCTTGAAATATTCATCGATTTTAAGAAAGCAACTTTGACACATTTAATCATAATACTACTTGCAAAACTCTCTTATAATGGCATTCGAGGTTACCTCGTGTATGGTTTAAGGACTATCTCAGTAGCAAATCCCATATTGTTCAATGTGGTCAAACGTTGTTTGAATGGAATAAGATAAGATGTGGTGTTCCACCAGGATCAGTACTAGGGCGAACTCTGTTTTTAACTATATATTATGATCTGCCATCATTAACTGATTATTTCAATTTAGTGCTGTTAATTTGCAAATGATTCTATTACATAAGTCACACTTTTCCAGCTGACCAGTGCGAAATTAATGTGGATGAAGTAATTTACAACACACAGAAAAATTGGTACATTGCTAACAAACTTACAACTAGTTCAATGAAAACTTATATCATGTTCATAAGAAGTATGAGTAAAAATAGGTATAAATGGTCAACTGAAAGTTAGCTGGATAGGATATCAAAGAGGTTGATGTTTCCACTTATGATAGACATCTATCATGGAATAGCCATATTCGTTGTGTAAATCAGTGTATTAGGAAGACAGTTAGAGTGTTATTTAGATTGCGACATTTTGTTCCTAGGCTTATTTAACATTATCATTACAACGTAAATAGAACCACACATAATCTGTGGAATATTGGTGTGGGGGAAGCAATACAAGGTCAGAATACTTAGTTAGAATCATAATGTATTTACAGAAAATTGCTGTTCGTTTTTATTTTTTAATTAGAGAGTGGGAAACTCTTACAGCTCCACTCCTTAATAGATTGCGAATCTTAACTTTGCATAATTTGGATGATTGATCTGTATAATAAAAATTTGCCTTTTCTTTTGATAGATCATTGTGACATTCTACATTATAGCTACTCCAGAAGACAAACAGAAGGTGGAAAATTACGTCTCCCAAAATTTAGAACGACACAAAAATCTATTTTCATTGTCTCTTGTGATTAGTTACTTGATTACCTATTAATGTCAGATTCTGTTACAACACATTTGTGGAACAAATCATTAATTACAAATCATTGCGAATAGTCTATATGTATACACATATTCTATTTCATATTATCAGTTTGTATCTTGTACGACATTGTTAGAGAATTTGTTTGTCTTAGTATCGTTTGTATAATGGTAAATTCATTTTTCCCCTGAAGGTTACTTGTACAGAAAACATTGTTTAGCTGTAAGGCGTAAGGATCGACTAGCACATATGTTATTATGTTGCCCCTTTTACCAACCTATATTTTATCTTCTTGTATAATAATTGTGGCAGTTCGTGCTTTTTGTGCATGTAGAAAGTGGAGAACTCCTACAGCGCACCTACTTAAAAGATTGTGAATCCTAACTTTTTATAATTTGGATTATTTAACAATCTCTATTTTTATGTTTGCTCTTTTAAATAATATGTTTCCTCATATTTTGATAGATTACTATAATATTCTAGAATAAAGCTACTCCAGAAGGCAAACAGAAAGTGGACAATTATACGTCTTCAAAAATTAAAACGACACAAGGTCGATTATTATTGTCTTTTGTGGTAACTAAAATTTTGGAATAGATTACCTGCTAATGTCAGATTCTGTTACAACAAATTTGTTGATCAAATCATCAATACAAAATCTATGCAAATAGTCTGTATATGTACAAAAATTATATTTGATATTATAAGTTTGTATCTTGTAAGACATTGTTATTGAAGCCTATTTTGTTAGTATCGATTGTAAGGGTAGATTCCTTTTTTGTTTGTTTTCCGAAGGTTACTTGTACAAATTACATTGTTTAGTCGAATGCGTTAGGATCGGCTAGCAAATATAATATTATCTAGCCCCTTTTACCAACCAATATTTTCTCTTCTTGTACATATAAATATCGTTGTATGAAATGCATGGTACTTATTTGCTGTTGGTAAATCAATCAATCAAACACAAAAATCTAATACAAATTCCAAACATTAACAGGATTGTAACTATAAAAGTGATGAACATGTATATGGAAATAAATTAGCATTAACTCAAATCACATCAAATGAAATAAATTCAACATTTGAAAGTATCCAGAAGGAACCACAGGTGTTTGAAAGAACATATTTTGTTTACGATGATGAACAATGGGGCTTCGATGAGCTCATATTGCTTTCTAAAGGAGCAATTCAGGAGGCAGGTGGGAGTAGGAGGGCAACAACCGGCAAACGCAACATCCATCTTCATTTAACAAGTAAATGAGGGTAAATTCATCTTCATTTAACAGCTACATGAAGAAAAATTAATCTTCGTTCACAGCTAAATGAGGATAAATTAATCTTCGTTCACACAGTAAAATAAGGATAAATTAATCTTCGTTAACACAGTTAAATGAGGATAAATCCATTTTCATCTAACAGTTAAATGAGGATAAATTCATCTTCGTTAACAGCTAAATGAGAATTAATTCATCTTCGTTCACAAAGTAAAATATGGAAAAAATAATTTTCGTTATCAATTCATCTTCGTTAACAGCTAAATGAGGATGAATTAATCTGGATTAACACAATTGATTGAGGTTAAATTAATCTTCATTAACAGCTAAAAGGAGGATAAATTAATTTTCGTTCATACAGTAAAATAAGGATAATTAATCTTCTTTAACACAATTAAATGAGGATAAATTCATTTTCATCTAACAGCTATATGAGGATAAATTAATCCTCGTTTAGACAGTAAAATAAGGATAAATTAATGTTCGTTAACACGAGAGGATGAATTCATCTTTGCCAACCTTCGTTCAAAGCAGCTAAAAATGAGGATAAATTCATCTTTGACAACACCGTATATTGAGGATAAATTTAATCTTGTTTAAGGTACTACCTCCCATTTGCAGGTCAAAACAAAACGAAAAGGTTAAATTCCAACGGCGTTCGAAAGGAAAAACCTTATTAAGAACTCTCTCAAAACGAAAGGGTTTGAAAATGGCTTTTGTGGGAAATAACAACCATTAATTGTCAGATCGACATAAAAGATTGCAACAACCTAAGTAATAGTCTGAAATTCAGACCCTTGTACCACCATGGTCGGACGTTTAGTGCTGCTGAGGACTCTGGCATGTCTCCAAATGGAACTTAAAATGCTGCTGAGCTGTGCAATGAGGTGTATGAATAAGGAGAACTGAACATTGCATGCAAAAAATACATGTACCAACTTTTTACATTTTACAATACCAATTTTTAGGGGAATTGCCGTCTTATTTTGCTGAAGCTTCACGTCTTTCCTTTTCAATACACTCACAATACAAATTGCGTAAGCACCGTCGCACGCGCAGATCGGTCGATACCTCGATTCATTTCCCCATTTTCAATGATTGTCGTCTGCTAAAGCTCGGACGATTATCAACCGAGCCATAAATAATAGGCCTAAGCCTTCGTGGTTTTACATGGGTTTTCGACACATTTTGTAACTATATTCTGACCAACATTATGCCATGATCTACACTAAATGCCCTTTTTTTAAATATGCAAATCAAATATAGGACTATTTGGGAAATGAATTATGAGATGAACATTGTTTCATTCTCGAAAACAAAAATAATATTTACTTTGAATGCTTTCGACTTCGTTTCTCATAATTTGAAATATTCATTTTGTTTTAGTTTTTGCCTCCCGCTTAATTTTGTTTATTTTTTCTCTGTCTATACATCTCTTTGAACCCTATTTTGATATGAGGTTGCTGTATCAATAAAATATTTATTGAATTTTTGTACGCATATTTGATTTGTTTTGTTTGTAATGGAAAGAGCTAAATCAATGACAGAGATTACAACAAAATCATAATTCATCACAATCATCTCTCTCTCTCTCTTTCTATCTATTTATCTATCTATCTCTGTCTGTCTATGTCTGTCTCTCTGTCTCTCTGTCTCCCTCCTACCCCTCCCTCTCTGAATACGTCAGGAATTTTGTGAAATTGGAATTGTGCTTCAGTGTGTTTTATTTCCGCATCGCGTCGTTTTTGTTTGTTGTTGAAAGGGTGTGGCTAATAAGGAGTTAATCGCCGTAGTCTTGGTAGTCTTTTATTTATTCGAAAATAAATGATATTGAAAATATAGTAATCCATTATAATATGAAACAATAAAGAAAGAAGTGCAAACAACGTGAGAATTTAATTTATTTGTCTTCGTCTCCATCTGTGTTTTTGTTCAACATATCGTGTCAATAAAACTTTGATAATCCTCGTTTCATGATTAGTTCTGTAGATGGCATGGACATGTAAACCGGTACATGAAATGATGGTGATGATGCTCACAATATTGTAATAAAATAGTAATGATAATAACAATTATTTACTTCATCGTGCACTCGCTTTTCTTCATTGCCAGAAAACTTGATTTTATGTTGCCTTGCATTTTTTTTCTTCAACAATGGTAGCATCTTTGCGCCGGAAAAGTCTCATATTCGTGGCTTTACCGCCGAAGTTGCTCAAGACAAGAGTGATATGATAAGAGTAAGGGGTCGTTTTTCAGAACATAACATTTCAACATTTCATATGCCCGCTCAAACCAAGACCGGCTTTTTTTATTTAGGTTGATCAAGATATTTTACTCATACCTGCTCTAAAATGGTTAAATGCCCTAGTTAAGGTATATAAGTTAGAGTGGTTGTTCGTATTGTCATGTAGATTGACCTATTGACCTACGTTTAGGCTTACATCCTCTTCTTTCAAAACGGTAAACTTCCAGACTAGTTACTTCTTTAAAATCTTTTGTTCCTCTTAAGGTGGGGGATAAGCCTTTCATAAAAGAGGTCCATACATGAATGATTCGCTAAATTGGTCAAGTTTATAAAATGAACAGCGTATTGTCATGTAAATACCCTACATCGATAAGGCTTAGATTTAAATAGTATATGATGAAGAAAATGCCACACCGCCGGTAGGGTAGTTGTTAAATGAATGAACTGATAAGCTAACATTATGCACAACTATATCATCCTTTAAAGTTCTATTGAAGAGACAGTTGGTCTCTTCTTATTTCCCTTAACTCTTTCTTTTTCTTGCAATGTACCATGCATGTGTGTGCGTGTGTGTGTGTGTGTGTGTGTATCTATAATGTGTAGTATATTATTTATATATTGTTATTATTGTCGTAACGTATACAACCATGTAATCTCGTTATTTATTATTTATGCCAGGGGACTATTTTACTTACAAGTTTTTCAAACTTCCTTTTTAGTCTCCAATTTCTTAATTCCAATATTATAAGATTATGATTGTTTCATGTTACTTTTGTATATATATTATGTTATGGTTTTATGATTGAAATAAATGAACTGAACTGAACTGAGATATATATAAAAAAAGTAATCAGGGTCGAAATCGAACTGATAATACGACCCGTAATACGAATATCTGAAAAGGGGAAGTGTGCATACGGAACTTGGAAGTAGCGTCAAGCCAGAATCCTGGCAAGAATATAGAACGGACGCGCGCGTACGCGTCCGTCTTCAGCTGTACGGGTATTTCGGGCCTTTTTTTCCATCCGAACACTAACTTAGAGTAAAGCTGAAATGATATCACTTTTTCTCGATTTTTTTCTACGTAACTATATTATTTTTTTAATAGATGAGATAAATGAATATATCTAAATAATAATTCAAAGAACTTTAGCACATAATAGCTAATAATAAGCTGCACAACTTTGTCAACATATTAGGGATATGTCTCGGCTTCTGTAGAAACCCGTCGTCACAGACTTAACAACTCGCTCGGCTGCTGTAGAAGCCCGTCGTCTCCAAAGTGTTAAACGAACAATGGTCTAGTTTATGACAGTGTTAATGCAATTCGACCCTCTTAGTAACCTACGATTCGATTCAGTTTCGGTTTGTCAACGTTGATTACGTGTGAACGTCTGTTATATCTCGTTTTATTGTTCAATTAAAATTCATACCATCAAACTACAACTCGTTTTCTGATTGATTATTGTTATATGTGAGTATCGCCACTAAGCCGAGTACAATCCATGTGACACTCAGAATAGTCCAAAGATCATCGATACTAAAGGATACGTGCTTATTTAAACAGTACTTCAATATCAAATATCATGATGTTAGGAAAGCACGGTAATATCATGAGGAAAACATTGTAGGTGTGAATTACGTTTAACATGGCGCTGTTTTCTGCAGCGGCAATAGGAGACGTCCAGAAGATACAATCATTAATCGACTCAGAAGACAAGTCCGAGGATTCGATAGGAGTTGATGTAAACTGCTCGGATGCATCTGGCAAGACACCCCTTCACATTGCTTCGGCAAACGGACATTTGCAAACGGTTAAATGCCTAACCAATCATGGAGCAAAGGTGAATGTAATCGATGCTAACCTACAGACATCGGTTCATTTATGTTCAAAGAAAGGCCATCTTCATGTGGTAGAGCTGTTAGTGAACGAAGGAGCAGATATTAAAATTGGCGACAAAGATGGGTTTACAGCTCTTCACATAGCATCATTCGAGGGTCATGTTGACATTGTCAAATACCTTGTTAGTAAAGGGGCAGAGCTGGAGAGACTTGCTAATGATTATTGGACACCTCTACACCTTGCATTAAATGGTGGCCATCTTGACCTTGCAGAGTACCTTTTGACAGAAGGAGCCAACATTAACTCGTGTGGTGAAGGTGGATGTACAGCTCTACATGCTGCATCACAAACTGGTAATATTGATGGAGTGAAATATCTTACTAGTCAAGGAGCAGAGCAAGATAAGATCACTGAGGATGGTTGGACCGCGCTTAGTCTGGCTTCATTTAGGGGACACCTTGACATTGTCAAAGTTCTCGTTAACGAAGGGGTACAGGTTGACAAAGCACTCAGGAACGGGATGACACCATTGTGTCTTGCAACAGAAAAAGGCCATTTGGGTATTGTCGAAGTCTTACTGAACGTAGGAGCAAATATTGATGACTGTAACCGAGACGGGCTAACAGCACTCCACATTGCAGCGTCCAATGGACACGTTGAAATAGTGCATCATCTCATTAGCAAAGGGGCACATCTTGACAAATGTGACAAAACCGAAAGGACACCCTTGTTTTGTGCTTCTCAAAAAGGCCATCTTGAAATCGTCGAGTATATCGTGAACAAAGGAGCAGGCATTGAAATTGGTAATAAAGATGGGTTTACAGCTCTTCACAGTGCATCCCTCAAGGGTCATCTTGATAATGTCAAATACCTCGTTAGTAAAGGGTCAGACTTGGGGAGACTTGCTAATGATTACTGGACACCTCTACATCTTGCTTTAGACGGTGGCCGTCTTGACATTGCAGAGTACCTTTTGACAGAAGGAGCCAACATTAACACGTGTGGTAAACGTGGATATACAGCTCTGCATACTGCATCACAAACTGGTAATATTGATGGAGTAAAATATCTAACCAGTCAAGGAGCAGAGCTGGATAGGAGCACTGACGATGGTTGGACCGCGCTTAGTTTGGCTTCATTCGGGGGACACCTTGATATTGTAAAAGTTTTCGTTAACAAAGGGGTGGAGGTTGACAAAGCACTCAAGAACGGGACATCATCCTTGTGTCTTGCAACAGAAAGAGGTCATCTGGGTATTGTCGAGGTCTTACTGAACGTAGGATCAAATATTGATAGCTGTAATCAAGATGGGGGTACAGCTCTTCACAACGCATCATTCAAGGGTCATCTTGATATTGTCAAATGCCTTCTTATGAAAGGGGCACAGCTTAACAAATGTAACAAAAACGACAGGACACCCTTGTCTTGTGCTTCTCAAGAAGGCCATCTTGAAGTCGTCGAGTATATCGTGAACAAACGAGCAGACATTGAAATTGGTGATAAAGATGGGTTTACAGCTCTTCACCTAGCAGCATTCGCGGGTCATTTTGATATTGTCAAATACCTCGTTAGTAAAGGGGCAGACCTGTGGAGACTTGCTGATGATTACTGGACACCTTCAGGCCTTGCTCTTTATGGTGGCCATCTGGATATACATGACTTTCTTTTAAATAGAGAAGCAAGAAAGATCGTTAAGCCATTCATTGGGTTTGAAGAGGACCACTACGACTACCTTCGCAGTACGTTTGGTAGTAAGGCTCTCCCTAGCTTAATGCCCCGCCCATACTCCCCAACATACGATCCATATCTTACCAGTAAACAAGACAGCTCTAGCTCCTCGAGGAAGAGTATCACAGAAGAGACGATGATTATAAGTCTCGACGAGTACAGCATCAAGGTTCCACTTTCACCAGACGATGTGGACAGAGCCAAATATATCACAGCAGAAGCATTGACAACCATTCCACCTGACTTAAACCTGGACAAAGACGAAGTTATCATCTCAGTTGGGCTCAAGCTATCCCCTCCTGGTCTTCAGTTTAAAACTCCGGTGGAAGTCACGGTCTCGCATAGCGCTATTTTCACCAACCCAGACAAGGCAGAAATTGTGCTATACACCCGAAGGACTGGTAAGATCTTCCTATTATCATAGATCCCATATTTCAATATAAATTCCTTCTCTTGTTGTGACAGTGCAGAGCCCCTGACTGCCACGACGAACCCATTACAATTATGACAGAGATCTTCACACAAAATCCTTCCCTACTATTCTTGATATCATATGACCTCACTTCAATGTTGATATTCCTCTCAGAATGTTCTTATTCACTGAGTTTTACTTGATAAACTTCTATTAGAATAGAAGTTCACTTTAATTTTTCTTTTCAGTCTTTGTATTTGAATAACTTAAAAGTCGCACAGTTCATACAGCCGCCAATTTCCAGATTCTTGTGGAAAGATCGTGGGAAATTGTGGGAATTGAACAAACAAAAATTAAGCATGATCTAATACATGAAATTGTTTGTTAATAACCAATCACCAAATAGCAGTTGACATTTTTAACGACATTGCTCATAAATTAACAATGACCCTCCAACAAAGCTTCCCAGTCAATCTGCGAACCTTACCCCCCAAAAATACTTTCCTTTCTTCGGTATACTAAATCCCAGAACATTGACAGTTCACTGCGTAACAAAATTAACACGGTTCCCTCTTTCTGTGTGTGTCTTGTTGAAAGGGTCTGATGAATTTTCAAGGATAGTTCCTGGTTCTGACAAAGCTGCTCGGTGTGTAGTCGCAAAGAATCACCTTACTCTGTACTTAGATCATTTCTCGGAATGGTGGATTATTTCCTTAATCAGGAGATACTTCATCGGTAAACGGCTCATCTGTACGCCGTACGTTCCCCTGTCAACATCCAGAGACGTCATGAACTACATCTTGCTCAATATTAAAGATGACTTCTACGGCATGAAAGAGGTAGATTAATCATGAATTAACATGTCGATAAAATTTTAGCCGAAAAATGAATTTGAATTAAATGGACAGGAAATCCTTTGGTAAGTCCATGCAACTTATATACATTTTATTTTTGTTTGTTTAGAAAACACTGGAATTGGGACGAAAAGTTTTTTTATCATGTTCATTGAAATAACTTGCTTTTTGTGTCCCCGGTCTTCCAGTGGCTACGATGTCAATACTTGTTTGTGTAACGTTTTCAGAGTAGAGGGATCCGCGGACGAAATGGGGGGGGGGGGGGGGGAGGGAGGGGGCGGAGGTGGTCACAACAAATGTAAAACAAATCACAGATATAATATTAAAACCCGATAAACATTTCGCATCTTGAAGTAAATAATCAGCTCGAAACTCATAAAAGGTTCACCCATAATTCCCGCAGGGTGTATACCTTGCGATTGCTGCAGTACATTGCAGTGCCCTCTAGAAGAACAGCATTTTTGCAATTATTTCAACTATTATTATTATTATTACTATCATTGTCATCATCATTGTGTCATTATGGATCCATATAATGTTCAACCTATTGCAGGATACCATACGAGACTACAAGGAAGCCTTTCCTGGTGAGCAGTACTGTGTATATTGGGGACAAGGATCCTTATTTGTCAGACATCTGGAAAACGAAGACGAAGTGTCAACACAGGTAAGAATCTCAATATATTTAATACTGTAGTTTCCCCCGAAGTAAATTATCCTGACAAACAAATCGTCCGTTTCTTACTCGGCATAGCCTAATATATATATTTTTATCCTGGGGACTCAAAGTTACGAGGCCATTGCTTTACCACTGAATCGTGACTGTTCACAGCGGGGGTTAGGGTAGGGGCAGCCCCCTACAAATAAAAACAAAACAAAGAAAAGGCAATAAATTATCAATAATTTATTGAACTTCCCCCGGTCCCCAACAGAAAAAAATCCTCTGTACGGCCATGCACAATGGTTCAAGTCATGACCACAGAGGATCTTTTTCCGCTGGGGACCGGTGGAAAATGCAATGAATTATTGATAATTTCGTAGGATGTTAATTCATGGTTATCTCTGATTTTTTTAAAGGAACTTGAAGAATGTGCTTTCTTCCACATGACGACCCATCGGATGCCGTTCACTCTTCAGCCACGTGAAGCATCTGAAGTTCCCGTCAAATTCATCTTGAAGCAAAAAATCACGAAGCGTATCGCCTTCAAAGTACTGTACAACGGTAATATCAAGGGCATGAACTCCTTTGGGGTAGGGGTGTCTTAAAGACTTCCAATGGCAGAGAAAAAGCGTATTCTTGTGCAGTTTCAGGAATGGTTATCTGCCTGAGCTTCGGACAACCTGTGACAAAACATCAGATTTAACACAAACATAACATTCCACAAACATTATTTCTTTCTTTTTAGGCGTTTTAAATAAGTTGTGTAAGAAAGACGTGAGATTTAACGAATTCAAAAAACGCATTTTTATTGATACTGAACAAAAATGCTCCTGAAAACAAAAAGGAACTCTTTACCAGTTTTGTCGATCCTGGTACAATTTTTTCATGTGAAAAGATTCTACTACTGCTTGTACCATTGAATTTGACCCGCATCATTATAAATATGCTAATGCGTATACATTGGGCTAGCCTGTATGCATGTATATATGTATATGTATATATTTATATTAAATGTACATTATTTTTTACGTGCAATGCTATACAGTTCATTTGGTGTAGCAAAAGCACCATGGCAATTGACTCCAATTTGGAATAATAATCATTTTAGGCTAATCGCTTTTCATCACGTTGATATCATGTTTTCACAATTTAGATGTGCCGCACGAGATTCCAAATGCCAAATCAACTCCGACAGGATCTGCATCGTCCAAAGGCAAAGCTGAATCACATGATGTTGGACGGGGAACATCCAAATGTAAGATTTAAAGACAAACATTAATACTATTTTTCCCTTCTTTTTTTTTTCCATACACAAACCTTTTCATATGCAGGGCAACGTTTCAAGAAACCTTCATGGGTAAAAACGAGTGTAAAAATAACACGCATTCAGTGGAATTCGGCGAGCTTGTTACATGAAACAATTTCCTTATTGTAAAGAGACGATTGGAACGAAATCGAACAAATGACCCTGTATTTGTCCTATTCTGATTTGATTTTGATTGATTATTGCATTTTCAGCATCTCAGCTCTTCGAAGAGCTGACGAGAAGCGAGCATCATGATCTTGAAACGATAGGTTCAACATCACCTGAGCCTGCAGACACTAAAGGTAAGACTATGGCCCATCAGGAACGGTTCTGGAGGAATACATATGTATATGTTGTTTTTTTTTTTTTTTTTGGGGGGGGGGGGGGCAGGACGGGGGGGGGGGGGTATCAGGGCGTGGGGTCTTCTAGCAATCGTCTGTTAATGTGCTTCTTTGGGGGGAAGGGGAGGGGCATTAGAACCGCTACTGCGGCCTATATTCCTGAAAGTGGCCTTTGTTTTAACCCTAATAAGGCCGGGCTATTTGAAGTATTACTACGGCCGGGGGGGGGGGCCATTATGGCCCCCCCCCCAAGATCTCGGCCGTGAAACGGCCGATCTCCGCAAAAATTTGCACGCATGTCAAGTGAAGTGTATAGAACAATATGATAATTTCAATTTTTTGAAAAAAATCACTCATTTGCATATTTATGGTAATTTATGCAAATAACGTCATAAAATCACATTTTTACCCATAAATCATATATAATTCATATTTAAGCATTCTTTTTCACTACATATATTCATTAGACCAATTGGAACAATAATACGACAAAAAACAGCTTATTCCTTATTTTATCTCTTGTTTTGATAATTTCTTATGTATTTCATTGTTTTTTTAACTTATGTATGTTATTGTTTTTTTGTTTTTTTCATTTCTTCCTACAATTCAACTATTTAGACTCCCAAGACAACCACCTAAACTTTAAACAAGACCCAATAACCAATGTTTGATCTATTTTTAGGAAAAATGACATTTCCATACGTTTTGTACTCAAATCACAAAAATGAGCGATTTTCGGGCTGACATGCAAAGACAAAAGGTCACGTGACCTTGTAACTGTAGGTCCGATTTTTTTTTTTTTTTTTTTTAAAGATGCGCAAGACTCTTAAAAAAAAAGTCAGCGAGCGGCGAGGCGCGATCCATATGCGTTCTCGAACAATCAAAAAAATCGTGGAGGGGGGGGGGGGGGGGCATAATGGCCCCCCGGCCTTATTAGGGTTAAATCATTTCCTTTATTATATTATTGATGTATTTTTAGGTGATACGTAACGAAGTCAACGTATCACCTTTTGATTTCGTCAAGATTTTTCTTTATTATTATTATTATTATTATTATTTATTTTTATTATTCTTCCTCGAATTTGTTCGCAGGATATCTCAAGACTGAATAAAGCCATTATCATGAAACTTTCAATGATGATAGATCTTAGTCTAACTTAGAACTGTGTGACTTTTCAGACAGTCAAGGTCATCGTGACGTCATCCAGGCGCCATTTTGTGAAAATCAACTTATGATCATATCTTCATAAAGGAAAGCCATTTTTCATTCATATTTATCATGATCAAACTCAATATCCGTCCGGTCAATTTCAAGTCAATAAATGCGCGCAAAAATGCGCGTACGCTTATGTCCGCGCGTTTACGCGCGCGAAAAAAATTAAAATGCTCCAAATCATCCCAATTTTTTTTTACATCCGTTTCAGGCCATATGGAGCATTTGATAAAAAAATTACGCACACGCGCATGCGCGCGCATTTTCGCGCGTACTGGCATTTTGCAATATAGAATCGCCGAATTTTTTCTGTCATTATATTTGATACATTTTTCCAAGCATTTTGATAACTTGTTCACCTTTTAATAACGCAATGAGCGTCCGTCAAAGTTGACAGCACGCGCAGATCTGCGTTATCTTTATCCACCATACATTGGCAAAAACATGCCTATACAAAATTCATTGTAACTGTTCAGAATGGATGGGAACTCCCAATATGTTTTCATATTTAGATAGATTATGAGTTGTAGATATGATTTCATGTCTCATTTGACCCTCAATTAACTCATGATGTCATCATAATGGCCTCCAAACTCAAAATTTCAATTTGCATATTATGACGTCAGCATATTTTTGGAAAATTAATTGTATCTCTGTAAATATGGATCAATTTTCTTTTAAATTTTGATATGTTCTAGCTGAGACAATTTGCTACAAGTATAGTTCCCACAATTTTTCATTTTGAGTAAGGCATCAAGGCGTACTTTTGTGATTAAAGGAGGCATGTCAATTTTTCACATTTTGCGTGTATTCTCTATGGGACATGACTTTTTCTCAAAACTGGATTCTACACTCCTGTCTTTTGCGAGCGAAATCTCCCATATTTTAGCTTTGTTTTCGCTGAGCTTCGAATATGTTGTAGCTGAGACAATAAGCTATCACACGTGTGCCTTTTATATTTCGATCAGATGCCGGGATTATGCTCATATTTCACTTGCAAAGTAGGATTTCTGAATTCCATTTCCCGTTTACGTGTAATTAATCGCTATGGGAGATGTTTTGTTATATCGGTAACGCACTTGACTTCCAACCTCGAGATCCCTGGTTCGATTCCGGGTGTCTCCAACACTTTTTTTTTCACTTTTTTTTTCCTTTTGACCTTCACTGTACCATCTCCTTTGATTATTTAAACACGTAGATTCGCAAATAATGTCATAAATAACCCTTTTTACTTTATTATTACCCTATTTTCACTTAATCCATTACTTTTTGCGTGTAATCCCTATGGGAGATGACTTTTTTTTTCAAATCTGGATTCTACATTCCTGTCTTTTGCGAGCAATATCGCCGTTATTTCGGCTTGGATTTTGTTGATTTTTGAGTATGTTGTAGCTGAGACTATATGCTATCTAAATCAACCCTCTTTTTTCAATAAGATGTCAAAATCTCGCTCATGATCATGATCATTATCATCATGATCATCATTATCATAATGATGATAATCATTTATCAATTACATTTTCATTTCTTTGAATAAGATAAAATCGTCAAAAGGTGTTCTTCATGATGTAAATTAAAGTCAAATGTGTAACTAGTTACTGCACAGGGTCAAAGGTCATATATTGTTTCTATCTATCTTCCCTAGATCCATGATGATCAAGGAGACAAAATTTAATCTTGACATATGAATAGATCATAATGGGAGAAGCATATAAATGGGAGAAGCATTTTACAAAATAATATATCGTGTAATGCATTATTCGTTATGTAAACCATTATCATACGTATCACCTAATTCGTCTAAGTGACGAATTAAAGTCTAGTATTTATTTTGTGTCTGTATAGAAGAAATTATTATTATTCTTCCTCAATTTTGTTCGCAGGATATCTCAAGAATGGCTAAAGCCATTATCATGAAACTTGCCATGATGATAGATCGTAGTCTAACTTAGAACTGCGTGACTTTTCAAAAAATTAAAGTCATCGTGACGTCATCCAGGCGCCATTTTGTGAAAATCAACTTATGATCATATCTTCATAACGGAAAAGTATTTCTCATTCATAATTATCATGATTAAGATCAATATCCTACCGGTCAATTCCAGGTCAATAAACGTGCGCAAATAAGCGCGTGCGCGTTCATGCGCGCGTTTACGCGCGCGCAAAAATTTAAAATGCTCTAAATCATCCCAAATTTTTTTTGCATACGTTTTAGGCCACATGGAGCATTTGACAAAAAATTATGCTCACGCGCATGCGCGCTCGTTTTTTGCGCGTACTAGCATTTTGCAACATAGAATCGCCGAATTTTCTCTATCATCATATTTGGCACATTTTTCCAAGCATTTTGATAACTTGTTAACCTTTTAATAACGCAATGAGCGTCCGTCAAAGTTGACAGCGCGCGCGGACCTGCGTTTTCTTTATCCACAATACATGAGCAAAAACATGCCTATACAAAATTCTTTGTAACTCTTCAGAATAGATAGGAACTCCCAATTTTTTTCATATTTAGATAGATTATGGGTCGGAGATATGATTTCATGTGTCATTTGACCCTCAATTAACTCATGACGTCATCATAATGGCCTCCGAACTCAAAATTTAAATTTTGATAGTATGACGTTTGCATATTTTTGGACAATTGATTGTATCTCTGTAAATATTGATTTTTTTTCTTGCAAATTTTGATATGTTCTAGCTGATATAATTTTCTACAAATGCAGTGTCCACAATTTTCCAGTTTGACAAAGGTATCATGTCGTATTTTTGCGATTAAAGGAGGCATGTCAATTTTTCACATTTTGCGTGTATTGTCTAAGGCACATGACTATTTCTCAAAACTGGATTCTACATTTCCCTCTTTCGCGAGCAATATCTCCGTTGTTTTAGCTTTGTTTTTGCTGAGCTTCGGGTATGTTGTAGCTGAGACAAAAGGCTATCTCCAGTGTTCACTTTTTTTTTTCGATCATATGCCGGGATCATGCTCATATTTCACTTGCAATGTAGGACTTCAGAATTCCATTTCCCGTTTACGTGTTATCGCTACGGGAGATGTTTTGGTATATCAGTAACGCACTTGACTTCCAACCTCGAGATCCCTGGTTCGAGTCCGGGTGTCTCCAACAATTTTTTTCTTAACTTTTTTTCCTTTTGACCTTTCACTGTACCATCTCCTTTGATTATTTAAACACGTAGAATCGCAAATAATGTCATAAACAACCCTTTATACTTTATTATTACCCTATTATCACTTAATCCATTACTTTTTGCGTGTAATCCCTATGGGAGATGACTTTTTCTCAAATCTGGATTCTACATTCCTGTCTTTTGCGAGCAATATCGCCGTTAGGTCTGCTTGGATTTTGTTGATTTTTGAGTATGTTGTAGCTGAGACTATATGCTATCTAAAGCAGTCCTTATTTTTTCAATAAGATGTCAGGATCGCACTCATGATCATGATCATGATCATTATCATCATGATCATCATTATCATAATGATGATAATCATTTATCAATTACATTTTCATTTCTTTGAATGAGATAAAATCGTCAAAAGGTGTTCTTCATGATGTAAATTAGAGTCAAATGTGTAACTGGTTACTGCACAGGGTCAAAGGTCATATATTGTTTCAATCTATCTTCCCTAGATCCATCATGATCAAGGAGACACAATTTAATCTTGACATATGGATAGATCATAATGGGAGAAGCATATAAATGGGAGAAGCATTTTACAAAATAATATATCGTGTAATGCATTATTCGTTATGTAAACCATTATCATACGTATCACCTAATTCGTCTAAGTGACGAATTAAAGTCTAGTTATATCGTATGATTTTTACTCTGTAAATAGAACAATTGTATCTCTTCACTACATGTTCCATGATATTATCTTAATCATGTCAATACAAACAAGTAATAATATACAATTTAAGGGTCGACTTGCGATAGATAACGGATCAGTAAAAGTTCTTTACAGCACAAGTCGGAGTCTGGTTTAATCAGTTTCTTAAAGCTTCTTTTCGTTGCTTTATTTCAGGCGGAAGTAGTCCTACTAAAGTCCTTACAAGACCTAGCCCGTTGACTTCATCAACAGAGTCACTGTCACGGGAACATGCCTACCAAGTCACACCTGATTTGATAACAGAGACAGGAGTCATTGGTAAGGAGCTGAAAGGTAAAGTCGTGTTCTGGGCTCTGTAACAACAAAAAGTAAATTGTATCTCCAAAATTTTAATCTTATATCCTCAGTCAATCGTAAATTTAAGATAAATATTTGCTGACATTTAATTTTACGTTAAAGATAGTAATAACATCCTAATTAGTGGGTAGAGTACCTAAAACAGTCGCTAGAACTTAAAAGGGGTAATAGTATTTAAAGTCCTTTAGAAGCGCATATATAATGGTGATAATACGCTTATTTCATTAACATGCTCTACGGAAATTTGAAAGATGTAATTGAATTACGTCATATCATCTTTTGTTCGTTTTGTTTTAAACTTTCTCATCATCGACAGAGTCCATCCATTCTTTAGAGTCTGCAGCCGAGGGGAAAATGGGAGCCCCACCAGCAATTTTGGCAAACATTGTCCGAGAACTCGTGCCAGTGCTTTCAACAGATCGGAATATGCACCAGCGTTCTGGGAACGTCTATATCAACGTCCAAGGGATGGTCATCAACAATCCCCAAGGGAATAATCCTCAAGGAAATACTGTTGCCCATGCTCCTGTTGCAATTGCTTCAATAGTACCTCCTATGCTACAGCATGAGCTGCGTTGCCGGTTGAACAGAGAAAGCCCAGTTTTTGATGACTGGAGGGGTCTTGCCAGTGAGCTGGGACTTGGAGACTACATACAACATCTGGAGCAGTGCAAGAATCCGACTGAAGAACTACTCGTTCTTGCAGAGAGTCAAAAGAAGATTCAGAACCTTGGGGACTTGTGTAAGGCGTTCGAACGCATGAATCGTGGGGATTGCCAAGAGCTCTGCGAGAACTATGCGTTTGAGAGAACAAAGTCAGCTGATCCTCGGAAGGATCAAATGGAATATGATGACACTGATATCAGTGATTAGGGAACAGGCTCAATGTGTTCCACATCACCCTTTAATCGAGGGTCTATGGCTCGTTATTCAGACAACCTGTGAACATAGCATTATATGGTTGTTGTAATCCACCAACTGCCTGTCATTTGGTTTAAAAAACCACAAGCATTAGATTTGCTCGAAAAATATAAAGTTAAGAAAATGTGTACTCTAAGGTTCGTATTCTCCTGATCATTTAAGCCATATCTAGGCGGAAATATCATGTTTAAAATAAAACTTAGATCTCAGACCAATTTCCTTTTTGAACCACTGTTTTGACAAAAGTCCAAATCCAGCGTCGGGTTAAAATATTAGAACGATTCAGGCCTATAAAATTGACCAAACATTGGTTAAAGAGGAAATATGCACGTTTGTTGGGTATATTACTTCCCAGTATTGCGTAAACCTTATTCAATTTTGAGTACAATTACCTAGTATTGTGTACACTTTTACCCTCTTATATGCTACGCTTCATCAAGATTTTACAGGAACGAGGAATTGAGATTTACTCTTGGCATATTCATCGGTTTTAAGAAAGCAATTTTGCCATATTAATGTGAATGAAGGATTGAACAACACATGGAAAATTGTAAAAATAGGTATAAAGGGTAAACTGAACATAGCTGGAGAAAAAAAATTCGAGCGGTTGATGTTACCACTTATGATAGAAATCTGCCATGGAATAGTCATATTCGTTATGTAAATCAGTGTATCAGGATTGCGACATTTTGTTCCTAGGCGTACTTTGAGAGTATCCATTATCATATAAAACGTGGATAAAACCCATAGGTGTGGTGAAGCAACATAAGGTTAGCATAATAAGAAGCATATTGTATTCACAGAAAATAGCAGTTCGTGCTTTTTTCATTTAGAGAGTGAATTACTCATACAGCTCAACTACTTTCATGTTTGATCTGTTTAATAAAAAGTTTGTCTCATATGTTGATATATAGTGTATAGAGTATATATAGAGTAAAGTTACTCCACAAGGCAAACAGAAGGTTAACAATTACGTCTGCCAAAATGTAGAACGACACATGGTCGATTTCCATTGTCTCTTGTGGTTAGTTACTTGATTAATGTCAGATTAAGTTACAACACATTTGTTGAACAAATCATGAATAAAAAATCCATGCAAATAGTCTGTATGTGTACAACAATTATATTTAGTATTTTGTAAGACATTGTTAAAGTTATATATTTTTATAGTATTGATTGCAATAGTACATTAATTTCTTTGTTTGTGTTTTGTTTTATGAAAGTTACTTGTACAAAATACATTGTTGAGCTGTGCATAAGGCGTTAGGGTCAACTAGCACATATGCTTTTATCCGCCCATTTTTACCAACCAATATTTTCTCTTCTTGTACATATAAATATGTTTGAAATAAATGGTACTTATTTACTGTTCGTAAATAAATCTATCAAATACACAAATCTAATAAAAATAATAAAATTGGCAAGATTATAACCAGAAAAAAAGATGTACATGTATATGGAAGTGAATTAACATCAACTCAAATCACATGAAATTAAATGAATTCAACATTTGAAAGTATATAGAAGGAACCCCAGGTGTTAAATTTAATATCTTGTTTAAGATAATGAAAACAATGAGCTCCTGTGGCCATGAGCAAGGCAAGACCAGTGATTTTTATTGCCTTTCATATGGAGTATCCTTTTTTAATGTCATTAAAAAACAAAATATATATATGAGAGAGACAAATTCTTTATAAAAAGAAAGGAAGGAAGAAATCTGCCAAATTAAAGGGGATCCCTCATAAACAAACTGAACATTATTACGTTTTGCGTACTGACATCCTTCTCATTCAAACGTTTATTACAAAGGGGTTCGTCTTTTATGTTACCTTTATTCGACGTTTATTCTTCTTCATACTTATCAAACTGTTGATGTATACTTTATGTACATATATATTTTTAATTGCATTGGATTAATTGAACTTTTATGTATATCATGATGATATTCGTTATAGATAGGTATGATAGGCGCTCCTTTGTTATAAAGTTCATCAATTTTGTGTGAAAGCAAACAAATAAGAAACTCATAATTGCAAATGTATAAATAAATCGGTCAAAAAATAAAGCAGTTATGATTGTTTGAAAAATGATATCTCTATATGCGAATCTCAAATTGGCAATTGGGTCAATGGATTGTGATGTATTCGTGGACAATTCTTTCGTTTGTTGTGTACAAAAAGATCAGTATTGTCTGTTTTTTCTCCTAGTGCCTTCTTCCATGGGGCACTCCTACATACAATGTATTATGGATAGCATATAATATTATATATTTTAAATGATATGTGTTTTTATTTGTGTTTGAAATAAATTGAATCGAATTAAATTGAATCTAAAGTGAAAATTTCAGTTTGAAAAGAAATGACATATTTGCACACCCAATGACGTTAGAATACCAGTCATTCAAAAAGGGCATTGACTGGAAAGCGGTCTTATTCTCTTTCTGCCAAAATTATTTGTGTATGAAACCCGTGACTGATGAAGCATTGAGAGCTCTACAGAGTGAGTCAGAAAATATGTCCCACTTTTTAAAAGTTGTACTGTTTGAAGTATGTATATTTAATCATGGGTTTCATGATATGTCTTGATAGAGTTATCCTCCTAGTACATTTAGGTACCATTTTCATTTGAGTCTCTGCATGCATGACTGAACATCAGACAATCTTTACAAGACTGCCAGATCTCACTTGCGCCAAGTTACTGGGCAAGGAATAAAACAGTGCGTTGAACAAAGACAGTCAGACAGACGCAGACACACACACACACACACACACACGCACACACACATGTATGCATACACACGAACACACGCACACACAGCACACACCGTGACAATTGTTTCATAATTTCCCCTTTTCTGATTGAGCAATGATTTTTATCAAGATCGCGGAATGTTTAAGTGGCATAGCCCTGACAATATTTCCCTTTAGTACAAATTCACTACCACCATCATGTCATCATCATTGTCATCATCTTAATCTTCATCATCATCATCATCATGAAGCACAACATCCGCCAATACGCACTAAGAGGACAGCAGCCACTCAACTTTTCGTACGAGAAGAAGAATTCCCGACAAAAAGTAACAGTTTGGGTGGGCCTTGTCTGTCTGGCATTCTGTGGTCAAAACACTATTTTATTCCCCACCTAGCTACTTGGCGAGTGAGATTTGGCAGTCTTGTAAAGAATATCTGATGTTCAGTCATGCATGCAGAGATTCAAGACATATCATGAAATCCACGATTAAATATTCATACTTCACACAATACAACTTTTAAAAAGTGGGACTTTTTTTCTGACTCACTCTGTAGAGCTCTCAATGCTTCATCAGTCACGGGCTTCATACACAAATAATTTTGGCAGAAAGAGAATAAATTGCTGAGATTATTACATGTATCATCCGTGTGTGTATTTGACAACAAAGTGAACGCTAATCAGTATACGCTCTTAGAATTAAATTGCATGTAGGTAGCTGCTGGTTGTTTTAGAGAATTACCCAATTCTTGGCAATGATTCTAAAAATTTAGCGCCACAGGGTTTTGAACATTCTAGGGGCGATATATATTTCATTCCATAAGGCAATACATGTTGGGGTGATATTCTGAAAACTTCTGATTTTCGGAATACTGAATTAAAGGTATAGTAAGGGTATTTCAACCCACAGATGAACCCACAACTTTTAGCAACGACTTTCTCGGAATCAGTAATCCAGTTTGTACATACAATTTGACATCGACAAACCTAGATTACTTTGTATAAAAGTTAAATATCTGAGGATGTTTGAGGTGATTTGAACCATGGGCTATTTACGAACTGGTCTACAAATGATTATACTCAGACCAATTTAATTGTTGATCTTTATGTGTGACCAATCCTTTCTCAACTTATATCTCAACAATATAAATTAAACCGATATCAGACTACTCGTCATAATAACATATCCTCCTATTATAATTATCTCATTTCCCCTACCCGTATCATCCAAATCTCTTTTCAAATTCAGGCAAAAACTCTAGCCTTTGTAACACCTTTCCTCGTACTTGTAGATATACATTTGTATGTATCATAATTTCTAAATCCTGTTGAATATCTTTCATCGGAATGTATCTCTCAAATTGTTCTAACATTAAAGAAAGAACCTTCAAATCTAAATGTGAATTAATCAACACAAGAACACCTTTACTGTGTAAAGTACCATGACTTAAATGACAAACTTCATATATTTCTTGCAACATAACATCTGCATATTTATCTTTGCACTCTTTTGAAATCTTTTGTTTTTTTCCCTGATTCCTTTTTTCTTTAAGGAAAGAAAAGTACAGAAAGAATAGATTGTTAAAATCCATCACTATAACAATAATAAAATCGGAACACTTGTCTTTGGAGGATAGTGACATCACAATCACGAACCATAATATTGTCTGCTGAATGGAACAAAAATTAAAGGTGATATTTAAGTATTTATAGTCCACCGAAAAAGATCCGTAAAGTAATATAGAAGTGAACCTTATCTTGTAATACGTACTATGACAAATCAAATACAAAGACATCCACACCCAGACCAGACAAGACAACCGATAACACTATCCACGGAGGCCAAAAAAAAGTCAGTTTGGACTTGTTGGAGTTAGTACGTAGTCGGTTTGCCAGTGTGACTGAGGTAATAATCATACCTCCAAACCGACTTGAAATTGTTTGTTTGTTTGTTTGTTTTTATTTCCGAAATCCATATATACATACAAGTTTAAAAAACAAACATATAAAACACATTTCAAACGATAAGAAAGTAATTAAATGTGTTAAGTATAGACAAACGGTTGGATAGCCCATTTCAGAACCATTTTCAAAATGGTCCTGTTCTTCCATGGGGTCCAAAAGCAAAAATCATATTAATTTACATACAATATCAATTTTTATAAAAGTCATAGTAATTTACCAATACACTACCCCCCCCCCCCCCAATCGATCCCCCTAAACTCACCCCGCCCCCGCCACCCTCTCGATACTGCCAACCCCTCCCGCTACCCCTTCCCAAGTCCTCCAGTGTATATTATCGACCGATTCTTAGCGATGTTATAGTGTGTCCGGTTTTTTGTTGGTCTGGCATCTTCTGTCTGTTGAGCAACCCGTGAATCGAAATTTCTCTATTTCATTTTAAGAGCTCATTTCTAAAAACGAGGATGTTCGTCCATCTTTTTTATTAAACAAAATTTTGAGAATGTATTCAAAATGAGAATAATGAAAGTCATACATTTTGAGCAAAGGGTTCGAGTATGAAGTGAATATGTGCATGGAGAGAGACGAATGATTAACACTTTTTTTAGCACCTTATAATGCTTAGTTGATGGAGATACTGACATATTTGGTTTATATCCTGCCAATTCTAGATAAATGAAGCGAGTATTCTACATCAACATGTTACATCATTACACATGTAGCGTGTTAAAGAAAAGCGATCTTAAAGATCGAATACTTTATCATTCTCTGTCCCTTTAGTCTTTCTCTCTTTTTCCTATTTTCTCTCATATTTCTTAGTAATCGATGTGTGCGTGTGTGTGTGTGGGTGCGTGTGTGGGTGTGAATGTGTATGCGTGTGTGCGTGTGTGCGTATGTGATGGATTAAGAGGGGGCACGTCATCCAAGCACTGGTTATGAATGAGGCGTAATACAATATTGATTCGCCATGTTCATTTTCTTTCGCGCAAATCTGAAACCAGGTATATTTCAGGCCCAACAAATACGTGAAAATGGCAAGGCAATAGGACTGCATTCTCGCAATACCCAGTACAGTTATGTAGTCAGACTTCTGAAGCCGAATATGGATTTGAATGCAAAGTCCAATTTACAGAATGCTTTCATACAATCACGCTTGAGTGTTCCTTCAGAATAGACCAAATATCATCGGTACTACAGGGAACAGGCTAATTTACACAGTAGTTCAATGTTACATTACAATAAGAAACATGGTGTTTGGAGAGCACGGTGATATATTATCATCAAGAGAAAAACGTTGTGGGTGTGAATTGCGTTAAACATGGCGCTGTTTTCAGCAGCAGCAAAAGGAGACTTCCTGAAGATACAATCATTAATCGACTCGGAGGACAAGTCAGAGGATTCGGGAAGAGTTGATGTAAACTGCTCGGATGCGTCAGGCAAGACGGCTCTCCACATTGCTTCGGAAAATGGACATTTGCAAACGGTTAAATGCCTTATCCATCATGGAGCAAAAGTGAATGTGGTGGATGCTAACCTACAGACATCAGTTCACTTATGCTCAAAGGAAGGCCATCTTCATGTGGTAGAGCTGTTAGTGAACGAAGGAGCAGATATTGATTTTGGTGACAACATCGGGGTAACAGCTCTTCACATAGCATCATTCAAGGGCCATCTTGATATTGTCAAATACCTTGTTAGGAAAGGGGCACAGCTTGACAAATGTGACAAAAAAGGCAGGACACCCTTGTCTTGTGCTTCCCAAAAAGGCCATCTCCAAGTCGTGGAGTTTATTGTAAACGAAAGAGCAGGCATTGGAATTGATGATAAAGAAGGGTTTACAGCTCTTTACATTGCGTCCTTCAAGGGCCATCTTGATATTGTCAAATACCTTGTTAGGAAAGGGGCACAGCTTGACAAATGTGACAAAAACGACAGGACACCCTTGTGTTGTGCTTCCCAAAAAGGCCATCTTGAAGTCGTCGAGTTTATTGTGGACGAAGGAGCAGACTTTGAAATAAGTGATAAAGACGGGTTTACAGCTCTTCACATAGCATCATTCAATGGTCATCTTGATATTGTCAAATACCTTGTTAGTAAAGGGGCAGACCTGGGAAGACCTGGTAATGATTACTTGACACCTCTACACCTTGCTTTAGACGGTGGCCATCTTGACATTGCAGATTACCTTTTGACAGAAGGAGCCAACATTAACACATGTGGTAAAGGTGGATATTCAGCTCTACATAATGCATCACAAACTGGTGATATTGATGTAGTGAAATATCTAACCAGTCAAGGAGCAGAGCTGGATAGGAGCACTGACGATGGTTGGACCGCACTTACTTTGGCTTCATTTGGCGGACGCCTTGACATTGTCAAATACCTTGTTAGTAAAGGGGCTCAGCTTGACAAATGTGACAAAACCGACAGGACCCCCTTGTATTGTGCTTCTCAAGAAGGCCATTTTGAAGTCGTCCAGTATATCGTGAACGAGGGAGCAGACATTGAAATTGGTGATAAAGATGGGTATACAGCTCTTCACATTGCATCCTTCAAGGGTCATTTTGATATTGTCAAATACCTCGTTAGTAAAGGGGCAGACATGTGGAGACTTACTGATGATTGCTGGACACCTTCACGTCTTGCTTTTAGTGGCGGCCATTTAGGTATACATGACTTTCTTTTAAATATAGAAGCAACAAAGATCGTTAAGCCATTTATTGGGTCTGAAGAGGACCACTATGACTACCTTCGCAGTACGTTCGGTAGTAAGGCTCTCCCTAGCTTAATGCCCCGCCCATACTCCCAACCATACGATCCATATCTTACCAGTCCACGACACAACTCTAACTCCCCGAGGGAGAGCATCAAAGAAGAGACAAAGATTATTAGTCTCGACGAGTACAGCATCAAGGTTCCACTTTCACCAGATGATGTGGACAGAGCCAAAAATATCACAGCAGAAGCATTGACCACCATTCCACCTGACTTAAAGCTGGAAAAAGACGAAGTTATCATCTCAGTTGGGCTCAAGCTATCCCCTCCTGGTCTTCAGTTCAACACTCCGGTGGAAGTCACGATCTCGCATAGCGCTATTTTCACTAACCCAGACAAGGCAGACATTGTGCTATACACCCGAAGGACTGGTAAGATCTTTCTTTTACTATAGATCCCATAATTCCTTTACCTTCCGTTCCTCTTTTTTCCCTCTCTTCGTCTAATCTTCTTTAATTCGCTCTTAGATATATTTTGAATTGAAGGCTTATCGATATACACAAGATAAGCTTATGCTCAAAGTTGCCCTCTTCTTTGTATCAAAATTGTTGAGATGTGGTGGTCTTGTGGATACGTCACCAGACTGCAGATCACAAAATTCACGGTTCACAGCACCACTGTCTCAGACAAGACATAAATCTGAATTTGACACTCTCCACGAATGTGTTAATATGGTTACCCGGCAAAGGTACGTTCCCATCATCATGCCATATTTTATTATGTTCATTACATCGTGATAGAACCTTGAACGCATCGAGACATGCGTAGATCAAGAATGTTGCACAGAGCTTGCGTAGTGCTGCATACAACTTGCATAGCTGCTGCACACAAATAGCACAGCCGGGCGCGATGAAGACCAACAAAAGAGATTATATTTATTATTGGACTGAAGCAAATTTCAATGAAAAACTTTGCGCACAGTGCAGTCTCTGTAACAGGTCCATATCTACCACTGAGTATTGTCGGTAATGAAGCTTTGACCTGAACTTTCAAAGTGCAAGAGGTATCGCGATGAAATGATCTAGTATACATTTCTCATTGTATTCAAAAATATTGGCGTTGACTGATTAAATTTAAGTGTATTCAATCAGTTAATGTTCTTTGGTCAGACAAATGAAAAGCGGAAGGGAAAGGGGAAATATGTTGTAGCAGTGCAGAGAGCCCCTGACTGCCACGACAAACACATAGCAATTATGACAGAGATCTTCACACAAAATTAATCCTTCCTATACTATCCTTGGTATCATAATGAACTCACTTCAATGTTGATGTTCCTCTCAGGATGTTCTAATTCACTGAGTTTTATTTGATAATCTTCTATTAGAATAGAAATTCGCTTAATAAATAAAAATAAAACTGTTTCAGTCTTTGAGTTTAAATGACTTATAAGTCGCACAGTTCATACAGCCGCCATTTTCAAGATTCTTGTGGAAAGATCGAAGGGAATTATGAGAATGATTAAATGCATACAAATTTTAATAGTCAATCACCAAAAAGTAATTGACATTTGTTATGTCATTGATCATGAGTAAACAATGACCCTACAACAAGGCTCCCCAATAAACCCGCAAATCTTGCAGACAAATACTTGTTTTCTTTATTTGTGAAAGTAAATCCCAGAGTATGACATTTCACTGCGTAACAAAATTAACACGGTTCCCTCTCTTTTGTTGTTGTTGTTGACAGAGTCTGATGAATTTTCAAGGATAGTTCTTGCTTCTGACAAAGCTGCTCGGTGTGTAGTCGCAAAGAATCGCCTTACTCTGTACTTAGACCATGTCTCGGAATGGTGGATTATCTCCCTAATCAGGAGATACTTCATCGGTAAACGGCTCATCTGTACGCCATACGTTCCCCTGTCTACCTCCAGAGACGTCACGAACTACATCTTTCTCGATATTAAAGACGACTTCTGTGGCATGAAAGAGGTAGATTTATCATGAATTAACAGTTCGGTATAATCTTAGCTGAAAAAGAATTTGAGTTAAATAAATGTTAAAATGGGCAGGAAATCCTTAAGTAAGTCCATGCAACTTATATTACATGTCTATGTTCATTAACTTCATTGAAATAACTTTCTGTTTGTGTCTCCGATCTTCCAGTGATTACGATATGTCAATACTTTTTTGTGCAACGTTTTCTGAGTAGAGGGGTTCGTGGACGGACGGTGGGGGCAGGTGGGCAGAGGGGGGGGGGGAATACGTGGTCACAACAAATGTAAAACAAATCACAGATATAATATTCAAACCCGATAAACATTTCGCATCTTGAAGTAAACAATCATAAATGATTCACCCATCATTGCCGCCAGAGGGTATATGGGTACCTTGCAATTGCTGCAGTACATTGC
This sequence comes from Strongylocentrotus purpuratus, assembly GCF_000002235.5. Lineage (NCBI taxonomy): Eukaryota > Metazoa > Echinodermata > Echinoidea > Camarodonta > Strongylocentrotidae > Strongylocentrotus > Strongylocentrotus purpuratus. The sequence continues at coordinate 11,676,286 of NW_022145601.1, forward strand.
AGTGCCCTCTTGAAGAACAGCATTATTGCAATAATTGCAACTATTTGTTATTGTTATTACTATTATTGTCATCATCATTGTGTCAATATGGATCCATATATATTCAACCATTTGCAGGATACCATACAAGACTACAAGGTAGCCTTTCCTGGTGAGCAGTACTGTGTATATTGGGGACAAGGACCCCTATTTGTCAGACATCTGGAAAACGAAGACGAAGTGTCAACACAGGTAAGAATCTCAATATATTTGATGCTGTAGTTTCCCCCGAAGTTAAATTAGCCTGACAAACAAATCGTCCGTTTCTTATTCGGTAGAGCCTAATATATATTTTTTTATCCTGGGGCCTCACAGTTACGAGGCCATTGCTTTGCCAATGAATCATGAATGTACACAGCGAGGGTTAGGTTAGGGGGCAGCCCCCACAAATAAAAACAAAACAAAGAAAATGCAATAAATTATCAATAATTCATTGAATTTCCCCCGGTCCCCAACATAAAAAATTCCTCTGTACGGCCATGAATTATGGTTCAAGGCATGGCCACATGGGATCTTTTTCCGCTGAGGACCGGGGGGAAATGCTATGGATAATTGATAATTTCGTAGGGTGTTAATTGATGGTTATCTCTGATTTCTTTAGGAACTTGAAGAATGTGCTTTCTTCCACATGACGACCCATCGGATGCCGTTCTCTCTTCAGCCACGTGAAGTATCTGAAGTTCCCGTCATATTCATCTTGAAGCAAAAAATCACGAAGCGTATCGCCTTCAAAGTACTGTACAACGGTAATATCAAGGGCACGAATTCCTTTGGGGAGGGGTGGCTTAAAGAACACTGGCAGAGAAAAGCGTATTCTTGTGCAGTTTCAGGAATGGTTATTTGCCTGAGCTTCGGGCAAGCTGTGACAAAACATCAAATTTAACACAAACATATTATCCACAAACATTTTATTTAGGCGTTTTAAATAAGTTGTGTAAGAAAGACGTGAGATTTTACGAATTCAAAAAACATTTTTATTGATACTGAACAAAACAGCTCCTGAAAAAAAAAGAACTCTTTACCAGTTTTGTCGATCCTGGTATCATGTACATTGGTTTTTACGTGCAATGCTATACAGTTCATTTGGTGTAGCAAAAGCACCATGGCAAGTGACTCCAAGTTGGAATAATTATCATTTTAGGCTAATCGGTTCTCATCACGTTGAAATCATGTATTCACAATTCAGATGTGCCGCATAAGAATCCAATTGCCCAATCAACTCCGACAGGAACTGCATCGTCTAAAGGCAAAGCTGAACCAACCGAGGTTGGACCGGGAACATCCAAATGTAAGATTTAAAAAATATATACTAATAGTATTTTTCCTTTTGATATGCAGGGCATCGTTTCATGAAACCTAAATGGCTACAAGTGAAAAATGTAGTGTACGAAATGAACACGCTTTAAATAGGATGTCTGCAAACTTGTTGCATATGAAAAAATGTCCTTATTTTTTGAAAATTTGAACAAAATCGAAACAACAAACGTTGTGAGGAGGCTTTTAATCTTCCGATTTACTCTCATGAGTGCAAGATGAAAACATGTTTTGTATTTGTGCTATTCTGATTTAAATGACTATTGCATTTTCAGCATCTCAGCTCTCCGAAGAGCAGACAAGAAGCAAGCATCATGATCTTGAAACGAAAGGTCCAACATCAACTGAGCCTGCAGATACAAAGGGTAAGACTATGGCCTATCAGAAGCGGTTCTGGAGGAATACATGTACTAGTATGATGTTGTTTTTTTATCGGGGGGAAGCAGGGGTTGGGGCCTTCTAGCAAGCTTTTATTTTTTTACATGTGCTTCTTTTTGGGGGGAAGGAGGGGGGGGGGGACTGTAGAACCGCTACTGCGGCCTATATTCTAGCAATTAGCCTTTGTTTTAAATATCCTGTAAAGTATTATTAACGTTTTTGTGAACCGTATAATATTTACTCTTTAAATTGAACAATTTCATCTCTTCGCTACATGTTCCATGATCTTATCTCAATCATGTCAATAAACTAAACTAATACATTATAATTCAAAGGGTCGACTTGCGATAGATAACGGATCAGTCAGAGTTCTTTACAGCACAGGTCGGAGTCTGGTGTAATCATTTTCTAAAACCTTTTTTACGTTGCTTTTTTCAGACGGAAGTAGTCATACTGATGTCTTTACAAGACCTAGGCCGTTGACTCCATCATCGAAAGAGTCACCGCCTTGTGAACATGCCTACCAAGTCACACATGCCTACCACGTAACAGAGCCAGGAGCAATTGGTAAGGAGCTGAAAGATAAAGTCGTGTTCAGGGGTGGTATTCTGAACATTGTTGTAAGTTTTGTGTTATCTTTTGTTGTACCTTCCAGAGATAACACAGCGCTAATATTGTTGTAAGTTGGTATTCTGAACATCATTTTATCCCTGTGTTATCTCTTGAAGGACCGCCTCTATCTTATATTTGACCATTGATGACACGCCCATTTTTATGGACCCTACCAATCAAAATCTATTTTATATAAGCATGATAAGTAGGTCAACCAATAGGAATACTTTATGCCATATCTGCAGATGCGCCTAGCGCATACTAATCTTGGGCGTAATTAGTTATTTGAGCACTTATTACGCGCGTCATCACTATGCGCTGTTGAATGTGCATCATGAAGACAAATCACGCTTTCACTATATTGGTTAAGATGAGAGCATTAAAATCGTCATATCCTAGCATGTAATATCTTAGAAAGTTCTCATCTGTGACGTTTCCGGTCAACACACAATCTTCTTCTAACTCGTCTATTGGCACGAAGTTGGTTCTCGGCAAAAAATATTGCCGCCATTATATCACCACGAAAGATACAACAACCCCCTACCTGGGGCGGTATTCTGAACCCTGTGTTATCTCTAATATTGTTGTATCTTTGAAGATAAGATAAAGTTGGTATTCTGAACATTGTTGTAACTTTTGTGTTATCTTTTGTTGTATCTTTTCTCTCATCTTATTGGCCGCGCCTGCGCTCATACTTTGGTGCGCTTGTAATTGTGCGTATTATTAATAAAGTGGCATTTAATTCCCATTTGCATATGCGCACGGGAGATAATATGTCGAGATAATTGGTATTCTGAAATTTTATCTTATCTTATCTTGCATGTTATTTACAACAATATTTACAACAGGTAGGGGGTTGTTGTATCTTTCGTGGTGATATAATGGCGGCAATATTTTTTGCCCAGAACCAACTTCGTGCCAATAGACGAGTTAGAAGAAGATTGTGTGTTGACCGGAAACATCACAGATGAGAACTTTCTAAGATATTACATGCTAGGATAGGACTATTTTAATGCTCTCATCTTAACCAATATAGTGAAAGCGTGATTTGTCTTCATGATCCACATTCAACAGCGCATAATGATGACGCGCGTAATAAGTGCTCAAATAACTAATTACGCCCAAGATTAGTATGCGCTAGGCGCATCTTCAGATATGGCATAAAGTATTCCTATTGGTTGATCTACTTATCATGCTTATATAAAATAGATTTTGATTGGTAGGGTCCATAAAAATGGGCGTGTCATCAATGGTCAAAGATAAGATAGAGGCGGTCCTTCAAGAGATAACACAGGGATAAAACAATGTTCAGAATACCAACTTACAACAATATTAGCGCTGTGTTATCTCTGGAAGATACAACAAAAGATAACACAAAACTTACAACAATGTTCAGAATACCACCCCTGTTGTAAATATTGTTGTAAATACCATGCAAGATAAGATAAGATAAAAGATACAACAACTTTCAGAATACCAATTATCTCGACATTATTATCTCCCGTGCGCATATGCAAATGAGGATTAAATGCCACTTTATTAATAATACGCATAATTACAAGCGCACCAAAGTATGAGCGCATGCGCGGCCAATAAGATGAGAGAAAAGATGCAACAAAAGATAACACAAAAGTTACAACAATGTTCAGAATACCAAATTTATCTTATCTTTAAAGAAACAACAATATTAGAGATAACACAGGGTTCAGAATACCGTCAATTGTACCTCCCTAAAATTAATTTCATCTCCTCAATCTATTGTAAATTTTAGATTAATAGATACTGACATTTAATTTTATGTTACAAATAGTAATGAACGAAATCCTTTGACAAAACAGTAATCTATCTATGCTACACTCGACCCATGTGTAATAAGTGGGTATAGGCTCGCTGAAATAGTTGCTGGAACTTAACCGGGTTGATCATATATTAAGTACTTTGGAAGCACATATAGTTGTGATATACCCTTATTTCCTTTACACTCTCTTCGGAAATTTGAACGACGTTATTGATTTACGACATCATCTTTTTGTTCGAATTTGTTTTAAGCTCCGACATCATCGACAGAGCCCTTCGATTCATTAGATTCTGCAGCAGAAGAGGCAATGGGAGTCTTAGCCCCACAAGCATTTGCGGCAAACGTTGTCCAAGAATTGGTTCCAGGACCTTTAGCAGATCGAAATATGCACCAGCGTCCTGGAAACGTCTATATCAACGTCAACAATATCAAAGTCATCAACAATTCCCAAGTGAATAATCCTCATGGAAATACTGCTGCCCCTGCCCCTGTTGCAATTGCTTGCATAGTACCTCCTAGGCTACAGCATGAGCTGCGCTGTCGGTTGAATAGAGAAAGCCCAGTTTTTGATGACTGGAGGGGTCTTGCCAATCAGCTTGAACTTCAAGACTACATACAACATCTGGAGCAGTGCAAGAATCCGACTGAAGAACTACTTGTTCTTGCTGAGAATCAAAAGAAGATTCAGAACCTTGGGGACTTGGCCAAGGCGTTCGAACGCATGAATCGTGGGGATTGTCAAGAGCTCTGCGAGAACTATGCGTTTAAGAGAACAAAGACAGATGATGACACAGACACCAGTGATTAGGAAACAGGCTCAATGTGTTCCACATCACCCTTTAATCAAGGGTCTATGGCTCGTTAATCAGACAACCTGTGAACATAGCATTATATGGTTGTTGTAATCCACCAACTGCCTGTCATTTGGTTTAAAAAACCACAATCATTAGATTTGCTCGAAAAATATAAAGGTAAAGAAAAGGTATACTCTAAGGTTCGTATTCTCCTGATCATTTAAACCATATCTAGGGGGAAATATCATGTTAAATAAAACTTAGATCTCAGACCAATTTCCTTTTTTCAACCACTTTTTTGACAAAAGGCTTAATCCAGCGTCGGGTTAAAATATTAGAACAATTCAGGCCAATAATATTGACCAAACATTGGTTAAAGAGGAAATATGCATGTTTGTTGGGTATATTACTTCCCAATATTGCGGAAACCTTATTAAATTTTGAGTACAATTACCTAATACTGTGTAAACTTTTACCCTCTTATGTGCTACGCTGCATCAAGATTATTACGTCGATTGCTTTTACAGGAACGAAGAATTGAGATTCACTCTTGGCATATTCATCGATTTTAAGAAAGCAATTTTGACACCATTATTCTTAATGTACTGCTAGCTAAACTCTTAAATTATGGCATTCGAGTTTTATAAAGATCCAGATTGTTCAATGTGGTCAAACGTTATCTATAAGGAAAAAGATAATATATGGTGTTCCACAATGATCAGTTCTAGGGCCAACTCTGTTTTTATCTATATAAATGATCTGCCAAGACTGCCATCAGTAACTGATTATTTCAATTTGCGGCTGTTTGCCGATGATTCTAATATAATTCATACTTTCCCAGCTCACCAGAGCGACATTAATGTGGATGAAGTAATGAACAAAACATGGAAAATTGTAAAAATAGGTATAAAGGGTAAACTAAACATAGCTGGAGAGGAAATCCAAGCGGTTGATGTTACCACTTATGATAGAAATCTGCCGTGGAATAGTCATATTCGTTATGTAAATCAGGGTATCAGGATTGCGATATTTTGTTCCTAGGCGTACTTTTACAGTATCCATTATCATATAAAACGTGGATAAAACCACACAGGTGTGGAGAAGCAACATAAGGTTAGCCTATTAAGAAGCATATTGTATTCACAGAAAATAGCAGTTCGTGCTTTTTTCATTTAGAGAGTGAATTACTCATACAGCTCAACTACTTTCATGTTTGATCTGTTTAATAAAAGTTTGTCTCAAATGTTTATATATAGTGTATAGAGTATAGTTACTCCACAAGGCAAACAGAAGGTTAACAATTACGTCTGCCAAAATTTAGAACGACACATGGTCGATTTCCATTGTCTCTTGTGATTAGTTACTTGATTACCTATTAATGTTAGAATATGTTACAACACATTTGATGAGCAAATCATGAATCGAAAATCCATGCAAAAAGTCTGTATGTGTACAACAATTATATTTCGTATTTTGTAAGACATTGTTAAAGTTATATATTTGTATAGTATTGATTGCAATAGTACATTAATTTCTTTTTTTCTTTTTTTTTTCTGAAGGTTTCTTGTACAAAATACATTGGTTAGCTGTTAGGCGTTAGGATCGATTACATACCTCACTTAAGAAATCCAGCCATCTGATTGGTCGAAATTGCATTCATAAACTTTAACTATTTCTGTAAAATTCCCAGTAACCATGGTTAAAACAGTTCTAAAATCCCAGTAACCATGGTTACCGGGAAAATAGTTCAGTCTCCATGGTTACCCCATAGGTTTACATGTTAAAAAATGGTTTGAGCGATCAAGGATACCGTACGTGTGCGAAGAATTGGTCGGTATTTTCATACAAGACAAGACAATTCCAAACAAGACAAAAATGACTAAAGAAACTGTCCCAAGATTTCAACTTATCAAATGCAAGACACGCTGACAGCAAGAACAACAAAGAGGGTACGTGAAATTATCCATAAACATGTTCGTTTAGTTGCTGAAAATGGAGTACCAGCATAGACGTAGACGAAAATAGATCTAGTTGTCAGGGTGTCTGATCGCGCACCCGATGTTGTGTACAAAAATTCTTCCCATAGAGATTACACGCAATGCAGTCTTTATGCAGTCTACGTGCATTTCGCGACCATGCAAAAAAAGTCAAGTTTTTTTTTTCAATTCGAGATTCAAACCTTTATCTTTTGTGATCCTGAAGGTGATACTCAATAAGTGAGGTGTCATATGAAAGCGCAGGTTCTTTTCTCTATTCCCCACAGGGCCGGCCACCCCCAAAATTGTAAAAATATCTTGCTTAGACTAGAATCTAGATCTAGTCTACTCTCAAAGATACACTCATAAAAAACAACCGTGCAGATAAACTAGAGAAAGGCCAAGGTGGTGTCATTAGTTGACTCTTTTGTTTTCGGCATATAAAAGTATTAATGACTGCTTTAATATTCGAGAAGTAGTTGTTTTTATACGCTCTCGGGAAGGTTACAATTGGGCTATTGCCCTCGGCACGCCTCGGGCAATAGCGCAATTGTAATCTTCCCTTGAGCGTATAAAAACAACTATTTCTCTCAAAGCAGTCATTAATACTATACTATCACATATGCAATTATTCGGCGCCCATTTTGCAAACCAATATTTTCTCTTCTTGTACATATAAATACCGTTGTATGAAATGCATGGTATTTATTTGCTGTTACTAAATAAATCAATCAAATAAAAACAAATCTAATGAAAATTCTAAACATTGACAGGATTGTAATCATAAAAGTGATATACATGTACATGGAAATTATTAACATCAACTCAAATGAAATAAAATTAAATGAATTCAACATTTGAAAGCATCTAGCAGGAACCACAGGTGTTAAATTGAATACTCTGTTTAAGAAAATGAAAACAATGAGCTCCTGTTGTATGCAAAGCCAGCGATTTTATTCCTTGGGGGAGGGGGGGGGGGGGTGCAACAGCCGGAAAACGCAACCTTCAAGACATATTGATAGCATTCTTTGAAAGCATTCTTTGCATTTAATTAAACTAACACACCTTGACAAATAGCGGTGAATAAAGGGGATCCCTCATAAAAACTGAACATTATTACGTTTTGCCTGAGATCCTTCTCATTCAAACGTTAATTACAAAGGGGTTCGTCTTTTATGTTACCTTTATTCGACGTTTATTCTTCTTCAAACTATTTATCAATACTTTATGTACATATATCTTTTTAATTGCATTGGATTAATTGAACTGTTATGTATATCATAATGATATTCGTTATAGATAGGTATGATAGGCGCTCCTTTGTTATAAGTTCATTAATTTTGCGTTAAAGCAGAAAAATAAGAAACTCATGATTGCAAACGTTTGAATAAATCGGTCAAATAATAAAGCAGTTATGAATGTTTGAAAAATGATATCTCTAAATCTATATGCGAATCTCAAATTGGCAATTGGGTCAATGGATTGTGATGTATTCTTGGACAATTCTTTCGTTTGTTGTGTACAAAAATATCAGTATTTTCTGTTTTTCTCCTTGCCTTCTTCCATTGGGCACTCCTACGTACATATATATGTATATATTATATATTTTATATCATATGTGTTTTTATTTGTGTTTGAAATGAATTGAATCGAATTAAATATAATATATTATGAGAATCTCAGTTTGTATAGAAATTACATATTTGCACACCCAATGGCGTTAGAATACCTTTCATTAAAAAAGGGCATTGACTGGAACGCGGTCCTAAAGAGCTCTCAATGCTTCATCCGTCAAGGTTTCATAAACAAATAATGTTGGCAGAGACGGAATAAAGTGCGGAGATTATCACATATATCATGCATGTTTCTGAGGTATTAATCATACCTCCAAACGGACTTGAAATTGTTTGTTTGTTTTTATTTCCGAAATCCATATATACATACAAGTTAAAAAAAACTTTCATATAAAACACATTTCAAACGATAAGAAAGTAAGTAAATGTGTTAAGTATAGACTAACGGTTGGATAGCCCATTTCAGAACCATTTTCGAAATGGTCCTGTTCTTCCATGGGGTCCGAAAGCAAAATTCATAAATTTACATACAATATCAATTTTTATAAAAATCATAGTAATTTACCAATACACTACCACCCCTTATCGATTCCCCTAACCTCACACCCACCCGCCACCCTCTCGATACTGCCAACCCCTCCCGCTACCCCTTCCCAAGTCCTCCAGTGTATATTATCGTCCGATTCTTAGCGATTCGGGGCAATGTTATAGTGTGTCCGGGTTGTTGTTGGTCTGGCATCTTCTGTCTGTTGAGCAGCCCGTGAATCGAAATTTCTCTATTTCATTTTTAGAACTCATTTTCAAGAACGAGGATGTTAGTCCATCTTTTTTTTTATTAAACACAATTCTGAGAATGTATTCAATATGAGAATAATGAAAGTAATACATTTTGAGCAAAGGGTTCGAGTATGAAGTGCATATGTGCATGGAGAAGGGCGAATAACATGCACTTTGTTAGCATCTTATTATGCTTAATTGATGGCGATACTATGAAAAATTTGGTTTATATTCTGCCAATTCTAGAGGTATGAAGCAAGTACTCTACACCAACCGATTACATCATTACACATTCATATAGAGTTTTACAGAAAAGCGATATTATATGTGGAGTTCTTTTTCATTCTCTGTCCCTTTCGTATTTCTCTCTTTTTCCTGTTTTCTCTCATTTTTCTTAGTATTCGATGTGTTTGAGTGTGTGTGTTTAGTGCGTGGGAAGGGGTGGGGGGCAGATCTACCTAGCAATCATTATGAATGAGGCGTTATGAAATATTGATCCGCCATGTTCTTTTTCTTTCGCGCAGATCTAAAACCAGGTATAGTTCAGGCCACAAGAAATACAGAGAAATGGCAAGGCAATAGGGCTGTATTGTCGCAATACGCAGTATGGTAATGTAGGCAGACTTCTACAGCCGAATACGGATCTGAATGCAAAGTCCAATTTATGTACTGCTTTCATATATCACGCTTGAGTGTTCCTTCAGAATAGACCAAATATCATCGGTACTACAGGGTACAGGCTAATTTACAAAGTAGTTCAATGTTACATTACAATAAGAAACATGGTGCTTGGAGAGCACGGTGATATATTATCATCAAGAGAAAAACGTTGTGGGTGTGAATTGCGTTAAACATGGCGCTGTTTTCAGCGGCAGCAAAAGGAGACTTCCTGAAGATACAATCATTAATCGACTCGGAGGACAAGTCAGAGGATTCGGGAGAAGTTGATGTAAACTGCTCGGATGCGTCAGGCAAGACGGCCCTCCACATTGCTTCGGAAAATGGACATTTGCAAACGGTTAAATGCCTTACCAATCTTGGAGCAAAAGTGAATGTGGTCGATGCTAACCTACATACATCGCTTCACTTATGTTCAAAGATAGGCCATCTTCATGTGGTAGAGCTGTTAGTGAACGAAGGAGCAGATATTGAAATTAGTGATAAAGATGGGTTTACATCTCTTCACATAGCATCACGCAAGGGTCATCTTGATATTGTCAAATACCTTGTTAGTAAAGGGGGAGACCTGGGGAAACTTGCCAATGGTTACTGGACACCTCTACTCCTTGCCTTCGACGGTGGCCATCTATGCATTGCAGAGTACCTTTTGACAGAAGGAGCCAACATTAACACGTGTGGTGAAGGTGGATATACAGCTCTACATACTGCATCACAAACTGGTAATATCGATGGGGTAAAATTTCAAACCAGTCAAGGAGCAGAGCTGGATAGGAGCACTGGCGATGGTTGGACCGCACTTAGTCTGGCTTCATTTGGAGGACGCCTTGACATTGTCAAAGTTCTAGTTAACGAAGGGGCTCAGCTTGACAAATTTGACGAAGCCGATAGGACACCCTTACATTGTGCTTCTCAAGAAGGCCATCTTGAAGTTGTCGAGTACATTCTGAACAAAGGAGCAGGCATTGAAATTGGTGATAAAGATGGTTTAACGGCTCTTCACATAGCATCATTCAATGGTCATCTTGATATTGTCAAATACCTTGTTAGGAAAGGGGCACAGCTTGACAAATGTGACAAAAACGGCAGGACTCCCTTGTCGTGTGCTTCTCAAGAAGGCCATCTTGAAGTCGTCGAGTATATCGTGAACGAAGGAGCAGGCATTGAAATTGGTGATCAAGGTGGGGTTACAGCTCTTCATGAAGCATCATTCAAGGGTCATCTTGATATTGTCAAATACCTTGTTAGGAAAGGGGCACAGCTTGACAAATGTGACCAAAACGGCAGGACACCCTTGTCTTGTGCTTCTCAAGAAGGTCATCTTAAAGTCGTCGAGTATATCGTGAACGAAGGAGCAGGCATTGAAATTGGTGATCAAGGTGGGGTTATAGCTCTTCATGAAGCATCATTCAAGGGTCATCTTGATATTGTCAAATACCTTGTTAGGAAAGGGGCACAGCTTGACAAATGTGACCAAAACGGCAGGACACCCTTGTCTTGTGCTTCTCAAGAAGGTCATCTTAAAGTCGTCGAGTATATCGTGAACGAAGAAACAGGCATTGAAATTGGTGATCAAGGTGGGGTTACAGCTCTTCATAATGCATCATTCAAGGGTCATCTCGATATTGTCAAATACCTTGTTAGGAAAGGGGCACAGCTTGACAAATGTGACCAAAACGGCAAGTCACCTTTGTCTTGTGCTTCTAAAGAAGGCCAAGTTCATGTGGTAGAGCTGTTAGTGAACGAAGGAGCAGATATTGAAATAAGTGATAAAGATGGGTTTACAACTCTTCACATAGCATCACGCAAGGGTCATCTTGATATTGTCAAATACCTTGTTAGTAAAGGGGAGACCTGGGGAAACTTGCCAATGATTACTGGACACCTCTACTCCTTGCCTTTGACGGTGGCCATCTATGCATTGCAGAGTACCTTTTGACAGAAGGAGCCAACATTAACACGTGTGGTGAAGGTGGATATACAGCTCTACATACTGCATCACAAACTGGTAATATCGATGGGGTAAAATTTCTAACCAGTCAAGGAGCAGAGCTGGATAGGAGCACTGGCGATGGTTGGACCGCACTTAGTCTGGCCTCATTTGGAGGACGCCTTGACATTGTCAAAGTTCTAGTTAACGAAGGGGCTCAGCTTGACAAATTTGACGAAGCCGATAGGACACCCTTACATTGTGCTTCTCAAGAAGGCCATCTTGAAGTTGTCGAGTACATTCTGAACAAAGGAGCAGGCATTGAAATTGGTGATAAAGATGGTTTTACGGCTCTTCACATAGCATCATTCAATGGTCATCTTGATATTGTCAAATACCTTGTTAGGAAAGGGGCACAGCTTGACAAATGTGACAAAAACGGCAGGACTCCCTTGTCGTGTGCTTCTCAAGAAGGCCATCTTGAAGTCGTCGAGTATATCGTGAACGAAGGAGCAGGCTTTGAAATTGGTGATCAAGGTGGGGTTACAGCTCTTCATGAAGCATCATTCAAGGGTCATCTTGATATTGTCAAATACCTTGTTAGGAAAGGGGCACAGCTTGACAAATGTGACCAAAACGGCAGGACACCCTTGTCTTGTGCTTCTCAAGAAGGCCATCTTGAAGTCGTCGAGTATATCGTGAACGAAGGAGCAGGCATTGAAATTGGTGATCAAGGTGGGGTTACAGCTCTTCATGAAGCATCATTCAAGGGTCATCTTGATATTGTCAAATACCTTGTTAGGAAAGGGGCACAGCTTGACAAATGTGACCAAAACGGCAGGACACCCTTGTCTTGTGCTTCTCAAGAAGGTCATCTTGAAGTCGTCGAGTATATCGTGAACGAAGGAGCAGGCATTGAAATTGGTGATCAAGGTGGGGTTACAGCTCTTCATAAAGCATCATTCAAGGGTCATCTTGATATTGTCAAATACCTTGTTAGGAAAGGGGCACAGCTCGACAAATGTGACCAAAACGGCAAGACACCCTTGTCTTGTGCTTCTCAAGAAGGTCATCTTGAAGTCGTCGAGTATATCGTGAACGAAGGAGCAGGCATTGAATTTGGTGATAAAGATGGATTTACAGTTCTTCACATCGCATCATTTATGGGTCATCTTGATATTGTCAAATACCTTGTTAGGAAAGGGGCAGACCTGGGGAGACTTAATGCTACTGGTTACTGGACACCTTCACGCCTTGCTTCTAAGTGTGGCCATATGGATATCTATGAATTTCTTTTAGAAAGAGAAGCAACAAATACCGTTCAGCCATTGTCTGGGTTGGACAGGAAAACATATCGGAAACGTCGCGGTGGTGGTGAGGCCTACCTTGGCGATATGCCCCCATACTTCCGATCATACGACCCAGTTCTCATCAGTCCACGAGACAGCTCTCACTTCCCGAGGGAGATCATCAAAGACGAGACAAAGATTATAAGTCTCGACGAGTACAGCATCAAGGTTCCGATTTCACGAGACGATGTGGACAGAGCCAAATATATCACAGCAGAAGCATTGACAACCATTCCACCTGACTTAAACCTGGAAAAAGACGAAGTCATCATCTCAGTTGGGCTCAAGCTGTCCCCTCCTGGTTTTCAATTTAAAACTCCGGTAGAAGTCAAGATCTTGCATAGCGCTATTTTCAGCAACCCAGACAAGGCAGAAATTGTGCTATACACTCGAAGGACTGGTAAGATCTTCCTATTACTATAGATCCCATATTTCCACATAAATTCCCTTCCCTTCCGCTGTGTTTGCGAGAGAGTAAATTCCCGTTCCTTTTATTTCCCGCACTTCGTCTAATCATTTTTAATTCGCTCTTAGATTTATATTTAATTGAAGGTGTACTGTTGATCCGCAAACCTTACAAAAAATACTTTTTTTCTTTATCATATGAAATTAAATCCCTGATCATTGACAGTTCACTGCTTAAAAAAATTAACACGGTCCTCTCTTTCTATGTGTGTCTTTTTGATAGCGTCTGATGAATTTTCAAGGATAGTTCCTGCTTTTGACAAAACTGCCCGGTGTGTAGTCGCAAAGAATCACCTTACTCTGTACCTAGACCATTTCTCGGAATGGTGGATTATCTCCTTAATCAAGAGATACTTCATCGGTAAACGGCTCATCTGTACGCCATACGTTCCCCTGTCAACATACAGAGACGTGTTGAACCGCATCTATCTCGTCATTAAAGACGACTTCTACGGCATGAAAGAGGTAGTTTAATTGGTTATTCATTTTCAGACTTTGTCCAATCGCTTTCATAATTTTGCATCTAATTTCGTCAGAGTCAAATCAAGTTTGTCATCTTTGGCTGCCAACGTACAATTGCATGAAGCAATTTTGCCCTTTTGCAACCGATTTCGTCAAAGCGTCATTCAAATACACCCCTCGTTCGTTATAAGGACTTGTCTATGCGACGAATATGAATGAAATTCTCTTGAAATCGATTGCACAAAGACGAATTTGGACCGCACCGTGAGACGAATTCGAATGAAATCTGACGGAAATAAATAGACAAGCGTTGATATTGATTGACTATTCGCTAACTTGGATGACAGGATTTCTAGATTGAATTTGACATTCGCACGAATCCGAATTCCTAGGGTAAAATTAAAGTGCACGAAAATGAATTTGAATTAAATAAATGTTAAAATTAATAGGAAATCGTATAGTAAGTCAATGGAACTTACACGGTATTTTTGTTTGTTTAGCAAACACTGAAATTGGGACAAAAAGTTTTTTGACCATATTTATTGAGATGACTGTCAATTCAATTCAAACCAGATACCCGTTTAACATCTTGGAGTAGATATTCATTTCGACACCCATGAAAGATTAATTGCCTGTTTTGTGGAGGTGTCGTGGTATAGTCGTTCATTCAATTGAATCCAAGGGTTAAGGGTTCGAATGCTAGCCCGGCGCTAACGTTCTTTGGCAAGACATTAATCCATATTTTACACGAAAGTGTAACCGAGTACCGGATAATTGCTGGAGTATATTGCAGTGCCATCTGAAAGAACAGCTTTATTTCTAAGTTTGTTCTCGTTATTTGTTGCAATTATTATTATCATTTTCATTATCATCCTGTCAATGTTGATTCTTCTGTTCAAACTTTTGCAGGATACCATACGAGACTACAAAGTAGCCTTTCCCGGTGAGCAGTACTGTGTTTATTGGGGAAAGGGAGCTCTATTTGTCAGACATCTGGAAACTGAAGTCGAGGTGTCAAACAAGGTAAGAACTACAATATAAATGATTTCGTTGTTTCTCCAGAAGGAAATTATCCTGACAAACGATCGTCCGTTACCTATTATGCATGGCCTAATATATATATTTGTCTACATTACCAAAGACACGGGCTAGAGGTTCCTTAAATCGGCACTGAACTGATGAACTGTTCATTGCACAGCGCTATCTCATGGTCTATTTGCCAACAGTGTGTAATCCAATACCTTAAAGCCTATCCGCACTAATTTGGCCAGGATGGATTAGACCTCCCTGGATAGTAACTGACAGGTGGTTATCTCATCAAATCAGCTCTCAATTAACATAAGAAAAAGGGGATCATAGGGGACCAATGGTCACCGATTAGGCATTATTTGCTATATAGAGGGCGCAAGTAGCTATAAGTAGTGTATAGTGGGCCTTTAATACGCTTAATTGATGATTATCTCTGATTTCTTTAGGAACTTGAAGAATGTGCTTTCTTCGACATGACGACCCATCGGATGCCGTTTACTCTTCAGCCACGTGAAAGAATAGTATCCGGAGTTCTCGTCACTTTCATCTTGAAGCAAAAAATCACCAAGGATATCGGCTTTACAGTATGGTACAAAGGTAATATCAATAAATTTCTTTGGGGGGAGGGGGTGGCTTAAAAACGCTCACTGGCAGTACCGGCAGAGAAGATCGTATTTTTGTGCAGTTTCAGGAATGGTTATTTGCCTGAAATTCGGACAAACTGTAAAAAAAAAAAAAAATCTTTCTTTTCAGGTAACTTTGAATGACTTGTGTATGAAACACTTGAGATTTTACGAAGTTTAAAAACGAATTTTTATTGATACTGGACAAAATGCTCCTGAAAACAAAAGTGAACTCTTTACCAGTTTTGTCGATCCTGATACCATTTTTTCATGTGATATGATTCTACTAAGTGCTGGTACCAGTGATCTTGACCTACATCATTGAAACTATGCTAGTCCGTTTATATAGGGCTCATGGGTTGATCAGTCAAAACAAGATCTGAATATCCGAAAGGCGAAAGCCTGGACGGCTTTGAACAAGCTGACAGCCATCTTGAAATCAAACCTCGGTAGACAACTGAAAGTCCGTTTCTTTAGAGCTTCAGTGGAAAATGTACTGCTCTATGGATCAGAAGCCTGGACATTGACGAATATCCTGTAAAACAACTGGATGGTTGCTATACAAGACTCTGAGAGAGCATTTAGAAAAAGACACCCGTCTACAAAGGCAGGAACTCCCAAAGATCATGGAGAATAAAACTCAATGGAAAAATCTTGTCAAATCGGTGCGAGTACGCTCGACCTAGTTAGTAGTACATTATTTGTACGTGCAATGCTATACAGTTCATTTGGTGTAGCAAAAGTACCATGGCAAGTGACTCCAATTTGGAATAATTATCATTTTAGGCTAATCGCTTCTCATCACATTGATATCATGTATTCAAAATTCAGATGTGCCGCATGAGAATCCAAGTGCCCAATCAACTCCGACAGGATCTGCATCGTCCAAAGGCAAAGTTAACCCAACTGATGTTGGACGGGGAACATCCAAATGTAAGATTTAAAAAATATATACTAATACTATTTTTCCTTTTGATATGCAGGGCATCGTTTCATGAAACCTAAATGGCTACAAGTGAAAAATGTAGTGTACAAAATGAACACGCTTTAAATGGGATGTCGGCGAGCTTGTTGCATATGAAACAATGTCCTTCTTTTGAGAAAATTTGAACAAAATCGAAACAAATAACGTTGTGAGGAGACTTTTAATCTTGCGATTTACTCTCATGAGTGCAAGATGAAAACATGTTTTGTAATTGTGCTATTCTGATTTAATTTACTATTGCATTTCAGCATCTCAGCTCTCCGAAGAGCAGACAAGAAGCAAGCATCATGATCTTGAAACGATAGGTTCAACATCACCTGAGCCTTCAGACACAAAGGGTAAGACTATATATCCTATCAGGAGCGGTTCTGTAGGAATACATGTATATATGTTATTATCTTTTGGGACAGTGGGGGAGGGGGAGGGTCGCAGGGTGTGGGGTATTCTAGAGTTCGTTTTTACATGTGGTTATTAATATTGGGGAAGGGGGGGGGGCTCTAAAACCAATACTGCGACCCATATTCTTTAAATTATCCTTTGTTTTAAATATCCTTTTTTTTTAAATGTACATGTATTATCAATGTATTTTTATATCGTATAATTTTAAATCTGTAAATTGAACTATTTCATCTTTCATGATTCCATGATTTTATCACAATCATTCCAATAACCCAAACTAATACAATATAATCCGAGGGTCAACTTGCGATAGATAACGGATCAGTCAGAGTTCTTAACAACACAGGGCGAAGTCTTGTTTTAATCATTTTGAAAAAGCTTTTTGTACGTTGCCTTTTTTCAGATGAAAGTAGTCCTACTGAAGTCCGTACAAGGCCTAGGCCATTAACTCCATCATCGATAGAGTCACCGCCATGTGAACATGCCTACCAAGTCACACATGACTTTGTAACTGAGATAGAGACAGTTGGTAAGGAGCTGAAAGATAAAGTCGTGTTCAGGGCTCTGTAACAACACAAATTTCAATTGTACCTCAAAAAATTAAGCTTATCTCCTCAATCAATCGTAACTTTAAGGTGACATTTGATGTTATGTTACAGATAGTAACGAGCGAAACCTTTGGCAAAACATTATTGTTAATAATTATGCTACACTCGATCCATGTGTAATAAGTGGGCAGGCTTCCTGAAACGGTTGCTGGAATTTAACCGGGGTTATAATATCTATAGCCATTTAGAAGCGCATATATTGTGATATACGTTTATTACTTTTAAGTCCTCTACGGAAATTTGAACGATGTAATTGATTTATACGTCATAACATCTTTGCGTTCGTTTTGTTTTAAGCTTTGACGTTATCGAAAGTGCCCGTCTATTCATTAGAGTCTGCAGCAGAGGGGGCGATGGGAGTCCTAGCCCCACCAGCATGGTTTAATGTGGTTTAATCATTTTCTATAACCTTTTTTTTTACGTTGCTTTATTTCAGACGGAAGTAGTCCTACTGAAGTTCTTACAAGACCTAGCCCTTTGATTTCACCAGCAGAGTCACTGTCACGGGAACATGCCTACCGAGTCACACATGATTTTGTAACGGAGACAGTAGCCTCACCAGCGTGTGCGGCAAACATTGTCCAAAAATTGGTTCCAGGACTTTCAGCCGACCAAATGCACCCGCGTTCTGGGGACGTCTATAATATTATGGTCATCAACAATCCCAAAGAAACAAATTCTGAAGGAAAAACTGTTGTCCCTGCCCCTGTTGCAATTGCTTCCATAGTACCTCCTAGGCTACAGCATGAGCTGCGTTGCCGGTTGAACAGAGAAAGCCCAGTTTTTGGTGACTGGAGGGGTCTTGCCAATGAGCTGGGACTTGAAGACTACATACAATCACTGGAGCAGTGCAAGAATCCGACTGAAGAACTACTCGTTCTTGCTGAGAGTCAAAAGAAGATTCAGAACCTTGGGGACTTGGCCAAGGCGTTCGAACGCATGAATCGTGGGGATTGTCAAGAGCTGTGCGAGAACTATGCGTTTGAGAGAACAAAGTCAGCTGATCCTCGGAAGGATCAAATGGAAGATGATGACACAGACACCAGTGATTAGGGAATAGGCTCAATGTGTTCCACATCACCCTTTAATCCAGGGTCTATGGACAACCTGTGAACATAGCAATATATGGTTGTTGTAATCCACCTACAGCCTGTCATTTGGTTTAGAAAACCACAATCATTAGATTTGCTAGAAAAATTTAAAGCTAAAGAAAAGGTATACTCTAAGAAAGGTTCGTACTCCCCTGATCATTGAAGACATATCTAGAGAGGAAATATCATGTTTAAAATAAAACTTAAATCTTAGACCAATTTCCTTTTTGAACCCGCTTTTTAGACAAAAGTCTCAATCCAGCGTCCGGTTTAAATATTTGAAATTGACCAAACATTGGTCAAAGGGGAAATATGCATGCATTTTGGGTATATTACTACCCAATATTGCGTAAACCTTGTTTAATTGTGAGTACAATATACCCATTATTGTGTAAACGCTCGCCCTCTTGTTATATGTTTCGCTGCATCAAGATTATTACATTGATTGCTTTTACAAGAACAAAGAAGTGATATTCACTCTTGGAATATTCATCGATTTTAAGAAAGCAACTTTGACACATTTAATCATAATACTACTTGCAAAACTCTCTTATAATGGCATTCGAGGTTACCTCGTGTATGGTTTAAGGACTATCTCAGTAGCAAATCCCATATTGTTCAATGTGGTCAAACGTTGTTTGAATGGAATAAGATAAGATGTGGTGTTCCACCAGGATCAGTACTAGGGCCAACTCTGTTTTTAACTATATATTATGATCTGCCATCATTAACTGATTATTTCAATTTAGTGCTGTTAATTTGCAAATGATTCTAACATAAGTCACACTTTTCCAGCTGACCAGTGCGAAATTAATGTGGATGAAGTAATGTACAACACACAGAAAAATTGGTACATTGCTAACAAACTTACAACTAGTTCAATGAAAACTTATATCATGTTCATAAGAAGTATGAGTAAAAATAGGTATAAATGGTAAACTGAAAGTAGCTGGATAAGGATATCAAAGAGGTTGATGTTTCCACTTATGATAGACATCTATCATGGAATAGCCATATTCGTTGTGTAAATCAGTGTATTGGGAAGACAGTTAGAGTGTTATTTAGATTGCGACATTTTGTTCCTAGGCTTATTTAACATTATCATTACAACGTAAATAGAACCACACATAATCTGTGGAATATTGGTGTGGGGGAAGCAATACAAGGTCAGAATACTTAGAATCATAATGTATTCACAGAAAATTGCTGTTCGTTTTTATTTTTTAATTAGAGAGTGGGAACTCCTACAGCTCCACTCCTTAATAGATTGCGAATCTTAACTTTGCATAATTTGGATGATTGATCTACATAATAAAAATTTGCCTTTTCTTTTTATAGATCATTGTGACATTCTACATTATAGCTACTCCAGAAGACAAACAGAAGGTGGAAAATTACGTCTCCCAAATTTAGAACGACACAAAAATCTATTTTCATTGTCTCTTGTGATTAGTTACTTGATTACCTATTAATGTCAGATTCTGTTACAACACATTTGTGAAACAAATCATTAATTACAAATCATTGCGAATAGTCTATATGTATACACATATTCTATTTCATATTATCAGTTTGTATCTTGTACGACATTGTTAGAGAATTTGTTTGTCTTAGTATCGTTTGTATAATGGTAAATTCATTTTCCCCTGAAGGTTACTTGTACAGAAAACAATGTTTAGCTGTAAGGCGTAAGGATCGACTAGCACATATGTTATTATCTTGCCCCTTTTACCAACCTATATTTTATCTTCTTGTATAATAATTGTGGCAGTTCGTGCTTTTTGTGCATGTAGAAAGTGGAGAACTCCTACAGCGCACTACTTAAAAGATTGTGAATCCTAACTTTTTATAATTTGGATTATTTAACAATCTCTATTTTTATGTTTGCTCTTTTAAATAATATGTTTCCTCATATTTTGATAGATTACTGTAATATTCTAAAATAAAGCTACTCCAGAAGGCAAACAGAAAGTGGACAATTATACGTCTTCAAAAATTAAAACGACACAAGGTCGATTATTATTGTCTTTTGTGGTAACTAAAATTTTGGAATAGATTACCTGCTAATGTCAGATTCTGTTACAACACATTTGTTGATCAAATCATCAATACAAAATCTATGCAAATAGTCTGTATATGTACAAAAATTATATTTGATATTATAAGTTTGTATCTTGTAAGACGTTGTTATTGCAGCCTATTTTGTTAGTATCGATTGTAAGGGTAGATTCCTTTTTTGTTTGTTTTCCGAAGGTTACTTGTACAAATTACATTTTTTAGTCGAATGCGTTAGGATCGGCTAGCATATATAATATTATCTAGCCCCTTTTACCAACCAATATTTTCTCTTCTTGTACATATAAATATCGTTGTATGAAATGCATGGTACTTATTTGCTGTTGGTAAATCAATCAATCAAACACAAAAATCGAATACAAATTCCAACATTAACAGGATTGTAACTATAAAAGTGATGAACATGTATATGGAAATAAATTAGCATTAACTCAAATCACATCAAATGAAATAAATTCAACATTTGAAAGTATCCAGAAGGAACCACAGGTGTTTGAAAGAACATATTTTGTTTACGATGATGAACAATGGGGCTTCGATGAGCTCATGTTGCTTTCTAAAGGAGCAATTCAGGAGGCAGGTGGAAGTAGGAGGGCAACAACCGGCAAACGCAACATCCATCTTCATTTAACAAGTAAATGAGGGTAAATTCATCTTCATTTAACAGCTACATGAAGAAAAGTTAATCTTCGTTCACAGCTAAATGAGGATAAATTAATCTTCGTTCACACAGTAAAATAAGGATAAATTAATCTTCGTTAACACAGTTAAATGAGGATAAATTCATCTTCGTTCACACAGTAAAATAAGGATAAATTAATCTTCGTTAACACAGTTAAATGAGGATAAATCCATTTTCATCTAACAGTTAAATGAGGATAAATTCATCTTCGTTAACAGCTAAATGAGGATAAATTCATCTTCGTTCACACAGTAAAATAAGGATAAATTAATCTTCGTTAACACAGTTAAATGAGGATAAATTCATCTTCGTTAACAGCTAAATGAGAATTAATTCATCTTCGTTCACAAAGTAAAATATGGAAAAAATAATTTTCGTTATCAATTCATCTTCGTTAACAGCTAAATGAGGATGAATTAATCTGGATTAACACAATTGATTGAGGTTAAATTAATCTTCATTAACAGCTAAAAGGAGGATAAATTAATTTTCGTTCATACAGTAAAATAAGGATAATTAATCTTCTTTAACACAATTGAATGAGGATAAATTCATCTTCATCTAACAGCTATATGAGGATAAATTAATCGTCGTTTAGACAGTAAAATAAGGATAAATTAATGTTCGTTAACACAATTAAATGAGGATGAATTCATCTTTGCCTACCTTCGTTTAAAGCAGCTAAAAATGAGCCTAAATTCATCTTTGACAACACCGTATATTGAGGATAAATTTAATCTTGTTTAAGGTAATACTTCCCATTTGCAGGTCAAAAAAAAAATGAAAGGTTAAATTCCAACGGCGTTCGAAAGGAAAATACTTATTAAGAACTTCCCTCAAAACGAAAGGGTTTGAAATGGCTTTTGTGGGAAATAACAACCACTAATTGTCAGATCGACATAAGAGATTGCAACAACCTAAGTAATAGTCTGAAATTCAGACCCTTGTACCGCCATGGTCGGACGTTTAGTGCTGCTGAGGACTCTGGCATGTCTCCAAATGGAACTTGAAATGCTGCTGAGCTGTGCAATGAGGTTTATGAATAAGGAGAATTGAACATTGCATGCAAAAAATACATGTACCAACTTTTTACATTTTACAATACCAATTTTTAGGGGAATTGCCGTCTTATTTTGTTGAAGCTTCACGTCTTTCCTTTTCAATACACTCACAATACAAATTGCGTAAGCACCGTCGCACGCGCAGATCGGTCGATACCTCCATTCATTTCCCCATTGTCAATGATTGTCGTCTAAAGCTCGGACGATTATCAACCGAGCCATAAATAATAGGCCTAAGCCTTCGTGGTTTTACGTGGGTTTTTCGACACATTTTGTAACTATATTCTGACCAACATTATGCCATAATCTACATTATACAACACCTACGTGGATCCTTGTCATTTGATTGGAGGATTGTTAGTCACATGATATTCAATAGATGTTATATTGCACGGTCGTGCATTTTTGGTTATATGCAGACTGCGTACCTCTCAGCCGTGCGCGCGCGTATCGCTGCGTGTATCTGACGCGAAGGCAATCTGAATGTAATCGAGAAGGCTTGACTCCAACTTTAATTTATCTTTAATATAAGGAGGAAAGCATAATTTGTTGATTAACGTTCTATTAGATCTTCTTCGATGTTGTATAAAAAAAAAAAAATGAATGTTTTTCATTCATTCAATGGTGCTAATATTTTCATTCGTTGAAAGATCAACGTTAATTCTATTCAACTCGGCTGACGCCTCGTTGAATAGAATGTTAATCTTTCAACTCATGAAAATATTCGCACTATTGAACCTTTACCATTCATTATTTGTATACTAAATGCCCTTTTTTTAAATGTGCAAATCAAATATAGGACTATTTGGGAAATGAATTTTGAGATGAACATTGTTTTATTCTCGAAAACAAAATAAGATTTACTTTGAATGCTTTCGACTTCGTTTCTCATAATTTGAAATATTCATTTTGTTTTAGTTTTTGCCTCCCGCTTAATTTTGTTTATTTTTTCTCTATCTATATATTTCTTTGAACCCTATGTTGATATGAGGTTGCTGTATCAATAAAATATTTATTGAATTTTTGTACGCATATTTGATTTGTTTTGTTTCTAATGGACAGAGCTAAATCAATGACAGAGATTACAACAAAATCATAATTCATCACAATCATCTCTCTGTCTCTCTCTCTCTTATTATTTATTTATCTATCTATCTCTGTCTGTCTATGTCTGTCTCTCTGCCTCTCTGTCTCCCTCCTCCCCTTCCTCTCTGAATACGTCAGGAATTTCGTGAAATTGGAATTGTGCTTCAGTGTGTTTTATTTCCGCATCGCGTTGTTTTTGTTTGTTGTTGACAGGGTGTGGCTAATAAGGAGTTAATCGCCGTAGTCTTGGTAGTCTGTTATTTATTCGAAAATAAATGATATTGAAAATATAGTAATTCATTATATGTTATGAAACAATAAAGAAAGAAGTGCAAACAACGTGAGAATTCAATTTATTTGTCTTCGTCTCCATCTGTGTTCTCGTTCAACATATCGTGTCAATAAAACTTTGATAATCCTCGTTTCATGATTAGTTCTGTAGATGGCATGGACATGTAAACCGGTACATGAAATGATGATGATGATGATGCTCACAATATTGTAATAAAATAGTAATGATAATAAAAATTATTTTCTTCATCTTGCACTCGCTTTTCTTCATTGCCAGAAAACTTGATTTTGTGTTGCCTTGCATTTTTTTTCTTCAACAATGGTAGCATCTTTGCCCCGGAAAAGTCTCATATTCGTGGCTATACCGCCGAAGTTGCTCAAGACAAGAGTGATATGATAAGAGTAAGGGGTCGTTTTTCAGAACATAACAGTTCAACATTTCATATGCCCGCTCAAACCAAGACCGGCTTGATTTAGGTTGATCAAGATATTTTACTCATACCTGCTCTAAAATGGTTAAATGCCCTACACTGTTAGAACGGTGTTTAAAATATCACTGTTTAAAAGAATGTTGTTTAAAAAAGTAAACAACGTTGTTCAAAATCGAAAATTCAGTGCTCGATTGGCTTAAACAACTATCTATTAAAAAAAAAAGATTTAATTAAACAGAGTTGTTTAAAAGTCCCGGGGGCGTCGTTGATATTTTCTCGATACGCGATTGCAATTTGCGCACACACATGCGATATGCACAAAGTACGTACATAATACATGCATGCAAGCATGCATGCAGTGCTAGTGTGCAGTGCAGTGCAGACGAAAATGGCGTAACACGGGGCAAGGCGACGACTTGATTCTTCTCGGCTTCGCCGATGGGGTTTACGTGAAGTTATAGAGACAAATAATAATATTGTCTGTCACTGCCATGAATATGATGAACAAAATGTTGAAGTAAATTGGCAACAAGCTCCAGTGGCGGATTGAGAAAAAAATCATGTAAAATCACGTGATTTTTACGATTTTTGGGGGTTGGGCCCCCCCCCCCTGGCGCTCAAGGGGGGGGGGGGTGCAAGTTGAAATTTTTTTGAGGATCAAAAAAAAAAAAAAAAATGTGCTCACTACCCCCCCCCCCCCCCCCCCCCCCCCCCCCCCCCCCCCCCCCCCCACTGAGCGACTTTTCGGCCGGCGCGATTTTCAAATTTTCGGGAGCAAAAAAAAAAAAAAGTTGGGCCCCCTCCCCTAAGAAATCCTGGATCCGCGCCTGCCAAGCTTTGCATGTTACAGTGTATGAATCGTTGTGATTATTGCAGGAGTGGTTCCAGTAGGTCATTTCACAAATCCAAACAACCAGACAATAACCATTAAACAGTTCTGTTTAAAATTTAAGCAACTCCTTTTTACAACCCAGTTGTGCAGTAATACTGAATAAACAACAGTTGCTTAGTAATTTAAACATTATTGTTTAATTTTTAAACAACAGTTGAGCGATTCACCGGTTAACTCGGGGTTGTTTAAAATTTTAAACAACTTGTTGAATTTTTTCTAACAGTGTAGTAAAGGTATATAAGTTAGAGTGGTTGTTTGTATTGTCATGTAGATTGACCTATTGACCTACGTTTAGGCTTACATCCTCTTCTTTCAAAACGGTAAACTTCCAGACTAGTTACTTCTTTACAATCTTTTGTTCCTCTTAGGGTGGGGGATAAGCCTTTCATAAAAGAGGTCCATACATGAATGATTCGCTAAATTGGTCAAGTTTATAAAATGAACAGCGTATTGTCATGTAAATACCCTACATCGATAAGGCTAAGATTTAAATAGTATATGATGAAAAAAATGCCACACCGGTAGGGTAATCAGGGTCGAAATCGAACTGATAATACGACCCGTAATACGAATATCTGAAAAGGGGAAGTGTGCATACGGAACTTGGAAGTAGCGTCAAGCCAGAATCCTGGCAAGAATATAGAACGGACGCGCGCGTACGCGTCCGTCTTCAGCTGTACGGGTATTTCGGGCCTTTTTTCCATCCGAACACTAACTTAGAGTAAAGCTGAAATGATATCACTTTTTCTCGATTTTTTTCTACGTAACTATATTATTTTGTTAATAGATGAGATAAATGAATATATCTAAATAATAATTCAAAGAACTTTAGCACATAATAGCTAATAATAAGCTGGACGACTTTTTCAACATATTAGGGATATGTCTCGGCTTCTGTAGAAGCCCGTCGTCACAGACTTAACAACTCGCTCGGCTGCTGTAGAAGCCCGTCGTCTCCAAAGTATTAAACGAACAATGGTATAGTTTATGACAGTGTTAATGTAATTCGACCCTCTTAGTAACCTACGATTCGATTCAGTTTCGGTTTGTCAACGTTGATTACGTGTGAACGTCTGTTATATCTCGTTTTATTGTTCAATTAAAATTCATACCATCAAACTACAACTCGTTTTCTGATTGATTATTGTTATATGTGAGTATCGCCACTAAGCCGAGTACAATCCATGTGACACTCAGGATAGTCCAAAGATCATCGATACTAAAGGATACGTGCTTATTTACACAGTACTTCAATATCAAATATCATGATGTTAGGAAAGCACGGTAATATCATAAGGAAAACATTGTAGGTGTGAATCATTACGTTTAACATGGCGCTGTTTTCTGCAGCGGCAATAGGAGACGTCCAGAAGATACAATCATTAATCGACTCAGAAGACAAGTCCGAGGATTCGAGAGGAGTTGATGTAAACTGCTCGGATGCATCTGGCAAGACACCCCTTCACATTGCTTCGGCAAACGGACATTTGCAAACGGTTAAATGCCTAACCAATCATGGAGCAAAGGTGAATGTAATCGATGCTAACCTACAGACATCGGTTCATTTATGTTCAAAGAAAGGCCATCTTCATGTGGTAGAGCTGTTAGTGAACGAAGGAGCAGATATTAAAATTGGCGACAAAGATGGGTTTACAGCTCTTCACATAGCTTCATTCGAGGGTCATGTTGACATTGTCAAATACCTTGTTAGTAAAGGGGCAGAGCTGGAGAGACTTGCTAATGATTATTGGACACCTCTACACCTTGCATTAAATGGTGGCCATCTTGACCTTGCAGAGTACCTTTTGACAGAAGGAGCCAACATTAACTCGTGTGGTGAAGGTGGATGTACAGCTCTACATGCTGCATCACAAACTGGTAATATTGATGGAGTGAAATATCTAATTAGTCAAGGAGCAGAGCAAGATAAGATCACTGAGGATGGTTGGACCGCGCTTAGTCTGGCTTCATTTAGGGGACACCTTGACATTGTCAAAGTTCTCGTTAACGAAGGGGTAGAGGTTGACAAAGCACTCAGGAACGGGATGACACCATTGTGTCTTGCAACAGAAAATTGCCATTTGGGTATTGTCGAAGTCTTACTGAACGTAGGAGCAAATATTGATGACTGTAACC
Source organism: Strongylocentrotus purpuratus (assembly GCF_000002235.5). Lineage (NCBI taxonomy): Eukaryota > Metazoa > Echinodermata > Echinoidea > Camarodonta > Strongylocentrotidae > Strongylocentrotus > Strongylocentrotus purpuratus. The sequence goes on from NW_022145601.1 coordinate 11,703,822, forward strand.
GAGACGGGCTAACAGCACTCCACATTGCAGCGTCCAATGGACACGTTGAAATAGTGCATCATCTCATTAGCAAAGGGGCACATCTTGACAAATGTGACAAAACCGAAAGGACACCCTTGTTTTGTGCTTCTCAAAAAGGCCATATTGAAATCGTCGAGTATATCGTGAACAAAGGAGCAGGCATTGAAATTGGTAATAAAGATGGGTTTACAGCTCTTCACAGTGCATCCCTCAAGGGTCATCTTGATATTGTCAAATACCTCGTTAGTAAAGGGGGAAAGCTGGAGAGACTTGCTAATGATTATTGGACACCTCTACACCTTGCATTAAATGGTGGCCATCTTGACCTTGCAGAGTACCTTTTGACAGAAGGAGCCAACATTAACTCGTGTGGTGAAGGTGGATGTACAGCTCTACATGCTGCATCACAAACTGGTAATATTGATGGAGTGAAATATCTAATTAGTCAAGGAGCAGAGCTGGATAGGAGCACTGACGATGGTTGGACCGCGCTTAGTTTGGCTTCATTCGGGGGACACCTTGATATTGTAAAAGTTTTCGTTAACGAAGGGGTGGAGGTTGACAAAGCACTCAAGAACGGGACATCACCCTTGAGTCTTGCAACAGAAAGAGGTCATCTGGGTATTGTCGAGGTCTTACTGAACGTAGGATCAAATATTGATAGCTGTAATCAAGATGGGGGTACAGCTCTTCACAACGCATCATTCAAGGGTCATCTTGATATTGTCAAATGCCTTCTTAGGAAAGGGGCACAGCTTGACAAATGTAACAATAACGACAGGACACCCTTGTCTTATGCATCTCAAGAAGGACATCTGGAAGTCGTCGAGTATATCGTGAACAAAGGAGCAGGCATTGAAATTGGTGATAAAGATGGGGTTACAGCTCTTCACATTGCATCATTCAAGGGTCATCTTGATATTGTCAAATACCTTGTTAGGAAAGGGGCACAGCTTGACATATGTGACAACAACTACAAGACACCCTTGTCTTATGCTTCTCAAGAAGGCCATCTTGAAGTCGTCGAGTATATCGTGAACAAAGGAGCAGGCAAGGAAATTGGTGATAAAGATGGGTTTACAGCTCTTCACATAGCATCACTTAAGGGTCATTTCGATATTGTAAAATACCTTGTTAGTAAAGGGGCAGACCTGTGGAGACATGCAAATGATTACTGGACACCTTCACGCCTTGCTTTTAATGGCGGCCATCTGGATATACATGACTTTCTTTTAAATAGAGAAGCAAGAAAGATCGTTAAGCCATTCATTGGGTTTGAAGAGGACCACTATGACTACCTTCGCAGTACGTTTGGTAGTGAGGCTTTCCCTGGCTTAATGCCCCAATACTCCCGAACATACGATCCATATCTTACCAGTCCACAAGACAGCTCTCGCTCCTCGAGGAAGAGTATCACAGAAGAGACGATGATTATAAGTCTCGACGAGTACAGCATCAAGGTTCCAATTTCACCAGACGATGTGGACAGAGCCAAATATATCACAGCAGAAGCATTGACAACCATTCCACCTGACTTAAAGCTGGACAAAGACGAAGTTATCATCTCAGTTGGGCTCAAGCTATCCCCTCCTGGTCTTCAGTTTAAAACTCCGGTGGAAGTCACGGTCTCGCATAGCGCTATGTTCACCAACCCAGACAAGGCAGAAATTGTGCTATACACCCGAAGAACTGGTAAGATCTTCCTATTATCATAGATCCCATATTTCCATATAAATTCCTTTCTTTTGTTGTGACAGTGCAGAGAGCCCCTGACTGCCACGACGAACCCATCACAATTATGACAGAGATCTTCACACAAAAAATCCTTCCCTACTATTCTTGATATCATATGACCTCACTTCAATGTTGATATTCCTCTGGGAATGTTCTTATTCACTGAGTTTTACTTGATAAATTTCTATTAGAATAGAAATTCGCTTGAAATAAAAACTGTTTCAGTCTTTGTGTTTGAATAACTTTTACATCGCACAGTTCAAACAGCCGCTCTTTTCGGGATTCTTGTAGAAAAATCGAAGGAAAATATGAGAATGATTTAATGCATAAAACATTTTGTTAATAGCCAATTACCAAAAAGCATTTGACATTTTTGTTTACGTCATTGATCATCATCGTCAACAATTACCCTCCAACAAGGCTCCTCAGTGAACCCGCAAAACTTATTTAATTTCTTTATTTGTGAAAGTTTATCCCAGAGTATGATATTTCACTGCGTAACAAAATTGACACGGTTCCCTTTCTTTTGTTGTTGTTGTTGACAGAGTCTGATGAATTTTCAAGGATAGTTCTTGCTTCTGACAAAGCTGCTCGGTGTGTAGTCGCCAAAAATCACCTCACTCTGTACTTAGACCATTTCTCGGAATGGTGGATTATCTCCTTAATCAGGAGATACTTCATCGGTAAACGGCTCATCTGTACGCCCTACGTTCCCCTGTCAACAGCCAGAGATGTCATGAACTACATCTTGCTAATTATTAAAGACGACTTCTGCGGCATGAAAGAGGTAGATTTATCATGAATTAACAGTTCGGTATTATGTTATCTGAAAAAGAATTCAAATGAATAAATGTTGAAATGGACAGGAAATCCTTTAGTAACTCCATGCAGTTTATAGCAAACACGGGAATTGGGACGGAACGTTTTTTTACCATGTTCTTTTAATTGCCTTTTGTTGTGCCCCCGGTCTTCCAGTGCAGGGGCGGATCTAGCTTTTTGCTAAGGGGGGGGTTGACCAAAATAATGACGATGCGGAGCATCGTCCACGAGCCGCGAAGCGGCGAGCCGATTTTTTTTGGGGTGTTTATTTGAACCCCGTAAGTGATGTTTTCCTGGCATCTATTAACACAATGGAGACCATAAAAAGCAGTGCATGATAACGTCTTTTTAAATCAAGTAACAGTTTAATACATAGTTATATCCAGAGTTATCATGTGTTTGGTTAAGTTACCAGATGAGTTGAATATCTTCTCACAATATTTGCACTTGAAAGGGTTTCTCTCCAGCGTGCGTTCTTTTTTCTTTCTTTTTTTCTTTCTTTTTTTCTTTTTTTTCCTTTTTTTTTTTTTTTTTTTTGGGCCGCCCAAGGGGGGGGGGGGTTGCAACCCCCCAACCCCCCCCCCCTGGATCCGCCACTGCAGTGGTTACGATGTCAATACTTGTTTGTGTAACGTTTTCTTAGCAGAGGGGTCCGTGGTCGGAGGGGGAAGGGGGGGCAGGTTGGTCACAACAAATATCCAAAAAGATACAGATATAATATTAAAAACTGATAAACGTTCGCATCTTGAAGTAAATAATTAGTTCGAGACTCATAAAAGGATCATCCATTTTTACCACCCAGGTTTATCTGAGTCCCTTGCAATTGCTGCAGTACATTGCAGTGCCCTCTGGAAGAACAGCACTATTACAATTATTGCAACTATTATTATTATTATTACTATTATTGTCATCATCATTGTGTCAATATGGATCCATATATGTTCAACCTTTTGCAGGATACCATACAAGACTACAAGGTGGCCTTTCCTGGTGAGCAGTACTGTGTATATTGGGGACAAGGACCCCTATTTGTCCGACATTTGGAAAACGAAGACGAAGTGTCAACACAGGTGAGAATCTCAATATATTTGATACTGTAGTTTCCCCCGAAGTAAATTATCCTGACAAACAAATCGTCCGTTTCTTATTCGGCATAGTCTAATATATATATTTTTAACCTGGGGACTCAAAGTTACGAGGCCATTGCTTTGCCACTGAATCGTGACTGTTCACAGCGGGGGTTAGGATAGGGGGCAGCCCAACAAATCAAAACAAAACAAAGAAAATGCAATAAATGATCAATAATTCATTGAATTTCCCCCGGTCCCTAACAGGAACAAACTCCTCTGTACGCCAATGCATTATGGTTCAAGGCATGACCACAGAGGATCGTTTTCTGCTGAGTACCGGGGGAAAATGCATTGAATTATTGATAATTTCATAGGATGTTAATTTATGGTTATCTCTGATTTTCTTAGGAACTCGAAGAATGTGCTTTCTTTGACATGACGACCCATCGGATGCCGTTCACTCTTCAGCCACGTGAAAAAATAATATCCGGAGTTCTCGTCACTTTCATCTTGAAGCAAAAAATCACGAAGCGTATCGCCTGCAAAGTACTGTACAACGGTAATATCAAGGGCATGCATTCTTTTGGGGAGGGGGTGGCTTAAAGACTTCCACTGGCAGAGAAAAGTGTATTCTTGTGCAGTTCCAGGAATGATTATTTCCTGAGCTTCGGAGTGAAAAACATCAGATTTAACACGAACATAACATTCCACAAACATTAATTCTTTTTTTTTAGGCGTTTTAAATAAGTTTTGTAAGAAAGACGTTAATCACAGAATGCGGAGAAACAGGGTATGAAACACTGAAACGGATGGCTCAAGACCGAGAAACTTGGAGAGACACTTGATATTACATTTTGACTGGGTCACTGAACCTGTCATAAACTGACAGATCACTATTGATGATGAAGAAAGACGTGAGATTTTACGAATTCAAAAAAACGCATTTTTATTGATACTAAACAAAGAAGCTCCTGAAAACAAAACTGAACTCTCCACCAGTTTTGTCGATCCTGGTATCATTTTTTCATGTGATATGATTCTACTACTGCTGGTACTAGTGAATTCGACCAATATCATTGGAACTATGCTAGGCCGTGTATATAGCGCCACCCTGTATTATGTACGTTATTGTTTACGTGCAACGCTATACAGTTCATTTGGTGTAGCAAAAGCACCATGGCAAAAGACTCCAATTTGTAATAATAATGATTTTATGCTAATCGCTTTTCATCACGTTGAAATCATGTATTCACAATTCAGATGTGCCGCGTGAGAATCCAATTGCCAAATCAACTCCGACAGGATCTGCATCGTCCAAAGGCAAAGCTGAACCAACTGATGTTCTACGGGGAACATCCAAATGTAAGATTTAAAAACAAATATTAATCCTAGTTTTCCCTTTTGTTCATAAACAAATCTTTTGATATGCAAGTCATCGTTTCAAGAAACCCTCATGGGTACAAATGAAAAACGAATGTTAAAATAACACGCATTTAAAGGAATTTCGGCGAGCTTGTTATATGAAACAATTTCCTTATTATAAAAAGACGATTTGAACAAAGTCGAAAAAATTAACATTATATTTGTGCTATTCTGATTTGATTTTGATTGATTATTGTATTTTCAGCACCTCAGCTCCCCGAAGAGCAGACAAGCAAGCATCATGATCTTGAAACGATAGGTTCAACATCATCTGAGCCTGGAGAAACAAAGGGTAAGACTATGTCCTATCAGGAGCGGTTCTGGAGGAATACATATGAATATGTTTTTTTAATTTTTGTTTAATTATTATTATTTGTTTATTTTATTTTATTTTATTTTATTTATTTATTTTTTTTTTTTTTGGGGGGGGGGAGGAATGCAGGGGATGGGGTCTTCTATCAATCATTTCGACATGTTTTTTTTTAGGGGAGAGGGAAGGGGGCTCAAGAACCGCTACTGCGGCCTATATTCTTGTAATTGGCTTTTGTTTTAAGCATCCTGTAATGTATCATCGATGTTTTTCTAAACCGTATAATATTTACTCTTTAAATTGAACATCTTTCGCTACATGTTCCATGTCTTATCTCAATCATGTCACTAAACCAAATTAATACAATATAATCCAAGAGTCGACTTGCGATAAATAACGAATGAGTGAGAGTTCTTTACAGCACAGGTTGAAGTCTGGTTTTAATCATTTTCTTAAAGCCTTTTTTACGTTGCTTTATTTTAGATAGAAGTAGTCCTACTGAAGTCCTTACAATACCTAGGCCGTTGACTCCACCATCGATAGAGTCACCGTCATGTGAACATGCCTACCAAGAAACAGAGACAGGAGCTATTGGTGAGGAGTTGAAAGGTAAGTCGTGTTCTTGGCTCTGCAACAAAAAAGTCAATTGTATCTCCCAACAATTTATCTTATCTCCTCAATCAATCTTAACTTTAAGTTGAATAGTTACTGACAATGACATTTAATTTCATGTTACGGATAGTAACGAACAAACATCTTTTGTCAAAACATGAATCTATAAATGCTACATTCGACCAATGTGCAATATGTTGGCGGGTTACCTGTAACGGTTGCTGGAACATAATCGGGGTAATAATATCTAAAGCCCTTTAGAAGCGCATATATTGTGATATACGCTTATTTCCTTTACATGCTCTACGGAAATTTAAACGATGTAATTGATTTACGTCATACTATCTTATTGTGCGTTTTATTTTAAGCCTCGACATCATCGACAGAGCCCGTCCATTCATTAGAGTCTGCAACAGAGGAGACACTGGGAGTCTTAGCCCCACAAGCATTTCCGGCAGACATTGTCCAAGAATTGGTTCCAGGACTTTCAGGAATTCGAAATAGGCACCAGCGTTCTAGGAACGTCTATATAAACGTCAACAATATCAAAGTCATCAACAATCCCCAAGGGAATAATCCTCATGGAAAAATTGCTGCCCCTGCCCCTGTTCCAATTGCTTCCATAGTACCTCCTAGGCTACAGCATGAGCTGCGTTGCCGGTTGAACAGAGAAAGCCCAGTGTTTGATGACTGGAGGGGTCTTGCCAATCAGCTTGAACTTCAAGACTACATACAATCACTGGAGCAGTGCAAGAATCCGACTAAAGAACTACTCGTTCTTGCTGAGAGTCAAAAGAAGATTCAGAACCTTGGGGACTTGGCTAAGGCGTTTGAACGCATGAATCGTGGGGATTGTCAAGAGCTCTGCGAGAACTATGTGTTTGAGAGAACAAAGTCAGCTGATCCTCGGAAGGATCAAATGGAAGATGATGACACAGACACCAGTGATTAGGGAACAGGCTCAATCTGTTCCATATCACCCTTTAATTCAGGATATATGGCTCGTTATTTGGACAGCATGAACATAGCACTATACTTACGGTTGTTGTAATCCAACAAGTACCTGTCGTTTGGTTTAATAAAAATCAAAATCAATAGCTTTGCTCGAGAAATAATAAAGGTATACTCTAATTCATTTAAGCCTTATCCTAAACTTAGTTCTCAGGCCAATTTTCTTTTTTTAACCCAATGTTTGGACAGAAATCTCAATCCAGCGTCCGGTTTAAATATTAGTACAATTCGGGCCTATGAAATTGACCAAACATTGGCCAAAGGGGAAATATGCATGCATTTTGGGTATATTAATTACTACCCAATATTGCGTAAACCTTGTTCAATTTTGAGTACATTATTTACCAATTATTGTGAAAACGCTCGCCCTCTTGTTATATGTTTCGCTCCATCAAGATTATTACATTGATTGCTTTCAAAAGAACGAAGCAGTGAAATTCACTTTGAAATATTCATCGATTTTAAGAAAGCAACTTTGACACATTTAATCATTATTCACTAGCTAAACTCTATTATAATGGCATTCGAGGTTTACCTCTTGCATGGTTTAAGGACTCAGTAGCAGATCTCATATTGTTCAATGTGGTCAAACGTTATTTGAATGGAATAAAATAAGATGTGGTGTTCCACCAGGATCAGTACTAGGGCCAACTCTGTTTTACCTATATAAATGATCTGCCATCATTAACTGATTATGTCAATTTATTGCTGTTAATTTTGCAAATGTTTCTAACATAAGTCATACTTATCAAGCTGACCAGTGCAAAATTAATGTGGATGAAGTAGTTAACAACACACAGAAAAACTGGCACATTGCTATAAACAAACTTCAACTAGTTCAATGAAACTTATATCATGTTCATAAGTAGTACGCGTAAAAACAGGTATAAATGGTAAACTGAACATAGCTGGAGAGGAAATCCAAGAGGTTGATGTTGACACTTATGATAGAAATCTGCCATGGAATAGTCATATTCGTTATGTAAATCAGTGTATCAGGATTGCGACATTTTGTTCCTAGGCGTACCTTGACAGTATCCATTATCATATAAAACGTGGATAAAACCACACAGGTGTGGGGAATCAACATAAGGTTAGCCTATTAAGAAGCATATTGTATTCACAGTAAAAAGCAGTTCGTGCTTTTTTTCATTTAGAGAGTGAATTACTCATACAGCTCAACTACTTTCATTTGTGATCTGTTTAATAGAAGTTTGTCCAATATGTTGATATATAGTGTATAAAGTATATATATATATATATATATATATATATATATATAGAGTATAGTTACTCCACAAGGCAAACAGAAGGTTAACAATTACGTCTGCCAAAATTTAGAACGACACATGGTCTATTTCCATTGTCTCTTGTGGTTAGTTACTTGATTACCTATTAATGTCAGATTATGTTACAACACATTTGTTGAACAAATCATGAATCGAAAATCCATGCAAATAATCTGTATGTGTACAACAATTATATTTCGTATTTTGTAAGACATGGTTAAAGTTATATATTTTTATAGTATTGATTGCAATAGTACATTAATTTCTTTGTTTTTGTTTAGCTTTCTGAAAGTTACTTGTACAAAATACATTATTGAGCTGTGCATAAGGCGTTAGGGTCGACTAGCACATATGCTATTATCCGCCCAATTTACCAACCAATATTTTCTCTTCTTGTACATATGAATATCGTTGCATGAAGTGAATAGTCCTTATTTGCTGTTTGTAAATAAATCAATTAATACAAAAATCTAATGAAAAAAAATAATAAACATTGACATGATTGTAACCAGAAAAGTGATGTACATGTACATGGAAATTATTAACATGAACTCAAATTACATCAAAATAAATGAATTCAATATTTGAATGTATCTAGAAGGAACCAGAGGTGTTAAATTGAACATTTTGTTCAAGTAAAAATACAGTAGGTAATTAAACTTATCTTTAACAAAATAATTCTGGATGGGTAGTTTCCCGTCTGGCATCGATGCCGGTCACAGCTCGTCTCGTCCACTTGGCCCTGGCCTCCGCAAACGGCGTCTTTGCTCCACTTGGCCCCGATAGTCGCCCCGGATTCTTGACCTCCGCAGACTGAGATACGATGGTGTGCGTCCCGATCCCAGACAAGAGCTAGCCCCCGACGAAAGCTATGGAGAACCGGATGGCAGTTGAGCTAGCCTCTCGTCCCGACGTAGAATTACCCTCAGATATTGACTTTAATTGCCGACTTCTAACATGACGTTCAGTCTATCATAGCTTAATAGGTGGTTCTCCTCGATTGCAGAAAATCCACCTCTTAATATACCCTACGGTTACTAAGTAAATTCTAAAAACATGACTACAAATATTTGGAGAGGAAATCCTCTTACAAAAGGAAATACTTGTCTTCTAAAGAGGCTTCCTAAATGTGTGTCAAACAACAGATAAAACATGTACACTGAATTAATGACTTCCCCATGCCTATTCATAAGGAACAATACATCTTGGCCTGAAAAGAAAACATCTGATCTTAACATCTTCACCTGACCTTAACAAAGAACACTCCAGACCAGAGAGCTAAACAAATAAATTTCTTTCCTGACAGTGAGACCCTTCTCATTCAAACGTTTATTACAAAGGGGTTTGTCTGTTATGTTACCTTTATTCGACGTTTATTCTTCTTCATACTTATCAAACTGTTGATGTATACTTTATGTACATATATATTTTTAATAGCATTGGATTAATTGAACCTTTATGTATATCATGATGATATTCGTCATAGATAGGTATGATAGGCGATCCTTTGTTATATATAAGTTCATTACTTTTGTGTGAAAGCAGAAAAATAAGAAACTCATGATTGCAAACGTTTGAATGAATCGGTCAAATAATAAAGCAGTTATGAATGTTTGCAAAATGATATCTCTAAATCTATATGCAAATCTCAAATTGGCAATTGGGTCAATGGATTGTGATGTATTCGTGGACAATTTTTTCGTTTTTTGTGTACAAAATATCAGTATTTTCTAATTTCCTCTTTAGTGCCTTCTTCCATGGGGCATTCCTACATACAATTTATTATGGATAGCATATTATATTATATATTTTATATGATATGTGTTTTTATTTGTGTCTGAAATAAATTGAATCGAATTAAATTGAAAATATTGCGAGAATCTCAGTTTGAAAAAAATTACATATTTGCACACCCAATGACGTTAGAATACCAGTCATTCAAAAAGGGCATTGACTGGAACGCGGTCCTATACAGAGTGAGTCAGAAAAAATGTCCCACTTTTTAAAAGTTGTAATGTTTGAAGTATGAATATTTAATCATGGGTTTCATGATATGTCTTGATAGATTTATCCTCCTAGTACATTTAGGTACTATTTTCATTTGAATCTCGGCATGCATGACTGAACATCAGACAATCTTTACAAGACTGCCAGATCTCACTTGCACCAAGTTACTGGGTGAGGAATAAAACAGTGCATTGAACAAAGACAGTCAGACAGACACACACACACAAGCGCAAACACACACGCACACGCAAACACACATGCATGCACGCACACGCAAACACGCACACACAACACACACCGTGACAAGTGTTTCATAATTTCCCCTTTTCTGATTAAGCAATGATTTTTTTTTATCAAGATCGCTGAATGTTTGAGTGGCATAGCCCTGACAATATTTCCCTTTAGTACAAATTCACTACCACCATCATGTCATCATCATCATCATTGTCATCATCTTAATCTTCATCATCATCATCGTCATCATAAAGCACAACATCCGCCAATACGCACCAAGAGGACAGCGGCCACTCAACTTTTCGTACGAGAAGAAGAATTCCCGACAAAAAGTAACAGTTTGGGTGGGCCTTGTTTGTCTGGCAGTATGTGTTCAAAACATTATTTTATTCCTCACCTAGCTACTTGGCGCAAGTGAGATATGGCAGTCTTGTAAAGAATGTCTGATGTTCAATCATGCATGCAGAGATTCAAATGAAAATGGTACCTAAATGTACTGGGAGAATAACTCTATCAAGACATATTATGAAATCCACGATTAAATATTCATACTTCAAACAATACAACTTTTAAAAAGTGGGACATTTTTTTTCTGACTCACTCTGTAGAGCTCTCATTGCTTCATCAGTCAAGGGTTTCATACACAAATAATTTTGGCAGATAAAGAATAAATCGCTGAGATTATTACATGTATCATGCGTGTGTGTATTTGACAACAAAGTGAACGCTCTTAGAATTAAATTGCATGTAGGTAATTGCTGGTTGTTTTTAGAGAATTACCCGATTCTTGGCAATGATTTTAAACTTTGAGCGCCACAGGTTTTGACCATTCTGAGGGGCAATTTACTTACAACATATATATATTTCATACAATCAAGCAATATATATTGGGGGTGATATTCTGAAAACTTCTGACTTTCAGATTACTGAAAAAAGGGTATTTTAAGGTTATTTCAACCCATAAATTAACCTTCAGTAACGACTTTCTTGGATCCAGTACTCCAGTTTGTACATACAATTTGACATGGACAAATTTAGGTTACTTTGTACAAAAGTTAAAATATCTGAGGATGTTTGAGGTGATTTGAACCATGTGCTAATTACGAACTGGTCTACACTTTATTCTACACAGACCGATTTAATTGTTGATGTTTATGTGTGACCAACCCTATCTAACCTTATATCTCAGTCCTACCAATGAAACCGATCCTCCTATCATAATTATCTTATTTCCCCTACCCGTATTATCCAAATCCCTTTTAAATTCAAGCAGAATCTTTAGTCTCTGTAACCACTTTCCTCTTACTGGAAAATATACATTACAATGTTTCATAATTTCTAAACCTTGTTGAATATCTTTCATTGGAATGTATCTCCCGATTTGATCTGAAATCATGATCATGACTAAAATAACAACTTCGAACCAAATATATATATATCTTCGTTATCAGAATATTTTTCCTTGCACTCAGAAAATATATGGGATCTTTCGTTTTTTTTTCCCTGATTCCTTTTTCATTTAAGAACAGAAAAGTACAAGAAAGGATAAATTGTTAAAATCCATCACTATAACAACAATATATTCTGAACACTTTGGAGGACAGTGGCACAACAATAACAAATCATTACATTGTCTTATTAATATAATACAAAATAAAGGTGATATTAAAGTAGTTGTAGTCCACCGAAAAAGATCCTCGAAGAAATATAGAAGTGAACCTTATCTTGTAATACGTACTACAACAAATCAAATACAAAGACATCCACGTGCACCCAGACCAGAGCAGAGCACCGATTACATTATCCACAGAGGCCAACAATAAGTCAGTTTGAACTCGTTGGGGCCGGTACGAAGCCGGTGTGCCAGTGTGACTGGGGTATTAATCATACCTCCAAACCGACTTCAAACCGACCGATTCTCTGCGATTCGGGGCAATATATTAGTGTGTCCGGTCTTTTGTCGGTCTGGCATCTTCTGTTAGTTGAACAATCCGTGAATTTAAATTTCTCTATTTCATTTTAAGAACTCATTTTCAAAAAAGAGGATGTTAGTTTATCTTCTTCACTAACAAAGTTCTGAGAATGTATTAAATATGAGAATATTGCAAATGCATGAATTTTGAGCGAAGGGCTCGGGTATGAAGTGCATATTTACATGAAGAGAGACGAATAGTAAGCACCTTGTTAGCAGTTTATAATGCCTAATTGATGAAAATATACTGACAAATTTGGTTTATATCCTGCCAATTCTAGAGAAATGAAGCGAGTACTCTACATCAACAGGTTACAGCATTTCACAAACTATAGAGTGTTCAAGAAAAGCGATGATAGAGACCGTATTTTTTCTCTTTCTTTCTCCCTTTCGTCTTTCTCTCTTTTTCTTTTTTCCGCAAATCGGAAACCAAGTATATTTTGGCAATTGGTCTGTTTTGTTGTAATACACTGTACAGTAATGTAGTCAGACTTCTGAAGCCAATAGGGATATGAGTGCAAAGTCCAATTTATGAAATGTTTTCATATAATCACGCTTGATTGCTCCTACAGAATAGAAAACGCTACTAAAGGGTACGGGCCAATTTACACAGTATTTCAATGTCACATGACAATACGTAACTTGATGTTTGAAGAGCACGGTAATATCATGATGTGCAAAACGTAGTGGGTGTGAATTACGTTTAACATGGCGCTGTTTTCTACAGCGGCAAAAGGAGACGTCCAGAAGATACAATCATTAATCGACTCAGAAGACAAGTCCGAGGATTCGAGAGGAGTTGATGTAAACTGCTCGGATGCATCTGGCAAGACACCCCTTCACATTGCTTCGGCAAACGGACATTTGCAAACGGTTAAATGCCTAACCAATCATGGAGCAAAGGTGAATGTAATCGATGCTAACCTACAGACATCGGTTCACTTATGTTCAAAGAAAGGCCATCTTCATGTGGTAGAGCTGTTAGTGAACGAAGGAGCAGATATTAAAATTGGCGACAAAGATGGGTTTACAGCTCTTCACATAGCATCATTCGAGGGTCATGTTGACATTGTCAAATACCTTGTTAGTAAAGGGGCAGAGCTGGAGAGACTTGCTAATGATTATTGGACACCTCTACACCTTGCATTAAACGGTGGCCATCTTGACATTGCAGAGTACCTTTTGACAGAAGGAGCCAACATTAACACGTGTGGTAAAGGTGGATGTACAGCTCTACATGCTGCATCACAAACTGGTAATATTGATGGAGTGAAATATCTAACTAGTCGAGGAGCAGAGCAAAATAAGATCACTGAGGATGGTTGGACCGCGCTGAGTCTGGCTTCATTTAGGGGACACCTTGACATTGTCAAAGTTCTCGTTAACGTAGGGGTAGAGGTTGACAAAGCACTCAGGAACGGGATGACACCCTTGTTTCTGGCAACAAAAAAAGGCCATTTGGGTATTGTCGAAGTCTTACTGAACGTAGGAGCAAATATTGATAACTGTAATCGAAACGGGCAAACAGCACTCCACATCGCATCGTCCAATGGACACGTTGAAATAGTTCATCATCTTGTTAGCAAAGGTGCACAGCCTGAAAAATGTGACAACACCAACATGACACCCTTGTCTTGTGCTTCTCAAAAAGGCCATCTTGAAGTCGTCGAGTGTATCGTTAACAAAGGAGCAGGCATTGATATCGTTGATAAAAATGGATTAACTGCTCTTCACATAGCATCATTCAAGGGTCATCTTGATATTGTCAAATACCTTGTTAGGAAAGGGGCACAGCTTGACAAATGTGACAAAAACAGCAGGACACCCTTGTCTTGTGCTTCTCAAGAAGGCCATCTTGAAGTCGTCGAGTATATCGTGGACAAAGGAGCAGGCGTTGAAATTGGTGATAAAGATGGGGTTACAGCTCTGCACATAGCATCATTCAAGGGTCATCTTGATATTGTCAAATACCTTGTTAGGAAAGGGGCACAGCTTGACAAATGTGACAAAAACAGCAGGACACCCTTGTCTTGTGCTTCTCAAAAAGGCCATCTTGAAGTCGTCGAGTATATCTTGTACAAAGGAGCAGGCATTGGCATTGGTGATAAAGCTCTTCACATAGCATCACTCGAGGGTCATCTTGATATTGTCAAATACCTTGTTAGTAAAGGGGCAGAGCTGGAGAGACTTGATAATGATTACTGGACACCTTTACACCTTGCTTTAGACGGTGGCCATCTTGACATTGCAGAGTACCTTTTGACAGAAGGAGCCAACATTAACACGTGTGGTAAAGGTGGATATACAGCTCTTCATTCTGCATCAAAAGCTGGTAATATTGATAGAGTAAAATATCTAACCAGTCAAAGAGCAGAGCTGGATAAAAGCACTGACGATGGATGGACCGCACTTAGTTTGGCTTCATTTTGGGGACACCTTGATATTGTCAAAGTTCTTGTTAACGGAGGGGTAGAGATTGACAATGAACCCAGGAACGGGATGACACCCTTGTTTCTCGCAGCAGAAAGAGGCCATTTGGGTATTGTCGAGGTCTTACTGAACGTAGGAGCAAATATTGATAACTGTAATCGAGACGGGTTAACAGCACTCCACATTGCATCGTCCAATGGACACGTTGAAATAGTTCATCATCTTGTTAGCAAAGGGGCACAGCTTGACAAATGTGACAAAACTGACAAGACGCCCTTGTATTGTGCTTCTCGAGAAGGCCATCTTGAAGTCGTCGAGTATATCGTGAACAAAGACGCCGGCATTGAAATTGGCGACAAAGATGGGTTTACGGCTCTTCACAGAGCATCATTGGAGGGTCATCTTGACATTGTCAAATACCTTGTTAGGAAAGGGGCACAGCTTGACAAATGTGACAAAAACGACAGGTCACCCTTGTTTTGTGCTTCTCAGGAAGGCTATCTTGAAGTCGTGGAGTATATCGTGGACAAAGGAGCAGGCATTGAAATTGGTGATAAGTATGGGTTTACTGCTCTTCACATTGCATCATTCAAGGGTCATCTTGATATTGTCAAATACCTTGTTAGGAAAGGGGCACAGCTTGACAAATGTGACAAAACCGGCAGGACACCCTTGTCTTGTGCTTCTCAAGAAGGCCATCTTGAAGTCGTCGAGTATATCGTGAACAAAGGAGCAGGCATTGATATCGTTGATCAAAATGGGTTAACTGCTCTTCACATAGCATCATTCAAGGGTCATCTTGATATTGTCAAATACCTTGTTAAGAAAGGGGCCCGGCTTGACATATGTGACAAAAACTACAGAACACCCTTGGCTTGTGCTTCTCAAGAAGGCCATCTTGAAGTCGTCGTGTATATCGTGAACAAAGGAGCAAGCATTGGAATCGGTGATAAAGATGGGTTTACAGTTCTTCACATAGCATCACTCAATGGTCATCTTGATATTGTCAAATACCTCGTTAGTAAGGGTGCAGACCCGGGGAAACTTACTGATGATTACTGGACACCTTCAGGCCTTGCTCTTAATGGCGGCCATCTGGGTATACATGACTTTCTTTTAAATAGAGAAGCAACAAAGATCGTTAAGCCATTCATTGGGTTTGAAGAGGACCACTATGACTACCTTCGCAGTACTTTTGGTAGTAAGGCTTTCCCTGGCTATATGCCCCCATCCTCCCGAACATGCGATCCATATCGTACCAGTCCACAAGACAGCTCTCGATCCTCGAGGAAGAGCAGCACAGAAGAGACAATGATTATTAGTCTTGACGAGTACAGCATCAAGGTTACACTTTCACCAGACGATGTGGACAGAGCCAAATATATCACAGCAGAAGCATTGACAACCATTCCACATGACTTAAACCTGGAAAAAGACGAAGTTATCATCTCAGTTGGGCTCAAGCTATCCCCTCCTGGTCTTCAGTTTAAAACTCCGGTGGAAGTCACGGTCTCACATAGCGCTATTTTCACCAACCCAGACAAGGCAGAAATTGTGCTATACACCCGAAGAACTGGTAAGATCTTCCTATTACCATAGATCCCATATCTCCATATAAATTCCTTTCCCTTCCGTTCCTTTTATTTCCCTCTCTTTGTCTAATCTTCTTTGATTCGCTCTTAGATTTATATTGAATTGAAGGCATCTCGATTTACACGAGACAAGCTTTTGCTAAAAGTTGCCTTCTTTTTTTGTATCAAAACTGTTGAGATGTGGTGGTCTCGTGGATACTTAACCGGCCTGCAGATCACATAATTCATGTTCGCGCGGCACTCAGGCAAGACATAAATATGAATTTGCCACTCTCCACCAAAGTGTTTTATGGGTACCCGGCAAAGGAACATACCACGGTACGTTCCCATTATCATGCCATATGTTATTACGTGCATTACACCGCGTCTGAACTTTGAACATATCGAGATATACGTGGATCAAGAATGCTGCACAAGACTTATATAGCTGCTTCACAAAAATAGCATAGCCGAGTGAATATAGGTTTCTTAGACTCGTCTTATATTGTAGATTATTGAAATTTCCTTTGAGCTCATTTCTCGAAGGTCTTTCTGCTCGTGTTTGAAAAGAAAATAAGCATTTTTACAGTAACTGTTTCAAATTTGATGTCCGTTTTGAATAATGAGGCGCGATAGCTCAGTCGGTAGATCAGTGGTCTTGTAATCCGGTGAAGCAAATTTCAATGAAAAACTTTGCGCACAGTGCGGTCTCTGTAACAGGTCCATACCTACCACTGATTATTATCGGCAATCAAGCTTTGACCTGAACTTTCAAAGTGTGAGAGGTATCGTGATGAATTGATCTAGAGTACTTTCTCATTGTATTCAAACATATTAGCGTTGACTGATTAAATTAAAGTGTATTCAATCAGTTAATGTTCTTTGGTCAAACAAAAGAAAAACGAAAGGGGAAAATATGTTGTGGCAGTGCAGATAGCCCCTGACTGCCACGACAAACACATATCAATTATGACAGAGATCTTCACACAAAATTAATACTCCCTTACTATTCTTGGTATCATAATGACCTCACTTCAATGTTGATGTTCCTCTCAGAATGTTCTAATTCAATGAGTTTTACTTGATAATCTTCTATTAGGATGGAAGTTCGCTTAAAATAAAAATGTTTCAGTCTTTGTGTTTGAATGACTTATAAGTCGCACAGTTCATACAGCCGCCATTTTCAAGATTCTTGTGGAAAGATCGAAAGGAATTATGAGAATGATTGAATGCATAAAACATTTTTAATAGCCAATCACCAAAAAGCAATTGACATGTTTTTACGTCATTGATCATGAGTAAACAATGACCCTCCAACAAGGCTCCCCAATAAACCCGCAAAACTTGCAGAAAAAGAATATTTGCTTTCTTTATTTGTGAAAGTAAATCCCAAAGTATGACAGTTCACTGCGTAACAAAATTAACAGGGTCCCCTATTTTTTGTCTTCTTTACAGAGTCTGATGAATTTTCAAGGATAGTTCCTGCTTCTGACAAAGCTGCTCGGTGTGTAGTCGCAAAGAATCACCTTACTCTGTACTTAGACCATTTCTCGGAATGGTGGATTATCTCCTTAATCAGGAGATACTTCATCGGTAAAAGGCTCATCTGTACGCCATACGTTCCCCTATCAACATACAGAGACGAGTTGAACCGCATCTATCTCGTCATTAAAGACGACTTCTACGGCATGAAAGAGGTATATTTATCCTAAATTAACGGTTCGGCATAATTTTAGCTGAAAAAGAATTTGAAGTCTATTTCAATATTTATTTAATTTAAATAAATTGTATTTGTGTCTCCGGTCTTTTTGTGGTTACGATGTCAATGTTTGTGTGTAACGTTTTCTGAGTAGTTAGGTGCGTACACGGAGGGGTAGGGGTGGGGGGGGGGGGGGGGAGGGGACGGGGTGGTCACAAAAAATATAAAACAAATCACAGATATAATATTCAAACCCGATAAACGTTTCACATCTTGAAGTAAATATTCAGTGTATTTGAGTACCTTCATTTGCTGCAGTGCCCTCTGGAAGAGCGGCATTATTGCAATTATTGCAACTATTATTAGTATGCTCTTATTACTATTATTGTCTTTATAGGATACCATACGAGACTACCAGGTAGCCTTTCTTGGTGAGCAGTACTGTGTATATTGGGGAAAAGGACCCCTTTCTGTAAGACATCTGGAAAACAAAGAGGAAGTGTCAAAGGAGGTAACAATCCCAATATAGTTATTATAGTATTGATGACTGCTTTGAGAGAAATAGTTGTTTTTATACGCTCAAGGGAAGGTAAGAATTGTGCTATTGCCCGAGGCGTGCCGAGGGCAATAGCCCAATTGTAACCTTCCCGAGTTTACTTTCCCCGAAGTAAATTATCCTGACACATAAATCGTCCGTTAACTATTCTGCAGGTCCTAATAATATGTTTTTTACATTACAAATGATATAGAGTTTTCTTAAAGCGATACCGAACTGATGAACTTTCTGCCTTATCGTACTGTTCATTGCACAACATCATCTCATTATAATATAATTTAAGGAAACTCGATTCAAACATGGGTGATAATTCATGGTATAACTTTTAAATTACGAAAATGGTACCGTTCCTTATAACTTCGTAGGGTATTAATTGATGGTTATCTCTGATTTTCGTAGGAACTTGAAGAATGTGCTTTCTTTGACATGACGACCCATCGCATGCCGTTCAATCTTCAGCCACGTGAACAAGTAGTATCCAGAGTTCTCGTCACTCTCATCTTGAAGCAAAAAATCACGAAGAAGATCACCTTCCCAGTACAGTACAACGGTAATATCAAGCGCATGAATTCTTTTCAGGGGAGGGGATGGGGAGGGAGGGGGTGGCTTAACGACTTCCACTGGCAGTGCTGGCAGAGAAATAGTATTCTTGTACAGTTTCAGGAAAAATTATTTGCCTGAGCGTCGGACAAGCTGTAACATATCTTCAGATTAAACCCAAACATAACACTCCAATAACATTTTTTCTTTCATTTGAGATAATATATAATAACTTGTGTATTGAGAAAGACGTGAGTTTACACAAATTTTTAACGCATTTTTATTGAAACTGAACGAAATGCTCCCCAAAACAAAAAAAAATAACTTTCTACCAGTTTTGTCGATCCTGGCACTATTTTTCATGTGAACAGATTCTACACCGCTGGTACCAGTGAATTTCACCCCACATCATTGGAAGTATGCTAGTGCGTTTATACTGGTCCAGTCTGTAGGTATATATATATATATGTTAAATGTACAATTTGTTTACGTGCAATGCTAAATATTTCATTTAGGGTAGCAAAAGAACCATGACAAGTTACTCCTATTTCGAAAAAGTATCATTTTAGGCTAATCGCTTCTCATCACTTTGATTTCATGTATTCACAATTTAGATGTGCTGCGTGAGAATCCAGTTCCCCAATCAACTCCGACAGGATCTGCATCGTCCAAAGGCAAAGCTGAACCAACTGATGTTGGACGGAGATCATCCAAATGTAAGATTTTAAAACAAATATTAATACTAGTTTTCTCTTTTTTTCATACACCAACCTTTTGATATGCAGGGCATCGTTTCACTAAACCGTCATGGGTACAAATGAAACAGGAATGTAAAATAACACGCATTCAATGGAATTTCGGCGAGCTTGTTATATGAAACAATTTCCTTATTGTAAAGAGACGATTGAAACGAAATCGAACAAATAACCATGTATTTGTGCTTTTCTGTTTCCATTCTGATTTGATTTTGATTGATTATTGCATCATCAGCACCTCAGCTCTCCGAAGAGCAGACAAGAAGCGAGCATGATCTTGGACCGATAGGTTCAACATCACCTGAGCCTGCAGACACAAAGGGTAAGACTATGACCTATCAGGAGCGGTTCTGGAGGAATACATGTGTATGTATATGTTGTTGTTGTTGTTTGTTTTTTGTTTTTTTGGGGGGAGGGGCAAGAGGGGGGTAGCAGGGGGTGGGGTCATCTAGCATTTTGTTCTACATGTGCTTCTTTTGGGAGAAGGGGGGAGGGGCATTAGAACCGCTACTGCGGCCTATATTCTTGTAATTGGCCTTTGTTTTAAATATCCTTTGATGTATTATCAATGTATTTTTATACCGTATAATTTTTACTCTGTTAATTGACCAATTTCATTTCTTCACTTCATGTTCCATCATTTTATCTCAACGATGTCAATGAACCAAACTAATACATTATAATTCAAGGGTCGACTTGAGATGATAACGGATCAGTCAGACTTCTTTACAGCACAGGTCGGAGTCTGGTTTAATCATTTTCTAAAACCTTTTTTACGTTGCTTTATTTCAGACGGAAGTAGTCATACTGATGTCTTAACACGACCTGTGTCGTTGACTTCGCCATCGATAGAGTCACCGTCATGTGAACATGCCTACCAAGCCACACATGATTTGGTAACAGAGACAGCAGCAATCGGTAAGGAGTTAAAAGACAAAGTCGTGTTCTGGCTCTGTAACAAACAAAAAGTCAATTGTATCTCCCAAAAATTAATTTTATCTCCTCAATCAATCATAACTTTAAGTTGAATAGTTACCGACATTTAATTGCATGTTACAGATAGTAACGAACGAACATCCTTTGCCAAAACATGAATCTATAAATGCTACATTCGACCAATGTGCAATAAGTTGGCGGGTTACCTGTAACGGTTGCTGGAACATAATCGGGGTAATAATATCTAAAGCCCTTTAGTAGCGCATATATTGTGATATACGCTTATTTTCTTTACATGCTCTACGGAAATTTAAACATTGTAATTGATTTACGTCATATTATCTTTTTGTTCGTTTTGTTTTAAGCTCCGACATCATCGACAGAGCCCGTCCATTCATTAGATTCTGCAGCAGAGGGGAAAGTGGGAGTCTTAGACCGACCAGCATTTGTGGAAAACGTTGTCCAAGAATTCGTTCCAGAACTTTCAGGAATTCGAAATAGGCACCAGCGTTCTAGGAACGTCTATATCAACGTCAACAATATCAAAGTCATCAACAATTCCCAAGTGAATAATCCTCATGGAAATATTGCTGCCCCTGCCCCTGTTGCAATTAATTCCATAGTACCTCCTATGCTACAGCATGAGCTGCGTTGCCGGTTGAACAGAGAAAGCCCAGTGTTTGATGACTGGAGGGGTCTTGCCAATCAGCTTGAACTTGACGAATACATAAAACATCTGGAGCAGTGCGAGAATCCGACTAAAGAACTACTCGTACTTGCTGAGAGTCAAAAGAAGATTCAGAACCTTGGGGACTTGGCCAAGGCGTTCGAACGCATGAATCGTGGGGATTGCCAAGAGCTCTGCGAGAACTATGTGTTTGAGAGAACAAAGTCAGCTGATCCTCGGAAGGATCAAATTGAAGATGATGACACAGACATCAGTGATTAGGGAACATACTCGATCTGTTCCATATCACCCTTTAATCCATGGTCTATTGCTCGTTATTCATACAACCTATGAACATAGCACTATGTGGTTGTTGTAATCTACCAATTACCTGTCATTTGGTTTTAACAAACCAAATCATTAGATTTGCTCGAAACATAATAAAGGTATACTATAAGGTCCGTATTCTCCCAACTCATTTAAGTCCTATCCAGGGTCTAAAATCTTGTTTGAAGGAAAACTTAGATCTATGACCAATATTCTTTTTTAAACCATTTTTTTGACAAAAGTGTAAATCCAGCGTAGGATTAAAATATGAGAACAATTTGGGCCTATAAAATTGACCAAACATTGGTTAAAGAAATGTTTTTTTTGTAAATTATTACTTCCCAATATTGCGTAAACCTTATTCAATTTTAAGTAAATTATACCCAGTATTGGGTAAACGTTTACCCTCTTGTAATATGCTTCGCTGCATCAAGATTATTACATTGCTTGCTTTTACAGGAACGAAGAAGTGAGATTCACTCTTGACATATTCTTCGATTTTAAGAAAGCAATTTTGAGACCATTAATCTTAATATACTGCTAGCTAAAACCTTTATTTATGGCATTCGAGTTTAAGCTCTTGTATGGTTTAAGGACTATCTTAATAAAGATTCAGATTGTTTAAAGGGGTCAAACGTGATCAATTAGGAAAAAGATGATATATGGTGTTCCACAATGATCAGTACTAGGGCCAACTCTGTTTTTATCTCTGTGAATGATATGCCAAGACTGCCATCAGTAACTGATTATTTCAATTTGCGGCTGTTTGCCGATGATTCTAATATAATTCATACTTTTACAGCTCACCAGGGCGACATTAATGTGGATGAAGTAATGAACAACACATGGAAAATTGTAAAAAATAAGTATAAAGGGTAAACTGAAAATAGCTGGAGAGGAAATCCAAGCGATTGATGTTACCACTTATGATAGAAATCTGCCATGGAATAGTCATATTCGTTATGTAAATCAGTGTATCAGGATTGCGACATTTTGTTCCTAGGCGTACTTTGACAGTATCCATTATCATATAAAACGTGGATAAAACCACACAGGTGTGGAGAAGCAATATAAGGTTAGCCTATTAAGAAGCATATTGTATTCACAGAAAATAGCAGTTCGTGCTTCTTTTTTTTTAGAGAGTGAATTACTCATACAGCTCAACTACTTTCATTTTTGATCTGTTTAATAAAAGTTTGTCTCATATGTTGATATATAGTGTATAGCGTATATATATATAGAGATTATAGTTACTCCACAAGGCAAACAGAAGGTTAACAATTACGTCTGCCAAAATTTAGAACGACACATGGTCGATTTCCATTGTCTCTTGTGGTTAGTTACTTGATCACCTATTAATGTCAGATTCCGTTTACAACACATTAATTGAACAAATCATGAATAGAAATCCATGCAAATAGTCTGTATGTGTACAACAATTATATTTCGTATTTTGTAAGACATTGTTAAAGTTATATATTTGTATAGTATTGATTGCAATAGTACATTAATTTCTTTGTTTTTGTTTTGTTTTTTGAAATTTACTTGTACAAAATACATTGTTGAGCTGTGCATAAGGCGTTAGGGTCGACTAGCACATATGCTATTATCCGCCCAATTTACCAACCAATATTTTCTCTTCTTGTACATATAAATATCGTTGTATGAAATGAATAGTACTTATTAGCTGTTCGTAAATAATCAATCAAATACAAAAATCTAATAAAAGTAATAAACATTGACAGGATTGTAACCAGAAAAGTGATGTACATGTACATGGAAATGTATTAACATCAACTCAAAACTCATCAAATTAAATGAATTCAACATTTGAAGTATCTAGAAAGAACCACAGGTGTTAAATTGAACATTTTGTTTAAGATAATGAAAACAATGAGCTCCTGTTGCATACAAAGCCAGCAATTTTATTCCTTGGGGGGAGGTGGGGGGGGGGGGGGCAACAGCCGGAAAACGCAACATTCAAGACGTATTGATAGCATTCTTTGCATTTAATTAAACTAACACAACTTGACAAATAGCGGGGAATAAAGGGGATCCCTCATAAAAACTGAACATTATTAACATTTGCGTGAGATCCTTCTCATCCAAACGTTTATTACAAAGGCGTTCGTCTTTTATGTTACCTTTATTCGACGTTTATTCTTCTTCATACTTATCAAACTGTTTATGTATACTTTATGTACATATATATTTTTAAATGCATTGGATTAATTGAACTTTTATGTATATCATGATGATATTCGTTATAGATAGGTATGATAGGCGCTCCTTTGTTATAAATTCATTAATTTTGCGTGAAAGCAGAAAAATAAGAAACTCATGACTGCAAACGTTTGCATAAATCGGTCAAATAATAGAGCAGTTATGAAGGTTTGAAAAAAGATATTTCTAAATCTCAAATCTCAAATTGGCAATGGGGTCAATGGATTGTGATGTATTCATAGACAATTCTTTCGTTTGTTGTGTACAAAAATATCAGTATTTTCTGTTTTTCTCCTTAGTGCCTTCTTTCATGGGGCACACCTACATACAATGTATTATGGATAGCATATTATATTATACGTTTTATATGATATGTGTTTTTATTTGTGTTTGAAATAAATTGAATCGAATTAAATTGAATATATTGTGAGAAGATCAGATTGAAAATAAATTACATATTTGCACACCCAATGACGTTAAATTACCAGTCATTCAAAAAGGGCATTGACTGGAACGCTGCCCTATACAGAGTGAGTCAGAAAAAAATGTCCCACTTTTTAAAAGTTGTAATGTTTGAAGTATGGATATTTAATCATGGGATTCATGATATGTCTTGATAGAGATATCCTCTTAGTACATTTAGGTAACATTTTCATTTGAATATCTGCATGCATGACTGAACATCAGACAATCTTTACAAGACTGCCAGAACTCGATCACTTGCGCCAAGTTACTGGGTGAGGAATAGAACAGTGCATTGAACAAAGACAGTCAGACAGACAGACACACACACACACACACACACAAACCCACACGCACACGCATACACACACACATTCACACACACGCACCCACAGCACACACCGTGATAATTGTTTCATAATTTCCCCTTTTCTGATTAAGCAATGATTTTTATCAAGATCGCTAAATGTTTAAGTGGCGGTATAGCCTGACAATATTTTCCTTTTGTACAAATTCACTACCACCATCATGTCATCATCATCATCATCATCATCATTGTCATCATCTTAATCTTCATCATCATCATCATCATCATGAAGCACAACATCCGCCAATACGCACCAAGAGGACAGCGGCCACTCAACTTTTCGTACGAGAGGAAGAATTCCCGACAAAAAGTAACAGTTTGGGTGGGCCTTGTCTGTCTGGCAGTCTGTGTTCAAAACACTATTTTATTCCTCACCTAGCTACTTGGCGCAAGTGAGATCTGGCAGTCTTGTAAAGAATGTCTGATGTTCAGTCATGCATGCAGAGATTCAAATGAAAATGGTACCTAAATGTACTGGGAGGATAACTCTATCAAGACATATCATGAAATCCACGATAAAATATTCATACTTCAAACAATACAACTTTTAAAAAGTGGGCCATTTTTTCTGATTCACTCTGTAGAGCTCTCAATGTTTCATCAGTCAAGGGTTTCATACACAAATAAATGTTGGCAGAAAGAGAATAAATTGCTGAGATTATTACATGTATCATGCGTGTGTATTTGGCAACAAAGTGAACGCTAATCAGTATACGCTCTTAGAATTAAATTGCATGTAGGTAACTGCTGATTGTTTTTAGAGAATTACCCGATTCTTGGCAATTATTTTTAAAAATTCAGCGCCACACGTTTTGACTATTCTAGGGGCAATTTACTAACAACAGATATATATTTCGTACCATCAAGCAATACATGTTTGGGTGATAATCTGAAAACTTCAGACTTTCAGAATACTTAATTAGAGGTATGTTAAGGGTATTTCAAGTTTTCAACCCACAAATGAACCTTCAGCAACGACTTTCTCGGATCCAGTACTCCAGTTCGTTTATACAATTTGACATGGGAAGACCTAGGTTACTTTGTACACAATTTGAAATATATGTGGCTGTTTGAGGTGATTTAAACCATGTGCTAATTACGAACTGGTCTACACATTATTATACACAGACCGATTTAATTGTTGTTGTTTATGTGTGATCAATCCTCTCTAACCTTATATCCCAATCAAATAAATGAGACCAATACCAGACTACTCATCACGAAAAAATATCCTCATATTATAATTATCTCATTTCCCCTACCCGTATTATCCAAATCTCTTTTTAAATTCATGCAAAAACTCTTGCCTTTGTAGACCCTTTCATCTTACTGGAAAATATACATTTACAATGTATCATCATTTTTAAACCCTGTTAAATATCTTTCATTAGAATGTATCTCCCGATTTAATCTGAAATTAAAGAAAGATCCATCAAATCTAAATGTGTAAAGTATATGACTAGAATAACAACTTCGACCCAAATTAAACTCTATGTATCTTCGTTATCAGAATATTTATCCTTGCACTCAGAAAATATATGGGATCTTTCGTCTTTCTCCCTATTCCTTTTTTCATTTAAGAAAAGAAAAGTACAGGAAATGATAAATTGTTAAAATCCATCAATATAACAATAATATATTCTGAACACTTCGGAGGACAGTAACACAACAATAACAAATCATAACATTGTCTTATTAATAGAATACACAATAAAGGTGATATTAAAGTAGTTGAAGTCCACCGAAAAAGATCCTCGAAGAAATATAGAAGTGTAATACGTACTACGACAACTCAAATACAAAGACATCCACACCCAGACCAGATCAGGCAACCGATAACATTATCCACAGAGGCCAACAATAAGTCAGTTTGGACTCTTTGGATTCAATGCGAAATCGGTTTGCCAGTGTGACTGGGGTATTAATCATATCTCCAAACCGACTTCAAATCGACCGATTCTCAGCGATTCGGGGCAATGTTATAGTGTGTCCGGTCTGTTGTAGGTCTGGCATCTTCTGTCATTTGAACCACCAGTGAATGAAAGTTTCGCTTTTTCATATTTAGAACTTATTCTCAAGAATGAGGATGTAAGTTCATCTTCTTAACTGACAGATTTATGAGAATGTATTCAAAATGAGAATAATGAAAGTTTTGAAATTTTGAGCAAAGGGCTCGAGTATGAAGTGCACATGTGCATGGAGAGAGACGAATAATTAACCCTTTGTTAGCACCTTATAATGCTTAGTTGATGGATATATACTGCCATATTTGGTTTATATCCTGCCAATTTTAGATAAATGAAGCGAGTATTTTACATCACCATGTTATATCATTACATATCCAAGCACTGGTTATGAATGAGGCGTAATACAATATTGATTCGCCATGTTCATTTTCTATCGCGCAGATTTAAAACCAGGTATATTTCAGGCCCACAAAAAATACAGAGAAATGGAAGGCAATAAGACTGTATTGTTGCAGTACGCAGTACAGTAATGTATGCAGATTTCTAATGCCGAATACGGAACTGAATGCAAAGTCCAATTTAATCAATGCTTTCATATAATCACGCTTGAATGCTCTTTCAGAATAGATAAAATTTCATCGCTACTAAAGGGTACGGGCTAATTTACACAGTAGTTCAATGTCACATTACAATAAGTAATATAGTGTTTGGAAAGCACGGTAATATCATAGAGAGAAAAACGTTGTGGGTGTGAATTACGTTTAACATGGCGCTGTTTTCTGCAGCGGCAAAAGGAGACGTCCAGAAGATACAATCATTAATCGACTCAGAAGACAAGTCAGAGGATTCGGGAGGAGTTGATGTAAACCGCACGGATATATTTGGCAGGACACCACTCCACATTGCTTCGGAAAATGGACATTTGCAAACGGTTAAATGCCTTACCCATCATGGAGCAAAAGTGAATGTAATCGATGCTAACCTACAGACATCGGTTCACTTATGCTCAAAGAAAGGCCATCTTCATGTGATAGAGCTGTTAGTGAACGAAGGAGCATATATTGAAATTGGTGACAAAGATGGGTTTACAGCTCTTCATATAGCATCATTCGAGGGTCATCTTGACATTGTCAAATACCTCGTTGAGAAAGGGGCACAGCTTGACAAATGTGACAAAACCGACAGGACACCCTTGTATTGTGCTTCTCAAGCAGGCCATCTTGAAGTCGTCGAGTATATCGTGAACAAAGGAGCAGGCATTGAAATTAGTGACACGGATGGGTTTACAGCTCTTCACAAGGCATCATTCGAGGGTCATGTTGACATTGTCAAATACCTTGTTAGTAAAGGGGCAGAGCTGGATAGACTTGCTTATGATTATTGGACACCTCTACACCTTGCATTAAACGGTGGCCATCTTGACATTGCAGAGTACCTTTTGACAGAAGGAGCCAACATTAACACGTGTGGTAAAGGTGGATGTACAGCTCTACATGCTGCATCAAAAACTGGTAAAATTGATGGAGTGAAATATCTAACTAGCCAAGGAGCAGACCAAGATAAGATCACTGAGGATGGCTGGACCGCGCTTAGTCTGGCTTCATTTAGGGGACACCTTGACATTGTCAAAGTTCTCGTTAGCGAAGGAGTAGAGGTTGACAAAGCACTCAGGAACGGGATGACACCCTTGTGTCTTGCAACAAAAAAAGGACATTTGGGTATTGTCGAAGTCTTACTGAACGTAGGAGCAAATATTGATAACTGTAATCGAAACGGGCAAACAGCACTCCACATCGCATCGTACAATGGACACGTTGAAATAGTTCATCATCTTGTTAGCAAAGGGGCACAGTCTGAAAAATGTGACATCAACATGACACCCTTGTCTTGTGCTTCTCAAGAAGGCCATCTTGACGTCGTCGAGTATATCGTAAACAAAGGAGCAGGCATTGATATCGTTGATAAAAATGGATTAACTGCTCTTCACATAGCATCATTCAAGGGTCATCTTGATATTGTCAAATACCTTGTTAGGAAAGGGGCACAGCTTGACAAATGTGACAAAAACAGCAGGACACCCTTGTCTTGTGCTTCTCAAGAAGGCCATCTTGAAGTCGTTGAGTATATCGTGGACAAAGGAGCAGGCGTTGAAATTGGTGATAAAGATGGGGTTACAGCTCTGCACATAGCATCATTCAAGGGTCATCTTGAAATTGTCAAATACCTTGTTAGGAAAGGGGCACAGCTTGACAAATGTGACAAAAACAGCAGGACACCCTTGTCTTGTGCTTCTCAAAAAGGCCATCTTGAAGTCGTGGAGTATATCTTGTACAAAGGAGCAGGCATTGGCATTGGTGATAAAGCTCTTCACATAGCATCACTCGAGGGTCATCTTGATATTGTCAAATACCTTGTTAGTAAAGGGGCAGAGCTGGAGAGACTTGATAATGATTACTGGACACCTTTACACCTTGCTTTAGACGGTGGCCATCTTGACATTGCAGAGTACCTTTTGACAAAAGGAGCCAACATTAACACGTGTAGTAAAGGTGGATATACAGCTCTTCATACTGCATCAAAAGCTGGTAATATTGATAGAGTAAAATATCTATCCAGTCAAGGAGCACAGCTGGATAGAAGCACTGACGACGGATGGACCGCACTTAGTTTGGCTTCATTTTGGGGACACCTTGATATTGTCAAAGTTCTAGTTAACGGAGGGGCAGAGATTGACAATGAACCCAGGAACGGGATGACACCCTTGTTTCTCGCAGCAAAAAGAGGCCATTTGGGTATTGTCGAGGTCTTACTGAACGTAGGAGCAAATATTGATAACTGTAATCGAGACGGGTTTACAGCTCTTCACATCGCATCATTCAATGGTCATCTTGATATTGTCAAATACCTTGTTAGGAAAGGGGCACAGTTTGACAAATGTGACAAGAAAGGCAGGACACCCTTGTCTTGTGCTTCTCAAAAAGGTCACCTTGAAGTCGTCGAGTATATCGTGAACAAAGGAGCTGGCATTGAAATTGGTGATAAAGATGGGGTTACAGCTCTTTATAAAGCATCATTCAATGGTCATCTTGATATTGTCAAATACCTTGTTAGTAAAGGTGCAGACCCGGGGAAACTTGCTAATGAAGAGGACCACTATGACTACCTTCGCAGTACTTTTGGTGGTGAGGCTCTCCCTAGCTTTATGCCCCACTCATACTCCCCACCATACGATCCATATCTTACCAGTCCACGAGACAGCTCTAGCTCCTCGAGGAAGAGTATCACAGAAGAGACAAAGATTATAAGTCTGGACGAGTACAGCATCAAGGTTCCAATTTCACCAGACGATGTGGACAAAGCCACATATATCACAGCAGAAGCATTGACAACCATTCCACCTGACTTAAAGCTGGACAAAGACGAAGTTATCATCTCAGTTGGGCTCAAGCTATCCCCTCCTGGTCTTCAGTTTAAAACTCCGGTGGAAGTCACGGTCTCGCATAGCGCTATTTTCACCAACCCAGACAAGGCAGAAATTGTGCTATACACCCGAAGGACTGGTAAGATCTTCCTATTACCATAGATCCCATATTTCCATATAAATTCCTTTCTCTCGTTGTGATAGTGCAGAGAGCCCCTGACTACCACGACGAAACCATCACAATTATGACAGAGGTGTTCACACAAAATTAATGCTTCCCTACTATTCTTGGTATCATATGACCTCACTTCAATGTTTATATTCCTTTTAGAATGTTCGTATTCACTGAGTTTTACTTGATAAACTTCTATTAGAATAGAAATTCACTTTAATATTTTTTCTTAAGTCTTTGTGTTTGAATAACTCATAAGTTGCACAGTTCATACAGCCGCCATTTTCCACATTTTTGTGGATAGATCGTAGGGAATTGTAGGAATTAAACAAACAAAGATTAGGAATGATCTAAAATACTTTCCCTTCTTTGTTATACTAAATCCCTCAGCGTTGACAGTTCACGCGTAACAAAATTAACACGGTTCCTTCTTTCTATGTGTGTCTTGTTGAAAGGGTCTGATGAATTTTCAAGGATAGTTCCTGCTTCTGACAAAGCTGCTCGGTGTGTAGTCGCAAAGAATCACCTGACTCTGTACTTAGACCATTTCTCGGAATGGTGGATTATCTCCTTAATCAAGAGATACTTCATCGGTAAACGGCTCGTCTGTACGCCATACGTTCCCCTGTCAACATCCAGAGACGTCATGGACCCCATCTTGCTCGTCATTAAAGACGACTGCTACGGCATGAAAGAGGTAGTTCTGTAACGAAATAACAGTCCGGTTTATTTCTGGTCCATGTTATGTGTAATGATCCTTTTTTCCTTCTCATTTCGTCACGAAACTTTCCAACCTTGCACATCTTATAGTCAATTTCGTATTTGGTCATTCATTTTTAGACTTTGTCCAATCGATTTCATCATTTTGCATCTAGCTTCGTCAAAGTCAAATCAAGTTCATCATCCTTGGTTGCTGACGTACATTTATTGCATGAAACAATTTTGTCAGTTTGCAACCAATTTCGTTAGAGCATCATTCAAATACCTTATCCTACCCCCGGACAATTGCCCCATAGGATAGTTGTCCGGGAGGTAGTTGTCCTAGAGGATGGTTTTCGTAGGGGTTAGTTCTCTGGGGGTAGTTGTCCGGGGAGTAAATGTCCGAGGGTAGTTGTCCTAGGGGGTAGTTGTCATGCGGGTAGTTGTCCGGGGTAGTTGACTAAGGGGGTAGTTGCCCTATGGGGTAATTGTCTGGGGTAGTTGTCCGGGGGTAGTCGTCTTAGAGGGTAGTTGCCCTAGGGGGTAGTTGTCCTAGGGATAGTTGTCCCAGGGGTAGTTGACTGGGGGCTGTTGACTGGGGGCTGTTATCGAGGTGGTGGATGTCCAGGGGGTAGGTGTCCCAGAACCCCTGGTAATTGCTGGCGGTTATTGCAATGCCGTCCGAAAGAACAGCATTAATTATCTCAAAGTTTACTTATCATAATCTCTTATTAGTCTTTCACCCCAATTATTATCACTATTATTATTGTCACTATTATTTGTTCAATATTGATTCATTATGTTCAATCTTTTGCAGGATACCATACAAGAGTACAAGGCAGCCTATCCTGGTGAGCAGTACTGTGTATATTGGAGACAAGGACCCCTACTTGTCAGACATCTGGAAAACGAAGACGAAGTGTCAACACAGGTAAGAATCTCAATATAATTGATACTGTTATTTCCCCCGAAGTAAATTATCCTGAGAAACAAATTGTCCGTTTCTTATTCGGCAGGGCCTAATATGTATACACTGTCGCTAATAAAGTTGGAATATTTATGTTTTACCCCAATTTATGGAATTATTAAACAAATTATATATTCCTAATAGATCTAGATAATAGTATACATTCTCAGATTTTATTGAATAATAATTTGCCTGTCTTTGTTTTGCGTGACTGCTAAAGCAAATGTACGCTAATATGCTTATGAACTAGGGGACCTACGTCCTTAAGTAAAAAATGACAGTAATGAGGATTAATGCCCCACAAAAGGGCACTAATATGGCACATCAACACGGTTTTGATCCTGGGGCCTCACAGTTATGAGGGCATTGCTTTGTCACTAAACCATGACTGTACGCAGCGGGGGCTAGAGTAGGGGGCAGTTCCCACAAATTAAAAAAAAACAATAAATTTTCAATAATTAACTTAATTTTAACCCGGTCCCCAACAGAAAAAAAAATCCTCTGTGTGCCCATGCCTTGAGCCATAATGCATGGCCGTACAGAGGATTTTTTTATGTTGAGTCGATCAATGTTTTATAAAAGGGCACTAATATAGTACATCGACACGGTTTTGATCCTGGGGCCTCACAGCTACTAGGCTATTGCTTTGCCACTAAATCATGACTGTACGCAGCGGGGGCTAGGGAAGGGGGCAGCCCCCACAAATAGAAACAAAACAAAGAAAATGCAATAAATTATCAATAATTAATTGCATTTCCCCACGGTCCCCAACAGGAAAATTCCTGTGTGTGGCCATGGCTTGAACCATAATGCATGGCCGTGCAGAGAAATTTTTCCTGTTGGGGACCGGGGAAAATGCAATGAATTATTAAACAATGATTTATTGCATTTTGGGGTTTTGTTTTTGTGTGGGCTGCCCCCTTTGTGTGGACTGTGTACAGTCATGATTAATTGCCAAAGCAATTGCCTCGTAATTGTGAGGCCCCAGGATCAAAACCGTGTCGATCTGTTTCTGTGTTAAAGCGCTTATACGTGGTCTTGATGAGTTTTCTTGGTTCTCGTTATAATATTATTTTAGGAAAAACGATTCAAACATGGGCCATAGGGGTTAGGCTCGACTAGCACATGTGCTATTATCTGGCCCCTTTTACCAAGCAATAGTTTCTCTTCTTGTATATGTAAACTATTGTATGGAATCAAATCAATCAATTGAATTCATGGTATCACTTTTAGATTAGAATGTAGGCCTACCATGGCTTCGTAGGATGTTAATTGATGGTTATCTCTGATTTTCTTAGGAACTTGAAGTACGTGCTTTCTTTGACATGACGACCAATCGGATGCCGTTCGCTCTTCAGTCACGTGAAAAAATAGTATCCGGAGTTCTCGTCACGCTCATCTTGAAGCAAACAATCACGAAGCGTATCGCCTTCAAAGTGATGTACAACGGTAATATCAAGGGCATGAATTCCTTTTTTTTGGGGGGGGGAGGGGTTGCGTAAAGACTATTACTGGCAGTGCTGGTAGAGAAAAACGTATTCCTGTGCAGTTCTAGGAATTATTATTTTCCTGAGATTCGGACAAGCTGCGAAAAACATCAGATTTAACACGAACATAACGTTTCAAAAAAATTATTTCTTTCATTTTAGATATTGTTTAATGACTTGTGTTAGAAAGACGTGAGATTGTCCAAATGTTTAAAACGCATTTTTATTAATACTGGACAAAATGCTCTCGAAAACAACAAAATACTTTTTTTTACCGATTTCGTAGACCCTGCTAACCTGATAACTGTTCATTTAAAAAAAGATTCTACTACTGCTGGCACCAGTGAATTTGGCCCCACATCATTGGAAGTATGCTAGTCGTTTATATTGGGCCACCCTGTATATATATTTCCCATGAGTAAATATTATGTAGTGTATTGTATTAGTTAAGTCTTATTTTGAAAGTATTTGCACCCAGTTTGTAGAGTAATCATGTACTTTTAAGAATGCTACCAGTTGCCTGATGATTGCTCGCAAGGCGTGAAACTCGGAGTTGCAACCATGTTCCATTAGTCTGCCTTATTCAATATATATTTATATATGTCATATATATGTATATTGTGTTTACGTGCAATGCTATACAGTTCATTTACTGTAGCAAAAGCACCATGGCAAGTGAATTCAAGTTGGAATAATTATCATTTTAGGCTAATCGCTTCTCATCACTTTGATATCATGTATTCACAATTTAGATGTACCGCGTGAGAATCCATTTGCCCAATCAACTCCGACAGAATCTGCATCGTCCAAAGGCAAAGCTGAACCAACTGATGTTGGACGGGGAACAACGAAATGTAAGATTAAAAGAAAATGTATTAGTACTATTTTTTCCTTTTATTTGTTTTGTTTGTTTCATACACAAACTTTTCGATATGCAGGGCATTGTTTTGCGAAACCGTCACGATTTCAAGTGGGAAATGCGTGTAGGAAAACTAACACGCTTTCAATGGGATACCGGCGAGCTTGTTACATAAAACAATGTCCTTATTTTGAGACGATTCGAACAAAATCGAAACAATAATATAACATTGTAAGCAAGCGCGTAGCCAGGATTTTATTTAGAGGGGCGGTAGTAAGCACGCGAAACGTGCGAATCACTTACAGAACGCGCGTAGCGCGCTCTCTAGGGGGGGGGGGGGTGGGTGCAGGGAGGGGGAGCTTTGACATTTCTATAGATTACTAGAGAAAGAAGGCGATTCGTTGTACCGTTCTCGACTCTTAATCCTTGTCTAAATTCAGTTTCTATTGACGTTTCATTAAATTATTAGAAGACAATTCGTTGAACCGTTCTCGACTCTTAATCCTTGTTTGAATCAAGTTCCCCTTTTTCCGCGCGTAGCGCGGAAGCCTTGACGTTTCATTAAATTATTAGAGAAAGAAGACGATTCGTTGTACCGTTCTCGACTCCTAATCCTTTTTCTTCCTACGTCCTCTTCCTTTCTTCTTTCTCTCTCTCTCTTTTTTTGTTGGGGGGGGGGGGTGACCGCCCCCCGCCCCCTGGCTACGCGCCTGATTGTAAGGAGACATACAAAAGCTTTTAATCTTGCGATTTACTCTCATGAGTGCAAGATGAATAGTTTTTGTGCTATTCTGATTCGATTGATTATTGTATTTACAGCATCTAAGCTCTCCGAAGAGCTGACAAGAATCGAGCATCATGATCTTGAAGCGATAGGTTCAACATCACCTAAACTTGCAGACACAAAGGGTAAGACTATTCCCAATCAGGAGCGGTTCTGGAGGAATACCTATGAATATGTTTTTTTTGGGGGGGAGCGGGGTAGCAGGAGGTGGGGTCTTCTAGCAGTATGTGCTCCTTTTGGGGGAAGGGGGGGGAGGGGCATTAGAACCACTACTGCGGCCCATATTCTTGAAATTAGTCTTTGTTTTAGATATTATTAAATGTTCAATCAATGTATTTTTATACCGTAAAATTTTTACTCTGTAAATTGAACTATTTTATCTTTTTGCTACATGTTCCATGATTTTATCTCAATCATTCCAATAACCCAACCTAATACAATATAATACAAGGGCCGACTTGGGATAAATAACAGATGAGTCACAGTAATTTACAGCACAGGTTGAAGTCTGGTTTTTAACCATTTTCTTAAAGCCTTTTTAGGTGATACGTACGTAGACGTATCACCTTTTGATTTCGTCAAGATTTTTATTATTATTTATTTATTTATTTATTATTATTCTTCCTCGAATTTGTTCGCAGGATATCTCAAGACTGAACGAAGCCATTGTTATGAATCTTTCAATGATGATAGATCTTAGTCTAACTTAGAACTGCGTGACTTTTCAAAGACTCAAAGTCATCGTGACGTCATCCAGGCGCCATTTTGTGAAAATCAACTAATGATCATATCTTTATAACGAATAATAATTTTTCATTCATATTTATCATGATTAAGATCAATATCCGTCCGGTCAA
Organism: Strongylocentrotus purpuratus; assembly: GCF_000002235.5. NCBI lineage: Eukaryota > Metazoa > Echinodermata > Echinoidea > Camarodonta > Strongylocentrotidae > Strongylocentrotus > Strongylocentrotus purpuratus. The sequence goes on from NW_022145601.1 coordinate 11,740,069, forward strand.
GTTGAGGTCAATAAACGTGCGTAAATGCGCGCGTGCGCGCTCGTCCGCGCGTTTACGCGCGCGCAAAAATTAAAAATGCTCTAAATCATCCCAAATTTTTTTTGCATACGTTTCAGGCCATATGGAGCATTTGATAAAAAAATTACGCACACGCGCATGCGCGCGCGTTTTCGCGCGTACTGGCATTTTGCAACATAGAATCGCCGATTTTTTTCTGTCATCATATTCGGTACATTTTTCCAAGCATTTTGATAATTTGTTCACCTTTTATTAACGCAATGAGCGTCCGTCAAAGTTGACAGCACGCGCGGATTTGCGTTATCTTTATCCACAATACATGGGCAAAAACATGCCTATATAAAATTCATTGTAACTCTTTAGAATAGATAGAAACTCCTAATATTTTGTCATATTTGGATAGATTATGAGTCGGAGATATGATTTCATGTCTCATTTGATCCTCAATTAACTCATGACGTCATCATAATGGCCTCCAAACTCAAAATTTTAATTTGCATATTATGACGTCAGCATATTTTTGGAAAATTGATTGTATCTCTGTAAATATGGATCAATTTTCTTTTTAATTTTGATATGTTCTAGTTGAGACAATTTTCTACAAATGTAATGTTCACAATTTTTATTTTTGACAAAAGTATCATGGTGTATTTTTGCGATTAAAGGAGGCATGTCAATTTTTCGCATTTTGCGTGTATTCTCTATGGGACATGACTTTTTCTCAAAACTGGATTCTACACTCCTGTCTTTCGCGAGCAAAATCTCCGTTGTTTTAGCTTCGTTTTCGCTGAGCTTCGGGTATGTTGTAGCTGAGACAATGAGCTATCACAAGTGTGCCCTTTATTTTTCGATTAGATGCCGGGATCATGCTCATATTTCACTTGCAAAGTAGGATTTCTGAATTCCATTTCCTGTTTACGTGTAATCGCTATGGGAGATGTTTTGGTATATCGGTAACGCACTTGACTTCCAACCTCGAGATCCCTGGTTCGAGTCCGGGTGTCTCCAACACTTTTTTTTTCACTTTTTTTTCCTTTTGACCTTCACTGTACCATCTCCTTTGATTATTTAAACACGTAGATTCGCAAATAATGTCATAATTAACCCTTTTTACTTTATTATTACCCTATTTTCACTTAATCCATTACTTTTTGCGTGTAATCCCTATGGGAAATGACTTTTTCTCAAATCTGGAGTCTACATTCCTGTCTTTTGCGAGCAATATCGCCGTTATTTCGGCTTGGATTTTGTTGATTTTTGAGTATGTTGTAGCTGAGATTATATGCTATCTAAATCAACCCTCATTTTTTCAATAAGATGTCATGATCGCGCTCATGATCATGATCATGATCATCACGATCATCATTATCATAATGATGCTAATCATTTACCAATTGCATTTTCATTTCTTTGAATAAGATAAAATCGTCAAAAGGTGTTCTTCATGATGTAAATTAGAGTCAAATGTGTAACTGGTTACTGCACAGGGTCAAAGGTCATATATTGTTTCAATCTATCTTCCCTAGATCCATGATGATCAAGGAGACACAATTTAATCTTGACATATGAATAGATCATAATGGGAGAAGCATATGAATGGGAGAAGCAAAATAATATATCGTGTAATGCATTATTCGTTATGTAAACCATTATCATACGTATCACCTAATTCGTCTAAGTGACGAATTAAAGTCTAGTTTACGTTGCTTTATTTCAGATAGAAGTAGTCCTACTGAAGTCCTTCAATACCTAGGCCGTTGACTCCAACGTCGATAGAGTCACCGCCATGTGAACATACCTACCAAGTCACACATGATTTGGTAACAGAGACAGAGACAGTTGGTAAGGAGCTGAGAGATAAGTCGTGTTATGGGCTCTGTAACAGCACAAATGTCAATTGTACCTCCAACAAATTATAGCTTATCTCCTCTTATCAATCGTAACTTTAAGGTGACATTTCATGTTATGTTACATAATTAACTAACGAAATCCTTTGACAAAACATTATTGTTTATAATTATACTACACTCGATCCATGTGTAATAAGTGGGCATGTTACCTGAAACGGTTGCTTGAACATAACCGGGGTAATAAAGTCCTTTAGAAGCGCATATATATTGTGATAATACGCTTATTTCATTTACATGCTCTACGGAAATTTGTAATTGAATTACGTCATATCATCTTTTGTTCGTTTTGTTTTAAGCTCCGACATCATCGCCAGTGCCCGTCCATCCGGTAGAGTCTGCAGCAGAGAGGACAATGAGAGCCCCACCAGCATTTTTGGCAAACGTTGTCCAAGAATTGGTTCCAGGACTTTCAGCAGATCGGAATATGCATCAGCGTTCTGGGAACGTCTATATCAACGTCCAAGGGATGGTCATCAACAATCCCCAAGGGAATAATCCTCAAGGAAATACCGTTGCCCATGCCCCTGTTGCAATTGCTACCATAGTACCTCCTAGGCTACAGCATGAGCTGCGTTGCCGGTTGAACAGAGAAAGCCCAGTTTTTGATGACTGGAGGGGTCTTGCCAATCAGCTTGAACTTCAAGACTACATACAATCACTGGAGCAGTGCAAGAATCCGACTGAAGAACTACTTGTACTCGCTGAGAGTCAAAAGAAGATTCAGAACCTTGGGGACTTGGCCAAGGCGTTTGAACGCATGAATCGTGGGGATTGTCTAGAGCTCTGCGAGAAGTATGCGTTTGAGAGAACAAAGTCAGCTGATCCTCGGAAGGTTCAAATGGAAGATGATGACACAGACATCAGTGATTAGGGGACAGACTCAATATTTATCATATCGCCCTTTAATTCAGGGTCTACGTCTCTTTATTCATACAACCTATAAAGATAGCACTATATGGTTGTTGTATTTACCAACTGCCTGTCATTTGGTTTTAACAAACCAAATCATTAGATTTCCTCGAAACATATAAAAGGTATACTATAAGGTCCATATTCTCCGAATTTATTTAAGTCCTATCCAGGGTCTAAAATCATGTTTGAAAGAAAACTTAAATCTCAGCCCAATTTTCTTTTTTAAACCACTTGTTTGTCAAAAGTATAAATCCAGCGTCGGGTTAAAAATTCGGGCCTATAAAATTGACCAAACATTAGTTAAAGAAATATTTGTTGGGTAAATTATTACTACCCAATATTGCGTAAATCTTATTTAATTTTAAGTACATTATACCAATTAGTGTGTAAACTTTTACCCTCTTGTAATATGCTTCATTGCATCAAGATTATTATATTGCTTGCTTTTACAGGAACGAAGAAGTGAGATTCACTCTTGGCATATTCATCGATTTTAAGACAGCAATTTTTAAACCCTTAATCTAAATATACTGACTATCAAAACTCTCTAAACATGGCAATCGAGTTCAACCTTTTGCATGGTTTAAGAACTATCTTAGTAACATATTGTTCAATGTGGTTAAACGTAATCCATAATATATAAGATAAGATGTGGTGTTCCACAAGGATCAGTACTAGGGCCAACTCTGGTTTTTTATATATATATAATTTATCTGCCATCAGTAACTAATTATTTCAGTTTGCGGCTGTTTGCGGATGATTCTAACATAATTCATACTTTTCCAGCTGACCAGGGCGAAATTTATGTGGATGAAGTAATGAACAACACACAGAAAGATTGTTGACTTGCTAAAAACCTCAATTTAAGAAAACGTTTTTCATGTTGATAAGTAGAAAGAGTAAAACTAGGTATTAAATGGTAACCTGAACATAGCTGGAGAGGACATCAAAGAGGTTGATGTTGCAACTTATGATAGGAATCTGCCATGGAATAGTCATTATCGTTAAGTAAATTAGTGTATCAGGATGAAAGTTTGAGTACTTTGACATTATCCATTATTATATAAAACGTGGATAAAACCACACAGGTGTGGGGAAGAAATATTAAGAAGTATGTTATATTAAAAAACATTGTATTCATAGGAAATGGCAGTTCGTGCTTTTTTTTTCATTTAGAGAGTGAAGAACTATACAGCTCCACTACTCTCATGTTTGATCTGTTTAATAAAAGTTTGCCTCATATTTTGATAGATTACTGTGATATTCTAGAGTATAGCTACTCCACAAGGCAAACAGAAGGTGAACAATTACGTCTGCCAAAATTTAGAAAGACACATGGTCCATTTTTATTGTCTCTTGTGATTAGTTACTTGATTACCTATAATGTCAGATTCTGTTACAACACATTTGTTGAACAAATAATGAATCAAAAATCCATGCTAATAGTCTGTATGTGTACAAAATTATATTTCATATCATCAGTTTTCATCTTTAAAGACGATGTTATAGTTATATATTTGTTTAGTATTGATTGCAATCGTAAATTAATTTCTACGTTTTTGTTTTGTTTTCCGAAGGCTACTTGTACAAAATACATTGTTGAGCTGTGTATAAGGCGTTAGGGTCGACTAGCACATATGCTATTATCCGCCCATTTTACCAACCAATATTTTCTCTTCTTGTACATATAAATATTGTTGTATGAAATGAATAGTACTTATTTGCTGTTCGTAAATAAATCAATCAATACAAAAGTCTAATAAAAATAATAAACATTGACAGGATTGTAACTAGAAAAGTGATGTACATGTACATGGAAATGTATTAACATCAACTCAAATCACATAAAATTAAATGAATTCAACATTTGAAAGTATCTAGAAGGAACCAGAGGTGTTAAATTGAATATTTTGTTTAAGATAATTAAAACAATTAGCTCCTGTGGCCAGGAGCAAGGCAAGACCAGCGATTTTATTGCCTTTCATATGCAGGTATCCTTTTTTTAATGTCATTAAAAAACAAAATATATATATGAGAGCGACAAAATCTTTATAAAGAAGACAAGGAAGGAAGAAATCTGCCAAATTAAAGGGGATCCCTCATAAAAAAAAACCCGAACATTATTACGTTTTGCGTACTGAGATCCTTCTCATTCAAACGTTTATTACAAAGGGGTTCGTTTTTTATGTTACCTTTATTCGACGTTTATTCTTCTTCATACTTATCAAACTGTTTATGTATACTTTATGTACATATATATTTTTAATTGCATTAGATTAATTGAACTTTTATGTATATCATGATGATATTCGTTATAGATAGGTATGATAGGCGCTCCTTTGTTATAAGTTCATTAATTTTGTGTGAAAGCAGAACAATAAGAAACTCATGAATGCAAACGTTTGAAATAAATCGATCAATAATAACGCAGTTATGAATATTTGAATAATGATATATCTTAATCTATATGCGAATCTCAAATTGGCAATTGGGTCAATGAATTGTGATGTATTCGTGGTCAATTCTTTTGTTTGTTGTGTACAAAAATATCAGTATTTTTTGTTTTTCTCCTTAGTGCCTTCTTCCATGGGGCACTCGTACGTACCATTTTTTATGGATAGCATATTACATTATATATTTTATATGATATGTGATTTTATTTGTGAATGAAATAAATTGAATCGAATTAAATTGAATATATTGTGAGAATCTCAGTTTGAAAATAAATTACATATTTGCACCGTACACCCAATGACGTTAGAATACCAGTAATTCAAAGAGGGCATTGACTGGAACGCGGTCCTATACAGAGTGAGTCAGCAAAAATGTCTTACTTTTTAAAAGTTGTAATGTTTGAAGTATGAATATTTAATCATGGGTTTCATGATATGTCTTGATAGAGTTATCCTCCTAGTACATTTAGGTACCATTTTCATTTGAATCTCTGCATGCATGACTGAACTTCAGACAATCTTTACAAGACTGCCAGATCTCACTGGATGAGGAATAAAACAGTGCGTTGAACAGACAGTCAGACAGACAGACAACACACACGCACAAACACACACGCACACGCACACACGCACATACAGCACACACCGTGACAATTGTTTCATAATTTCCCTTTTTCTGATTAAGCAATGATTTTTTTATCAAGATCGCTGAATGTTTGAGTGGCATAGCCCTGACAATATTTCCCTTTAGTACAACTACAATAACACCATCATGTCATCATCATCATCATTGTCATCATCTTAATCTTCATCATCATCATCATCATCATCATCATCATCATCATCATCATGAAGCACAACATACGTCAATACGCACCAAGAGGACAGCGGCCACTCAACTTTTCGTACGACAAGAAGCATTCCCGACAAAAAGTAACAGTTTGGGAGGGCCTTGTCTGTCCCCAATAAACAAAATCACGTGAAAATCACGTCAATATCAAGGTATCGACTTGAGGAGAGTTACGTTCTTCAAACACCGGACATTTACATAAATGTGTTAATACGTTTATTGCACTAGGTCACTTAAAACACACGTACACTTAATCACGCAATTGTCACTGCAATATCACCATTATAATAACGTGATTATCCCTACCTCGGAGACCATGGTTTGGAAACCTAATACTCCCGTGTTTTTTTGGTTATGAAATTACATCTTCATAAACGAAATTATCGCGTCACAGAAACACGTGAAGCGTTAGTGATAGTTTTAGTCAAAATACCTGCGTGAAATTCACGTGAATATTACGTCGAAGAGGAAATATATTACTGTAACCCGCGTTCAACCCAATAATTACGCAAATGTTACACAATAAATAAACCAAAATAATAACGTTCTCATCCCGTTTCTGAACATCGTGTTTTGGATCTTCCATAATTACGTCCAGGTGCGCCGGAAGCAGTTTGGGATTAGAGGGGGTGGGGGGGGGGGGAGTCGGGGGTGGTTGCAAACATCCCAGAGGAGAAAATTAGTTGCAACTGGTCCAGTTGATGAACCAGTTAATGCCAACTGGTAACCCCGGAAATTGAAATGGGCTAAATGATCCAGTTGGTCCAGACCAGTTAGAATTCAACTGGTCTAGCTGAGCCATTAGAACCATTTGGTAAAACTTCCAACCAGTTGAACGGCAACAACACTTCAATACTGGTACGCCTGTATTTCCAATGTAAAGGCATTGGTAATAAGTAGACTTACATAATTTAGTTAATCGAATTTTTTTTCATATAGTTGTATTTTATTAAAATTATTTTAGTTCTAGTTAATGTTTTACTTATTCATGTTTAATTAAATGTAATTTATACGAAGTAGCGAAATTTCCTAATAACTGGTAATTTATATTTGCAGTCAGCAGTCATCAACTGGTGCAACGGGAAATATGCACACAGACCGGTTATCAACTGGTGCAATGAAAAGATGCCAACAGTCAGTTATCCACTGGTGAAAATAGAAATATGCCAACAGACACGGGATTATCACCACGGAACTTAAATGGTAACTGTGAAACCATCAAGACACCCAAGAATAACTCATTTTTCACACCTGGAAATAGCGGAATACCCAGCTTAGATTAATAATCCGTTTGAGTCACGAGATCATCACCGCGGAACTGCTGGCAACTTTGACTACCATTTACATAGGTGTTTTAAGACACCTAATAATTACTAATTTTTCACACCTAAATATCAAGAATTCACAGCTTAGATTAGTAATCAGTTTTAGCTACGTGATCATCACCAATAAAGTTATGGTAACTTTGAAACCATTTAAAAAGGTGTTTTAAGACACCTAATAATTACTAATTTTTCACACCTGAAAGTCACTTGTGCCCAGCTTAGATTAATAATCCGTTTGAGTCACGAGATCATCACCGCGGAACTGCTGGCAACTTTGACTACCATTTAAATTGGCGTTTTAAGACACCTAATAATTACTAATTTTTCACACCTAAATATCACGGATACACAGCTTAGATTAGTAATCAGTTTTAGCTACGTGATCATAACCAAGAAAGTTATGGTAACTTTGAAACCATTTAAAGAGGTGTTATTAAAGACACCTCAGAATAACTAATTTAATATAACCAGAGATTCACGGACAGAACAATAAGACGATTAGCCGGTGTCAGGGGCGTACGCAGGATTTTATCAAGGGGGGGGGGGGGGGGGGTTTGGCTCCCGAAAATTTGAAAATCGCGCCGGCCGAAAAGTCGCTCAGTGGGGGGGGGGGGGGGGGGGTAAGCGGACACTTTTTTTTTTTGGTCTCGAAATTTCAAAATTTGACATTTTTCTTCGTTGGGGGGGGGGGGGGGGGGTAAGGTCACCTTTTTTAGGTTAACAAAGGGGGGGGGGGTTTGGTTTTTTTAGGGGGGGTTTACACACATAAAAATACCAAAGGGGGGGGGGTTTGAACCCCCAAACCCCCGGACACTTTTTTTTTTTTTTTGGTCTCGAAATTTCAAAATTTGACATTTTTCTTCGTTGGGGGGGGGGGTAAGGTCACCTTTTTTAGGTTAACAAAAGGGGGGGGGGGGGTTTTGGTTTTTTTTAGGGGGGGTTTACACACATAAAAATACCAAAGGGGGGGTTTGAACCCCCAAACCCCCCCCCCCCCCCCCCCCCCCCCCCCCCCCCCCTGCGTACGCCCCTGGCCGGTGTAAGTAACGTGATTATTACCATCAACCTTGGATAACCTGTGAAACCAATCGATTAAGGTGCTTAAAAGACCGAATAATTACTTATTTATCACCACCCTCGGTTAACGGACAAAAAACTCGTTGCTTGGTCAAGTGGTTATTTGGCATAAACACGTGATTTACAGAGGTAAGTGGAATCACGTTACTCCAGTCGCGTGGTAAATTGGTGGTTTTTAGGTTAGATGAAAACGTGAACAGGAGTACTTTTTTTTTAAATGAAAGCCCGTGTCGATAACGTATAAATTTAGTTCCAAGGGCACCATACTTTAAAATCACTTAAAATACACTCCCAAAAGACGTTACTTTTTAGTGTTTTGTTTATTGGGTCTGGCAGTCTGTGTTCAAAACACTATTTATTCCTCACTTAGCTACTTGGCGCAAGTGAGATCTGGCAGTCGTGTAAAGAATGTCTGATGTTCAGTCATGCATGCAGAGATTGAAATGAAAATGGTACCTAAATGTCCTGGGAGGATAACTCTATCAAGACATATCATGAAATCCACGATTAAATATTCATACTTCAAATAATACAACTTTTAAAAAGTGGGACATTTTTTTCTGACTCACTCTGTAGAGCTCTCGATGCTTCATCAGTCAAGGGTTTCATACACAAATAATTTTGGCAGAAAGAGAATAAATTGCTGAGATTATTACATGTATCATGCGTGTGTGTATTTGGCAACAAAGTGAACGCTAATCAGTATACGCTCATAGAATTAAGTTGCATGTAGGTAACTGTTTTTTTTTTTTAGAGAATTACCCGATTCTTGGCAATGATTTTAAAACTTCAGCGCCACAGGTTTTGACCATTCTAGGGGCAATTTACTTAATAAAACAGATATATATTTCATACCATGAAGCAATACATATTGGGGTGATATTCTGAAAACTTCTGATTTTAAGAATACTGAATTAAAGGTATGTTACGGGTATTTAATCCACAAATGAACCTTCTGCAACGACTTTCTCGGATCCAGTACTCCAGTTTGTATATACAATTTGACATGGGAAGACATAGGTTACTTTGTACAGAAGTTAGAATATCTGTGCATGTTTGAGGTGATTCGAACCATGTGCTAATTACGAACTGGTCTACACATTATTCTACACAGTCCGATTTAATTGTTGATGTTTATGTGTGACCATGGACCTATTACGGATGGATATTCATCGTTTTCTTAACAAATTCATTGTGATTGTCTCCGTCAATGTCATCCCCAATAACATTCCGTACATGTTTCGTCACTTTGATCTCATGATGGTCACCACCAAAAAGCCGGGAAAGAATCGAGATAGTGATTTTACACATGTTAATCTACATGCGCAGAAGAAAATAACTCGCCTAAATCATGGAAAATCGATGTGCAGTTCTGACTTATAATCGGAAATTGTTTTTCCGTGTACTTTACATGTATTTATTTTGAAAAACATGTTGATATTACCAGATAGAGGTTGTTTTTGAATTTTTGGGTTGTGATTTAAAATCCCGTTTCCCCCTATTTCCTCATAATATTCCAGAGTTACAAAGCACATGGCTTATAAAGATCATGGCCTTCTAACCGTTTTATAAGGTCATGGGTGTGTGCGAAAGTGTGCGAATTTCATATCACCAAATCGTCTGCTTTTCAACTTTGCTGCTCCCCATTGGGGATGCTTTCATTTAAGACACGCTCTTACAGAGCACTCCATTACGCAGTCGCTATTGTTAAAACAGCTGAATGTTCTCATTAAGATGCACATACCCAGAAGGCGGCGACTATCATTGGATCAAAGAAAGAATCATGTTGAATGTCCATTCGTAATAGGTCCATGGTGTGAACAACCCTTTCTCAACTTATATCTCGATCATACCAGACTACTCATGATAATAAAATATCCTCCTATTATACTTATCTCATTTCCCTACCCGTATTATCCAAATCTCTTTTCAAATTCATTCAAAAACTCTACCCTTTTTAGCCCCTTTCCGCTCACTGGAAAAATATACCCTTACAATGTATCATAATTTTTAAACCTTGTTAAATATCTTTTATTATAATGTATCTCCCGATTTGATCTGAAATTAAAGAAAGTACCAGGACTTAAATAACAATTTCCATTCCACATTAAACTCCATGTATTTTCTATTTAAGAAGTACTATGTGTTTCTTGCAATAAGACAAAATCTGCATATTTACCCTGGCACTAAGTAAATATCTGAGATCTTTTGTTATTTTCCCTGGTTCCTTTTACATTTAAGAAAAGAAGTACAAGAAAGGGATAGTTTGTAATAAAATCCATCAGTATAACAATAATTATATAATATGGACTGGCCTTGAGGGGAATACGACATATATTTCCTGAACTAGAATCATATTGCCCCGAGTCAAAGACGAGGGCAATATGATTCTAGTGAGGGAAATATATGTTGTATCTACCGTTATCTACCGTTTCAATATCGACATCAAGACCCTTCTCCATCAAATAATCCCTGAATATCGTCACTGCATGCTTTGTTGCTTTCTTCGTATTAAGCGCATCTTTGTTCTTTAAAATCTCATCAAATTCCTTTCCGTCAAAACTCGCGAATCTACTCACACTGGCTGCCATTTTGTTTGTTTTGTGGAGAATATTTCGAATTTCCCACGGTACGCGTCATCAGCAACAACAGCAGCTACTACGCGCACACACAACACAAAAGAAACGATCGTCTGCTCATTTTACGTGTAAAACTATTGCAAATGGCACTGTATCGCAGGTTCTTCTCGCGGTGAAAAAAAGTTTGCAAAACTGGATTGCTAAAGTTCCCGTATGTTAGACGGCGAAGAATATGATACCTTATTTACTGCTTTTTTAACACGTAAAGTCCATAGGTTTTTTATGAAAGGTAAATATGGTCTCATATTCCCCGATTAGCCCATTTAGGATTACAAACGAGTGTAATATGATTTTGTAGAACCACTGCTCAGATGTCTGATACGGGTAATAATATGTCATAACATTGTCTTCTTAATGGAATACAAAAAAAAAGGTGATATTTAAGTATTTGCAGTCCACAGATTAAGAAGATCCATCAAGAAAAAAAGAAGTGAACCTTATTCTTGAAATACTACGACACTTCAAATACAAAGACATCCACACCCAGACCAGACCAGACAACCGATTACATTATCCACAGAGGCCAACAATAAGTCAGTTTAGACTCTTTGGAGTCGGTACAAAGTCGGTTTGCCAGTGTGACTGGGTTATTAATCATACCTCGAAACCGACTTCAAATCGACCGATTCTCGACGATTCGGGGCAATGTAATAGTGTGTCCGGTCTGTTGTTTCTCTGGCATCTTCTGTCAGTTGAACCACCCATGAATCAAAATTTGTCTATTTTATTTTTAGAACTCATTCACAAGATATAGGATGATAGTCCATTTTTTTTTTACTAAAAAAAATTCTGAGAATGAATTGAATATGAGAATTATGAAAGTAATACATTTTGAGCAAATATGTACATGGAGAAAGACGAATGACTAGTACTTTGTTAGCATTTCATAATGCTTATTATTGATGGAGATATACTGACAAATTTGGTTTATATTCTACCAATTCTAGAGAAATGAAGCGAGTACTCTACATCAACCGATTACCCCATTACACAGTCAGGTAGAGTGTTAAAGAAAAGCGATCTTTTAGGTGGAATTATTTATCATTCTCTGTCCCTTTCGTCTTTCTCTCTTTTTCCTGTTTTCTCACATATTCGTTGTGTGCGTGTAAGTGGGTGTTTGTTTGTGTGTGTGATGGATTGGGGGGGGGGGCACGTCATCCAAGCACTGTTAATTAATGAGGCGTAATATAATATTGATCCGCCATGTTTTTTTCTTTCACGCAAATCTAAAACCAGGTATATTTCAGGCCCCCAAAATACAGAAAAAAGGCAAGGCAATAGTTCTGTATTATTGCAATACACTGTGCAGTATAAATAAAATCAGACTTCTGAAGCCAATATGGATATGAATACAAAGTCCAGTTCATAGAATGCTTTCATAAAAACACGCTTGATTGTTCCTTCAAAATAGAACAAATATTATCGCTACTAAATGGTACGGGCTAGTTTACACAGTAGTTCAATGTCACATTGCAACAAGTATTAACATGGTGTTTGGAGAGCACGGTAATATATTATCATCGAGAGAAAAACGTTGTGGTGTGAATTACGTTTAATATGGCGCTGTTTTCAGCAGCAGCAATAGGACACGTCCAGAAGATACAATCATTAATCGACTCAGAAGACAAGTCAGGAGATTCGGGAGGAGTTGATGTAAACTGCTCGGATGCGTCTGGCAAGACGGCCCTCCACATTGCTTCAGAAAACGGACATTTGCAAACGGTTAAATGCCTAACCAATCATGGAGCAAAAGTGAATGTAATCGATGCTAACTTACAGACATCGGTTCATTTATGCTCACAGAAAGACTATCTTCATGAGGTACAGCTGTTAGTGAACGAAGGAGCAGATATTGAAATTGGTGACAAAGATGGGTTTACAGCTCTTCACATAGCATCATTCGAGGGTCATGTTGATATTGTCAAATACCTTGTTAGTGTGACCTCCTATTTGTGTACAGGACGTGTTTGAAATATAATTATAACGACTGAAATTAACTAATTGATTACAAGGTTCTACAAGAAGGCGGTAATAAAGGGAGAGTCTGGAATCTTTTGCTTTTACCGTTCAATTGAACAAAAAGTTCTTTTATTAACTATTCCGAAACTAGCACAAGACTCAAAAGTATATGAGTACAAAACAATGATAAATATAGTACGATCAAAGAAAACCAACACAGCATTGAGGTAGCCTACTCTGCATCTGTATGGTCCTAAACAAAAATAAAACAAAGTCATGAGCATAAAAGAAACAACAGTCATAAACAAAGCAGACTCTAGCAATCGTTAACATACAGTATATCCTACAGGTATCGACTATCATGCTATCTGTATTCGCAATCAAACTATGAGGGGGTTTTATACAAGTCAAAGTACCAGCAATGCATGCCTATTTATTTACACAAACAACAAACTGGATAAGAATACAAATGTATACTATTACTGGTCATCTTGATATGAGAATAAATGTGACCTGTACGATACATTTCTTACATTTAAGATACCACCGCTACCGCCAACATAATATATAACAAATATCTTATGGAGAGAGTCAAACAAAAATGTGTGATATGTAACCAAATTCTACATACAACCAAAGAAAAATGACTAATCACCTTGAATATGGAACTGCAACAGTCAGGGTCCTGTTTTCGAAGCTTACAAAGTAGGCGTTAAACTAGTAGATTCATCACCTATGAACATAACCCAAACAAGAGCATGTACCATCATAATGATTCGGATGGATTGACAAATCATACAAGAATACAAAATAAAAATACACAAGATATATCAATAAACTCAAATGACTTCTACAATACATATTCATGAGAGACGCTCAACCTTTATCAATATCGCCTCATGCAGCCTCATGATATATAACCCAATGACATAAACCTATACAACTATACTTCGAAAGTGATTCATCCCAATATAACAGTCAACTTTACCACCATTAGCTCAGTACATCAAATCTTCACTAACATCACATAACTGTATAGCGGCATCCAACATATATGTCACCAAACACACATAAAATACATGATTACAATTCAACAAAGTGATTAAAAGTACCTACTTTGATTCCAGCAATTCCTTGTTACATTCAGCTAAAGCAGCTCTCTATATCAACCGTTTAGGGACAGTGTTCTGAGTTTAATCTAATGAGTATCTTACAGTACAGATGCTTGTTTTTACCCTTTTTCCTAACAGGGGTGAATGGGGGAAACCACACGGTCACTGTTTATGTTACAGCTGCACAAGGACATAGGGCCTACTGTTTGGGGGATTATGAAGTTGCTGACCCGGGCGTAAACACAAGCTGATAAGGAGAATTATCAACTTATCTGGAAACTCTCTCCTCACTGCTCTGTATATAGAATGCCAGGAATCAAGGCAATAATGTTACATATATCATAAGAAATTATATACCTGAAATAAATGCATATAATGGTACGTAAATAATATAACTCAAGACACATAAATCAGTGTTATCCTGGTTTAGTTGGTTGTACAGAGTTATATCTAGATATGGGGGGGGGGGGGGCTGGCAAGTAGGGTGTTGAGCAAATCACCATCTCACACTCGCCACCGGCTAAAGATATTTGTTGTCCTCAACAATGGAATATATCTGAGACAACTACAAAGATATTAGCGATTCATCGCTAGAGATGGAGGTAGAGTCATCATCTGCTTCCCCGCCGTTATCTTCATTTGAGACAGGTCCATCCGACTCTGAAGTTGGGAAGGTACATGGCGTAAGTAAATCTTGATGGAGGGTTCGTTCTCGGCCAGTTTTGTTGTGTTTCACTACATAGACAGGAGACCCATGGAGCTTGCTAACTACTGTGTAAGGAGATTCTTCCCATTTGTCAGCGATCTTACGGCGACCACGCAATGATTTGTTGGCTACCAGAACCATGTCTCCCTTTGAAAAGAGAACCTCTCTTGCCCGTTTGTCATGCTTGCCCTTCTGTTTCCTTCTAGCCTCTTCTGCATTGTGATTGGCCCGTTGATATGCTTCCTGTAGAGCAACACGAAGCCTGGCCACATACTCCACCTCTTCAACATTGTCATCAGTGGGACCATCTCTGCCTAAGATGAGATCTGCTGGGATACGAGGCGCTCTCACAAACATCAAATAAAACGGAGAGAATCCTGTGGATGAGTGTTTGGTACAGTTATAGGCATGAGTGAGAGTCTCAACATGGTCCTTCCAGTTACCCTTAAGTGATGGTTGGAGAGTACCTAGCATGTTGAGAAGGGTACTGTTAAATCGCTCAGTCATGCCGTTCCCTTGTGGATGATAGGGTGAAGTCCTACTCTTGGCCATTCCAAGGAGCTTGCACAACTCTTGAATGACTGCAGATTCAAAGCATTTCCCCTGATCACTATGGATACGCTCGGGGATTCCATAGTGGACGATGTAGCGCTTCCAAAGCGTCTGGGCCACTGTGGATGCTGTTTGGTCACGGGTCGGGAAGGCCTGGGCATGTCGAGTAAAGTGATCTGTAATCACCAAGATGTTCTCAATGCCCCCCATGGATGTCTCAAGACTCAGGAAATCTAAGCATACCAGCTCAAGAGGACGAGATGTACGAATACTGACAAGAGGTGCTCGCGCCTTAGGTTCTGCTGTCTTCCTCAACGTACAGCGCTTGCAGCGATGTATGTGACGTTTGATGTCCAAAGGCATTCCAGACCAGTAGAAACGGCTCCTTGCTAGATCCAATGTTCTTTCATACCCAAAGTGACCCATTTCATCGTGAACACCTTGAAGTACTCTTCTCCTATAGCAGCGAGGAAGGACAGGTACTAGGGGAACACCACTCTCTGCAGGCTGAAACATGACAACATCTCGGACTATTGTCAGCTGGCCCCACTTCCTTAGGAGCTTTCTAACTTGCTTGGGCTGCATGTCACACTGACGACGGGTCGGTTTATGCCCTTTCAGTATCCATTGCTGAACCTCGCAGATTACCTCCTCCTTCTGTTGAGCTTCGTGTATGTCCTTGAGAGAAATTTCAGATGGCAGGGAAATTGCAGGATCATTAGGGATGTGCGTCGAGTCTCGGCTGCTTCTGTTGGTGGAGTCTACCATGGGCCGCATGGCCTCCACTCGCACAACGTACGAAGAGTGCTCATCTGCACTGACATGAGGTTGTGTTGAAGATGTTTTGTCCAAGATCTGTCTGACATTCTCCCGAGTTATGCGAGACAAACCATCAGCATTGTCATTGGCCTTCCCTGGGCGGTATACTATCTCCAGTTCACACTGTGCCAGGTCATTAACCCATCGTTGCCCATGGGCATCCAGTTTTGCTGATCGCAAAACATACGTGAGAGGGTTGCTGTCGGTGACGGCAGTAACCTTCTGGCCATATACGTAATCCTTGAACTTCTGCGTAGCTGCCCAATGCAATGCCTTAAACTCTAGCTTGTGTGCTGGGTACCGCCTCTCTCCTGGACGGAGGCTTCGACTGGCATATGCAATCACATGCTCTTTGCCATCCTGTTCCTGAGCCAACACAGCCCCCAATCCATCCAAAGAGGCATCTGTCTGCAAGATGAAACCCTTGTTGAAGTCTGGAAAGCGCAGGATTGGGGAAGAGGTGAGTTTCCCTTTCAAGCATTCCAAGGCTTGTTGGCACTCTGTAGTCCACAAGAAAGGTTCAGGGGGCTTTCTTTTCTTGGACTTCTGCTTACTACCTCCAATCAGGTGGAACAAGGGTCGGGCAATCGATGCATACTTCTCAATGAAACGTCTGTAGTAGCCAGTGAAGCCAAGGAAGCTACGCACATCTCGTCTTGACTTTGGTACGGGCCAGGCCTTAACAGCTTCCACCTTCTCCGGGTCAGTTGCAACGCCATCCTTGGAAACTACATGTCCCAGATATTGGACCTGCTGTTGAAGTAGATGGCATTTGCTAGGTTTGAGTTTTAGTCCGTAATGTCTAAGTCTTGTAAAGACTCGTTCTAGTCTGGTGAGATGTTGTTCTATTGTGGAACTGAAAACAATGATGTCGTCTAGATATATTAGGAGTTCAGTGAGGTTCAAATCGCCTAGGATGGTGTTCATTAGCCTCTGGAACGTCGCGGGAGCATTCATGAGTCCGAAGGGCATCCGGGTGTACTCATACAGACCCATGGGGGTTGTAAATGCTGTCTTTTGACGGTCATGCTGGGCCATTCCTACTTGTAGGTAACCTGACATGAGATCCAAGCTTGAGAAGTACCTGGCTTTCCCAAGTGCATCTAATGACTCGTCAATTCTTGGGATAGGATATGCATCCCGAACTGTCCTTGAGTTTAACTTCCGAAAATCTACACACATTCTGATACTCTTATCCTTCTTGCGGACGACTACTATCGGCGACGCAAATGGGGACTTGCTTGGAGTTATGATACCGGCAGATTCCAGATCTTTGATGTGATCTTTCACCTCCTTAAAATCGCCAGGTGGAATCCGCCGGTAAGGCATCCGGAATGGGGTACTGTCGACGAGGGGTATCTCGTGTACTAATGCATCTGTGTGACCAAAATCGTCTGGTCCAGACGAGAACACATCTGCATTGTCTTTCAGCAGATCGACCAGAGCCTCCTCATCCGCTTGTGATAATTGGCCAGTTGGTACTTTGACGTCTTGGAGGTGATCTACCACCATTCTACTACCATCACTATGCGACGTCTTTTCCTCGGGAGGGCCACATTCTGCTATCAACGTTGCCACCTCGAGCATGGCCACAGCATCGTTTCTTCGTAGGCACATGTCCACACCACCTACGTTGGTGACTCTTACAGTTAAACAACCATTGCGAACCTCACTCAGGGCGGAGTCTACTTGTAAGGAATTCCCGGGGAAATGTTTACAGACTATTGCAGAGATTACGCGGTTATGGGTCGACCTTGGTGCCTTTGCTTGGACATCCGTGTACTGCCCTGGGTGAATTACCTGTGGCTTCTTTCCATCGTACCGGACAATACCAATGCTTCCAACTTCATCTGCTAGGTCAAGACCATCATAATTCATTGCCTGATAGGCAAGAAACCACGGCATAGATTGTGACTTCACCTTCGCCATGAACTGCCTTCCATGCTGGCTATGAGCTTTATCCCGAAAGGGTCGAATCACATTGGTTCCAATCAAGCAGGCGACCTCTCCATCTTTCTGGATCTTGGGGACCACCAGAGCTGGAATGGAGCTTACAGACAGTCCTTGAGCTTCGACGTCGAGTAGGATCACCCCCACATGCGGTACAATATAACCACCAGCACCTTCAATTCTGACATTACACGGTAGCAACTCCTGATAACGAAGTGTTGGGTGTCGCTTAACATAGTCAGAACTGATGGTAGTAACCTGTGAACCTGTATCTAAGATGGCGATACAGGGTTGTTTGCTTACCACTACAGTTGTGCTTGTCACTGGTCCAATAAGCTCACCATATGTTGGTCGCTTCACTGTCTCATGTCTCTTTGGGTAATTGATATGGCTCTCTGGGCTTTGAATGTTTGCCATACCCACAGACTGCCCACTGTCTGTAGGTTTTAGGCGAAGTGTTGGGTGTCGCTTAACATAGTCAGAACTGATGGTAGTAACCTGTGAACCTGTATCTAAGATGGCGATACAGGGTTGTTTGCTTACCACTACAGTTGTGCTTGTCACTGGTCCAATAAGCTCACCATATGTTGGTCGCTTCACTGTCTCATGTCTCTTTGGGTAATTGATATGGCTCTCTGGGCTTTGAATGTTTGCCATACCCACAGACTGCCCACTGTCTGTAGGTTTTAGGCGTTTAAAGGACGGGTTGATGACTCTTGCGATCCTTGTTGTTGTGGTGTGGGTCGCTGAGGTGTTGGGTCCTGTTGGAGGCCTGGCTGGGGGCCCTGTTGGCGCCTTCTTGGTTGACGTTGTGGACACGCACGGGAAAAATGTCCTGGTTGGTGGCATGTGTAGCAGACATCATTACCTATTGGAGGAGGTGGCCCCATGACTAGGCTCTCAAGTCTGTCTAATCTTGCTCTTGACCGTTGTTGATCATCGAGGACTTGGTGTAGAAGACTAGATGTTTGTTCTTGAAATGCATGCATTTCCTTCAGAGTTTTGGTTATTTCGTCCAACTGATTATTATGAGTGACAGGAGTAGGCCTCACGTCCATTCTGTAGGAGTTGGCCCCTTTCCGCTGCTTCTGTTCCTCATCTATAACCTTCAGTTCCCGCCTGAGTTCTCGAAAAGACATATCTCTGGGCCTCATCGGGGCCAGACGACTTTTCACGTCTTGGTCGCGGAGCCCATACATAAATTGGATAGTCAGCATTTCATCTCTAGCTTTAGCCTCCACTTTTGCTGAACCAGCACCCTTCTCCTTGGCCATTCTAAGTTTGGCCTCCAGGGCGATGGCATAATCCGATGGTGACTCGTTGGGATGTTCCATCCTAGCGTAGAATGCCGCCATTGGAGATGCTGTCCACTCTCTCTCCCCATACTCTTCGAGTAGCTCGCCGAACGCGGCCTCTGGGGTGCAGCTGGATGGTTCCCCTAACTCTAGATTTAATAACAGATCTCGTGCCCTGCCTCCAGTGTGCCTAACAATCTCATTAAACTCAGCACGAAGTGGCATTGGTCCCTTAGAATCTATCACATATCTCATATCCCGTACCCAATCCTCCACCTTTACACCCCCTCTACCTGAAAAGGTCCCAACGGTCTTTATTTGATGCGATGTTACGCATCTCGGATTATAGTTCCAGGGTTGCTGAGTATGTTCAGGCATCGGGTCCATACCAGCGATTTGAAGGGGTGTCGCCATAGGCCTACCGAGGCTCCATGGTGGGGGCGTTCCAAGGGGGGTCGCTCCATCTGCTCCAGCAGGGCGATGTTGCCCGCTGACCGGAGTCTTGACGTCACCGGGTACAGGGGTCTCCATCTCACGCTGCACACCTCGATGATGCTGTGTTGGTTTTCTTTGATTTGTTGAAATACTAATGTCAGTATTAGTTGCTATTGTTTTCTACTATTTTCGCTTAATATGTTAAGGTAAGCTAGGATCCAAGTTCTCCTTGTACTTAAGCCTTCCCGGGTTTCGGCACCAAAATTATGTGACCTCCTATTTGTGTACAGGACGTGTTTGAAATATAATTATAACGACTGAAATTAACTAATTGATTACAAGGTTCTACAAGAAGGCGGTAATAAAGGGAGAGTCTGGAATCTTTTGCTTTTACCGTTCAATTGAACAAAAAGTTCTTTTATTAACTATTCCGAAACTAGCACAAGACTCAAAAGTATATGAGTACAAAACAATGATAAATATAGTACGATCAAAGAAAACCAACACAGCATTGAGGTAGCCTACTCTGCATCTGTATGGTCCTAAACAAAAATAAAACAAAGTCATGAGCATAAAAGAAACAACAGTCATAAACAAAGCAGACTCTAGCAATCGTTAACATACAGTATATCCTACAGGTATCGACTATCATGCTATCTGTATTCGCAATCAAACTATGAGGGGGTTTTATACAAGTCAAAGTACCAGCAATGCATGCCTATTTATTTACACAAACAACAAACTGGATAAGAATACAAATGTATACTATTACTGGTCATCTTGATATGAGAATAAATGTGACCTGTACGATACATTTCTTACATTTAAGATACCACCGCTACCGCCAACATAATATATAACAAATATCTTATGGAGAGAGTCAAACAAAAATGTGTGATATGTAACCAAATTCTACATACAACCAAAGAAAAATGACTAATCACCTTGAATATGGAACTGCAACAGTCAGGGTCCTGTTTTCGAAGCTTACAAAGTAGGCGTTAAACTAGTAGATTCATCACCTATGAACATAACCCAAACAAGAGCATGTACCATCATAATGATTCGGATGGATTGACAAATCATACAAGAATACAAAATAAAAATACACAAGATATATCAATAAACTCAAATGACTTCTACAATACATATTCATGAGAGACGCTCAACCTTTATCAATATCGCCTCATGCAGCCTCATGATATATAACCCAATGACATAAACCTATACAACTATACTTCGAAAGTGATTCATCCCAATATAACAGTCAACTTTACCACCATTAGCTCAGTACATCAAATCTTCACTAACATCACATAACTGTATAGCGGCATCCAACATATATGTCACCAAACACACATAAAATACATGATTACAATTCAACAAAGTGATTAAAAGTACCTACTTTGATTCCAGCAATTCCTTGTTACATTCAGCTAAAGCAGCTCTCTATATCAACCGTTTAGGGACAGTGTTCTGAGTTTAATCTAATGAGTATCTTACAGTACAGATGCTTGTTTTTACCCTTTTTCCTAACAGGGGTGAATGGGGGAAACCACACGGTCACTGTTTATGTTACAGCTGCACAAGGACATAGGGCCTACTGTTTGGGGGATTATGAAGTTGCTGACCCGGGCGTAAACACAAGCTGATAAGGAGAATTATCAACTTATCTGGAAACTCTCTCCTCACTGCTCTGTATATAGAATGCCAGGAATCAAGGCAATAATGTTACATATATCATAAGAAATTATATACCTGAAATAAATGCATATAATGGTACGTAAATAATATAACTCAAGACACATAAATCAGTGTTATCCAGGTTTAGTTGGTTGTACAGAGTTATATCTAGATATGGGGGGGGGGGCTGGCAAGTAGGGTGTTGAGCAAATCACCATCTCACATTAGCATAGGGGCACAGCTGGACAAATGTGACAAAACCGACAGGACACCCTTGTCTTGTGCTTCCCAAGAAGGCCATCTTGAAGTCGTCGAGTATATCGTGAACAAAGGAGCAGGCATTGAAATTAGTGATAAAGATGGGTTTACAGCTCTTCATATAGCATCATTGGAGGGTTATCTTGATATTGTCAAATCCCTCGTTAGGAAAGGGGCACAGCTTGACAAACTTGACAAAAACGACAGGACACCCTTATATTGTGCTTCTCAAGAAGGCCATCTTAAAGTCGTCGAGTGTATCGTGAACGAAGGAGCAGGCATTGAAATTGGTGATAAAGATGGGGTTACAGCTCTCCACATAGCATCCTTTAAGGGACATCTTGAAATCGTCAAATACCTTGTTATGAAAGGGGCACAGCTTGACAAATGTGACAAAAAAGACAGGACACCCTTGTCTTGTGCTTCTCAAAAAGGCCATCTTGAAGTCGTCGAGTATATCGTGAGCAAAGGAGCAGGCATTGAAATTGGTGATAGAAATGGGGTTACAGCTCTCCACAGAGCATCCTTTCATGGGCGTCTTGATATCGCCAAATACCTTGTTAGTAAAGGGGCACAGCTTGATAAATGTGACAAAAACGATAGGACATCCTTGTTTTATGCTTCTCAAGAAGGCCATCTTCAAGTCGTCGAGTATTTCGTGAACCAAGAAGCATGCATTGAAATTGGTGATAAAGATGGGGTTACAGCTCTTAACAAAGCATCATTGGAGGGTCATCTTGATATTGTCAAATACCTTGTTAGGAAAGGGGCACAGCTTGACAAATGTGACAAAAACGATAGGACACCCTTGTTTTATGCTTCTCAAAAAGGCCATCTTGAAGTCGTCGAGTATATCATGAACAAAGGAGCAGGCATTGAAATTGGTGATAAAGATGGGGTTACAGCTCTTCATAAAGCATCATTCAAGGGTCATCTTGATATTGTCAAATACCTTGTTAGGAAAGGGGCACAGCTTGACAAATGTGACAAGAAAGGCAGGACACCCTTGTCGTGTGCTTCTCAAAAAGGCCACCTTGAAGTCGTCGAGTATATCATGAACAAAGGAGCAGGCATTGAAATTGGTGATAAAGATGGGGTTACAGCTCTTCATAAAGCATCATTCAAGGGTCATCTTGATATTGTCAAATACCTTGTTTGTAAAGGGGCACAGCTTGACAAATGTGACAAAAACGACAGGACACCCTTGTTTTGTGCTTCTCAAGAAGGCCATCTTGAAGTCGTCGAGTATATCGTTAACAAAGGAGCAGGTATCGAAATTGGTGATAAAGATGGGTTTACAGGTCTTCACATTGCATCATTCATGGGTCATCTTAATATTGTCAAATACCTTGTTAGTAAGGGGGCAGATCGGTGGAGACTTGCTGATGATTACTGGACACCTTCACATCTTGCTTTCAAAGGCGGCCATATGGGTATACACGACTTTCTTTTAGATAAAGAAGCAACAAAGATCGTTAAGCCATTCATTGGGTTTGAAGAGGACCACTATAACTACCCTCGCAGTACTTTTGGTAGTGAGGCTTTACCTGGCTTAATGCCCCAATACTCCCAACCACACGATCCATATCTTACCAGTCCACGAGACAGCTCTCGCTCCTCGAGTAAGAGCATCACAGAAGAGACAATGATTATAAGTCTCGACGAGTACCGCATCAAGATTCCACTTTCACCAGACGATGTGGACAGAGCCAAATATATCACAGCAGAAGCATTGACAACCATTCCACCTGACTTAAACCTGGAAGAAGACGAAGTTATCATCTCAGTTGGGCTCAAGCTATCCCCTCCTGGTCTTCAGTTTAAAACTCCGGTGGAAGTCACGGTCTTGCATAGCGCTATTTTCACCAACCCAGACAAGGCAGAAATTGTGCTATACACCCGAAGGACTGGTAAGATCTTCCTTTTACCATAGATCCCATATTTCCATATACATTCCTTTCTCTCGTTGTGACAGTGCAGAGAGCCCCTGACTGCCACGAAGAACTCGGCCATCCTAATTATGACAGAGACCTTCACACAAAATTAATCCTTCCCTACTATTCTTGGTATCTTATGACCTAATACTTCAATGTTGATATTCCTCTCAGAATGTTCTTATCAGCGCTCAAAATACACGGGGGCGGTGGGCGATTCGCCCCCGTGAGCTACAAAATCGCCCCCGTCAGGTTGCTCACGGGGGCGATTGCAAAATTAAAAATCGCCCCGGTGGAATTATAAAATAAAGATAATCTTTTCTGTTATAACTTTAACACAATATTGAGTTTCAATTTTCAAACCTTAAACCAATGAAATGGAACTAAGATTAGCGTGCAAGATTTCTCGTTTTATGAGTAGGCCTATTATTACCGATTCAGCTCGCAGTGCAGTACCGCCGTCAGCAGTGGTTATAGGCCTACTGCGCCGTTAGTAGCGGTGCGTGTGCACGCTGCCGCGCCATGTCTGCTGGAGCTGGAGGCGATCGGGCAAGGGCAGAAACATGGTCATGGCCTGGAGAAGTTTTTCGTTGTCAGCAAATAATGAACCTCGACCAGTAAATCAATATTAGGGACTTTTAGATTTGTACGATGAGAACGTGGACTGCAACGTGTGACCTCCTTTTAAGGCACTGCCAGTGCTTAAAAGGACGTCACATGTGATTGCCAGTGCCTTAAAAGGACGTAACACGTCCACGTCCACGCAAATCTAAAAGTCCCTTTTGAGGAGAAGAGGAAGACCAAAATGTCGTGGAATCAGGGGCGGCGATTTCTGTTAATGACCGGGGGGACGAAATGCGATTTTTTTTTAACGAGGATGTTATGCGAGGGAGCGTAGCGACCGAGCGAGATTTTTTTGCAATTTTATTAGTCTAAACGCTGCACTCTTGGGCCTTCCAAAGCCCAAAAGTGTGTTGCAGTCATTATTCAGTATATGATATACAATTTGTTTTGCACTTTTTCAAATTTCCAGGGGGGACGATCCCCCCCTAAAAAAATTGAGGGGGGGGGGGGGACGTGTCCCCCCGTCCCCCCCCCCCCCGGGATCGCCGCCCCTGCGTGGAATGATATGATAACATGGGCAGATCTACGGCGGGGGGGGGGGAGGGGGGTAGGGGGTTTAACCCCCTCCTTCCACCCCCGGCCCCCTTGGGCTGCCAAGTGAAAGTGTGATATTAAAGCGGGGGGGGGGGAGGGGGAGGGGGATTCTGGAGAGGAGGACTACTAATCTATTTTATTTTTTTCAGGGGGCGGGGGGAAGTGAAGCGCCGTTTTAACATGACTTTCTTTTTAACTCTTACTTTCACCCATCTCAGATAACCCTAAGTTTTTTTTATATGTAGTTGATAATGCATGATTAAAATAAAGAGAGAGAGAGAGAGAGAGAGAGAACCACCATCATTTTGCAATGGTTCAGGGTTCGTGTAATGTACATTTGAAACCATTTCTTAGCGTCTCAATCCTAAAAAAATAGCAAAACTATTTTTGAGGAAAAGCATTATACTGAATTAAATAAAGAATAATAGCTTTATATTGGATCATACTAATACTAATACGGGCTAAAGACAATGTGGTATTTGTATAGAGGTATTCCAAAATGACATTCTGATAATCAACATTTGTTCTGGTATCATATGTATATACGCATAATACAACTGATCTTTATGATTTCTTAACGTGACATAGCTTCTTCTCCCTCTGCAAACAAAACAGAAAACAAGGTTATTTAATAAAAGGACCATGCGACAAATAATTATTGTGATTCAAATTGATGCAAGGATTTTTTTGAATATGCAATGCTTTTCACCAGAATCTTCTTTGTAAAAACGACTTTTATAAATCTCAGCCATGCAATTTTGCCACTGTGCTGTAAGATCACTTTGAGATTAGGAGAAGTGTATTATGTAATGGGTATTTTAAATTGAATGGAACGTCTCAACTCAGTAAGCATGGCTGAGATTTGTAAAAGTTGTTTTTACAAAAATGATTCGGGTGAATAATAGTGCTTATTCAAACAAATATTCGCATCAATTTGAATCACAATCATTATTTGTCGCTTAATCCCTTTTAATGACCATGTTTTCTTTTTCGTTTGCAAGGGGAGAAGAAGATATGTCACGTTAAAGACATCATAAAGATCAGTGTTGTATGCGTATATATTATATACACAGGCCAGTAACAGCTATGTAGCTTGTAAATTTGTAAGAGGGAAAATGCTGATTCAAATGATAATGATGAAATAGCAAATAATTGAGGAGTATCATAGGTACCAATTCAATGGATATTTGTATTTAGAGCCCCCGTCAGTAATAAAAGAGCCCCCGTGAGAAGGCTCACGGGGGCTCTTTTTTTCGGGGGAAGAGCCCCCGTGGACAAAAAATTAATTTGAGCCCTGGTTCTTATTCACTGAGTTTTACTTGTTAAACTTCTATTAGAATAGAAGTTCATTTTAATTTTTCTTTTGAGTCTTTGTATTTGAATAACTTATAAGTCGCACAGTTCATACAGCCGCCACTTTCCAGATTCTTGTGGAAAGATCGTAGGGAATTGTAGGAATTAAACAAACAAAGATTAGGAATGATCTAATACATGAAATTGTTTGTTAATAGCCCATCACGAAACAGCAGTTGACATTTTTTAACGATATTGCTCATAAATAAACAATGACCCTCAAACAAAGCTTCCCAGTCAATCTGCGAACCTTACACAAAATACTTTCCTTTCTTTGTTATACTAAATCCCTGAGCGTTGACAGTTCACTGCGTAACAAAATTAACACGGTCCCCTCTTTCTATGTGTGTCTTGTTGAAAGGGTCTGATGAATTTGCAAGGATAGTTCCTGCTTCTGACAAAGCTGCTCGGTGTGTAGTCGCAAAGAATCACCTTACTCTGTACCTAGACCATTTCTCGGAATGGTGGATTATCTCCTTAATCAGGAGATACTTCATTGGTAAACGGCTCATCTGTACGCCGTACGTTCCCCTGTCAACATACAGAGACGTGTTGAACCGCATCTATCTCGTCATTAAAGACGACTTCCATGGCATGAAAGAGGTAGTTATATTATGAATTAAACGTATTTCGTAGTTGATCATTCATTGTCAGACTTTGTACAATCGATTTCATCATTTTGCATCTAATTTCGTCAAATTAAATCAACTTCATCATCTTTGGCTGCCAACGTACAATTGCATGAAGCAATTTTGCCCTTTTGCAACCGATTTCGTCAAAGCCTCATTCAAATAAATCCCTCGTTCGTTATTAGATCATGATTGTCTATCCAACGAATTTGAATGAAATTGTCTTAAAATTGATTGCACAAAGACGAATTTGGACCGCACGGTGAGACGAATTCGAATGAAATCTGACGGAAATAAATAGACAAGCGTTGATTTTAATTAATCATTGGCTAACTTGGATGACATGATTTCTAGATTAAATTTGACATTTGCACGATCCCGGATTCTTAGGATTAAATTAAAGTGCACGAAAATGCATTTGAATTAAATAAATGTTAAAATAAATAGGAAATACTATAGTAAGTTAATGGAACGTCCACTGTAACTTTGTTTGTTTAGCAAACACTGGAGTTAGGACAAAAAGTTTCATAACCATATAAATTGAGATGACTGTCAATTTAATTCAAACCAGATACCTGTTTCACATCTTGGAGTAGATAATCATTTCGAGACCCATGAAAGATTAATAGCCCGTTTTGTGGAGGTGTCTAATTAGTATAGTCGTTCATTCAATTGACTCTAACTCCAAGGGTTATAGGTTAGAATGCCATCCCGGCTCTAACGTTATTTGGCAAGACATTAATCCATACACGAAAGTGTAACCGAGTACCTGACAATTGCTGGAGTATATTGTAGTGCCCTGTGGAAGAACAGCATTATTTCAAAGTTTGTTCCCGTTATTTGTTTCAATTATCATTATCATTATTGTCATTGTCATTATCATTCTATCAATGCTAATTCATATATTCAACCTTTTGCAGGATACCATACAAGACTACCAGGTAGCCTTTCCTGGTGAGCAGTACTGTGTATATTGGGGAAAGGGACCCCTATTTGTCCGACATCAGGAAAACGAAGACGAGGTGTCAAACAAGGCAAGAAATTATTTTGTTGTTTCCCCCGAAGGAAATTATCCTGACAAACGATCGCCATTCTGCATGGCCTAATATATAATTTTCCACATTACCAAAGACACGGGCTAGAGCTTTCTAAAAGCGAGACTGATCGAACTGATGAAATTTCTGCCTTAGCGTACTGTTCATTGCGCATCGCTATCTCATGGTCTATTTGCCAACAGTGTGTAATCCAATACCTTAAGCCTATCCACACTAGTTTGGCAAGGATTGATTAGACCTCCCTGCATGGTCACTGACAGGTGGTTATCTCCTCAAATCAGCTCTCATTTAACATAAGAAAAAGGGGACCATGGGGGACCAACTGTCACCGTTTAGGTATTGTTTGCTATATAGAGGGCGCAAGTAGCTATAAGTAGTGTAGTGGGGCTATAATACGCTAATAATTTATGGTTATCTCTGATTTCCTTAGGAACTTGAAGAATGTGCTTTCTTTGACATGACGACCCATCGGATGCCGTTCATTCTTCAGCGACGTGAAAAAATAGTATCCGGAGTTCTCGTCACTCTCATCTTGAAGCAAAAAATTACGAAGGAAATCGGCTTTACAGTATGGTACAAAGGTAATATCAATGAATTCCTTTTTGGGGGAGGTGTGGCTTAAAAACTCTCACTGGCAGTGCTGGCAGAGAATATAGTATTCTTGTGCAGTTTCAGGAATGATTATTTGCCTGAGCTTCGAACAAGCTGTAACATATCTGCACAATAAACCCAAACATAACACTCCAATAACATTATTTCTTTCATTTGAGATAATTTGTAATGACTTGTGTACTGAGAAAGACGCGAGTTTACACGAATTTTGTTACGCATTTTTAATGAAACTGAACGAAATGATCCCCAAAACAAAAAATTAACTCTCTACCAGTTTTGTCGATCCTGGCACTATTTGTTCATGTGAACAGATTCTACACCGCTGGTACCAGTGAATTTCACCCCACATCATTGGAAATATGCTAGTGCGTTTATACTGGTCCAGCCTGTAGGTATATATATATATATATATATATGTTTAATGTACAATTTGTTTACGTGCAATGCTAAATATTTCATTTAGGGTAGCAAAAGAACCATGGCAAGTTTAATACTCCTATTTCGAAAAAGTATCATTTTAGGCTAATCGCTTCTCATCTCTTTGATATCATGTATTCACAATTTAGATGTCCCCGATGAGAATCCAGTTACCCAATCAACTCCGAAAGGATCTGCATCGTCCAAAGGCAAAGCTGAGCCAACTGATGTAGGACGGAGAATATCCAAATGTAAGATTTAAAAACAAATATTAATACTATTTTTCCCTTTTTTGTTTTTTCATACACAAACCTTTTCATATGCAGGGCATCGTTTCAAGAAACCTTCATGGGTGAAAACGAGTGTAAAAATAACCCGCATTCAGTGGAATTTCGGCGAACTTGTTATATGAAACAATTTCCTTATTGTAAAGAGACGATTGGAACGAAATCGAACAAATAACCATGTGTTTGTGCTATTCTGATTTGATTTTGATTGATTATTGCATTTTCAGCACCTCAGCTTCACGAAGAGCAGACAAGAAGCGAGCATCATCTTGAAACGATAGGTTCAACATCACTTCAGTCTGCAGACACAAAGGGTAAGACTATGTCACATCAGGAGCGGTTCTGGAGGAATACATGTAATGTTTTTACGTTTTTTTAGGGGGCAGGAGGGGTGGGGTAGCAGGAGATGGGGGTCTTCTAGCATTCGTTTCTACATGTGCTTCTTTTGGGGAAGGGGAAGGGACATTAGAACTGCTACAGCCGCCTATATTCTTGAAATTGGCCTTTGTTTTCATTATCCTTTAATGTATTATCAATCTATTTCATACCGTATAATATTACTCTTTAATTGAGCAAGTTCATCTCTTCGCTACATGTTCCATGTTTTTATCTCAATCATGTCAATAAACCAAACCAATACAATATATTTCAAAGGGTCGACTTGCGAAAGATAACGGATCAGTCAGAGTTCTTTACAGCACAGGTCGGAGTCTGGTGTAATCATTTTCTAAAACCTTTTTTTTTTACGTTGCTTTATTTCAGACGGAAGTAGTCATACTGATGTCTTTACAAGACCTAGGCCGTTGACTCCATCATCGAAGGAGTCACTGCCTTGTGGACATGCCTCCCAAGTCACACATGCCTACCAAGTAACAGAGCCAGGAGCAATTGGTAAGAGCTGAAAGATAAAGTCGTGTTCTGGGCTCTGTAACAACAAAAAAGTCAATTGCACCTCCCTAAAATTTATTTCATCTCCTCAATCTATTGTAAATTTTTAGATGAATAGTTACTGACATTTAATTTTATGTTACAGATAGTACCGAACGAAATCCTTTGGCAAAATAGTAATCTAAATATATGTTACTCTCGACCCATGTGTAATAAGTGGGTAGGCTATCTGAAATAGTTGCTGGAACTTAACTGGGTTAATAATATATTAAGTACTTTGGAAGCACATATTATGATATACGCATATTTCCTTTACACGCTCTTCTGAAATTTGAACGATGTTATTGATTTACGACATATCATCATTTTGTTTGAATTTGTTTTAAGCTCCGACATCATCGACAATGCCCGACTATTCATTAGCGTCTGCAGCAGATGAGACAATGGGAGTCTTAGCCCCACCAGAATTTCCGGCAAACATCGTCCAAGAATTGGTTTCTGGACCTTCAGCAGATCCAGTGCACCAGCGTTCTGGGAACGTCAATATCTACGTCCGAGAGATGGTCATCAACAATCCCCAAGGGAATAATCCTCAAGGAAATACTGTTGCCCATGCTCCTGTTGCAATTGCTTCCATAGTACCTCCTATGCTACAGCGAGAGCTGCGTTGCCGGTTGAACAGAGAAAGCCCAGTTTTTGATGACTGGAGGGGTCTTGCCAATCAGCTTGAACTTCAAGACTACATACAATCACTGGGGCAGTGCAATAATCCGACTGAAGAACTACTCGTTCTTGCTGAGAGTCAAAAGAAGATTCAGAACCTTGGGGACCTGGCTAAGGCGTTCAAACGCATGAATCGTGGGGATTGTCAAGAGCTATGTGAGGACTATGCGTTTGAGAGCACAATGTCGGCTGATCTTTGGAAGGATCAAATGGAAGATGATGACACAGACACCAGTGATTAGAAAACAGACTTAATCTGTTCCATATCACCCTTTAATCCAGGGTCTATGGCTCGTTATTTGGACAACCTATAAAAACAGCACTTTATGGTTGTTGTAGTCCGCCACTAATAATTCAGCTATCTGTCATTTGGTTTAAAAACACAACCATTGAATTTGCTCGAAGAATAATAAAGGTATACTTTAAGGTCGTATTCCCCTGATTTATTTAAGCCATATTCAGGCTATAAAAATCACGTTAAAAAGAAAACTTAGAATGACAGACCTACTTCCTTTTTGAACCTGCTTTTATGGACAAAAGTCTGAATCCAGCGTCAGGTTTAAATATTAGCACAATTCGGGCCTATAACAGTGACTAAACATTAGTTAAAGAGGATATATGCATGTTTGTCGGGTATATTATTCCCCAATATTGCGTAAACCTTATTCAATTTGGAGTACATTATACCTATTGTGTAGACGCTTACCCTCGTATTATCTGCTTCGCTGCATCAAGATTGCTTTTAAAAGAACGAAGAAGTGAGATTCACTGTTGGAATATTCATCGATTTTAAGAAAGCAATTTTGACACATTTAATCATAATACTACTAGCTAAGCTCTCTTATAATGCCACTCGAGGTTACCTCTTGCATGGTTTAAGGACTATCTCAGTAGCAGATCTCATATTGTTCAATGTGGTCAACAGTTGTTTGAATGGAATAAGATAAGATGTAGTGTTCCACAAGGATCAGTACTAGGGCCAACTCTGTTTTTAACTATATAAATGATCTGCCATCATTAACTGATTATTTCAATTTATTGCTGTTAATTTGCAAATGATTTTAACATAATTCATAGTTTTCCAGCTGACGAGGGTGGAATTAATGTGGATGATGTAATTTACAACACACAGAAAAATTGGTGCATTGCTGACAAACTTACAACTAATTCAATAAAGACTTATTTCATGTTGATAAGTAGTATGAGTTAAAATATGTATAATTGGTAAACTGGAAATAGCTTGATAGGATATCAAAGAGGTTGATGTTTCCACCTATGATAGACATATATCATGGAATAGTCATATTCGTTGTGTAAATCAGTGTTTAAGGAAGACAGTTAGAGTGTTATTTAGATTTACGACATTTTGTTCCTAGGCGTACTTGACATTAGTATATAAAATCGTGGATAAAATTACACATAACCTACATGTAGTTACTTGATTACCTATTAATGTCAGATTCTGTTACAACACATTTGTTGAACAAATCATAGATTTAAAATCCATGCAAATATTCTGTATATATACAAAATTTCTATTTCATATTATCAGTTTGTATCTTGTACGACATTGTTAAAGTATTTTTTTGTTTTAGTATCGATTGTATAATGTTAAATTCCTTTTTTGTTCTAAAGGTTACCTGTACAGAAAACCAGCTGTAAGGCGTTTGAATCGACTAGCACATATGCTATTATCTTGCCCCTTTTACCAACCACTATTTTCTCTTCTTTTACATGTATATATCATTATGGCAGTTCGTGCTTTTTGTGCATTTAGAAAGTGGAGAACTCCTACGGCTCCCCTACTTAAAAGATTGCGAATCCTAACTTTGTATAATATGGATGATTTAACAATCTCTACTTTCATGTTTGCTCTTTTAAATAATATGTTTCCTCATATTTTGATAAATTACTGTAATATTCTAGAATAAAGCTACTCCACAAGGCAAACAGAAAGTGGACAATTATACGCCTTCAAAATTTAAAACGACACAAGGTCTATTAGAATTGTCTTTTGTGGTAAATATTTTTTTTGGAATAGATTACCTGCTAATGTCAGATTCTGTTACAACACATTTGTTGATGAAATCATAAATACAAAATCTATGCAAATAGTCCGTATATGTACAAAAATTATATTTGATATTATAAGTTTGTATCTTGTAAGACATTGTTAAAGAAATCTATTTTTAGTATCGATTGTAATGGTACATTCCTTTTTTTTCCCGAAGGTTACTTGTACAAATTACATTGTTTAGTCGAATGCGTTAGGATCGGCTGGCAAATATAATATTATCTAGCCCCTTTTACCAACCAATATTTTGTCTTCTTGTATAAATCGTTGTATGAAATGCATGGTACTTATTTGCTGTTGGTAAATCAATCAATCAAACACAGAAATCTAATAAAAATTCTAAACATTGACAGGATTGTAACTATAGAAGTGATGTACATGTATATGGAAATAAATTAGCATTAACTCAAATCACATCAAATAAAATAAATTCAACATTTGAAAGTATCCAGAAGGAACCACAGGTATTTGATTAAACATATTTTGTTTACGATGATGAAAACAATGAGGCTTCGATGAGCTCCTGTTGCTTTCTAAGTCAGGTATTCCGGAGGCAGGTGGGAGTAGGAGGGCAACAACCGGCAAACGCAAAAATCATCTTCATTTAACAGCTACATGAGGAAATATTAATCTTCGTTAACAGCTAAATGAGGATAAATTCATCTTTGTTCACACAGTAAAAAAAGGATAAATTCATCTTCGTTAACACAGTTAAATAAGGATAAATTGATTTTCGTTAACACAATCATATAAGGATAAATCAATCTTCGTTAACAGCTAAATGAGGATAGATTAATCTTCCTTCACACAGTAAAATAAGGATGAATTCATCTTCGTTAACAGCTAAATGAGAATTAATTCATCTTCGTTCACACAGTAAAATAAGGATTTTTTTTTTCGTTAGCACAGTTAAATAACGATGAATTCATCTTCGTTTACAGCTAAATGAGGATGAATTAATCTGGATTAACACAATTAATTGAGGTTAAATTAATCTTCATTAACAGCTAAAAGGAGGATAAATGAATTTTCGTTCACAGAGTAAAATAAGGATAATTAATCTTCGTTAACACAATTAAATGAGGATAAATTCATCTTCATCTAACAGCTATATGTGGATAAATTAATCCTCGTTTAGACAGTAAAATAAGGATAAATTAATTCTTGTTAACACAATTAGATGAGGATGAATTCATCTTTGCCAAGCTTCGTTTAAAGCAGCTAAAAATGAGGATAAATTCATCTTTGCCAACACCGTATATTGAGGATAAATTTAATCTTGTTTAAGGTACTACCTCCCATTTGCAGGTCAAACAAATGAAAAGGTTAAATTCCAACGGCGTTCGAAAGGAAAATACTTATTAAGAACTTCCCTCAAAACGAAAGGGTTTGAAAATGGCTTTTGTGGGAAATAACAACCATTAATTGTCAGATCGACATAAGAGATTGCAACAACCTAAGTAATAGTCTGAAATTCAGACCCTTGTACCGCCATGGTCGGACGTTTAGTGCTGCTGAGGACTCTGGCATGTCTCCAAATGGAACTTGAAATGCTGCTGAGCTGTGCAATGAGGTTTATGAATAAGGAGAATTGAACATTGCATGCAAAAAATACATGTACCAACTTTTTACATTTT
This sequence comes from Strongylocentrotus purpuratus, assembly GCF_000002235.5. Taxonomy (NCBI): domain Eukaryota; kingdom Metazoa; phylum Echinodermata; class Echinoidea; order Camarodonta; family Strongylocentrotidae; genus Strongylocentrotus; species Strongylocentrotus purpuratus. The sequence continues at coordinate 11,774,789 of NW_022145601.1, forward strand.
ACAATACCAATTTTTAGGGGAATTGCCGTCTTATTTTGTTGAAGCTTCACGTCTTTCCTTTTCAATACACTCACAATACAAATTGCGTAAGCACCGTCGCACGCGCAGATCGGTCGATACCTCCATTCATTTCCCCATTGTCAATGATTGTCGTCTAAAGCTCGGACGATTATCAACCGAGCCATAAATAATAGGCCTAAGCCTTCGTGGTTTTACGTGGGTTTTCGACACATTTTGTAACTATATTCTGACCAACATTATGCCATGATCTACACTAAATGCCCTTTTTTTAAATGTGCAAATCAAATATAGGACTATTTGGGAAATGAATTTTGAGATGAACATTGTTTTATTCTCGAAAACAAAAATAAGATTTACTTTGAATGCTTTCGACTTCGTTTCTCATAATTTGAAATATTCATTTTGTTTTAGTTTTTGCCTCCCGCTTAATTTTGTTTATTTTTTCTCTATCTATATATTTCTTTGAACCCTATTTTGATATGAGGTTGCTGTATCAATAAAATATTTATTGAATTTTTGTACGCATATTTGATTTGTTTTGTTTCTAATGGACAGAGCTAAATCAATGACAGAGATTACAACAAAATCATAATTTATCACAATCATCTCTCTGTCTCTCTCTATCTCTTTCTATTTATTTATCTATCTATCTCTGTCTGTCTATGTCTGTCTCTCTGCCTCACTGTCTCCCTCCTCCCCCTCCCTCTCTGAATGCGTCAGGAATTTTGTGAAATTGGAATTGTGCTTCAGTGTGTTTTATTTCCGCATCGCGTTGTTTTTGTTTGTTGTTGAAAGGGTGTGGCTAATAAGGAGTTAATCGCCGTAGTCTTGGTAGTCTTTTATTTATTCGAAAATAAATGATATTGAAAATATAGTAATTCATTATATGTTATGAAACAATAAAGAAAGAAGTGCACACAACGTGAGAATTCAATTTATTTGTCTTCGTCTCCATCTGTGTTCTCGTTTAACATATCGTGTCAATAAAACTTTGATCCTCGTTTCATGATTAGTTCTGTAGATGGCATGGACATGTAAACCTGTACATGAAATGATGATGATGATGCTCACAATATTGTAATAAAATAGTAATGATAATAAAAATTATTTTCTTCATCGTGCACTCGCTTTTCTTCATTGCCAGAAAACTTGATTTTATGTTGCCTTGCATTTTTTTTCTTCAACAATGGTAGCATCTTTGCGCCGGAAAAGTCTCATATTCGTGGCTTTACCGCCGAAGTTGCTCAAGACAAGAGTGATATGATAAGAGTAAGGGGTCGTTTTTCAGAACATAACATTTCAACATTTCATATGCCCGCTCAAACCAAGACCGGCTTGATTTAGGTTGATCAAGATATTTTACTCATACCTGCTCTAAAATGGTTAAATGCCCTAGTTAAGGTATATAAGTTAGAGTGGTTGTTTGTATTGTCATGTAGATTGACCTATTGACCTACGTTTAGGCTTACATCCTCTTCTTTCAAAACGGTAAACTTCCAGACTAGTTACTTCTTTACAATCTTTTGTTCCTCTTAGGGTGGGGGATAAGCCTTTCATAAAAGAGGTCCATACATGAATGATTCGCTAAATTGGTCAAGTTTATAAAATGAACAGCGTATTGTCATATAAATACCCTACATCGATAAGGCTTAGATTTAAATAGTATATGATGAAGAAAATGCCACACCGGTAGGGTAGATATATATAAAAAAAGTAATCAGGGTCGAAATCGAACTGATAATACGACCCGTAATACGAATATCTGAAAAGGGGAAGTGTGCATACGGAACTTGGAAGTAGCGTCAAGCCAGAATCCTGGCAAGAATATAGAACGGACGCGCGCGTACGCGTCCGTCTTCAGCTGTACGGGTATTTCGGGCCTTTTTTTCCATCCGAACACTAACTTAGAGTAAAGCTGAAATGATATCTTTTTTTCTCGATTTTTTTTCTACGTAACTATATTATTTTTTTAATAGATGAGATAAATGAATATATCTAAATAATAATTCAAAGAACTTTAGCACATAATAGCTAATAATAAGCTGGACAACTTTGTCAACATATTAGGGATATGTCTCGGCTTCTGTAGAAGCCCGTCGTCACAGACTTAACAACTCGCTCGGCTGCTGTAGAAGCCCGTCGTCTCCAAAGTGTTAAACGAACAATGGTCTAGTTTATGACAGTGTTAATGTAATTCGACCCTCTTAGTAACCTACGATTCGATTCAGTTTCGGTTTGTCAACGTTGATTACGTGTGAACGTCTGTTATATCTCGTTTTATTGTTCAATTAAAATTCATACCATCAAACTACAACTCGTTTTCTGATTGATTATTGTTATATGTGAGTATCGCCACTAAGCCGAGTACAATCCATGTGACACTCAGAATAGTCCAAAGATCATCGATACTAAAGGATACGTGCTTATTTACACAGTACTTCAATATCAAATATCATGATGTTAGGAAAGCACGGTAATATCATGAGGAAAACATTGTAGGTGTGAATTACGTTTAACATGGCGCTGTTTTCTGCAGCGGCAATAGGAGACGTCCAGAAGATACAATCATTAATCGACTCAGAAGACAAGTCCGAGGATTCGAGAGGAGTTGATGTAAACTGCTCGGATGCATCTGGCAAGACACCCCTTCACATTGCTTCGGCAAACGGACATTTGCAAACGGTTAAATGCCTAACCAATCATGGAGCAAAGGTGAATGTAATCGATGCTAACCTACAGACATCGGTTCATTTATGTTCAAAGAAAGGCCATCTTCATGTGGTAGAGCTGTTAGTGAACGAAGGAGCAGATATTAAAATTGGCGACAAAGATGGGTTTACAGCTCTTCACATAGCATCATTCGAGGGTCATGTTGACATTGTCAAATACCTTGTTAGTAAAGGGGCAGAGCTGGAGAGACTTGCTAATGATTATTGGACACCTCTACACCTTGCATTAAATGGTGGCCATCTTGACCTTGCAGAGTACCTTTTGACAGAAGGAGCCAACATTAACTCGTGTGGTGAAGGTGGATGTACAGCTCTACATGCTGCATCACAAACTGGTAATATTGATGGAGTGAAATATCTAACTAGTCAAGGAGCAGAGCAAGATAAGATCACTGAGGATGGTTGGACCGCGCTTAGTCTGGCTTCATTTAGGGGACACCTTGACATTGTCAAAGTTCTCGTTAACGAAGGGGTAGAGGTTGACAAAGCACTCAGGAACGGGATGACACCATTGTGTCTTGCAACAGAAAAAGGCCATTTGGGTATTGTCGAAGTCTTACTGAACGTAGGAGCAAATATTGATGACTGTAACCGAGACGGGCTAACAGCACTCCACATTGCAGCGTCCAATGGACACGTTGAAATAGTGCATCATCTCATTAGCAAAGGGGCACATCTTGACAAATGTGACAAAACCGAAAGGACACCCTTGTTTTGTGCTTCTCAAAAAGGCCATATTGAAATCGTCGAGTATATCGTGAACAAAGGAGCAGGCCTTGAAATTGGTAATAAAGATGGGTTTACAGCTCTTCACAGTGCATCCCTCAAGGGTCATCTTGATATTGTCAAATACCTCGTTAGCAAAGGGTCAGACTTGGGGAGACTTGCTAATGATTACTGGACACCTCTACATCTTGCCTTAGACGGTGGCCGTCTTGACATTGCAGAGTACCTTTTGACAGAAGGAGCCAACATTAACACGTGTGGTAAACGTGGATATACAGCTCTGCATACTGCATCACAAACTGGTAATATTGATGGAGTAAAATATCTAACCAGTCAAGGAGCAGAGCTGGATAGGAGCACTGACGATGGTTGGACCGCGCTTAGTTTGGCTTCATTCGGGGGACACCTTGATATTGTAAAAGTTTTCGTTAACGAAGGGGTGGAGGTTGACAAAGCACTCAAGAACGGGACATCACCCTTGAGTCTTGCAACAGAAAGAGGTCATCTGGGTATTGTCGAGGTCTTACTGAACGTAGGATCAAATATTGATAGCTGTAATCAAGATGGGGGTACAGCTCTTCACAACGCATCATTCAAGGGTCATCTTGATATTGTCAAATGCCTTCTTAGGAAAGGGGCACAGCTTGACAAATGTAACAATAACGACAGGACACCCTTGTCTTATGCATCTCAAGAAGGACATCTTGAAGTCGTCGAGTATATCGTGAACAAAGGAGCAGGCATTGAAATTGGTGATAAAGATGGGGTTACAGCTCTTCACATTGCATCATTCAAGGGTCATCTTGATATTGTCAAATACCTTGTTAGGAAAGGGGCACAGCTTGACATATGTGACAACAACTACAAGACACCCTTGTCTTATATTATTGTATTAAGCGCTATATAAATTAAATTTATTATTATTATTATTATTATGCTTCTCAAGAAGGCCATCTTGAAGTCGTCGAGTATATCGTGAACAAAGGAGCAGGCATTGAAATTGGTGATAGAGATGGGTTTACAGCTCTTCACATAGCATCACTTAAGGGTCATTTTGATATTGTAAAATACCTTGTTAGTAAAGGGGCAGACCTGTGGAGACATGCAAATGATTACTGGACACCTTCACGCCTTGCTTTTAATGGCGGCCATCTGGATATACATGACTATCTCTTAAATAGAGAAGCAACAAAGATCGTTAAGCCATTCATTGGGTTTAAAGAGGACCACTATGAGTACCTTCGCAGTACGTTTGGTAGTGAGGCTTTCCCTGGCTTAATGCCCCAATACTCCCGAACATACGATCCATATCTTACCAGCAGCGCTCAAAATACACGGGGGCGGTGGGCGATTCGCCCCCGTGAGCTACAAAATCGCCCCCGTCAGGTTGCTCACGGGGGCGATTGCAAAATTAAAAATCGCCCCGGTGGAATTATAAAATAAAGATAATCTTTTCTGTTATAACTTTAACACAATATTGAGTTTCAATTTTCAAACCTTAAACCAATGAAATGGAACTAAGATTAGCGTGCAAGATTTCTCGTTTCATGAGTAGGCCTATTATTACCGATTCAGCTCGCAGTGCAGTACCGCCGTCAGCAGTGGTTATAGGCCTACTGCGCCGTTAGTAGCGGTGCGTGTGCACGCTGCCGCGCCATGTCTGCTGGAGCTGGAGGCGATCGGGCAAGGGCAGAAACATGGTCATGGCCTGGAGAAGTTTTTCGTTGTCAGCAAATAATGAACCTCGACCAGTAAATCAATATTAGGGACTTTTAGATTTGTACGATGAGAACGTGGACTGCAACGTGTGACCTCCTTTTAAGGCACTGCCAGTGCTTAAAAGGACGTCACATGTGATTGCCAGTGCCTTAAAAGGACGTAACACGTCCACGTCCACGCAAATCTAAAAGTCCCTTTTGAGGAGAAGAGGAAGACCAAAATGTCGTGGAATCAGGGGCGGCGATTTCTGTTAATGACCGGGGGGACGAAATGCGACTTTTTTTTTAACGAGGATGTTATGCGAGGGAGCGTAGCGACCGAGCGAGATTTTTTTGCAATTTTATTAGTCTAAACGCTGCACTCTTGGGCCTTCCAAAGCCCAAAAGTGTGTTGCAGTCATTATTCAGTATATGATATACAATTTGTTTTGCACTTTTTCAAATTTCCAGGGGGGACGATCCCCCCCTAAAAAAATTGAGGGGGGGGGGACGTGTCCCCCCGTCCCCCCCCCCCCCGGGATCGCCGCCCCTGCGTGGAATGATATGATAACATGGGCAGATCTACGGCGGGGGGGGGGGAGGGGGGTAGGGGGTTTAACCCCCTCCTTCCACCCCCGGCCCCCTTGGGCTGCCAAGTGAAAGTGTGATATTAAAGCGGGGGGGGGAGGGGGAGGGGGATTCTGGAGAGGAGGACTACTAATCTATTTTATTTTTTTCAGGGGGCGGGGGGAAGTGAAGCGCCGTTTTAACATGACTTTCTTTTTAACTCTTACTTTCACCCATCTCAGATAACCCTAAGTTTTTTTTTATATGTAGTTGATAATGCATGATTAAAATAAAGAGAGAGAGAGAGAGAGAGAGAGAACCACCATCATTTTGCAATGGTTCAGGGTTCGTGTAATGTACATTTGAAACCATTTCTTAGCGTCTCAATCCTAAAAAAATAGCAAAACTATTTTTGAGGAAAAGCATTATACTGAATTAAATAAAGAATAATAGCTTTATATTGGATCATACTAATACTAATACGGGCTAAAGACAATGTGGTATTTGTATAGAGGTATTCCAAAATGACATTCTGATAATCAACATTTGTTCTGGTATCATATGTATATACGCATAATACAACTGATCTTTATGATTTCTTAACGTGACATAGCTTCTTCTCCCTCTGCAAACAAAACAGAAAACAAGGTTATTTAATAAAAGGACCATGCGACAAATAATTATTGTGATTCAAATTGATGCAAGGATTTTTTTGAATATGCAATGCTTTTCACCAGAATCTTCTTTGTAAAAACGACTTTTATAAATCTCAGCCATGCAATTTTGCCACTGTGCTGTAAGATCACTTTGAGATTAGGAGAAGTGTATTATGTAATGGGTATTTTAAATTGAATGGAACGTCTCAACTCAGTAAGCATGGCTGAGATTTGTAAAAGTTGTTTTTACAAAAATGATTCGGGTGAATAATAGTGCTTATTCAAACAAATATTCGCATCAATTTGAATCACAATCATTATTTGTCGCTTAATCCCTTTTAATGACCATGTTTTCTTTTTCGTTTGCAAGGGGAGAAGAAGATATGTCACGTTAAAGACATCATAAAGATCAGTGTTGTATGCGTATATATTATATACACAGGCCAGTAACAGCTATGTAGCTTGTAAATTTGTAAGAGGGAAAATGCTGATTCAAATGATAATGATGAAATAGCAAATAATTGAGGAGTATCATAGGTACCAATTCAATGGATATTTGTATTTAGAGCCCCCGTCAGTAATAAAAGAGCCCCCGTGAGAAGGCTCACGGGGGCTCTTTTTTCGGGGGAAGAGCCCCCGTGGACAAAAAATTAATTTGAGCCCTGTTCCCTACTATTCTTGATATCATATGACCTCACTTCAATGTTGATATTCTATTAGAATAGAAATTCGCTTGAAATAAAAAACTGTTTCAGTCTTTGTGTTTGAATAACTTTTACATCGCACAGTTCAAACAGCCGCTCTTTTCGGGATTCTTGTAGAAAGATCGAAGGAAAATATGAGAATGATTTAATGCATAAAACATTTTGTTAATAGCCAATTACCAAAAAGCATTTGACATTTTTGTCTACGTCAATGATCATCATCGTCAACAATTACCTCCAACAAGGCTCCTCAGTGAACCCGCAAAACTTATTTAATTTCTTTATTTGTGAAAGTAAATCCCAGAGTATGACATTTCACTGCGTAACAAAATGAACACGGTTGTTTCCCTTTCTTTTGTTGTTGTTGTTGACAGAGTCTGATGAATTTTCAAGGATAGTTCTTGCTTCTGACAAAGCTGCTCGGTGTGTAGTCGCCAAAAATCACCTCACTCTGTACTTAGACCATTTCTCGGAATGGTGGATTATCTCCTTAATCAGGAGATACTTCATCGGTAAACGGCTCATCTGTACGCCCTACGTTCCCCTGTCAACGGCCAGAGATGTCATGAACTACATCTTGCTAATTATTAAAGACGACTTCTGCGGCATGAAAGAGGTAGATTTATCATGAATTAACAGTTCGGTATTATGTTATCTGAAAAAGAATTCCAATAAATAAATGTTGAAATGGACAGAAAATCCTTTAGTAACTCCATGCAGTTTATAGCAAACAATGGAATTGGGACGGAACGTTTTTTTACCATGTTCTTTTAATTGCCTTTTGTTGTGCCCCCGGTCTTCCAGTGGTTACGATGTCAATACTTGTTTGTCTAACGTTTTCTTAGCAGAGGGGTCCGTGGTCGGAGGGGGAAGAGGGGGGGGGGGCAGGGTGGTTACAACAAATATCCAAAAAGATACAGATATAATATTAAAAACTGATAAACATTCGCATCTTGAAGTAAATGATTAGTTCGAGACTTTATTTTTACCACCCAGGTGTATCTGAGTCCCTTGCAATTGCTGCAGTACATTGCAGTGCCCTATGGAAGAACAGCACTATTACAATTATTGCAACTTTTATTATTATTATTACTATTATTGTCATCATCATTGTGTCAATATGGATCCATATATGTTCAACCTTTGGCAGGATACCATACAAGACTACAAGGTAGCCTTTCCTGGTGAGCAGTACTGTGTATATTGGGGACAAGGACCCCTATTTGTACGACATTTGGAAAACGAAGACGAAGTGTCAACACAGGTAAAAATCTCAATATATTTGATACTGTAGTTTCCCCCGAAGTAAATTATCCTGACAAACAAATCGTCCGTTTCTTATTCGGCATAGTCTAATATATATATCTTTAACCTGGGGACTCAAAGTTACGACGCCATTGCTTTGCCACTGAATCGTGACTGTTCACAGCGGGGGTTAGGGTAGGGGGCAGCCCCAACAAATCAAAACAAAACAAAGAAAATGCAATAAATGATCAATAATTCATTGAATTTCCCCGGTCCCTAACAGGAACAAATTCCTTTGTACGCCAATGCATTATGGTTCAAGGCTTGACCACAGAGGATCGTTTTCTGCTGAGGACCGGGGGAAAATGCATTGAATTATTGATAATTTCGTAGGGTGTTAATTTATGGTTATCTCTGATTTTCTTAGGAACTCGAAGAATGTGCTTTCTTTGACATGACGACCTATCGGATGCCGTTCACTCTTCAGCCACGTGAAAAAATAATATCCGGAGTTCTCGTCACTTTCATCTTGAAGCAAAAAATCACGAAGCGTATCGCCTGCAAAGTACTGTACAACGGTAATATCAAGGGCATGCATTCTTTTGGGGAGGGGGTGGCTTAAAGACTTCCACTGGCAGAGAAAAGTGTATTCTTGTGCAGTTCCAGGAATGATTATTTCCTGAGCTTCGGAGTGAAAAACATCAGATTTAACACGAACATAACATTCCACAAACATTATTTCTTTCTTTTTAAGCGTTTTAAATAAGTTGTGTAAGAAAGACGTTAATCACAGAATGCGGAGAAACAGGGTATGAAACACTGAAACTGATGGCTCAAGACCGAGAAACTTGGAGAGACACTTGATATAACATTTTGATTGGGTCACTGAACCTGTCATAAACTGACAGATCACTATTGATGATGAAGAAAGACGTGAGATTTTACGAATTCAAAAAACGCATTTGTATTGATACTAAACAAAAAAGCTCCTGAAAACAAAACTGAACTCTCTACCAGTTTTGTCGATCCTGGTATCATTTGTTCATGTGATATGATTCTACTACTGCTGGTACTAGTGAATTCGACCAATATCATTGGAACTAAGCTAGGCCGTGTATACAGCGCCACCCTGTACCGTATTATGTACGTTATTGTTTAAGGCCCGGTCACACAGGGAGGACGCATGGGGAACGCACGGCCAGCGCATTGGAAATTTGCAATTTGGGCCAGTGCGTTGTCGTTCGCTAGGCGTGCGTCATCATTCGTTACTCGTTCGTCGAGCGCGCTGGACCAACGCTGGACCAGCGCTATGCATGCGTCGTCATTCGCTGTGTGCGTCGGGATTTTTTTAGCATGCTCAAAAACGTGCGCCGAGCTCGACGCATGAATATACACGCCAAAGGCACGCCAGACATGCGCCGGAGCGCGCTAGACCAGCGCCAGACATGCGTGGAGCGCGCTAGACCAGCGCCAGACAAACGCGGAGCACACGCCCTGTATACGCTCAGCGCGCTAGCTACACGCCGTGCATTTTGTGTCAGCTCGCTAGCTTTTCCAAAATTATGACAAAAGTTAGGCACACGTTCTTTTCCGATTTCCAATGCGCTGGCCGTGCGTCGTAGAACGCGGTGCATGCGTGGACCATTCGTCCAGCGCGCTAGCAACACGCTGTGCATTCGTGGAAGTTGTTTTCATGTGCGCTCTGTGTGCGCCCTGTGTGCGCCCTGTGTGCGCCCTGTGTACGCCCTGTATGCGTCCAGCGCGCTATGCATTTGGTGTCAGCTAGCTGTATAGCTTCGACAAAAGTTGGGCGCACGACAACGCACTGGCCAAAATTGCAAATTTTCCATGCGCCGGCCGTGCGTCCCCCATGCGTCCCCTCTGTGTGACCGGGCCTTTACGTGCAACGCTACACAGTTCATTTGGTGTAGCAAAAGCACAATGGCAAGTGACTCCAAGTTGGAATAATTATCATTTTAGGCTAATCGCTTCTCATCACTTTGATATCATGTATTCATAATTTAGATGTGCCGCGTGAGAATCCATTTGCCCAATCAACTCCGACAGGATCTGCATCGTCCAAAGGCAAAGCTAAACCAACTGATGTTGGACGGAGATCATCCAAATGTAAGATTTAAAAACAAATATTAATACTAGTTTTCCCTTTTTTTCATACACAAACCTTTTGATATGCAGGGCATCGTTTCACTAAACCGTCATGGGTACAAATGAAAAACGAATGTAAAAATAACACGCATTTAATGGAATTTCGGCGAGCTTGTTATATGAAACAATTTCCTTATTGTAAAGAGACGATTGGAACGAAATCGAACAAATAACCATGTATTTGTGCTTTTCTGATTTGATTTTGATTGATTATTGCATCACCAGCATCTCAGCTCTCCGAAGAGCTGACGAGAAGCGAGCATGATCTTGGACCGATAGGTTCAGCATCACCTGAGCCTGCAGACACAAAGGGTAAGACTATGTCCTATCAGGAGCGGTTTTGGAGAAATACATGTGTATGTTTATTTTTTGGGGGAGGGGGGAGGGGCATTAGAACCGCTATTGCGGCCTATATTCTTGAAAATGGCCTTTGTTTTAAATCATATCCTACTATATTTTTGATGTATTTTTATATCGTATGATTTTTACTCTGTAAAATCTCATCTCTTCACTACATGTTCCATGATATTATCTCAATCCTGTCAAAACAAAAAAGTAATAACATACAATTCAAGGGTCGACTTGCGATAGATAATGGATCAGTCAGAGTTCTTTACAGCACAAGTCGGAGTCTGGTTTAATCATTTTCTTAAAGCTTTTTTTTTACATTGCTTTATTTCAGATAGAAGTAGTCCTACTGAAGTCCTTACAAGACCTAGACCGTTGACTCCAACATCGACATTGTCACTGACACGTGAACATGCCTACCAAGTCACATCTGATTACGTAACAGAGCCAGGAGCAATTCGTAAGGAGCTGTTACCACAAAACAGCCAATTGTATCTCCCAACATTTTATCTTATATCCTCAATCAATCGAAACTTTAAGATTAATATTTACTGACATTTTATTTTATGTTACATAATAGTAGCGAAAGAACATCCTTTGGACAAAACATTAATCTACACTCGTCCCATGTGTAAATAGTGGGTAGGCTACCTGAAATGGTTGCTGGAACTTAACCGGGTTAATAAAATCTTAAGTACTTTAGAAGCACATATAATTGTTATAAACGCTTATTTCCTTCACACGCTCTTCGGTAATTTGAACGATGTAATTATTTTACGACATATCAGCTTTTTGTTCGTTTTGATTTAAGCTCCGATATCATCGACAGTGCCCGATTATTTATTAGAGTCTGCAGCAGAGGGGACAGCGGGAGTCTTAGCCCCACCAGAATTTGCGGCAAACGTTGTCCAAGAATTGGTTCCAGGACCTTTAGCAGATCCAGTGCACCAGCGTTCTGGAAACGTCAATATCTACGTCCGAGAGATGGTCATCCACAATCCCCAAGGGAATAATCCTCAAGGAAATACTGTTGCCTCTCCCCCTGTTCCAATTGCTTCCATAGTACCTCCTAGGCTACAGCATGAGCTGCGTTGCCGGTTGAACAGAGAAAGCCCAGTTTTTGATGACTGGAGGGGTCTTGCCAATGAGCTGGGACTTGGAGATACATACAATCACTGGAGCAGTGCAAGAATCCGACTGAAGAACTACTCGTACTTGCAGAGAGTCAAAAGAAGATTCAGGACCTTGGGGACTTGTGTAAGGCGTTCGAACGCATGAATCGTGGGGATTGCCAAGAGCTCTGCGAGAAGTATGCGTTTGAGAGAACAAAGTCAGCTGATCCTCGGAAGGATCAAATGGAAGATGATGACACAGACATCAGTGATTAGGGAACAGGATCAATGTGTTCCACATCACCCTTTACTCCAGGGTCTATGGCTCGTTAATCAGACAACCTGTGAACATAGCATTATATGGTTGTTGTAATCCACCAACTGCCTGTCATTTGGTTTAAAAAACCACAATCATTAGATTTGCTCGAAAAATATAAAGGTAGAGAAAAGGTATACTCTAAGATTGGTATTCTCCTGATCATTTAAGCCATATCTAGGGGGAAATATCATGTTTAAAACAAAACTTAGATCTCAGACCAATTTTTCTTTTTGGAACCACTTTTTTGAAAAAAAGTCAAAATCCAGCGTCGGGTTAAAATATTAGAACAATTCAGGCCTATAAAATTAAACAAACATTGGTTAAAGAGGAAATATGCATGTTTTGTTGGGTATATTAATTCCCAATATTGCGTAAACATCATTCAATTTTGAGTAAAATTACCTAGTATTGTGTAAACTTTTACCCTCTTATATGCTACGCTGCATCAAGTTTGTTACATCGATTGCTTTTACAGGAACGAAGAATTGAGATTCACTCTTGGCATATTCATCGATTTTAAGAAAGCAATTTTGACACCATTAATCTTAATGTACTGCTAGCTTAACTCTTTAATTATGGCATTCGAGTTTGATAAAGATCCAGATTGTTCAATGTGGTCAAACGTTATCTATAAGAAAAAATATAATATATGGTGTTCCACAATGATCAGTGCTAGGGCCAACTCTGTTTGTATCTATATAAATGATCTGCCAAGACTGCCATCAGTAACTGATTATTTCAATTTGCGGCTGTTTGCCGATGATTCTAATATAATTCATACTTTTCCAGCTCACCAGGGCGACATTAATGTGGATGAAGTAATGAAAAACACATGGAAAATTGTAAAAAATAGGTATAAAGGGTAAACTGAACATAGCTGGAGAGGAAATCCAAGCGGTTGATGTTACCACTTATGATAGAAATCTGCCATGGAATAGTCATATTCGTTATGTAAATCAGTGTATCAGGATTGCGACATTTTGTTCCTAGGCGTACTTTGACATTATCCATTATCATATAAAACGTGGATAAAACCACACAGGTGTGGGGAAGCAATATAAGGTTATCCTATTAAGAAGCATATTGTATTCACAGAAAATAGCAGTTCGTGCTTTTTTCATTTAGAGAGTGAATTACTCATACAGCTCAACTACTTTCATGTTTGATCTGTTTAATAAAAGTTTGTCTCATATTATGTTGATAAATAGTGTATAGTGTATAGAGTATATATATAGAGAGAGTATAGTTACTCCACAAGGCAAACAGAAGGTTAACAATTACGTCTGCCAAAATTTAGAACGACACATGGTCGATTTCCATTGTCTCTTGTGGTTAGTTACTTGATTACCTATTAATGTCAGATTATGTTACAACACATTTGTTGAACAAATCATGAATCGAAAATCCATGCAAATAGTCTGTATGTGTACAACAATTATATTTCGTATTTTGTAAGACATTGTTAAAGTTATATATTTTTATAGTATTGATTGCAATAGTACATTAATTTCTTTGTTTTTGTTTTGTTTTCTGAAAGTTACTTGTACAGAATACACTGTTGAGCTGTGCATAAGGCGTTAGGGTCGACTAGCACATATGCTATTATCCGCCCAATTTACCAACCAATATTTTCTCTTCTTGTATATATAAATATCGTTGTATTAAATGAATAGTACTGTTCGTAAATAAATCTATCAAATACAAAAATCTAATGGAAAAAATAATAAACATTGACAGGATTGTAACCAGAAAAGTGATGTACATGTATATGGAAGTGAATTAACATCAACTCAAATCACATCAAATTAAATTAATTCAACATTTGAAAGTATCTAGAAGGAACCACAGGTGTTAAATTGAATATTATGTTTCAGATAATTAAAACATTAGCTCCTGTGGCCAGGAGCAAGGCAAGACCAGCGATTTTATTGCCTTTCATATGCGAGTATCCTTTTTTTTAATGTCATTAAAAAACAAAATATATATAAGAGAGAGACAAAATCTTTATAAAGAAGACAACTAAGGAAGGAAGAAATCTGCCAAATTAAAGGGGATCCCTTATAAAAAACTGAAAATTATTACCTTTTGCGTACTGAGATCCTTCTCATTTAAACGTTTATTACAAAGGGGTTCGTCCTTTATGTTACCTTTATTCGACGTTTATTCTTCTTCATACTTATCAAACTGTTTGTGTGTACTTTATGTACATATATATTTTTAATTGCATTGGATTAATTGAACTTTTATGTATATCATGATGATATTCGTTATAGATAGGTATGATAGGCGTTCCTTTGTTATAAGTTCACTAAATTTGTGTGAAAGCAGAAAAATAAGAAACTCATGATTGCAAACGTTTGAATAAATCGGTTAAATAATAAAGCAGTTATGAATGTTTGAAAAATGATATCTCTAAATCTATATGCGAATCTCAAAATTGGCAATTGGGTCAATAGATTGTGATGTATTCGTGGACAATTCTTTCGTTTGTTGTGTACAAAAATATCAGTATTTTCTGTTTGTCTCCTTAGTGCCTTCTTCCATGGGGCACTCCTACATACAATGTATTATGGATAGCATATTATATTATATATTTTATATGATATGTGTTTTTATTTGTGTTTGAAATAAATTGAATCGAATTAAATTGAATATATTGTGAGAATCTCAGTTTGAAAATAAATTATATATTTGCACACCCAATGACGTTAGAATACCAGTCATTCAAAATGGGTATTGACAGGAACGCGGTCCTATACAGAGTGAGTCAGAAAAAATGTCCCACTTTTCAAAAGTTGTAATGTTTGAAGTATGAATATTTAATCATGGGTTTCATGATACGCCTTGATAGACTTATCCTCTTAGTACATTTAAGCTATGGTCACAAATCAGAGCAGCGACCGACCGATCAGTAGCCTGCTCGGTCGCTGCTGGAATAAGGCATCGCCCAGCGATTAGGTCGGTGCCCGGGCGGCGACCGCCCAGGCACCGGGCGTATTTTGGGCGGCGAATGAAAAGTGAGCAGGCGCCGCCCAAATTTTAACTCCGCGCTAAAACTTCAGCGGCGACCGAGCGATGCCCTAAAAACGAGCGGTGCCTGGTCGGCCGCCGCTCGGTGGCCGGGCAGCCGCCGGGCAGAATTGGTTAAAATCTCGCCGCTCGGCCGCCGAGCAGGCAACTTTTGGCTAATGTGACCATAGCATTAGGTACCATTTTCATTTGAATCTCTGCATGCATGACTGAACATCAGACAATCTTTACAAGACTGCCAGATCTCACAATACGCACCAAGAGGACAGCGCCCACTCAACTTTTCGTACGAGAAGAAGAATTTCCGACAAAAAGTAACAGTTTGGGTGGGCCTTGTCTGTCTGGCAGTCTGTGTTCAAAACACTATTTTAATTTATTCCTCACCTAGCTACTTGGCGCCAGGGAGATCTGTCAGTCTTGTAAAGAATGTCCGATGTTCAGTCATGCATGCATACATAGATTCAAATGAAAATGGTACCTTTATGTACTGGGAGGATAACTCTATCAAGACATATCATGAAATCTACGACTATATATTCATACTTCAAACAATACAACTTTTAAAAAGTGGGACATTTTTTTCTGGCTCACTCTGTAGAGCTCTCAATGCTTCATCAGTCAAGGATTTCATACACAAATAATTTTGGCAGAAAGAGAATAAATTGCTGAGATTATTACATGTATCATGCGTGTGTGTATTTGACAACAAAGTGAACGCTAATCTGTATTGCATTTAGGTAGCTGCTGGTTGTTTTTAGAGAAATACCCGATTCTTGGCAATGTTTAAAAACTTCAGCGCCACAGGTTTCGACCATTCTAGGGGCAATTTACTTACAACAGATATATATTTCATACCATCAAGCAATACATTTTGGGGTGATATTCTGAAAACTTCTGACTTTCAGAATACTGAATTAAAGGTATGTTAAGGGTATTTTAACCCACAAATGAACCTTCAGCAACGACTTTCTCGGATCCAGTACTCCAGTTTGTATACAATTTGACATTTGAAGGCCTAGGTTACTTTGTACAGAAGTTAGAATATCTGTGGATGTTTGAGGCGATTTGAACCATGTGCTAATTACGAACTGGTCTACAAATTATTCTACACTGACCGATTTAATTGTTGATGTCTATCTGTGACCAATCCTTTCTCACTTTATATCTCAATCATATAAATGAGACCGATATCAGACTACTCATCATGAACAAATATCCTCCTATTATACGTATCTCATTCCCCTACCCGTACTATCCAAATCTCTTTTCAAATTCATCAAAAACTCTAGCAATTGAAACACCTTTCCTCGTACTGGAAAATATACATTTGCCATGTTTCATAATTTCTAAATCCTGTTGAATATCTTTCATTGGAATGTATCTCCCGATTTGATCTGAAACTAAAGAAAGAACCTTAAAATCTAAATGTGAATTAATCAACACAAGAACACCTTTACTTTGTTAAGTACTATCATGACTGAAATACCAACTCCCATCCCACATTAAACTACATATATCTTATCAGAAGTACTGTATGTTTCTAGCAACACAATATCTGCATTAAGTAATCCTTACACTAAGTAAATATCTGAGATCTTTTGTTCTTTCCGCCCCCGATTCATTTTACATTTATAAAAAAGAAAATTTCAAGAAAGAGATAGTTTTTCAAAATCCATTACTATAACAATGATTTATTTTGAACACTTTGGAGGAAAGTGACACCACAATAACAAACCATAATATTGTCTTCTTCATGGATTAGAAAATAAAGGTGATATTCAAGCAGTTGAAGTCTACCGAAAAAGATCCTCGAAGAAAAATAGAAGTGAACCTTATTCTTGTAATACGTACTACGACAAATTTATACAAAGACATCCACACCCAGACCAGACCAGACAACCAATTACATTATCCACAGAGGCCAAAAAAGGATGTTTGAACTTGTTGGAGTCGGTACAAAGTCGGTTTGCCAGTGTGACCAGGGTATTAATCATACCTCGAAAACCGACTTCTTAGCGATTCGGGGCAATGTTATAGTGTGTCTGGTCTGTTGTTGGTCTGGCATCTTCTGTCAGTTGAACCACCCATGAATCAAAATTTGTCTATTTTATTTCAGAACTGATTCTCAAAAGCGAGGATTTTAGTTCATCTTCTTTACTTACGAAATTCTATGTATGAATTCAATATGAGAATAATGAAAGTTATACATTTTAAACAAAGGGTTCGAGTATGAAGTGCATAATTTATGTACACTGAGAGAGGCGAATAATAAGCACTCTGTTAGCATCTTATAATGCTTATTATTGATGGAGATAATACTGACAAATTTGGTTTATATTCTGCCCATTCTAGATAAATGAAGTGGGTACTCTGTATCAACCTATTACATCATTACACAGTCATGTAGAGTGTTAAAGAAAAGTGATCTTATAGGTGGAATTCTTTATCATTCTCTGTCCCTTTCGTCTTTCTCTCTTTTTCCTGTTTTCTCTCATATTTCATATCGTTGTGTGCATGTGTGTGTACGTTGGTTTTCGTTTGTGTGTGTGATGGATTGGCAGGGGGCACGTCATCCAAGCACTGGTTATGAATGAGGCGTAATACAATATTGATCCGCCATGTTTTTTTTCTTTAACGCAAATCTGAAACCAGGTATATTTCAGGCCCCGTAAATAGAGAAAAATGGCAAGGCAATAGTTCTGTATTGTTGCAATACACTGTACAGTAATGTAGTCGGACTTCTGAAGCCGAATATGGATATGAATGCAAAGTCCAATTTACAGAATGCTTTCATATAATCACGCTTGATTGCTCCTCAGAATAGTGCAAATAAATAACGCTACTAAAGGGGTACGGGCTAATTTAAACAGTAGTTCAATGTCAAATGACAATTTATATGCGACATGCTGTTTGGAGAGCACGGTAGTATATACGAGAAAAACGTAGTGGGTGTGAATTACGTTTAATATGGCGCTGTTTTCAGCAGCAGCAATAGGAGACGTCCAGAAGATACAATCATTAATCGTCTCAGAAGACAAGTCAGAGGATTCGGGAGGAGTCGATGTAAACTGCTCGGATGCGTCTGGCAAGACGGCCCTCCACATTGCTTCGGAAAACGGACATTTGCAAACGGTTAAATGCCTAACCAATCTTGGAGCAAAATTGAATGTGGTCGATGCTAACCTACAGACATCGGTTCACTTATGCTCACAGAACGGCCATCTTCATGTGGTAGAGCTGTTAGTAAACGAAGGAGCAGATATTGATGTTGGTGAAAAAGATGGGTTTACAGCTCTGCACATAGCATCATTTAATGGTCATGTTGATATTGTCAAATATCTCGTCAGTAAAGGGGCAGACCTGGGGAGACTAGCTAATGATTACTGGACACCTCTACACCTTGCATTAGACGGTGGTCATCTTGA